>NC_069505.1:293858470-294483470 GCF_027579735.1 Bombina bombina | reverse complement strand
GTAGCTCATCTATGTGTTTCAGTATGCGTTCATCATGCACATTTGGAATCCATACTTTAAGGGATATTAAAAAACAAACAAAAATTTAATTCCTTATAAATTGTTTAAATTATGCTCAATAAAGAATGATTTCATTTTGCAGTATAACCTCTTTTCGTCTAATTTTCTCCCCACAGAAAGGCCACAGCAAAGGTGATAAGATAAACAGAAGACTTGTGCATTTGTTGTATTGCACATGGCATTTGGGTCTTATCGGAGCTGGATTTGTTCTTTTGAAGGTGCAACACTTAAAGGTCTGGATTTGCACAGATATTTGTGTATTGCACTTTCACAAAAAGAGATCCAGAAAAGAACAGAATGCCGCGAGCAGTGGTCATTTTCAGCATCAGTTGTTCACAGAATACAAGGAACGCACATGTCTAATAAACATAACCAAAAGTATTTTTATGAGAGGTGTGTATGGGCTTCAAAAACAGTGCAAAATGAGTTGCTTACTGTAACATTGGATGACTATTAGTATACAAAATGACTATTGTTCATTTAACAGAAAAACAAAAATCTGCACTCAAGAACACTTACTTTTGAACACTTGTACCAATGTTCGTTAGGAATTCTTCCAACTGATCGTTAAGATTCTCAGAGCCCATTTTGAAGAAGCTTATCTTTATGAAAAAGTAAAAATACAGCAATTGATCTATGAAAATACATTTATAGATGGTAAAAAAGACAAAATGAAGTGAGTTGGCTGGGGTAAACTAGAGAAAATCCTCAAATCTTAGCTCACTTAAAAAGGGACAGTCTACACTAAAATTGTTATTGTTTAAAAAGATAGACAATGCCTTTACTACCCATTCCCCAGCTTTGCACAACCAACACTGTTATATTAATATACTTTATAACAGTTAAATCTCTAAATTTCTGCCTGTTTCTAAGCCACTACAGACAGCCTCTTCTCAGGTTTTTTTTATTAGCTTTTCACAACAGGAGACATATAGATAACATTGTGTTAACGCCTGAGGAGTTATTTAAGATTTAGCATAACACAGTACTAAATGCAAGTCAATAGATAATAAATTTAAAAAGTCATGTGATCAGGGGGCTGACAGAAGATGCTTAGATACAAGGTAATCACAGAGGTAAAAAGTGTATTAATATAACTGTGTAGGTTATTCCAAGGTTTCGGCCCTCCCTTGGGCCTTTGTCAAGGTTACAAACATAAGAGTGAAAGAGAGAGAGAGAGAGAGAGAGAGAAAGAGAGAGAGAGAGAGAGAAAGAAAGAGAGAGAGAAAGAAAGAGAGAGAGAAAGAAAGAAAGAGAGAGAGAAAGAAAGAGAGAGAGAAAGAAAGAGAGAGAGAAAGAAAGAGAGAGAGAAAGAAAGAGAGAGAGAGAAAGAAAGAGAGAGAGAAAGAAAGAGAGAGAGAAAGAAAGAGAGAGAGAGAGAAAGAGAGAGAGAGAAAGAGAGAAAGAGAAAGAGAGAGAGAGAAAGAGAGAGAGAGAAAGAGAGAGAGAGAAAGAGAGAAAGAGAGAAAGAGAGAGAGAAAGAGAGAGAGAGAGAGAGAGAGAGAGAGAGAGAGAGAGAGAGAGAGAAGAGAGAGAGAGAAAGAGAGAAGAGAGAGAAAGAGAGAGAAAGAGAGAGAAAGAGAGAGAAAGAGAGAGAAAGAGAGAGAAAGAGAGAGAAAGAGAGAGAAAGAGAGAGAAAGAGAGAGAAAGAGAGAGAGAGAGAGAAAGAGAAAGAAAGAAAGAAAGAAAGAAAGAGAGAGAAAGAAAGAAAAGAAAAGAAAGAAAAGAAAGAAAAGAAAAGAAAGAAAACACAATTTATGCTTACCTGATAAATTTATTTCTCTTGTGGTGTATCCAGTCCACGGATCATCCATTACTTGTGGGATATTCTCATTCCCAACAGGAAGTTGCAAGAGGACACCCACAGAAGAGCTGTTATATAGCTCCTTCCCTCACTACCATATCCAGTCATTTGACTGAAAACAAGCAGAGAAAGGAGAAACCATAGGGTGCAGTGGTGACTGTAGTTTAAATTAAAAAATTACCTGCCTTAAAATGACAGGGCGGGCCGTGGACTGGATACACCACAAGAGAAATAAATTTATCAGGTAAGCATAAATTGTGTTTTCTCTTGTAAGGTGTATCCAGTCCACGGATCATCCATTACTTGTGGGATACCAATACCAAAGCTAAAGTACACGGATGAAGGGAGGGACAAGGCAGGTACTTAAATGGAAGGTACCACTGCCTGTAAAACCTCTCCCAAAAATAGCCTCCGAAGAAGCAAAAGTATCAAATTTGTAGAAGTTTGAAAAAGTATGAAGCGAAGACCAAGTCGCCGCCTTCCAAATCTGTTCAACAGACGCCTCATTTTTAAAGGCCCAGGTGGAAGCCACAGCTCTAGTGGAATGAGCTGTAATCCTTTCAGGAGGCTGCTGTCCAGCAGTCTCATAGGCTAAGCGGATTATGCTTCTTAGCCAAAAAGAAAGAGAGGTTGCCGAAGCCTTTTGACCTCTCCTCTGACCAGAGTAAACAACAAACAAAGCAGATGTTTGTCGAAAATCTTTAGTAGCTTGTAAGTAAAACTTTAAAGCACGAACCACGAACCACGTCCAGATTATGTAATAGACGTTCCTTCTTTGAAGATGGATTAGGACACAAGGATGGAACAACAATCTCTCGATTGATATTCTTGTTAGATACCACCTTAGGTAAAAACCTAGGTTTGGTAAGCAGGACTACCTTATCCGTATGAAAAATCAGATAAGGAGAATCACATTGTAAGGCAGATAACTCGGAGACTCTACGAGCCGAGGAAATAGCTACCAAAAAAAGAACTTTCCAAGATAAAAGTTTGATATCTATGGAATGAAGAGGTTCAAAAGGAACTCCTTGAAGAACCTTAAGAACCAAATTTAAGCTCCATGGCGGAGCAACGGGTCTAAACACAGGCTTGATTCTAACTAAAGTCTGACAAAATGCCTGAACGTCTGGAACATCTGCCAGACGCTTGTGCAAAAGAATAGACAGAGCAGAAATCTGTCCCTTTAAGGAACTAGATGACAATCCTTTTTCCAAACCATCTTGGAGAAAGGATAATATCCTGGGAATCCTGACTTTACTCTATGAGTAACCCTTGGATTCACACCAATAAAGATATTTACGCCATATTTTATGATAAATTTTCTGGGTGACAGGCTTTCGTGCCTGTATTAAGGTATCAATGACTGAGGTAAGATATGGGTAGTAGCAGGAAGATCAGGTGAACAGGGGTGTCGGGCAAGCACTGACGTATGCGTGACGTGACGCATTGAGAGCTGCGCCAAGTCGGGCTGAGCGAGACGCCACTGGTCAGGCGTCCTCGCACACATTAGAGCCCGCTACAAAGTTTGGCTGCGGGGTGGAAGTGGGCTACGGACCGGGATCCACAGCCGGTCGACTCAGTCCCACCTACAAGGCCATCTACTCAGGCATATCAGACCGGATCCTTAGGTGAGACGAGCAAGGGGGGAGACAGCGCAAGGGAAATCTCTAAGTGTTTTTCTTTATAGCAGCGAAGCAAGCAGCAATTTTTTTTTACAAACATATAGGTGTTTGGTCCTCCTTGCGAAGCCTCTCAGGATCTGGCTCTTAATTTTTTACTTCTTAGAGGCTTGCCAAATTCTCACTGCAATAGCTAGCAGTGTTGAAACCCCCTATTAAAATTAGGTCTGTGGAAATAGGGTAATGTAAGTGGAGTATGCCATGGCCCACTGCACACATACTTAAAAGCTATACTAAAAGGACTCTTGTGCTGGAAAATTTATCTGATAAGTGGCCTGTAAGGGCAAGAGTGACTTTATTGTATTCCCTTCGCTGATAATAAGTTTAGGAGACGATGCTATAAAGGTTATTGCAAAAGACAAAAGGCTCAGACGGGCTATATTGGATTTCCTGAGGCTGCTTCACTCCTGCAACGTAGCCAAACGTGGAAACAGCGAGCTGGGCTGCTGTAAAAGGCCTAGCCTGCCTTACTAGGCACACTTGGGTGCCGCAACTTTTGTGAGTATTCTGTGAAAGTTTAAGCTGAATCTTTAGATGCACTTCTAACAGATTTACACATGATTTTTCTTTTTTCTGTGTATTTTGTGTCTTGCTTTATGCCTCTACGGTCGTGCACTCCACGCCTGAACCACGCCAGATGTAAAGATATCCTGGGGAAACAGCGAGCTGGACTGCTGCTAAAGGTCCAGCCTGAATCTATTGGCACAAGAGAGTGCCTTACCAGAATGTGAGTACCCTGTGTTTACTCTATGTGGGGATAAGAGGGGGAACGACAGATACACACATGAGGAGGCCTTGTCTTCTTTTTTTCCCTGCACAGATTGAATATCGAAGTCTGGAGTCCCTTTAAATTTTCTATGGTCAACAAGTGGACATAATCTCTTTAAACCTCTGCCAACTCAGAGGGGGAATCTGGGGAGAATCAGCAGACAGAACTTTCTTGCAGCTTTGGAATAGAATCCACTTGAGTATCTGATTGACTCTTGCCCCAAATTCTGTGTCCTTTGTATAATTATATATTTTTATTTTTTTCTTTTTTATTGGGCAATTCTTATTAATGGCATTTTTGCTATGAAATGGTCGTGCAGGGATTAATGACTAAATTAACAAGTTCTAGGTCACTACTTATCTAAAAGGTTATAGTCAATTCTAATCTAGACAAATAAGATACAGAAGGAACAGATAGGAAAATCTTTGCAAGAGTTGGAAGGGAACTTATTTGAATATCTGATTGACTCTGGCTTCTATTTTTTATGTCCCCATTTCTTTCTATGTACTGCCCTATATTCTACTGCATTCTCTTTTTTTCTTTTCTTTCTGAGATACTTTTCATTAATGGCATGATGCCATAAGAATTGCTGAGAAGGAGTTAACGATCAGACTAATAGTTTTAGGTCACCACTAATACAAAAGCCTCTAGTTAAATTCAAACTAGCTAACTAAGGTAAAGTCTCTTACTTAGAAGCAAATAGGGGTAAATAGAAAGTTTTAAGGCTCTTATAACTATTCTTTATGGATAAATTCCTTCTCCCCTCAGCTAACAATAAAACAGCAAGTATGGCAAGTAGAAGGCAGCAGGAAAAAAAGTTAATAAGACGTAGCACTGAGAATAGTCAGGAGATTTCACAAGAAAATGTGGTTGAAACAGTAAACAACTCTGATTTATTAAAACAAATAAGTGAATTATTTCTTCCTAAATTTGAGGCAATCCAATCAAGCATAGACTCAGTGTCACAAGATATCAAGCAGATGGTTACCAGAATGGGTTTAGCAGAACAGCGAATATCAGATCTGGAAGACAGAGATATAGAGAAAGATAAGGATTTAACATATATTCAGAAACAAGTCAAATATCTTAGTGATAAAGTTGAGGATATGGAAAATAGATCTAGGAGAAACAATGTAAGAGTGATTGGGGTCTCTGAAACAGTATCTGAAAGAGAGCTAATCCACTTTGCTTCAATCCAACTGCCCTCCTTGTTAAACATCAATGAGCCAACATGTACATTCATAGTAGAAAGAGCTCATAGGTTAGGCAGGGTAAGAGATCAAGAGGATGATAAGAGTAGACCTAGACCAATTATTATCAAATACTTGAACTTTCAAGAAAAGGTCAAGATTATGCAAGCTTATAGAGCACAAAAAACAGTCCTTTTTCAAAATAAGAAATTATTAATTTTCCAAGATTTTGCATATGAAACAGCTAGCAAGAGGAAGCTATGTGCCCCCATCTGCTCACGTCTGATCCAGGAAGGCAGGATAGTTAGGCTATTATATCCAGCCAGAATCAGTATACAGACTAAAGAAGGTTTTAGGATTTTTGATAATCCTCAGGACCTAGAGGACTTCTTGAGAACAGAGCAAAGGTAAAAGTGATCAGATGAGGGATACAAGCTTTGTATCAGAGGTAGCCATGCTGAGTAAAAAGTGGAATAGGAGAAGGGAGAAGGAAGGAGATAAATCTCTAGGTACAGAAAAGTGGTCAAGTAAGAAGCTAAATATTATAAGTAGGGGGCAAGATAGGAATGTTAGGTGTGTGTGCGAAAGGGACTCTTTCTCTCTCTTTTTTTTTTTTTTTTTTTTTTTCTCTCTCTCTCCTCATCCCCCCCCCCCCCTTCTCTTAGATTTTCCATGTCTCTACCTAGAAGTAGGAAAGAAGTATAAGATATGACGGAATTATGTAAATTTGGATCATGGAACGTGGGAGGGTTTACCTCCCCGGTCAAAAGGAAAGCAATACTACAACACTTTAATAAACTTAAAATTGATATTGGCCTCCTACAGGAGACCCATTTAAATGAGATAGAAAGTCAAAAACTCAAATGGGGATGGGTGGGCGAGGTTATCTATTCGGCAGGAGTACAGAGAAAAAGAGGGGTAGCTATACTTTTTAGGAAATCATTAAAATATAAAATTCTAAAACAAGAAATTGATCAACAAGGGAGATTTATTATACTAGAGATAGAAATAGGCTTAAAAAGATTCGTGTTATGTAATGTTTATGGTCCAAATGTAAAAAAAACCGAGTTCTGGGAACCTCTCCAAAATAAATTATTAGAATACAATCAAAATATAATACTAGGAGGAGACCTGAATCTGGTGGCATCTAGCTTCCTAGATAGAAATCGGAGGGGGAAAGAGGCTATATCAGGCGGTAAGGATACAAAAATTTTTAAAAAATTCTGCTTTAATCTAGGCTTATTAGACATCTGGCGGAACATTTATCCAGACAGTAAAGAATTTACGTGTTTATCCAAAGTGTACAAATCATTTTCACGAATCGATATGTTCTTAATTAGCGACAAATTGTTCTCTCTGGCAAAAAAAGCCGAAATCTTGCCTATCACAATTTCGGATCACGCCCCCATCAATATCTCTTTGTCTATCTTGAATCCTAAACCAGGGAATCACAGATTATACTTTCCAACATATTTTTATAATAATTTAAAATTTAGAGGCTTTTTGCTAGAGAAATGGAATCTCTATTACAATGAGAATAAAGGATCAGTTTTGAATATAGAGTCTTTGTGGCAAGCTTTCAAAGCCGTGATAAGGGGAGAAATTCTGGCTTATATGATAAAAGTAAAAAGGAAAAATGACGCTTATTGGATCCAACTTTCTAAGCAGATTATTAACAAATTTCAAAAATATGTTGCAGATAATAGTCAAGAGAACTGGAGAAACTATCTGGAAGCCAAAAAACAAAGAGACAATTGGCATATATCAAAAGAAATCCAGCATGAGCTGAAAAGAAATAGCAATTATATGCAGTTCGGTAATAAGATAGGGAAATTCTTAGCCAGATTGGTAAGTACTAGAAAATCTAACAGTATAATATCAATAATAAAAACTAAACACAAAACTTGCACTCTCCCTCATGATATTTTAGAGGAATTCACGCACTATTTTAAACAATTATATCAGGCTCAACCTATAGATAAAACAAAAAAAGCTCTCTTCTGGGATAGGATTAAAATACCTCAAATAGCTAAAGATGATCTGGATCTCCTCAACTCTCCAATTAAGGAGGAGGAGATTAAAAACTCTATTATGAAATTAAAGCTAAACAAAGCGCCAGGCCCGGATGATCTTCCTGGAGAATTATATAAAATTCTTGCAGACTCGGTTACCCCCATTCTCTGTGAGCTTTTCAATGGTTTCCTACAAGATAATCAAACACCTTCTAAATATTTTACAGAATCTAGAATAATCTTAATTTATAAACAAGGTAAAAATAAAGAACTAATGGAGTCTTACAGACCCATCTCTTTGTTAAATGTGGATTACAAAATCCTTACCCACATCTTAGCAGACAGACTTCAAAAAGTGATTAGTGAACTGGTCCATCCTGACCAAACTGGTTTTATCAAAGGAAGGACACTTATTAAAAACCTCAGGAAACTAGAAATAGCAATTAATTACTGTGAACAAAAAAAAGGAAGGAGAGAAAAGCTCACAGAGGATGCTGCAATTATTTCGATTGATACTCAGAAAGCGTTTGACACGCTACTTTGGGATCATATGTTGACAACTATTAATAAATTCGGTATCCAGGGTAAATTCTCCCATATTATTGCCTTACTGTACTCTAATCCAGGGGCGAGTCTAAGTATTAACTCCTTAACTTCAGAACATTTTAGACTCCAGCGAGGAACGAGACAAGTAAGAAGATATACAGAGGGCGACTCCTAGTGTGGAATTAGTAAGCAGAGTGTGAACCCACCAGCTTTACCCTTCAGAGATATACTCACAAAGTATAGAGCACACTGTAGTGCTAATGAAGCAAGCTGGGTATATTAAAAGTGGCCCAGCGCACATACCACTCCGGTGAAAGATGGTCCAATGTATTCAGAAGGTTCAGATAAAAAATTCAGGAGACTCCAGATATATATAAAAAACACTTTATATAAAAATATAACAGTGTACAATAAAAATCAGTAGAATTCGCTACAAGGTTGTCCGCTATCCCCGTTGCTTTTTAACTTAGCGTTAGAACCTCTGGCAATATTGTTTAGACAAGAACTGCTAGGGATAAATATCGAAGGACACAGAATAACCCAAGCCATATATGCCGATGATCTGCTTATATTTGCTCAAAATCTCCAATATAATCTGCCTATAATTATGGAAGCTTTAGAATCTTTCCAGGCTTTTTCCGGCTTTGCAATTAACAAAGAAAAATCGGAACTTATGTGGCTTATCAAATTAAAAAGCTCTCCAGAAACCCCTTTTAAAGTAACCAAAGATCATATTACATATCTACGGATAAAATTTGCATCTAACTCTAAGAGCTGGTACAAGTTAAATTTTGTACCAGCTATTGCATCACTCCAGGCAGATTTAGAAAGATGGAAGAACCTGCCCATTTCTTTTATGGGACGAATACATTTAATAAAAATGATTTCTCTCCCTAAATTTTTATATATTTTTCAGGCTCTCCCACTCCTACTACTGAGGAAAGATTGTCAGTTAATCAATAAATTAATATCGCAATTTATTTGGTGCAAAAAAAAATCTAGGATAGCGTTGAAACGTTTGAGTGCCAGGAAAGAGGCTGCAGGTATGGCTCTTCCCGATTTTGAGATGTATAATATAGCTTCTAACCTAAAATTTGTTTGGGACTGGTTTTCGGAAACAGGACACTTCTCCTTGCTAGAAATTGAAGGAGCTTTAGTAGCACCTTATGCCCTGAAAGCATTAACACACATGCCTTTAAAACTAATTCCTATAGAAACAAGGGGGATGCTTATCATAGACCAACCAATACGGGCCTGGCGTCAATTCTGTGCTAAAATTGGGATCAGCCATCGGGGTTCAGCTTTTCTCTCAATTAAAGGTAATCCTGAATTCGAGGTAGGCTATGACTCAGCTAGATTTAATGCCTGGTCAGACCGAGGGATTAATCATATTGCACAGCTATTTAAAAAAGAAGATAACTCGATTAAATCTTTTAATGAATGCAAATCGGAATTTAACATACCAAATCGTTTATTCTTCTCTTATTTACAATTACGGCACTATGCTGATCAGTGTAGGAAAATAGTGGCTATAGAGTGGGACAATGATATATTAAGGCAGATAACTAGTATGTTTCAAGCAGGAAATTATTCTATCACAAACTCTTATAATGCTTTACTTACTTCTCAAGAACAAAGCAATAAAAGATATTTGGAGCTTAAATGGGATATAGCAGGTGATAACTTACAAGAATCAGATTTATTTAAGAACTCGGGAGATAGGGTAGCAAAGGCAATGAGAGGGGAATATTTTAAAGAACAACAGTTAAAGATTTGGTATCAATGTTATTTTACACCCAGCTGGCAGGCTCGGTGGGACAAAAAACATGAGAACATAGCTTGTAGGAAATGCAAGTATCTGGCAGCAGATATGTTCCATCTTTTCTGGTCCTGTCCTGTAATCCAAAGATTTTGGGGGAAAATCTCATTTTGGGTCACTAAAATCTTAAACCAACACTTTCAAGTAAGTAAACATGTAGTCTTTTTCTTAGCAAACCAGGAAGAAGTAGGCCCTAGTTATTTATTAATAAATACAATGATACTGTTCGGTAGGAAACTGGTTTTAAAATATTGGCAGTCTAACAAAGAACCCAAATTCTCTGAATTTAAAAAGGGGATAACATATCAAATGTTTCTAGAACAAGCCTCAGTACAAGCACAGATAGATAACAATATTAGGTTCTTTTTAAATAAATGGGGGATTTTCATTAAATCTCTGGATCAGGAAACTCAAAAATTGATCCTGCAGCCATTTAAAAATTCTCTCTTCTTATTGGAAGCTAACCTTAGAGGTGAGTGGCTGCTTGACTGAAGGATTCTGGTGAAAGCTGGTTGAGGAGAGGGGGGGGCTGTGTGGTTTCTTTTTTTTTTTTTTTTTTTTCTTCTTTGTTTTTGTTTTTCTCTTCTCTGTGTGTGTGCCAGTTAGGATCTAGAGTTTATAGCATTAATGGTGATCAGAGTTTTGGGAGGGTTTTTATGCATTAAGAAAAATTGCCAGGTCAGAGTTGTCTTTCTTTCGTTTCTCGAGTGGATAGGTGAACTTCTTCACCCACTTAAGGTGTCCTTTCATGTCCAAGCGAGACTGTATTCTGTTTTGTATTAACGTACACTTTTGCAAGTATTTTTCTTATTTGCTTTTTTGTTGGATTCACCTACTGTTAAATGTTTATCTTTCTTGGCAAAATAAAAAGAAATTAAAAAAAAAAAAAAGGTATCAATGACTGACTCGGAGAAGCCACGCCTTGATAAAATCAGGAGTTCAATCTCCATGCAGTCAGTCTCAGAGAAATTAGATTTGGATGGTGGAAAGGACCCTGAAGTAGAAGGTCCTGTCTCAGAGGCAGAGTCCATGGTGGAAAGGATGACATGTCCACTAGATCTGCATACCAGGTCCTGCGTGGCCACGCAGGCGCTATTAAAATCACCGATGCTCTCTCCTGCTTGATCTTGGCAATCAGTCGAGGGAGCAGAGGAAACGGTGGAAACACATAAGCCAGGTTGAAAGACCAGGGCGCTGCTAGAGCATCTATCAGCGTCGCCTTGGGCTCTGGTTTGCCCCAGCGATTAATCACTTGTGCAAACACCTCCGGATGGAGTTCCCACTCCCCCGGATGAAAAAAGTCTGTCGACTTAGAAAATCCGCCTCCCAGTTCTCTACACCTGGGATATGGATAGCTGATAGGTGGCAAGAGTGAATGTCCGCCCAGCGAATTATCTTTGAGACTTCTAACATCGCTAGGGAACTTCTTGTTCCCCCTTGATGGTTGATGTAAGCCACAGTCGTGATGTTGTCCGACTGAAATTTGATGAACCTCAGAGATGCTAACTGAGGCCAAGCTTGAAGAGCATTGAATATCGCTCTCAATTCCAGAATATTTATTGGAAGGAGTGACTCCTCCTGAGTCCATGATCCTTGAGCCTTCAGGGAGTTCCAGACTGCACCCCAACCTAGAAGGCTGGTATCTGTCGTCACAATTGTCCAATCTGGTCATACCTTTGGACAGATGGACCCGAGATAGCCACCAGAGAAGAGAATCCCTGGTCTCTTGATCCAGATTTAGTAGAGGGGACAAATCTGTGTAATCCCCGTTCCACTGACTGAGCATGCATAGTTGCAGCGGTCTGAGATGTAAGCGTGCAAACGGCACTATGTCCATTGCCGCTACCATTTAGCCGATTACTTCCATGCACTGAGCCACCGAAGGGCGCGTAATGGAATGAAGAATACGGCAGGAATTTAGAAGCTTTGATAACCTGGACTCCGTCAGGTAAATTTTCATTTCTATAGAATCTATCAGAGTCCCTAGGAAGGAAACTCTTGTGAGTGGGGAGAGAGAACTCTTTTCCTCGTTCACTTTCCACCCATGCGACCTCAGAAATGCCAGAACTATGTCCGTATGAGACTTGGCAATTTGGAAGTTTGACGCCTGTATCAGGATGTCGCCAGAAGCGACCCGAGAACCTTCGTGAAGATTCTTGGGGCTGTAGCTAACCCAAAGGGAAGAGCTACAAACTGGTAATGCCTGTCTAGAAAGGCAAACCTGAGAAACCGATGATGATCTTTGTGTATCGGAATGTGAAGATAAGCATCCTTTAGATCCACTGTAGTCATATATTGACCCTCCTGGATCATAGGTAGGATGGTACGAATAGTTTCCATCTTGAATGATGGAACTCTGAGGAATTTGTTTAAGATCTTTAGATCCAAAATTGGTCTGAAGGTTCCCTCTTTTTTGGGAACCACAAACAGATTTGAGTAAAAACCCTGTCCTTGTTCCACTTTTGGAACTGGATGGATCACTCCCATAACTAGGAGGTCTCGTACACAGTGTAAGAATGCCTCTCTCTTTATCTGGTTTGCAGATAATTGTGAAAGGTGAAATCTCCCTTTTGGGGGAGAAGCTTTGAAGTCCAGAAGATATCCCTGGGATATAATTTCCAACGCCCAGGGATCCAGAACATCTCTTGCCCACACCTGGACGAAGAGTGAAAGCCTGCCCTCCACTAGATCCGTTACCGGATAGGGGGCTGTTCCTTAATGCCGTCTTAGAGGCAGCAGCAGGTTTTTTGGCCTGCTTACCTTTGTTCCAGGTCTGGTTTGGCCTCCAGACCGTCTTGGACTGAGCAACAGTTCCCTCTTGTTTCGCATTAGAGGAAGTTGATGCCGCACCTGCCTTGAAGTTTCGAAAGGCACGAAAATTAGACTGTTTGGCCCTGGATTTGGACCTGTCCTGAGGAAGGGCATGACCTTTTCCTCCAGTGATATCAGCAATAATCTCCTTCAAACCAGGCCCGAATAGGGTCTGCCCCTTGAAGGGAATGTTAAGCAGCTTAGATTTTGAAGTCACGTCAGCTGACCATGATTTAAGCCATAGCGCCCTGCGTATAGCAAAACCAGAATTATTAGCCGTTAGTTTAGTCAAATGAACAATGGCATCAGAAACAAAAGAATTGGCTAGCTTAAGTGCTCTAAGTTTGCCAAGTATGTCATCCAATGGAGTCGCTACCTGTAAAGCCTCTTCCAGAGACTCAAACCAGAACACCGCAGCAGCAGTGACAGGAGCAATGCATGCAAGGGGCTGTAGGATAAAACCTTGTTGAATAAACATTTTCTTAAGGTAACCTTCTAATTTTTTATTCATTGAATCTGAAAAAGCACAACTGTCCTCGACAGGGATAGTAGTACGCTTTGCTAAAGTAGAAACTGCTCCCTCCACCTTAGGCACTGTCTGCCATAAGTCCCGTGTGGTGGCGTCTATAGGAAACATTTTTCTAAAAATAGGAGGGGGAGAGAACGGCACACTTGGTCTATCCCATTCCTTAGTAATAATTTCTGTAAACCTTTTAGGTATTGGAAAAACATCAGTACACACCGGCACTGCATAGTATTTATCCAGTCTACACAATTTCTCTGGCACTGCAATTGTATCAGTCATTCAGAGCAGCTAAAACCT
This sequence comes from Bombina bombina, assembly GCF_027579735.1. Classification (NCBI taxonomy): domain Eukaryota; kingdom Metazoa; phylum Chordata; class Amphibia; order Anura; family Bombinatoridae; genus Bombina; species Bombina bombina. The sequence goes on along the minus strand of NC_069505.1, from coordinate 294,469,957 downwards.
CCTTGAGTAATACGCGGAGGTGTTCAAGCTTAAATTTAAATGTAGAAATATCAGAATCAGGTATCTTTCCTGAGTCAGAAACATCACCCACAGACTGAAGTTCTCCTTCCTCAGCTTCAGCATATTGTGAGGCAGTATCAGACATGGTTCTTAAAGCGTCAGTATGCTCTGCATTTCGTCTAACCCCAGAGCTATCTCGCTTACCTCTAAATTCAGGTAGTCTGGCTAATACCGCTGACAGTGTATTATCCATGACTGCCGCCATGTCTTGTAAAGTAAACGCTATGGGTGCCCTAGATGTACTTGGCGCCATTTCAGAGTGAGTCCCTTGAGCGGGTGTCAAAGGATCTGACACGTGGGGAGAGTTAGTCGGCATAACTTCCCCCTCGTTAGATTCCTCTGGTGATAAATTTTTTAAAGACAGAATATGATCTTTATTGCTTAGAGTGAAATCAGTACAATTGGTACACATTCTAAGAGGGGGTTCCACCATGGCTTTTAAACATAATGAACAAGGAGTTTCCTCTATGTCAGACATGTTTGTACAGACTAGCAATGAGACTAGCAAGCTTGGAAAACACTTTAAATCAAGTTAACAAGCAAATATAAAAAACGGTACTGTGCCTTTAAGAGAAACAAATTTTGTCAAAATTTGAAAAACAGTGAAAAAAGGCAGTAAATCAAACGAAAATTTTACAGTGTATGTAATAGGCTAACAGAGCATTGCACCCACTTGCAAATGGATGATTAACCCCTTAGTTCAAAAAACGGATCAAAAAAACGAAAGAGACGTTTTTTAACAGTCACAACAAACTGCCACAGCTCTACTGTGGCCCTTTAGGAGATGTCCTGTAGCCTTAAGGGAACTTCTGAGAAAAACTGGATGTCTCAGTCTGTAATTTTAACTGCGCAAAAAAGCGCTAAAATAGGCCCCTCCCACTCATACTACAACAGTGGAAAGCCTTAGGAAACTGTTTATAGGCAAAAATAAAGCCAGCCATGTGGAAAAAATTAGGCCCCAATAAAGTTTTATCACCAAGCATATATAAAAAACGATTAAACATGCCAGCAAACGTTTTATATAGCATTTTTATAAGGGTATTACCCCTGAGAGCAAGCATGATACCAGTCGTTATTAAATCACTGTATTCAGGCTTAACTTACATTTATCAGGTATCAGCAGCATTTTCTAGCATTTCCAATTCTAGAAAAATTTTTAACTGCACATACCTCATAGCAGAGTAAACTGCACGCCATTCTCCCTCTGAAGTTACCTCTCTCCTTAGATATATGTGAGAACAGCAATGGATCTTAGTTACAACCTGCTAAGATCATAGAAAACTCAGGCAGATTATTCTTCTATCTCTGCCTGAGATAAAACAGTACAACTCCTATACCATTTAAAAATAAACTTTTGATTGAAGAAAATAAACTAACTATTTTTCACCACTCTCTCTTACTACCTCCATGCGTGTTGAGAGTTGCAAGAGAATGACTGGATATGGTAGTGAGGGGAGGAGCTATATAACAGATCTACTGTGGGTGTCCTCTTGCAACTTCCTGTTGGGAATGAGAATATCCCACAAGTAATGGATGATCCGTGGAAAGAAAGGAAGGAAGGAAGGAAGGAAGGAAGGAAGGAAGGAAGGAAGGAAGGAAGGAAGGAAGAAAGAAAGAAAGAAAGAAAGAAAGAAAGAAAGAAAGAAAGAAAGAAAGAAAGAAAGAAAGAAAGAAAGAAAGAAAGAAAGAAAGAAAGAAAGAAAGAAAGAAAGAAAGAAAGAAAGAAAGAAAGAAAGAAAGAAAGAAAGAAAGAAAGAAAGAAAGAAAGAAAGAAAGAAAGAAAGAAAGAAAGAAAGAAAAGAAAAGAAAGAAAAGAAAGAAAATAAATATATCCCATTGAAAAGGAACTGATTCTTCTGTCAAGCACTAGGTGCATTGCAGATATAAAATAAATATTTTAAAACAAGACTGTACTTCTGTTATGAGCTTGTGTTTCTATAACTTTGAATATCCCATAGTTTTGATTAAGGCTCAGCCAAAATGTTAACGTAAATATATATTAGATAATTAGCAAAAAGTGCACATTAAATGCCAGAAGTAAAGCAGAGAAACACCTGGTCTTAATTCTCTTAATAGAAATTTTACACAAACTATTTGTATCACAATGTAATGCTATTTGGCAAATGGGTTCTAAGACAGTGATAACATAGTAAAAATAGTTATAAAGGGGTCTGTTCTGAAGGGAGGCTGTTACATGAACTAGTAGTATTTACCTGTGCCTGCATATATCCCAACAGGGGTTCCAGAATTGCCATTTTCTTCTTGTACTGAATAGTGTTTAATGCACAGAAGTAATGCATCATAGTCTGATGCTGTTTTTTCCTGGAGGTGTAAACATCTTCTGTTGCTTCAAATTTGGTCTAGAAAAAAAAAAAAAATACAATACCGATTAACCTCAAAAGGTTCTTTATAGTCACTTGTAAGTGCATTTTATGTAGATTAATGCACTGCAGGAATTCTTGCAGTATGTATGCACATTTCTTTTAAAATTAGACATATTATAAACCTATACAAAGTAAAGTATATCTGTTATCGGTCAAACTTAAAAGAGACAGTAAATACCTTGTGATTTTAGTATAAAAGGTTTAGTTATGCATAGTAAAACAACGTAGCAAAAGATTCAGTATTTATTTTGCCCCCTTTTCATATAATATAGCTCTGAAATTTATGTTTTATCCAATTCTCACAACTGAAAAAGAACACTCTGAGCTTAGGAGATTCTGATTACTGATATCAGAAATAAAGCACAAAACAATGTCTGTGCATCAATGGAACAATGTCTTTTTAGTTGTATGAAATGCATATCTAGTCAAATAATACACACATCTGGTCCCTTTAAATGAATTATGGAAAATAATATATATCAATAATATTCCCCAAAATACCCAGCAATATCTATGGGGGGGGGGGGATTAATTTTATATTAATTTTTTTTATATAAATGCCAATAGATACCATCTTCATCATATTTTTTGTCTGTCCAGTACCAGCCACTCTTTATATATGCTTAATACAATTAATATATGCTATTTTTAATGTTTGATATTTTTGGCCTTTAACAACGATATTAAGCGACAAAAAAAAACTGTGAACGCAATTTTAATATACTGATTATATGTCCTCCACTAAGAGAAGTAATTATGGGGTGCATATAGAAGGCCGGCATAGGGACTGAATTCCATTAACCACTGAAGAAGTCCTTGTGTAGAACAAAACGCGTCGGAACGTTAGTCTCCTGATGGCCTCTGTACTCCACTCCAATCAAGATGGTTAACTATGCTGAGCGTCAAATGGATCAGTACATTAGAGAAAGCTACTACATTCCACACCTGGGAGTAGACTTTACCATTGGAATACTGGGATATGATTTTATTTTTGACAAGTGTATCTTTGAGCTGCAGGTTAAACTGTTCTTTTATTTGTTTGTTCATATCAGAAATACAGATCAGTCTTTATTTAGTATACAAAATGTTGGAATGTTACAGTGCTTCAAATTCATACATGAAATGTCACACTTTTAAAATGTTGAGAGCTAGTAATTAATACTGCAAATGCGAACTTAATGTTCGCTGGAAAAGAGGCAAATTTGTCCCATTACAAGTGGCTGGTTAATGCTACAGTGATATCACTTTTACACAGCACTAGAAATCATTAACCAGTTGGTGTAAAATATAGCCACCAATCAGCAAGCGCTATCCAGGGTGCTAAACCAAAAAATGGGCTGGCTCCTAAGTTTATATTCCCTTTTTTCCAAATAAAGATACCAAGAGATCAAAGAAAAAATTAATAGGAGTAAAATTAGAAAGTTGCTTAAAATTGCATGCTCTATTTGAATCATGAAAGAAAAAAAATTTGGATTTAGTATCTGTGACATATACCTCGGCTAGCCCCGACTGGGTGGCTCTGCCAAACGGGTCCTCTTCCTCCCTGCCGACTGCAGCTATGTAGCTGGCAAGTGACCACAGCCTGTAGCCACCCATGATGCCCGACAGCACCCCTGGGGATGGCTCTGCCGCTGGGGAGAGAGACCAGTTGTCTCCTCTCCTTGTACCTGGCTCTGCCGCTGGGGAGAGAGACCGACTGTCTTCACTCCCGGGAAGGTGTTTTGCCGCTGGGGAGAGTTATCGACATCCGTTTCTCCCTGCAAGGGGTTCTGTGTAAGGGGAGGGAGGATGACTACCTCCTCTCCCTGGTTTACCAGAGCTGCTGCAGGGGCTGGGCAGAGGCCGGCGGCTCTCTGCCCTGTTGCCAGCGCTTCTGCTAGGGTGGCCCCCTGGTCCAAGACTATAAGCTCGGAGCCAGACTGCTGATCCAGCAGCCCTGGTTCCCTTTTTCTTTGTTGCCTCTCCTCCACGGTCGAGCTCCATGAATCCAAGAGGGTCGCACCCCAGATCTGTATACCCTTGGCAAGCTGCTTAACGAGATCTAGCTGCCTCTTGTATTCCTTGTCAAGTGCCTCTTCCTGGTCAATTATAAAATCCAGATCGTCTAGTAGCCAGGATTCCTCCAAGAGATCCAGCAGTTCCTCTTGGAGCCCACAGATATCCTCCAGACCCTAGTCCGTCTCGCTCCCAAACTGTGGGTCCTCTGTCCTTTTTGTAAATAGCAATCCAGAGCCGCCGAAGCCAAAGCCCTCTGTGGGGGAGCCATCCTCCAGCCATGGCTGTGCTTGCATAGCGAGCCATTGGAGGGCCAGAAAGCCGTCCTCCACCCACATCTCTTGCTGGACCAGTCTATGTAGAACAGATAGCCATTCCTTCATTGGCTGTTTTCCCAGGAAAGGCACTCTCACAATCCCACCGCTGCCAGTCAATGTGACGGATACCCTGGCTACCCCGACTGGGTGGCTCCGCCAAATGGGTCCTGCTTCCTCCCTGCCGACTGCAGCTATGTAGCTGGCAAGAGACTACAGCCTGTAGCCACCCCTGATGCCCGACAGCATCAGTACTCAGGGTCCTACCCTGTGGCAGACTCCGGCTACCAAGACTAGGTAGCTCTGCCAGAGGGTCCTTCCTCTGCCTGAAACAGGTTGCTATGTAGCCCAGAATTTTTTTTTTAGCAGGAGCCCACCCAAATAACTAGATATACTAGCATTCAGGTGAAACAGGAACTGATTTTATTGAAAACACAAACTCCTTTTATACACAAAGCTCTATCTTGATAAGATACTGGACAATCCCACAATTTTCCCGCCATTCCCGCCCCCCCCCCCCCGGACATACCGGCACCTCCATAGCAGCCATAGTCCCACAGAATCCCAGGACCCAGGGGTGACAAGTTTCGGGGTGATCCTGGGGGAGCGGTGGCACTTCCAGGGTGTCATTTGAAAGATGCCACAGATCCAAAAAGCAGCGTGATTTGTTACTGGGGAAAGGAGTTACAGCCCGGTAAAGATTGGGGTGTAGGGGTGTCCTAAACCCCCAGTTCCCCAAGTAGCTGCCTTCTGGTAATTCCTCGACCTCTTGTCCTCCCTAGGGGCTACCAATCTCCAAAAGAGCAGAGCTCTGGGGCAAAGGGCCGCTGGAGCGACCAGGGGTAAAGATAGCAGGTGTCCTGCTGTTCTGTGGCCGGCCAGCTTGAGAGGGGTTAAGCGGGTGTCCGTTGTAAGGCGGCCGACCGCGAGTTCCAGGAGCCCGGCAAGCAAGCTTCCAGAGATTGTGGTTGCTCCGAGGAGCCCAAAACCACTGAGAAACAACAGGGGTGAGGTTGTAGAGGGGTAGGGGTTTAACCCTTGCAGCCCGGTATCCGTGACAGTTTCGCTTTAAAAAGCCACAAGGGAACAAGAAAACATTTTTAAAACGCGTAGATTTAAAAAAAATCAAATCACCTTCTCATTTTCTCTTCTTTTGGAGAGTCTGCTGTATCTGTTGATAGCCACATCATGATCTAAAATAAAACAGCATGAAATAATTGTTTTAATAACACATTACTTCTTTTCATGATTAAAAATTAATATATTTAATTAATATAAAACAGAATTTATGTTTACCTGATAAATTTCTTTCTCCTACGGTGTATCCGGTCCACGGCTACATCCTTACTTGTGGGATATTCTCATTCCCTACAGGAAGTGGCAAAGAAAGCACACAGCAGAGCTGTCCATATAGCTCCCCCTCTGGCTCCGCCCCCCAGTCATTCGACCGACGGTTAGGAGAAAAGGGAGAACCATAGGGTGCAGTGGTGACTGTAGTGTACAAAAATAAAAATTTAAACCTGACTAAATGCCAGGGCGGGCCGTGGACCGGATACACCGTAGGAGAAAGAAATGTATCAGGTAAACTTAAATTCTGTTTTCTCCTACATTGGTGTATCCGGTCCACGGCTTCATCCTTACTTGTGGGAACCAATACCAAAGCTTTAGGACACGGATGAAGGGAGGGAACAAGTCAGGTAACCTAAACAGAAGGCACCACTGCTTGTAAAACCTTTCTCCCAAAAATAGCCTCCGAAGAAGCATAAGTATCGAATTTGTAAAATTTGGCAAATGTGTGTAGAGAAGACCACGTCGCTGCCTTACAGATCTGTTCAACAGAAGCCTCGTTCTTGAAAGCCCATGTGGAAGCCACAGCTCTAGTAGAATGAGCTGTAATTCGTTCAGGAGGCTGCCGTCGGGCAGTCTCATAAGCCAATCGGATGATGCTTTTAAGCCAGAAGGAGAGAGAGGTAGCAGTAGCTTTCTGACCTCTCCTCTTACCAGAATAGACTACAAACAAGGATGATGTCTGTCTGAAATCCTTTGTTGCTTCTAGATAGAATTTTAAAGCACGAACCACATCTAGATTGTGTAACAAACGTTCCTTTTTTGAAACCGGGTTTGGACACAGAGAAGGAACAACTATTTCCTGGTTAATAATCCTATTGGAGACCACCTTTGGAAGAAAACCAGGCTTGGTACGTAAAACTACCTTATCCGTATGGAACACCAGATAGGGTGAATTACATTGCAAAGCCGACAATTCAGAAACTCTTCTAGCAGAAGAAATAGCAACCAAAAACAAAACTTTCCAAGATAGTAACTTAATATCTATGGAATGTAAAGGTTCAAACGGAACCCCTTGAAGAACTGAAAGAACCAAATTTAGACTCCATGGAGGAGTCATAGGTCTGTAAACAGGCTTGATTCTGACTAAAGCCTGTACGAACGCTTGAACATCTGGCACGGCTGCCAGACGTTTGTGCAACAAGACAGACAGAGCAGATATCTGTCCTTTTAAAGAACTAGCTGACAGACCCTTCTTCAATCCCTCTTGGAGAAAGGAAAGTATCCTTGGAATCCTAACTTTACTCCATGAGTAACCCTTGGATTTGCACCAACAGAGATATTTCTGCCATATTTTATGGTAAATTCTCCTGGTTATAGGTTTTCTGGCCTGAACCAGAGTATCTATGACTGATTCCGAAAACCCACGCTGAGATAGAATCAAGCGTTCAATCTCCAAGCAGTCAGTTGCAGAGAAACCAGGTTTGGATGTTCGAACGGACCTTGAACTAGAAGGTCCTGTCTCAAAGGTAGCTTCCATGGTGGAGTCGATGACATTCACCAGGTCTGCATACCAAGTCCTGCGTGGCCACGCAGGAGCTATTAGAATTACCGAAGCCTTCTCCTGTTTGATCCTGGCTACTAGCCTGGGGAGGAGAGGAAACGGTGGAAAGACATAAGCTAGATTGAACGACCAAGGCGCCACTAAGGCATCTACCAATGTCGCCTTGGGATCCCTGGACCTGGACCCGTAACGTGGAACCTTGGAGTTCTGCCGAGATGCCATCAGATCCAGAATGCCCCATAGTTGAGTTAACTGGGCAAAAACCTCCGGGTGAAGTTCCCACTCCCCCGGATGGAAAGTCTGACGACTCAGATAATCCGCTTCCCAGTTGTCTACACCTGGGATGTGAATTGCTGATAGGTGGCAGGAGTGATCCTCTGCCCAATTGATGATCCTGGATACCTCCCTCATCGCCAGGGAACTCTTTGTTCCCCCCTGATGATTGATGTACGCTACAGTCGTCATGTTGTCCGACTGAAATCTTATGAATTTGGCCTCCGCTAGTTGAGGCCATGCCAGGAGCGCATTGAATATCGCCCTTAGTTCCAAAATGTTTATCGGGAGAAGAGATTCTTCCCGAGACCATAGACCCTGAGTCTTCAGAGAGTCCCAGACCGCGCCCCAGCCTAAGAGACTGGCGTCGGTCGTGACAATGATCCACTCCGGAAACCTTTGAGAAAATGATCCACTCAGGAAACCTTTGAGAAAAAGCCCAGTCCTTGTTCTGCTTTTGGAACTGGGTGTATCACTCCCATCTTTAAAAAAGGTCTTCTACGCAATGTAAGAATGCCCGTCTCTTTGTCTGGTCTAAAGACAAGCGAGACATGTGAAACCTTCCCTTTGGAGGAAGGTCCTTGAATTCTAGAAGATACCCCTGAGAGACAATCTCTAAAGCCCAGGGGTCTGGGACATCTCTTGCCCAAGCCTGAGCAAAGAGAGAGAGTCTGCCCCCTACCAGATCCGGTCCCGGATCGGGGGCTATCCTTTCATGCTGATTTGGTAGCAGCAGCAGGCTTTTTGGCCTGTTTTCCCTTGTTCCAGCCTTGCAATGGTTTCCATGCTGGCTTGGGCTGGGATGCATTACCCTCTTGTCTAGAGGCTGTAGAGCTAGGGGCCGGTCCGTTCCTGAAATTGCGAAAGGAACGAAAATTAGACTTAATTTTTGCTTTGAAAGGTCTATCCTGTGGAAGGGCATGGCCCTTTCCCCCAGTGATGTCTGAAATAATCTCTTTCAATTCTGGCCCGAATAGGGTCTTACCCTTGAAAGGAATATTAAGCAATTTTGTTTTGGACGACACATCCGCCGACCAAGATTTTAGACAAAGCGCTCTGCGCGCCACTATTGCAAAACCTGAATTTTTCGCCGCTAATTTTGCTAATTGAAAAGCGGCATCTAAAATAAAGGAATTAGCCAACTTCAGTGCGTGAATTCTGTCCATGACCTCATCATAAGGAGTCTCCTTCTGGAGCGATTTTTCTAGTTCATCGAACCAAAAAGACGCCGCCGTGGTGACAGGAATAATGCACGAAATTGGTTGCAGAAGGAAACCTTGCTGAACAAAAATTTTCTTAAGTAACCCTTCTAGTTTTTTATCCATAGGATCTTTGAAAGCGCAACTGTCCTCTATTGGTATAGTTGTGCGCTTAGCTAATGTTGAAACTACCCCCTCTACCTTAGGGACCGTCTGCCATGCGTCCCTTCTGGGGTCAACAATGGAGAACATTTTCGTAAATATAGGAGGGGGAACAAATGGTACACCTGGCTTCTCCCACTCCTTAGTCACTATATCCGCAACCCTCTTGGGTATCGGAAACGCATCAGAGTGCACTGGGACCTCTAAAAATTTGTCAATTTTGCACAATTTTTCTGGAATCACCAAAGGATCACAATCATCCAGTGTAGCTAGCACCTCCTTAAGTAAGGCGCGGAGGTGTTCTAGTTTAAATTTAAATGCAATGGTATCAGTCTCTGGTTGCTGAGAAACTTTTCCTGTGTCAGAAATTTCTCCCTCAGACAGGCCCTCCCTCACCGCCAACTCAGATAGATGTGAGGGTACCACAGGTGAATTATCCCCTGCATCTGCTTGCTCATCCTCTGTATTTAAAACTGAGCAATCACGCTTTCTAGGAAAAACTGGCATTTTGGATAAAAAGGCTGCTAAGGAATTATTCATTACTGCTGCTAATTGCTGCATAGTAACAGTCATAGGCGCGTCAGATATACTAAGTATCGATTGCGCGGGCAAAGCTGGCGTTGACACAAAAGGAGAGGATGATGAACTAGCCCCACTACCTTCATTTAAAGACTCATCTTGGGCAACATCTTTAAAAGTGACAGTACTGTCCTTTATCTGTTTGGACGCTATTGTGCACTTTACACATACATTTAATGGGGGAACCACCTTGGCCTCCATGCACACAGAACATATGCTATCTGAAGGCACAGACATGTTAGACAGACTTAGGCAGAGTTTTAATGCAATAAAAGTTATTTTATACAAAACCGTTACTGTCTCTTTAAATAATAAAAGTGTACACTTTATTACAGAAATGTCAGAAAACCATCAAAGAAATATCCAATCTTTATGAAATTTTCATCACAGTGTCTTAATGCTTAGAAAGTATCGCACACCAATATTTAGACAATTTAACCCTTAAATGCCCAAACCGGAGCTAATAACGGTAATTAACCGGTTAAAGACACTACAGTCCCACGCCACAGTCTCTACTGCAGCGTTTTACCTTCCTTAGGGGTTATTCAAATAAGTAATAAGCCTCTCTGAAGTCCTTTTCCATCTCTAGATACTCCACGTGAAGCTGCCTGAACTGCCTAGTGAAAAGCAACTGCGCAACTGAGGCGCGAAAATGAGGCCTCCTCCCTCTGCATTCCAGAGTGAAGGGGCCTTTCTGACAAGATTAGGCATCTAAACAACTGCCAGGCGTAAATAAATTTCCCCAAAAGTGTTTAAGTCTGAAAAACACTTAAAATTAGTGATGCACCGAAATGGAAATTCTGGACCGAAACCGAAAATCCGGGATGCACTTGGCCGAAAACCGAAACAGATACCGAAAATGTATTTTTTCAAATTAATTTTTTTTATTTTATTTTCTTGCATAATTAGAGCCAATAAAAAAAGCTTACCCTTTTATTGAAAGTAACACACTAAAATTGGACAAAAATATCTTAAAACAATAATATGCTACACAATAATTTTACCAAGAAAAAAAAAAACAGGCAAAAAATGCAATTTTCGGCCAAAATGTTTCTGCGACCAAAATTTTGGTGCATCCCTACTTAAAACAATTATAAATATCAATATACTGTATTATTCTTCATTTAGTTCTATGTAACAGAATCATATTTAACAGTTGTTGTTTTTTTACCAATTATCCAAATAAAGTATAGTCCTAGAAAACTCATTATATGCAGAACAGTAAGTCAAGTAATAAACTTAAACAGCAGCTCTAGGCTAGCATCAAATTTGAAACATGCTACACAATAATTTTACCGAAAATAACAGGCAAAAAACTCGAAAACCGAAATAGCCAAAAATGCAATTTTTGGCCGAAACTTTCTGTGGCCGAAATTTCGGTGCATCCCTACTTAAAATGTCACATAAACATGATAAAAAGTAATCGACTTAGCCCACAATAGTGTCAACCAGCATAGAGCCCTAGTTATAAGCCTTAATTCGGTTACTGAGTCTAAGAAAATGGCTTACCTATCCCAGAATGGATAACTGACAGTCTTCTAGCATTACTTGGTCTTGTTAGAAAAATGACTGATCATACCTGAAGCAGATAAGCCTGCAAACTGTTCCCCCCAACTGAAGTTCTCTGGTTTCAACAGTCCTGTGTGGGAACAGCAATGGATTTTAGTTACTGGTGCTAAAATCATACTCTTAACAGAAATCTTCATCACTTTCTGTTGTAGAGTAAATAGTACAAACCGGCACTATTTTAAAATAACAAACTCTTGATAGAAGAATAAAAACTACAACTAACACCACATACTCTTTACCACCCTCGTGGAGATGCTACTTGTTCAGAGCGGCAGAGAATGACTGGGGGGCGGAGCCAGAGGGGGAGCTATATGGACAGCTCTGCTGTGTGCTCTCTTTGCCACTTCCTGTAGGGAATGAGAATATCCCACAAGTAAGGATGAAGCCGTGGACCGCATACACCAATGTAGGAGAAATTAACATTTTATTTGAAAGCGGATTGTTACGGAGGACCAGCTACAACATATGTCTGTGCATTTTAGGGAAATCCCCATCGTGGCCTTGCAAAGCTTTTCACATGACTCTCCTTACTTCTAAATCTAACATTACTCCTCACTCTGCCCATTTGCAACACAATGAATGGTACAGGTTCACTCCTGGTCTGTATTTGATTCAGTATATGTGTATCTGGTGATGAGTTTATGTTAAAGGGACAGGAAATTCCCAAATTTCCTTTCATGATTTGGATAGAACATATAATGTTAAACAACTTTCCAATTTACTTCCATTATCAAATGTGCTTTGTTCTCTTGTTATCCTTTCTGAAGGAGCAGCATTGCACTACTGGTAGCAAGATGAACACATCTAGTCAGCCAATCACAAAAGACAAATGTGTGCAGGCACCAATTAGCAGCAGCTCCCACTAGTGTAGGATATGTGCATATTCTTTTTTAAACAAGAAATGCCAAGAGAACAAATCACATTTAAAAATAGAAGTGACCTTAAAAGCGTCTTAAAATGAGATGCTCTATCGGAATCATGCAAGTTTAATTTCAGACTCTTAGCTCACTAAAGTAATTAACATATTATATATTAATGTTGCCATAAAATGGTGAAAAAACACATTCCTCATTTGACGGTTAGGTTGTCATCCGCAGTGTTTCTATGAAACCAATATAACATGGAAAAATAAAAACTAAGGTAGGACTGGGCGGCTGGGCACGTAGGACATTAAAAAAGTGTTGTACGGTAATGCCCCATTAATTAACCAAACATTCTTAACCAGATAATAAAAACTTGCCGCCATGAAGAGAAATCACACAAAATCTTTTCAGAGAATTATATTGCAAAGTATGTAGGTCTCCTTCACATCCAGAACTCTGCATAGGTAGATAAATAGCTCTAAAGATAACTTTTAGAAAGACAAACTCTATTAGGAAAGGGCTCGACAAACCCAGAAGCACCCCTGGCTCCTAACTTTGGTATTTCTGAATAGATATGTGGAGAATAATCCTTCTGTCTGGCTCCTAAATATTCTTACCGGCTCCTAAATTGTAAACAGATTTATCTACCCCTATTTTAGGAACCCCACAGTCCTGACAAGACGTCTTAGATAATCTTGTCAGAGGGAAGGGCTTTAGCTTATTGAGCTCTCTCTGAATTGACAATATTCTAATGTTGTACAAATGTCAACTTTATAAGCACTTTTATGCCACAGCATTTTAATCGCACTATTTCAATAGTAAACTTTCATTAGAGGTTTGTTTATTCTAAAAACAGAATTTATGCTTACCTGATAAATTACTTTCTCCAACGGTGTGTCCGGTCCACGGCGTCATACTTACTTGTGGGAATATCTCTTCCCCAACAGGAAATGGCAAAGAGTCCCAGCAAAGCTGGCCATATAGTCCCTCCTAGGCTCCGCCCACCCCAGTCATTCGACCGACGGACAGGAGGAAAAAATAGGAGAAACCATAGGGTGTCGTGGTGACTGTAGTTAGAGAAAATAATTCATCGGACCTGATTAAAAAACCAGGGCGGGCCGTGGACCGGACACACCGTTGGAGAAAGTAATTTATCAGGTAAGCATAAATTCTGTTTTCTCCAACATTGGTGTGTCCGGTCCACGGCGTCATCCTTACTTGTGGGAACCAATACCAAAGCTTTAGGACACGGATGAAGGGAGGGAGCAAATCAGGTCACCTAAACGTAAGGCACCACCTTTCTCCCAAAAATAGCCTCCGAAGAAGCAAAAGTATCAAATTTGTAAAATTTGGCAAAAGTGTGCAGTGAAGACCAAGTCGCTGCCTTACATATCTGATCAACAGAAGACTCGTTCTTGAAGGCCCATGTGGAAGCTACAGCCCTAGTGGAGTGAGCTGTGATTCTTTCAGGAGGCTGCCGTCCGGCAGTCTCATAAGCCAATCGGATGATGCTTTTAAGCCAAAAGGAAAGAGAGGTAGAAGTTGCTTTTTGACCTCTCCTTTTACCAGAATAGACGACAAACAGAGAAGAAGTTTGTCTGAACTCTTTTGTAGCTTCTAAGTAGAATTTTAGAGCACGGACTACATCTAAATTGTGTAGCAAACGTTCCTTCTTGGAAACTGGATTCGGACACAAAGAAGGTACAACTATCTCCTGATTAATATTTTTGTTGGAAACAACCTTTGGTAGAAAACCAGGCTTAGTACGCAGAACAACCTTATCTGAATGGAACACCAGATAGGGTGGAGTACACTGTAGAGCAGATAACTCAGAAACTCTTCTAGCAGAAGAAATAGCAACCAAAAACAAAAAACTTTCCAAGATAGTAACTTAATATCTATGGAATGTAAAGGTTCAAACGGAACCCCTTGAAGAACTGAAAGAACTAGATTTAAACTCCAGTGAGGAGTCAAAGGTCTGTAAACAGGCTTGATCCTAACCAAAGCCTGAACAAATGCTTGAACATCTGGCACAACTGCCAGTCGTTTGTGTAGTAGGACAGATAAAGCAGAAATCTGTCCCTTTAGAGAACTCGCAGATAATCCTTTATCCAAAGCTTCTTGTAGAAAGGAAAGAATCCTAGGAATCTTTATCTTATTCCATGGGAATCCCTTGGATTCACACCAGCAGATATATCTTTTCCATATTTTATGGTAAATCTTTCTAGTTACCGGTTTTCTGGCTTGAACCAGAGTATCTATCACGGAATCTGAAAACCCACGCTTTGATAGAATCAAGCGTTCAATCTCCAAGCCGTCAGCTGGAGGGAGACCAGATTTGGATGTTCGAATGGACCCTGAACAAGAAGGTCCTGTCTCAAAGGTAGCTTCCATGGTGGAACCGATGACATATTCACCAGGTCTGCATACCAAGTCCTGCGTGGCCACGCAGGAGCTATCAAGATCACCGAGGCCCTCTCCTGTTTGATCCTGGCTACCAGCCTGGGAATGAGAGGAAACGGTGGAAACACATAAGCTAGGTTGAAGGTCCAAGGCGCTACTAGTGCATCCACTAGAGTCGCCTTGGGATCCCTGGATCTGGACCCGTAGCAAGGAACCTTGAAGTTCTGACGAGACGCCATCAGATCCATATCTGGAATGCCCCATAGTTGCGTCAACTGGGCAAAGATCTCCGGGTGGAGTTCCCACTCCCCCGGATGGAATGTCTGACGACTCAAATAACCCGCTTCCCAGTTTTCCACACCTGGAATGTGGATCGCAGATAGGTGGCAGGAGTGATTCTCCGCCCATTGTATTATTTTGGTCACTTCTTTCATCGCCAGGGAACTCCTTGTTCCCCCCTGATGATTGAGATACGCAACAGTCGTCATGTTGTCTGATTGGAATCTTATGAATCTGGCCTTTGCTAGCTGAGGCCAAGCCCTGAGACCATTGAATATCGCTCTTAGTTCCAGAATGTTTATCGGGAGAAGAGACTCTTCCCGAGACCACAGTCCCTGAGCTTTCAGGGATTCCCAGACCGCGCCCCAGCCCACTAGGCTGGCGTCGGTCGTGACGATGACACACTCTGGACTGTGGAAGCTCATTCCCTGGGATAGGTGATCCTGGGTTAGCCACCAACGGAGTGAGTCTCTGGTCTTCTGATCTACTTGAATCACTGGAGACAAGTCTGTATAGTCCCCATTCCACTGTTTCAGCATGCACAGTTGTAATGGTCTTAGATGAATTCGCGCAAATGGAACTATGTCCATTGCTGCAACCATCAATCCTACTACTTCCATGCACTGAGCTACGGAAGGACGAGGAATAGAATGAAGAACTTGACAAGCGTTAAGAAGTTTTGACTTTCTGACTTCTGTCAAGAAAATCCTCATTTCTAAGGAATCTATTATTGTTCCCAAGAAGGGAACACTTGTCGACGGAGACAGGGAACTTTTTTCTATGTTCACCTTCCATCCGTGAGATCTGAGAAAGGCCAGAACGATGTCTGAGTGAGCCTTTGCCTTTGAAAGAGACGACGCTTGTACTAGAATGTCGTCCAAGTACGGTACTACTGCAATGCCCCTTGGTCTTAGAACCGCTAGAAGGGATCCGAGTACCTTTGTGAAAATCCTTGGAGCAGTGGCTAACCCGAATGGGAGGGCTACAAACTGGTAATGTTTGTCCAGAAAGGCGAACCTTAGGAACTGATGATGTTCTTTGTGGATAGGGATATGTAGATACGCATCCTTTAGATCCACGGTAGTCATAAATTGACCTTCCTGAATTGTGGGTAGAATCGTTCGAATGGTTTCCATCTTGAACGATGGTACTCTGAGAAATTTGTTTAGGATCTTTAAATCCAGGATTGGTCTGAAAGTTCCCTCTTTTTTGGGAACTACAAACAGATTTGAGTAAAATCCCATTCCCTGTTCCGCCGTTGGAACTGGGTGTATCACTCCCATTTTTAACAGGTCTTCTACACAATGTAAGAATGCCTGTCTCTTTATTTGGTTTGAGGATAAGTGAGACATGTGGAACCTTCCCCTTGGGGGTAGTTCCTTGAATTCCAGAAGATAACCCTGAGAAACTATTTCTAGCGTCCAGGGATCCTGAACATCTCTTGCCCAAGCCTGAGCAAAGAGAGAGAGAGAGTCTGCCCCCCACTAGATCCGGTCCCGGATCGGGGGCTACTCCTTCATGCTGTTTTGTTAGCAGCGGCAGGCTTCTTGGCCTGCTTACCCTTGTGATGTCTGAGATAATCTCTTTCAATTCTGGCCCAAAGAGAGTTTTACCCTTGAAGGGGATATTAAGCAATTTTGTCTTGGATGATACATCCACTGACCAAGACTTTAGCCAAAGCGCTCTGCGCGCCACAATTGCAAACCCTGAATTTTTCGCCGCTAATCTAGCTATTTGCAAAGCGGCATGTAAAATAAAAGAGTTAGCCAACTTAAGTGCGTGAACTCTGTCCATAACTTCCTCATATGGAGTCTCTCTACTGAGCGACTTTTCTAGTTCCTCGAACCAGAACCACGCTGCTGTAGTGACAGGAACAATGCACGAAATGGGTTGAAGAAGGTAACCTTGCTGTATAAAAATCTTTTTAAGCAAACCCTCCAATTTTTTTATCCATAGGATCTTTGAAAGCACAATTATCCTCGATAGGAATAGTAGTGCGCTTGTTTAGAGTAGAAACTGCCCCCTCGACCTTAGGGACTGTCTGCCATAAGTCCTTTCTGGGGTCGACCATAGGAAATAATTTCTTAAATATAGGAGGGGGAACAAAAGGTATGCCGGGCTTCTCCCATTCCTTATTCACTATGTCCGCCACCCGCTTGGGTATAGGAAAAGCGTCGGGGTGCACCGGAACCTCTAGGAACTTGTCCATCTTGCATAATTTTTCTGGAATGACCAGGTTGTCACAATCATCCAGAGTAGATAGCACCTCCTTAAGCAGTGCGCGGAGATGTTCTAATTTAAATTTAAATGTCACAACATCAGGTTCAGCCTGTTGGGAAATTTTTCCTGAATCTGAAATTTCCCCATCTGACAAAACCTCCCTCATGGCCCCTTCAGATTGGTGTGAGGGTATGACAGAACAATTATCATCAGCGCCCTCCTGCTCTTCAGTGTTTAAAACAGAGCAATCGCGCTTTCTCTGATATGCAGGCATTTTGGATAAAATATTTGCTATGGAGTTATCCATTACAGCCGTCAATTGTTGCATGGTAATAAGCATTGGCGCGCTAGAAGTACTAGGGGCCTCCTGCGTGGGCAAAACTGGTGTAGACACAGAAGGAGATTATGTAGAACCATGTCTACTCCCTTCATCTGATGAATCATCTTGGGCAACTTCATTATCTGTGACAGTACTGTCCTTACTTTGTTTGGACGCTTTGGCACAATTATCACATAATTTAGAAGGGGGAGACACATTGACTTTCATACATATAGAACATAGCTTATCTGAAGGCACAGACATGTTAAACAGGCTTAAACTTGTCAGTAAAACACAAAAACCGTTTTAAAACAAAACCGTTACTGTCTCTTTAAATTTTAAACAGAGCACACTTTATTACTGAATATGTGAAAAAATATGAAGGAATTGTTCAAAATTTACCAAAATTTCACCACAGTGTCTTAAAGCATTAAAAGTATTGCACACCAATTTTCAGAGCTTTAACCCTTAAAATAACGAAACCGAAGCCGGTTACAGTTTTAACCCCTCTACAGTCCCAGCTACAGCCTTTGCTGCGACTCTACCAAGCCTGGAGGGGAATACGATACCAAATGACGCCTTCTAGGAACTTTTCCAACTATTTTCAGGTCCTCACACATGCATCTGCATGTCTTGCTCTCAAAAACAACTGCGCAGTAATGGCGCGAAAATGAGGCTCAGCCTTCAACTGGGAAGGCCCTTCCTGACTGGAAAAGGTGTCTAACATAGTGCCTGGCGTTAAAAAACGTTCCCCAAGTTTATAAATGTGAAATACCAGCATAAACATGTATAAAATGCCCAAATAAAGCAATCGATTCTGCCCATAAAAGTGTCTACCAGTTTTATAGCCCATATTAAGCCCTTTATTCTGCTTGGGACTAAGAAAATGGCTTACCGGTCCCCATGAGGGGAAATGACAGCCTTCCAGCATTACACAGTCTTGTTAGAAATATGGCTAGTCATACCTTAAGCAGAAAAGTCTGCTAACTGTTTCCCCCAACTGAAGTTACTTCATCTCAACAGTCCTATGTGGAAACAGCAAACGATTTTAGTTACTGTCTGCTAAAATCATCTTCCTCTCACAAACAAAATTCTTCATCTCTTTCTGTTTCAGAGTAAATAGTACATACCAGCACTATTTTAAAATAACAAACTCTTGATAGTAGAATAAAAAACTACAACTAAACACCACATACTCTTAAACATCTCCGTGGAGATGTTGCCTGTGCAACGGCAAAGAGAATGACTGGGGTGGGCGGAGCCTAGGAGGGACTATATGGCCAGCTTTGCTGGGACTCTTTGCCATTTCCTGTTGGGGAAGAGATATTCCCACAAGTAAGAATGACGCCGTGGACCGGACACACCAATGTTGGAGAAATATATATTCAGCATCCCTGAAACAGGAGGATGTTAAAGAAAAACAAAATTTATGCTTACCTGATAAATGTATTTATTTATTGATATGATGAGTCCACGGATCATCTAATTACTATTGGGAATATCACTCCTGCCCAGCAGGAGGTGGCAAAGAGCACCACAGCAAAGCTGTTAAATATCCCCTCCCTTCCCTCTAACCCCAGTCATTCAACCGAAGTAAAGGAGCGAAAGGAAGCAACAAGGTGCAGAGGTGTCTGAAGTTTATAACATACCAACAACCTGTCTAGCGAACATGGCGGGCCGTGGACTCATCGTGTCAAGAAAGAAAGAAATTTATCAGGTAAGCATAAATTTTGTTTTCTTTCTAATGACACAATGAGTCCACGGATCATCTAATTACTATTGGGAATCAATACCCAAGCTAGAGTACACAGATGATAAGGGAGGGACAAGACAGGGAACTTAAAACGGAAGGCACCACTGCTTGAAGAACCTTTCTCCCATAAGTGGCCTCAGCCGAGGCAAAAGTGTCAAATTTATAGAATTTTGAAAAAAAGTGTGAAGAGAGGACCAAGTTCCAGCCTTGCAAATCTGTTCCACAGAAGCTTCATTTTTGAATGCCCAGGAAGAGGAAACAGCCCTCGTAAAATGAGCCGTAATTCTCTCAGGAGGCTGCTGTCCAGCAGTTTCATAGGCAAAGCGAATGATACTATTCAGCCACAAAGAAAGAGAAGTAGCCGTAGCTTTCTGTCCCTTATGTTTCCCAGAGAAAACCACAAACAGAGCAGAAGACTGACGAAAATCCTTAGTCACCTGTAAATAGAATTTTAGTGCACGTACCACCTCCAGATTGTGCAGAAGCCATTTCTTCTGAGAAGAAGGATTAGGACACAAGGAAGGCACAACAATCTCCTGATTAATGTTCCGGTCTAAAACTACTTTAGAGAGAAACCCTAATTTAGCACGTAAAACCACCTTATCCGGATGAAAAATAAAGTAAGGAGACTCATACTGTAATGCCGAGAGCTCTGACACTCTACGAGCAGATGAAATGGCAACAAGAAACAAAACTTTCCAAGATAACAACTTAATATCTAAAGAATGCATAGGCTCAAACGGAGCCCCTTGAAGAACCTTAAGAACTAAATTAAGACTCCAGGGAGGAGTAACTGGTTTGAACACAGGCCTGATCCTGACCAAGGCCTGACAAAATTCTTGCACGTCTGGGACGTCCGCCAGATGCTTATGTAACAAAATAAACAAGGCAGATATTTGACCCTTTAGGGAACTTGCCGATAAACCCTTCTCCAAACCTTCTTGGAGAAAGGACAGAATTCTAGGAATCCTAACCCTACTCCAAGAGTAGCCCTTGGATTCACACCAATATAGATATTTACGCCATATCTTATGGTAAATCTTTCTAGTGACAGGTTTACGAGCCTGAATCATGGTCTCAATGACCAATTCCGAAAATCCACGCTTGGATAAAATTAAGCGTTCAATCTCCAAGTAGTCCGCTTCAGAGAAACTAAATTTGGATGAAGGAAGGGCCCTTGAAGTAGAAGGTCCTTTCTCAACGGATGTCTCCAAGGTGGAAGAGATGACATGTCCACCAGGTCTGCATACCCAATCCTGCGAGGCCATGCCGGTGCAATGAGGATCACCGACGCCCCTTTCCTGTTCGATTCGAGCAATGACCCGAGGTAGAAGAGCGAACGGAGGAAATAGGTATGAGAGACTGAAATTCCAAGGTACCGCCAGAGCGTCTATCAGTACAGCCTGAGGGTGCCTTGACCTCGACCCGTACCTCGGGAGCTTGGCATTCTGCCGAGATGCCATGAGATCCAATTCCAGCTGACCCCATTTGAGAATCAGGCTGGAAAACACTTCCGGTTGTAGCTCCCACTCCCCAGAGTGAAAGGTCTGCCTGCTCAGAATGTCCGTCCCCCAGTTGTCCACTCCTGGAATGTGGATCGCCGACAGACAGCAATTGTGGGTCTCTGCCCACTGAATGATCTTGCTACCTCTGTCATGGCCAAAGAACTCTGAGTTCCTCCCTGATGGTTTATGTAAGCCACTGAGGTTATATTGTCCGACTGGAACCTGATGAACCGGGCCGAAGCTAACTGAGGCCAAGCCAGGAGAGCATTGAAGATCGCTCTCAGTTCCAGAATGTTTATGGGTAGAACAGACTCTGACCGAGTCCATGTTCCCTGAGCCTTTAGAGAGCCCCAGACTGGTCCCCATCCCAGAAGGCATCTTGTCACAATCACCCAAGAGGGTCTGCGAAAGCAGGTTCCCTGGGAGAGATGATCCAGAGACAACTACCAAAGTAGAGAATCCCTTGTCTCCTGCTCCAGTTGTAATCGCGGAGACAGATCCGCATAATCTCCGTTCCACTGCCTGAGCATGCTTAACTGCAGAGGTCTGAGGTGGAAACGGGCAAACAGGATGATGTCCATTGCCGCTACCATCAGCCCGATTACCTCCATGCACTGAACCACTGATGGCCGAGGAGAGGACTGAAGCGCTAGGCAAGAATCTTTGATTTCCCGAGTTCTGTCAGAAAAATCTTCATTGATAAGGAATCTATTATGGTTCCCAAGAAAATTACCCTTGTATTTGGAACTAAGGAACTCTTTTCCAAATTCACCTTCCATCCGTGAGACCGCAGGAAAGATAACATTTCCCTGTGAGATCTTTCTTGTTGAAAGGAAGGTGCCTGAACTAGAATGTCGTCCAGATAAGGCGCCACTGCAATGCCCCGCAATCGGAGCACCGCTAGCAGGGATCCCAGAACCTTTGAGAAAATTCTGGGAGCTGTGGCAAGACCGAATGGAAGAGCCACGAACTGGAAGTGTTTGTCTAGAAAAGCAAACCTTAGAAACTTGTGATGATCCCTGTGTATGGGAACATGCAGGTACGCGTCCTTTAAATCCAGACCCCGTTCCTGCATTGGAACAGGAACGATCACTCCCAGGTCGGAGAGGTCCCAAACACAGTGTAAGAACGCTTCTCTTTTTGTCTGGTCTACAGATAATCTTTAAAGCAGAAACCTGCCCCTGGGAGGAAGGGCTTTGAACTCTAGTTTGTATCCCTGGGACACGATGTCCACCGCCCAGGGATCCTAAACATCTCGAACCCAAGCCTGAGCGAAGAATGAAAGTCTGCCCCCCACAAGATCCGGTCCCGGATCGAGGGCAGACCCTTCATGCTGCTTTTGATTCAATAGCAAATTTTTGGATTGTTTTCCCTTTGTTCCAAGACTGATTGGGTCTCCAGGAAGGCTTGGACTGCTCATGCTTGGAGGAGGAAGTGGAAGGATTTCCCTTGAAATTCCGAAAGGAACGAAAATTACTCTGACGTCCCTTTTGTTTATTTCTCTTATCTTGAGGGAGGAAATGTCCCTTTCCTCCCGTGATGTCAGAAATTATTTCCGTCAACCCCGGCCCAAACAAAGTCTATCCTTTGTAAGGAATCGCCAAAAGTTTAGACTTAGATGACACATCCGCAGACCAGGATTTTAACCATAAGGGCTCTGCGGGCTAGTACGGCAAAACCAGAAATCTTAGCTCCCAGCTTAATAACCGGAAGGGAAGCATCCATGATAAAGGAGTTGGCCAATTTAAGGGCCTTAATCCTATCCTGGATTTCCTCGAGGGGGAGTGTCTGTCTGAATAGATTCAGACAATGCATCAAACCAGTATGCTGCCGCACTAGTAACAGTAGCAATACAAACCGTGGGTTGCCATTGTAAACCCTGGTGTACATACATTTTCTTGAGTGATCCCTCTAACTTCTTATCCATAGGATCCTTAAAGGAACAACTATCCTCTATAGGAATAGTAGTTCTCTTGTTAGCGTGGAAATTGCCCCTTCCACTTTGGGTACCGTCTGCCAAGATTCCTTGATATAATCTGCTATAGGAAACATCTTTTTAAATACAGGGGATGGAGAAAAAGGTATATCCGATCTCTCCCATTCCTTAGCAATAATCTCAGTAGCTCAATCTGGTACAGGAAAAACTTCCACCATGGAAGGTACATCAAAATATTTATCTAGCTTACTGGATTTTTTAGGATTGATGACGACCATGGTGTCGCTGTCGGCCAGTGTAGCTAAAACCTCCTTGAGTAATAGACGGAGGTGTTCTAGCTTAAACCTGAAGGATACAACTTCAGTATCAGCAGGATGAATTACACTGTCTGAGTCTGAAATTTCACCCTCAGATGCTACCAAAGTATCCTCCTCCTCAGGCTTCTGGGAGGGGGCATTTGAGATAGCAACAACTGTGTCAGTAACTTCACTCACTGATTGTTTACTTTTCCTCTTGCGCTTTCCCTGCAGCATGGAAAAAGCAGAAAACGCATCAGAAACCGCAGAGGACACGAGGGAAGCGATGTCTTGCAAGGTAACTCCAGGTGGAGTAGTGGAGGAAGCGCAGGGCACTGTGTGGACACTAAGTTTTGGGACACTTGAGGAGAAAGCTGCGGCATATATTGAACATTGTCAGAAGGCTCCTGAACAGCATCCGCCACAGACAATGTTGGCTCAGAAAAAAATCTATTCCTGAACTGTAAAGTTCTCTCAATACATGAGGAACAGAAAGGGATTGGTGGTTTCCCATTAGCATCAAAACATAAAGTACATGTAACGTCTTGCAGGGCCTCTTGGTCCATCTTTATTCACAATTTGAGCAAATTAAAATTGGATAAACCTATATCTGAATTTGAAATTACCTCACAAAAAAAACGTTACTGTGTCTTTAAATGTTAAAATTTAATGTTTTTATTTTGCTTTACAAGAAAAATGTAGAATTTTTACAATAAACAGCAGACTATCTCCACACCTCAGCAAAGCTTTGCTGAGGCGCCTACATATATTTCACAGATAGTAGACGTCTGGAATCAATCTAATACTGTAACATTTTTATTTAATAACTTATCTGAGGCTGTTCTGCTGAGTCACCATAACGTAGCAGAGAAATACTTCTTAACCGCTTGTCACCACTCTCCGTAACACCGGAAATGAAGTGAGACGAACAAAAAGAACGCGCAAACAATGCTGCATAGTTAGCTCCGCCCATCGTGGGAATTTCAAAAGTAAACCTCCTGGTCGGCAAATGACTGTAAAATAAAGGCGTCGGGAGTTGAGAAAACGCACCTAACACATGAGCCACATCTCCTCGTCCCCAGTGCCTGCCATAACTGCCCTTATAACGTAATCCTCACTCCCAAGGATAATGTCATTTTTTGTGTCCTTATTATATAATAAAGTGCCAATTTTCCTGTGTCCCCAGAAAATAAACTTAGCACTTACCTTTAGAAATCTGCCCGGCAGTAAGGCAGCTCACCAGGTTTGAGAGGTCCTCTCCCTCACATGGACCTGTGGAAAAAAAGATAAAGTCTGAGTAATCTTACTCAGGCTTTCAGTATAAGGGCAGCATTAAATATATGGGAGGCGCAGTGAGAATTATGTCCCACAAATTCCCATTGCTTGGAAGCCACCACTGCTCTGCTAACAAACACAAGCTTGTGTTGTTAAAAAAAAATTTGATTGAAGAATCTTTTCAAACACCTAATTTTACCACTTCCTTGCTCTAACGTAGAGAAAGAGAATGACTGGGGTTAGAGGGAAGGGAGGCGATATTTAACAGCTCTGCTGTGGTGCTCTTTGCCGCCTCCTGCTGGGCTATTCTCAATAGTAATTAGATGATCCGTGGACTCATTGTGTCATTAGAAAGAAATTAGATTTACAATGTGCTACAAATGAGCTAATCATTGATAAGGTGGACAATACGCAAGAGGTGAAGATTAAAAACACAATGATCAGACTGTACTGTATGTGAAGAACAAGCTATTCAAGTAGATAATATACAAGAAACAAATATATTTGCTCATGCACAACAATTTTGGAATTATAATAATAATTATACACTATATTTATACATTAGATATCACAGTTATACATACCATTACTGGAGAGCTGGAAAACCTCTTTTAGTGTTAATATTTCTGAAAAAAAACAAAAATGTTGATTTATCAAATCAGAAGAGAAATAATTTAAGCTGATGAAAAAGCTGATGAAAAAGGGATACCAAACCTATTTTTTTTCCTTTTGTGATTCAGATAGAACAGCAATTTTAAGTAGCTCTAAATTACTCATGTTATCATTTTTTCTTTGTTCTCTTGCCATCTTTATTTGAAAAAGCAAGAATCTAAGCCTAGGAGCCAGCCCATTTTTGGTTCAGCACCCTGGGTAGCCCTTGCCGATTGGTGGTTTCATTTAGCAATCAGCAAGCGCCACCCAGGTTCTGAACCAAAAATGGGCAGACTCCTAATCTTACATTTCTGCTTTTTCCTAAAAAAAAAAAAAATATATATAGCAAGAGAAAGAAGAAAATTTGATTTAATATCCCTTTAACTACACTCATGTTACTGAGCCTAAAACATTCTCTCAGCCGTTTTCATTGTCATTCAAGAGGAAAACCTGTCCACCTGCAATCACCACTTGCAATGAAGCATCACATGGCACAAATTAGGATCGCATAAGAGCTCTCTTGTGCAATTGCACTCCCTGATCTCACGCAACCAATTCTGCAAAAGCGAGCCCTGAATACCATCCCCCCCCCCAACTCAATCATTTGGGGTGATTTACCTCTGCCACCTCTGAGGTGGCAAAGTGGATAAGATGTGGGAACTGCTCCTTAAATTTCCTTTCAAGTTGCCAGACAACCTCGGTCAAAAATATTTGTTTCTTTTATCACAATTTGGGGGACACAGCAAATGCAAAGTAAGTTCTATAGCTTCCAATGTTAGAATGTTTCTAGGCCTCAATAGGAACAGGAACAATAGGGGAGTGGTAAAGGATACCCCTATAGAGGGAACATGAGTGTGATACTATTCAAAATTATGGAAAGGGTGGTGCAGCTTCACTTTGGCTGTACTGTCTGCAAGATCAAAGAAAAGAACATGTGGGCATACGGCCGCTTGTGTGTGCATATTATAAGTAATACTATTAAGCTTTATCTGATCTCAGATGAGCACTTATTTCCTTGTTTTAATCTTAGAAACAAACTCAGGCCTAGATCCAATGTGGCCCACTGCGGATAGCGACAGAGTCACACACATATTGCTGTGGGTTGTCTAACTCCTACTGCTCAAAAGTTAAACGGCTCAAGAACTGCAGCAGCTGCCAAGTAATAGTAATACCTTTCTATGGAAACCAGTAGTATGCAATAGGGACGGTAACCTATGACTATCACGGTTATATGTAGCAGCACTTAGTGCTCCCGCTGGGTATTTTTATGTAGAAACCTCTATAAAATATGTCTACCTATAAGGCAGGTTTAGAACTTACTTGATGCAGATGAAAAATAAATTATATTCCACATGGTAAATCTAAAAGTTGCTCACCCAATAACTTCACTACAATGTAACTCATAGTACCACCTCCGCCCAGACTGCAATTACCACTCTGTCCAAATACCCCACAGCATAAATAACATTAACCTAACCCATATATTGCAAGAAAAAGTAACAGCTACTCCAGTCTCTTCCTAGTGCAATTAATCCGGACCAAAATCAGACATAAAAGGCAATCTTCCCATTCCGCAAGTACCCCTAATGACTGACCCACCCCCATTGTACTCTTCTTACTATGATCAATCACCTCCCCACACTGCAAATTGCGGTCCCGATTCCCTCCCATGAGTAATGATGAGACACAGTTAAAATCTTAACCACATTCCGTCCTATCACAAATAAACATAACTGTCCTGATCTATTCAAATTGATGCTGAACTAGAAATCTTGTTTTAGTTTTTTCACGGTAAACATTTCAATCAGCAAGGTATATTCATATTATGAGGTGCAAGAATAAGTTCACCTTTTAAATCTCTTTCTTTAAATTGGTTAATCGGAAACATCATTGCATCAGCTAGCTGTGTAGACAGTACCGCATGGCAGGAGCTCAGCTAAAAAAAATAAAAATAAATTATAAAAGTAAGCAAAACACTTTCTAAAACATTTCTACATAGAAATTACAATAATTTTTGGGAGACAATCTAAAAAAAAAAAAAATACCATACCTATGAACGGGATTTAAAGGGGTATGATACTCAAGGTTTTAAATGTATTACAAACCTTTTTATTGATCTTCCTGTGCTGAATAAATCAGCTATTAATGTGAGAGCTCTCTTGATCCACCAGTTAACAGTCATTCACTTCTTGTTAGTTTTAAACAATTTTTAAACTACTTAATGTGACATGAAAACAAAGTACTACAATTGCCCCCATCCAGCAACTTCTAAATGTCACCCAGCAGGCACAATTTTCTTTGAAGAAAAGTATGTACCACTGGGTGTATTTGCCAAAAGTTGCCAGTCCCCCCCCCCCCTGTTTTTAAAGGGACATAAAAGTGCAAAAAGAAAACACTCTAATGTGTTATTATGCAAGCAATAGTGCAATAAAATGCTCTACTTGTTTGATCCCTGCATATGGATTAAACAATCATGTAGCTAAAATCAATCTCCAGAGCAGTAATGCACTATTAGAAACTAGATAAACAAATCTGGTGAGCCAATGACAAGAGGCATATGTGTGTAGTTAACAATCACCAGCTAGCTCCCTGTAGTGCATTGCTGCTGCTCCTGTGCCTATCTAGGTATGGTTTTCAACTAAGGAAACCAAAAGAACAAAGTAAGGGATTGATCACAATCCTTAAATAAAGACGTATCTAATGACTTTTTAAAAGAAAAAACACAAAGTCTATGGGGATTTTTGTAGGTAGATCATTTGATACATTTTTCTAAAGTATCTTAAACCACAAAATTATTTTTTGACTTTCACATCCTTTTAAGTTTGATCTAAATGTATCCCCTAATACAGCTAAACTGCCAACAAAGAAAATCTACAGTTACACTGCATGCAAAAGAGAATTAAATACCATGTAGTAATTAAGCTATATTTGCCACTTACTTCATCTATGACTTTTGCAAATTGCTGTAGTGTTGAAGTCATAACCTCGTCGTCGCCACCTAGAGGAAATCTCTGAAATAAAAATGACACATTTAAATGGACACCAGAATTTTTGTTGTTTAAAATAGATAATCTCTTTATTACCCATTCCCCAGTTTTGCATAACCAACACTATTATATTAATACATTTTTTACCTCTGTGATTACCTTGTATCTAAGCCTCTGCAGACTTGCATTTTAGCCAATCAGTTTCAAAGTTAATCCAATTTTTCCTCCCACAGAATTCATGTGACAGCCCTCAGCCAATCACAAAATGCATATATGTATATACTGTTCACTTCTGCACATGCTCAGTAGGTGTTTGAGACTAAGAAAATGTGCACGTTTTGAGAATGGAAGTATATTGTATAGCTGCTAGAGATGTCCCGAATAGTTCGCCGGCGAATAGTTCGGTACGCCCCCTATTCGTCATCATTGAGTAAACTTTGACCCTGTACCTCACAGTCAGCAGACACATTCCAGCCAATCAGCAGCAGACCCTCCCTCCCAGACCCTCACACCTCCTGGACAGCATCCATTTTAGATTCATTCGGAAGCAGCATTCTTAGTGAGAGGAGGGACAGTGTAGCTGCTGCTGATTTAATAGGGAAATCGATAGCTAGGCTAGTGTATTCAGTGTCCACTACAGTCCTGAAGGACTCATCTGATCTCTGCTGTAATCTAATTGCAGTTGCCTACCTGCCAGTGTGTGTGTCAGGCTCACAGCGTATACTGTGCCCACTTGCCCAGTGCTACCACTCATATCTGGTGTAACAGTAGTGTACATTTAAATAAAACAACACTTTTTTGACTGTGAAATAATAGCAGTCAGTTTCCTTCACACGTGTGCGTTTCAGGGCATGCCAGGGCAACTCATATCTGGTGTAACAGTAGTGTACATAAAAAAAAAAAAACTAGAAATTTGACTGTGAAATAATAGCAGTCAGTTTCCTTCACGCGTGTGCGTTTCAGGGCCTGCCAGGGCACAGTGTCACACGAGTGCAACTCATATCTGGTGTAACAGTAGTGTACATTTTAAAAAAAAAAATACAATTTTGACTGTAATAGATTGAATAGCAGTTAGTTGTCTGCAAGCGTGTGTGCCAGGCCTACAGCGTCTACTCTGCCAACTTCTGCCAGTGCACAGTACCACTCATATCTGTTGTCACAGTAGCTTGCACGCATAGTACCACTAATCGAAAAAAAAATGACAGGCAGAGGCAGGCCACCCCGCAGGGGCCGTCGTGGTGCTGCGATTCCCTTTGGCCCTAGAATAATGCCCAGTGTTCAGAAGCCACGTACCCTGAACTCGAAAAATTCTGAGGACATAGTTGACTGGCTAACACAGGACACCCAATCTTCTACAGCTTCCGCTCGGAACCTTGACGCACCATCCTCCTCTAGCTTAGCTTCGGGCACCTCTCAAGTTACCACTTGCCCGCCTGCCGCCACCACCAACACTAGCACCACAGCCGCTTCACTTGATCTGTCAGAGGAGTTATTTACACATCAGTTGGAAGAAATGAGTGATGTGCAACCATTATTGCCAGAGGATATAGATAACAGGGATATGTCTCAGTCAGGCAGCATTACACACATGGACGTACGGTGTGATGATGATGATGTTGTATCCGCTGCTGCTTCCTTTGCTGAGTTGTCAGATACAAGTGAAGCGGTTGATGATGACGATGTGTCCGTGGATGCCCGCTAGAAGAGAAGAAGAACAGGGGGAAAGTTCAGATGGGGAGACAGAGAGGAGGAGGAGACGAGTTGGAAGCAGGGGGAGGTCGTCGCAAGGAGCTAGTGGCACAGTCAGACAGCATGCATCGGCACCCCGGGTCAGCCAGACAGCACGCCAATCAACGCATGCTGTTGCCACCACCAGAATGCCGTCATTGCAGAGCTCAGCAGTGTGGCATTTTTTTTGTGTGTCTGCCTCTGACAACAGCGATGCCATTTGAAACCTGTGCCAAAAGAAACTGAGTCGTGGGAAGTCCAACACCCACCTAGGTACAACTGCTTTGCGAAGGCACATGATCGCACATCACAAACGCCTATGGGATCAACACATGAGTACAAGCAGCACACAAACTCAAAGCCGCCATCCTCCTCCTGGTCCAGCATCTTCAGCCACGTCAACCACTGCTGTCCTCCTTGCCCCCTCTCAACCATCCGCCACTCCATCTCTCGCCTTGAGCAGTTCCTGCTCATCTGCCCACAGTCAGGTGTCTGTCAAGGACATGTTTGAGCGTAAGAAGCCAATGTCACAAAGTCACCCCCTTGCCCGGCATCTGACAGCTGGCTTGTCTGAACTCTTAGCCCACCAGCTTTTACCATACAAGCTGGTGGAGTCTGAGGCGTTCCAAAAATTTGTAGCTATTGGGACACCGAAGTGGAAGGTACCCGGCCGAAATTTCTTTGCACAAAAGGAAATACCCAACCTGTACTCGATTGTGCAAAAGGAAGTAATGGCATGTCTGGCACACAGTGTTGGGGCAAGGGTCCATCTGACCACTGATACCTGGTCTGCAAAGCATGGTCAGGGCAGGTATATCACCTACACTGCGCATTGGGTAAACCTGCTGATGGCTGACAAGCATGGAATGCGTGGCTCTGCAGAGGAGTTGGTGACACCGCCACGACTTGCAGGCAGGCCTGCTGCCACCTCCTCTACTCCATCCTCTTCCATAACCTCCTCGGCTGAGTCCTCTTCTGCTGCTGCGTCTTGCTCCACATCAACGGCACCCCCCCCCAGCTCCCCAGGTACTATTCCACATCCCGGATATGGCAGTGTCACGCCGTCTTGGGGTTGACTTGCCTGAAAGCAGAGAGTCACACCGGACCAGCACTCCTTTCCGCCCTGAACGCACAGGTGGATCAGTGGCTGACTCTGCACCAACTGGAGATCGGCAAAGTGGTTTGTGACAATGGAAGAAATTTGTTGGCGGCATTGAATTTGGGCAAGTTGACACATATGCCGTGCATGGCACATGTGTGTAATCTGATCGTACAACGCTTTGTGCATAAGTACCCAGGCTTACAGGACGTCCTGAAGCAGGCCAGGAAGGTGTGTGACCATTTCAGGCGTTCCTACACGGCCATGGCGCACTTTTCAGATATCCAGCGGCGAAACAACATGCCAGTGAGGCGCTAGATTTGCGACAGCCCGACACGTTGGAATTCAACACTCCTAATGTTCGACCGCCTGCTCCAACAAGAAAAAGCCGTTAACGACTATTTGTATGACCAGGGTGCTAGGACAGCCTCTGCGGAGCTGGGAATTTTTTTTGCCACGTTACTGGACGCTCATGCGCAATGTCTGTAGGCTCATGCGTCCTTTTGAGGAGGTGACAAACCTAGTCAGTCGCACCGAAGGCACCACCAGCAACATCATACCATTTGTTTTCTTCCTGGAGCGTGCCCTGCGAAGAGTGCTGGATCAGGCCGTAGATGAGCGTGAAGAGGAAGAGTTGTGGTCACCATCACCACCAGAAACAGCATTGCTTGCTGGACCTGCGGCAATGCTGGAAGAGGATTGTGAGGAAGTGGAGTCAGAGGAGGAATGTGGCTTTGAGGAGGAGGAGGAGGAGGAGGAAGACCAACCACAACAGGCATCCCAGGGTGCTCGTTGTCACCTATCTGGTACCCGTGGTGTTGTACGTGTCTGGGAGGAAGAACATACCTTCAGTGAGATCACTGAGGACTCTTTCATGCGCTCGTGCCTGTTGAGGGACCCTCGTATAAAAAGGCTGAAGGAGAACAACCTGTACTGGGTGTCCACGCTACTAGACCCCCGGTATAAGCTGAAAGTGCCTGAAATGTTACCGAATTACCGAAAGTCGGAAAGGATGCAGCAGTTCCAAAATAAATTAAAAAGTATGCTTTACACAGCGTATAAAGGTGATGTCACAGCACAACGGGAATCTAACAGAGGAAGAGGTGAAAGTAATTCTCCTCCCACGACCACGCCGGCAAGGACAGGACGCTTTACAGACGTGTTGTTGATGGAGGACATGCAGAGCTTTTTAAGTCCTACGCATCGGCCACAGCCCTTCGGGGTCCACCCTCAGAGAACGACTCGACCGACAGGTAGCAGACTACCTCGCCTTAACTGCAGATATTGACACTCTGAGGAGCGATGAACCCCTTGACTACTGGGTGTGCAGGCTTGACCTGTGGCCTGAGCTATCCCAATTTGCGATAGAACTTCTGGCCTGCCCCGCTTCAAGTGTCCTGTCAGAAAGGACCTTCAGTGCAGCAGGAGGTATTGTCACTGAGAAGAGAAGTCGCCTAGGTCAAAAAAGTCTAGATTACCTCACCTTTATTAAGATGAATGAGGGATGGATCCTGAAGGGACTGACAGTGGGCGATACATTAGACTAAAAAAGGCCTGATGAGATTACCTGCCTTGGGCTAAAAATGGTCCACACGCTGCTGTATTTTATCTCTGAATGCCGGATGACTTGCGTGACTTATCCGCCACCAACTAGGGTTCAAGCTGCAATGTTTTAGGGCACTTTCTGCCTGGGAAACAAACATCAATTTTTCTGGCCGCTGCTACAGCAGCGGCTGCAACAATACCTAATTTTTCAGGCATGTGTACATGCCTAATTTTTCTGGCCTCTGGTGCTGCACTGTGGCTTCAAAAACCAAACCAAAAAAAAGGCACATAACATGGATTAAACTGATAGGAATAGTACTACTTAATACACCTTATAATAACGCAGCGAGAGGCAACGCAGAGAGAGGAGTCTGAAGAGGAAGGTGGCTTTGAGGAGGTGGAAGACCAAACACAGCAGGCGTCCCAGGGGGCTTGTTGTCACCTTTCGGGGACCCTTGGTCTTGTACGTGGCTGGGTGGAGGAAGAGACCTTCAATGACATCAGTGAGGACAAGGAACGGGACATGGCTAGCTTGGTATCCAACCTTGTGCATACCTGATGTTTTAAAGCACGTTATTCCAAACAATTTAGGAATGTTAGGTGATTTATGCCCTTTATGGATTAAAACCAGACTCTGCATCAACTATGTAATTTTCCATGGGAGTTTTGCCATGGATCCCCCTCCGGCATGCCACAGTCCAGGTGTTAGTCCCCTTGAAACAACTTTTCCATCACTATTGTGGCCAGAAAGAGTCCCTGTGGGTTTTAAAATTCGCCTGCCTATTGAAGTCTATGGCGGTTCGCCCGGTTCACAAACATTTGCGGAAATTTGTGTTCGCCGTTCGTGAACGGAAAATTTTATGTTCGCGACATCACTATATAGCGCTGTTTAAACTGCACGCTTAATCTAAAATTAGTGGTTCCCAAAACTTTTCAGGTCACTGCCCTCTTGGTTCTATAATCCCAACGTCAGTGCCCCACCTAATGTAACGCATAGAATAAAAAAAAAAAAATGTTCAGACCAGCAGTGCACAACTCCTAATAAAGATAATGACACAATACAATCTAAAGGAAAAAGCAATTAAAGATATTCAATTCTTAAAAGAATGTTTTAACTTTTAAAAGCTGGTACCAGAAGATAAAGATAATACAATTTTAATAAAGATGATAGTCACTGTGCAAGAGTCTTATAACCCCCATTTAGTAATTACTTAGCTGTTAAAAAAACTGTTAATCTGATGGATGGACTTGATGAAGTGATACCAATTTCCCAAACTCTGGGTTCCGGTCACTTAGTAGGGGTCTTAAATTACCATAGTCAGAGAACTGGAGTGGATTTCTTTTCTTGGACCATACTTGTGCTACTGCACCGATAAATCAACTTTCTAGAAAGTGTATTCTACTTACCGCACCACTAGGCGACCTTCATTCATCAGTTTAAAAATAAAAAACTGTGTGAAAGTTAACTTTATTTAGCCATGGCTTCAGCACTAACCTAAGTGGCTCTGGCCGCCCACGGCACAGCTCAGTTTTTTCAATGATATGACGTTTCTATCCCTTAGCTAATGGTTGTGCTAACCATATGGTCATACAGAGTTATCCTCAAAACCTTGTGGGTCCTTTTTTGCAGCGTGCACTATCATTAGAACAGGAGTGCTCAACTCCACTGCTTCACTAATTAAGAGGTGCAAACGTCACCTCATTGAAAAACTGAGCTGGTCCATGGGCAGCTGGAGGCGCTTGAGTTAGCGCTGAAGCCGGGGCAATTTAAATAATTTTCACACCGTTTTTTTTTTTTTTTAAACTGATGAATGAAGGTCGCCTTTATTTTTAGGGCTAGTAAGTCCTAGCATTCTTAAAACGTTAGAATTTACTATCACTTTAAGACACATGCATGGTACTTCAACAAAGAGTAACAAGAGAACAAAATTTGATAACAAAAGTAAATTAGAAAGCTTTTGCTCTGTCTGAGCCATGAAAGTTTAATTTTGACTTTTAGAAAAGTAATTTCCCTGGCTTGAAATATTTTTGATGCAGTCTGTCAGCTTTGCCTTTTAAATCACTTATTAACACATTAGCCTAAGAGAACAATGCAGAGGTAATAGATGTGCTCAACAGTGACCATGTTGTGCGATTACAGCACAACACAGCACCTTTTAGCGTTTGACCTTACCCTAAACAATGCAGAAGGTAAACCTACACAAGCTATAAAACAGCACAGCTAGCTCATTATGGGAGATGCTGATAAAACAATAAGGGAGGGGAATTTAAATAGAAAGGGGCAGATTTATTGCTACTTTCTAAATTCTCTCCACTACATCTGAGGTGAACGTACCCTGTTTGTTGCTGGTCGATAAGGACTTTTCTGATAATAATAGCGCGGGTCTTGAGGCAAGTGGCAAGACTGCATTTGGACCATCCCTCCCTCCTGCAGGCTTCCTAAAATAGCGCAGTATGACCGCAAAACAATCCCCATATAAAGATACATAGTACAGGGTATGCCGCTGGTCATTAAGGGGTTAATCTAACTGGGTTGACTGACAAGTCCTGCTCTCACACAATTGGTTGTACAAGAGCTGGGGGCGGTGTAATCCTAGGTAGACCGGTTAACTACCTGCAATCATTGTCCATCCGAGAATGATAAATGTGCCCCAAAGTATAATGATTTCCCCAGAACGTTTGCAATCCCTTCTTTCTTAGGTAATTAGATTTTATACAAAATGAGTAGACTCGATAACTATTTTATATCATATGGTTAATAACAAAATATAATTAAAAATGTTCTAAACCACAGTAATACAATAAATGATGATCATAAAATAAAATTAACTCATTTTACTTACCTGTTTTTCATATTCTTTAAGAAGTTTTGAAGTTAGATGAGTGGCTGCACTTAGCTCGTTCTAGTAAAAAATAAAAGGAAAAAAGCAATATGAAACTACTGGTCAGAAGATGGTATCATACAATTAAAAGGACATTAAGCAGTTCTGGTTTTGTGTAAAAATTGTGCTTTGTCTCACATACACTAGAGATGCCAAACAAGCAACATCTGTTATCTAGAAAATGCTGCAAAATGTCTATATCAGCTTTTAGATTTGCAGCATTTAAAAAAGTTACAGAATTTGCTTTTCAGCCTCTCTAGAAAGTGTGGCACAAGTACAATTTTTATGCAAAAGCTATAGGTGTTTACTATGCTTTTAAAAGGGACAGGAAACCCCAACATTTGCTTTCATGATTCAGATCGAACATACAATTTTAAACAATTTAAATTTGCTTCATTCTCTTGTTATCCATTGCTGAAGGAACAGCACTGCACTACGGGCAACTAGCTGAACACATCTAGTTAGCCAATCACAAGGGATAGAGAGATAGAGAGATAGAGAGAGAGATAGAGAGATAGAGAGAGATAAAGATAGAAAGAAAGAAAGATAGATAGATATGATGGTTTATACTGTATATACTCAGACAGTTTTACAAACTCAAATAGAGACAGTTCTTGTATTGGAACCAAACAATGTTTTCACGTTTCTCTTCTAGTGCACTGGAATGGAGCCCTTGTTCTTGCTGATGAAAGGCATTGTTGACCATGATTTTTACAAACTAATTTTCCTGTTTTGTTTGAAAAGCTTTCTTACCCAGAACAACATAATACAAATTTCTAAAGGTTTGTAATTGTGGGTTTCACATGTCTTACACCAACCATTTCCTGTTTCATCAATGTCTCTCTAGATTAAAGAGACATTTTCCCCCTTTGTTGCACCTAAGAGAGTGCACTATAAAGCATATTACAGTTTTTTCCTTGTGAAACAGATTTGCCTTTACTAAAGAAAGTGTGCTAGTCTCCACCAAAAAGCTGTGGGAGTTAGCTTTACCAGCCAGTGAAATCACAGTACTTAAAGGGACACACTTTTACTTCTATTTTCAGTTTTGCTTCATTCTCTTCATATCCTTTATTGAATGAGCAGCAATGCACTACTGGGAGCTAGATGAACACATCGGTAAGCCAATGAAAAGAGGCATATATGTGCAGCCACCAATAAGCCCATAGCTAATCAGCTTAGCTAGGCATTCTTTTCAACAAAGGATACCAAGAAAAATATGCAAATTAGATAATAGAAGTAAATTGGAAAGTTGTATGCTGTAGCTGAATCATGAAATACAAATTTTAGGTTTCAAATCACTTTAAAGCCCATTTGTACACAGACATGGTTCCTGTCCCTTTAAATGTCCTAAGATTACCTAGATAAACCTTTCAGCAAAGGATAAAAAGAGAAGGCAGCAAATGAAATAATAGAAGTAAATTGGAAAGTTGCTTAAAATTGTATTCTGTCTAAATCATGAATGTCCAATTATG
Source organism: Bombina bombina (assembly GCF_027579735.1). Classification (NCBI taxonomy): domain Eukaryota; kingdom Metazoa; phylum Chordata; class Amphibia; order Anura; family Bombinatoridae; genus Bombina; species Bombina bombina. The sequence goes on along the minus strand of NC_069505.1, from coordinate 294,433,358 downwards.
ACTTTACTGTCCCTTTAACTTCTGTATCCAGGAGTCTATGTGTCAGTGTGCAATGCAACAAAAGGCAACTGTCTTTCATTGCTTTTTGCCCAAAAAATAGCGCAAATTATTTAATGTTGCAAAAATAATAGAAAATCTCCTTCCATTTCTGCTTCTGTAGACCACAGCATTGTAAAGAATGTAAAGATATATGATCTCATCAGATATAAAACTGGAAGTGGTCACTTTCAATGCAAACTTTAAGCACTGCTGGTGCAGCTGTAATATGTAGAAGGACCACAAACCAACTGAACCGCAGCAATCATTTTAGAAACGATTATTCTTGATATTTCTGTTGCCTGTGTTCATAAAAAGTACAGATACCAAGGAACAACGATAAACATAATCAAGCATGAAAATTAAACTTCTACCGTGTTCTTCCAGGTTTCTAAAACAGGATAATGCTACAGCAGATTTATAGATGACCTTATATGAAAGAGAAAAGGAAAGAAACGACTGCACTACTGGTGCTGTGTCCCTGATAGTATTAATATCTCTTATTGATTATCAGAGATAACTAATATAATCTAGGACTTAGGTGCTGTACACTGGGAGAAACAGACTTGAGGATACCAATTGCTATACGCAATTGAAAGAGTGTACTTGGATAGCACTCAACAGCTTAACTTGAATACTAGCTTGTTGTACCATAGGTGAAGAGGCCCTATAGAAGGCGAGTTTAAAACTTAACTTTTATTATAAATATTAAAAAATAAATTCTAAAAAAATTCAGTCAGTGTGAAAGCGAACGATACATGTCAGGGCTTGTGGAGACTATTTCTCCTTTTTAACCAAAACAGCAGTGTGATATGAAGAACGAATGTGTTATTAGAATTTAAAACCGGTATGTCTGTAAGTGTGCCTGGATGAAATATACTTAATCAGAATATTGCAGAATTATTTACCTTACCCAAGTATCCCTCCAACTGTTACGTTATAACGCTAGTACCGTTGACACTTGGAGAAGTGGAGATCAGAATCCACATTAACTCTTAGAAAACGGAACCGCTAGCCGTATACCTACAGTATTTCAGTAACCTGTACATTTATTACGTCTATATCCAGAATAGAGCTAAGGGGAAGGGGGGAGACTAGCCTTTGTCCCCTTTTAACGAGATAGCAATACTGCCCGTTGTAAATAGAGGACAATACCAGGATAATTCATCTGGGGAACGAATCAGATTTATTATATTTTCCCATTTCTGTTTTCCCAGCGATCCCATTGTACCAATATATAATACAAGTAACCCAGCAGTGATAACAGTGCTAATTGTGGGACCAACTTTTAATATTTAGTCTAAAGAGTCACATATTAACCAAACTATATATAAAGTATATTATTTTGTTGTGGGTATCACCCAAGTAGTCCCCGAAATGGGTAAGAACAGATTATAACTGTATACGCTCTCCCTGGTAATTACAATCTGATTCTTTTATTTCAAACAAATTTAAACAGGTATCCAGTTAGCATGTTTATATATTTTTTTGAAGTGTTATTGTACCAAGTATCGTGCATCAAGCATTCCTTTAACACCTTAACACAATATCTTCAAATAACGCATTAACGAAATAGATACCGATTCACCAGTGGTGGTAAACCCCCAAGAAGGGCATTATTAGCTGAAACCCGGATCTGTATACCAAACAGCAATACTTACTTTCAGTTCAGCATTTAACTGTTTACCAATGATAAGGTAAATATCGGGCAGCAGCCAGTAATGGTGATAACTTAGGCTCCGCCACACCTTATATTTATATTTTTTGATTATTGTACAGTGGGACTTTTATGCAATAACAGTGTTTAAGACGCTGAGGGACCTAACATCCCTAACTAGGGGAATAAACCCGGACTACAAATATCCATTTAATTCCTAACATTTACGAATTTCCTAGATATACAGGGAGTGCAGAATTATTAGGCAAATGAGTATTTTGACCACATCATCCTCTTTATGCATGTTGTCTTACTCCAAGCTGTATAGGCTCGAAAGCCTACTACCAATTAAGCATATTAGGTGATGTGCATCTCTGTAATGAGAAGGGGTGTGGTCTAATGACATCAACACCCTATATCAGGTGTGCATAATTAGGCAACTTCCTTTCCTTTGGCAAAATGGGTCAAAAGAAGGACTTGACAGGCTCAGAAAAGTCAAAAATAGTGATATATCTTGCAGAGGGATGCAGCACTCTTAAAATTGCAAAGCTTCTGAAGCGTGATCATCGAACAATCAAGCGTTTCATTCAAAATAGTCAACAGGGTCGCAAGAAGCGTGTGGAAAAACCAAGGCACAAAATAACTGCCCATGAACTGAGAAAAGTCAAGCGTGCAGCTGCCAAGATGCCACTTGCCACCAGTTTGGCCATATTTCAGAGCTGCAACATCACTGGAGTGCCCAAAAGCACAAGGTGTGCAATACTCAGAGACATGGCTAAGGTAAGAAAGGCTGAAAGACGACCACCACTGAACAAGACACACAAGCTGAAACGTCAAGACTGGGCCAAGAAATATCTCAAGACTGATTTTTCTAAGGTTTTATGGACTGATGAAATGAGAGCGAGTCTTGATGGGCCAGATGGATGGGCCCGTGGCTGGATTGGTAAAGGGCAGAGAGCTCCAGTCTGACTCAGACGCCAGCAAGGTGGAGGTGGAGTACTGGTTTGGGCTGGTATCATCAAAGATGAGCTTGTGGGGCCTTTTCGGGTTGAGGATGGAGTCAAGCTCAACTCCCAGTCCTACTGCCAGTTTCTGGAAGACACCTTCTTCAAGCAGTGGTACAGGAAGAAGTCTGCATCCTTCAAGAAAAACATGATTTTCATGCAGGACAATGCTCCATCACACGCGTCCAAGTACTCCACAGCGTGGCTGGCAAGAAAGGGTATAAAAGAAGAAAATCTAATGACATGGCCTCCTTGTTCACCTGATCTGAACCCCATTGAGAACCTGTGGTCCATCATCAAATGTGAGATTTACAAGGAGGGAAAACAGTACACCTCTCTGAACAGTGTCTGGGAGGCTGTGGTTGCTGCTGCACGCAATGTTGATGGTGAACAGATCAAAACACTGACAGAATCCATGGATGGCAGGCTTTTGAGTGTCCTTGCAAAGAAAGGTGGCTATATTGGTCACTGATTTGTTTTTGAATGTCAGAAATGTATATTTGTGAATGTTGAGATGTTATATTGGTTTCACTGGTAAAAATAAATAATTGAAATGGGTATATATTTGTTTTTTGTTAAGTTGCCTAATAATTATGCACAGTAATAGTCACCTGCACACACAGATATCCCCCTAAAATAGCTATAACTAAAAACAAACTAAAAACTACTTCCAAAAATATTCAGCTTTGATATTAATGAGTTTTTTGGGTTCATTGAGAACATGGTTGTTGTTCAATAATAAAATTAATCCTCAAAAATACAACTTGCCTAATAATTCTGCACTCCCTGTATACCGTCTCCCTGGTAATTACAATCCGATTCCTTTATTTTAAACCAATTGAGACAGGTATCTAGTTAGCGTGTCTATGTTTTTGAAGCATTATTGTACAAAGTATCTTGCATCAAGCACTCCTCTAACACCTTAACACAATTTCATCAAATAACGCATTAACTGAATGGATACTGGTTCACCAATGGTGGTAAACCCCCAAGAAGGGCATTATTAGCTGAAACCCGGATCCGTATACCAAACAGTAATACTGACTTTCAGTTCAGCATTTAACTGTTTCCCAATGATAAGGTAAACATTGGACAGCAGCCAGTAATGGTGATAACTTAGGCTCCGCCACACCTTTTATATCAATTATTACATAGTGGGACTTTTATGCAATAACAGTGTTCAAGACGTTGAGGGTCCTAACATCCCAAACTAGGGGAACTAACCCGGACTACAAAGATTCATTCAATTCCCAACATTTATGAATTTCCTGATAAGTGGGAATCATATTACACTAGGGTCCCACCTCAATTTTTGCATATACCTGTTGAAATATAAAAGGGTTCTTCAGACCCAAACATACTCCGGGCAACCCAGGGTCCTTACCGGCTTATCTAAGTAACATTGACATAAGAATGTGGTATAATATTATTACCTCTATTACAATGTATTTCTAAACCACAATAACGCCCAGTTACTTAGAAGTCCTACATAAGTGGGGTAATAGCCTGCGGTGAAATTCACAGGACACTATTGATTCCCAGTAGGGGTACCCATTTAATCCAGGTAACAAACAAGTGACAATTATTTCCAACTCATATCTCCTAAGGGAATTGTACCACGTAAACCTATACGGTGAGATCTTGGTATCACAGATACCCCCGGACTTAGATTAACAGTAATAACAGGGGTTGTCGTGCAGTAATAGTGACATATACCACAAACTAAGTTGAAAATATGATACATTTGTACAATCCCCCTGTAACTAAGGGTACATTTCCAGGAGGTCATACCGGGATCCATATACCAAATACATTGTGATCAGGGAGGTACCATCCCCCCGTAGAATCACTATCGTTCGCTTTCACACTGACTGAATTTTTTAGAATTTATTTTTTAATATTTATAATAAAAGTTAAGTTTTAAACTCGCCTTCTATAGGGCCTCTTCACATATGGTACAACAAGCTAGTATTCAATTTAAGCTGTTGAGTGCTATCCAAGTACACTCTTTCAATTGCGTATAGCAATTGGTATCCTCAGATTTATAGATGACATCTGTTACCCCAAATTATTATAGGATATTAAACGCAAAATATATAAATGCTATATATAATGACATATTCAAAGCAAAGTTCAGCCTGATAATATGTAGATGCATTAAAAAAATGTAGTAGTTTATATATTGAAGAAATAAATGGAAAGCTTTAATGTCCATAAAGAAATCGAAGCCGCCATGTTGTAACCCAAGTTTCCTTCTCTACTGAGTCCAATTAGGGACAGCTATACATGAGTCACTAAAACGTGCAGCCAATGAATGTGTGTATTAGCAGTGCTATGTCTGAAGTCTGCATAGGAAAAGTGGACAAAAGTAAATAAATGAAAATGTAAAATTTTGTTTTTCTTTTCCTAAATATAAACTCACTGAGATTGTAATACCATGTTTAACCCTTTGATGACAGGGTTAATTTGTCTAAATCGGAACAACGTTCTGATGTAGACAAATTGAAATCCTGTGACCGTGCACACAATCGCGAGATTTCAATGTTAGGATCGGGTCCGAGGGGCGTCCCTATGATGCTAGGCACGCCCTCCGGACCACGATCCCATCATGGAAGCGCTGTTGGCTTCAGGACAGCCAAACGGCTAAGACGTTCTATTCCGTGCAGTTAGGACTGAATGGAATGTCATAACGGTGTTAAAAGATTAATTAATGTCCCTTGAATGACACCACATAATTTGGGGAAGAATAGATAATTTCCTTCATAAGATGTATTTATTTCAGTTGTCTGCATCAGGAACTGGGTAAAGCCAAGAAATCCCGTAGGAAACATCTGCTGTTTCTGTGCATGTATAGTTTGACACCATCTCTATTAATATTCAGCAGAAATTAAATGCTCTTTGTTTTTAAGAAACAATTCGTAATGATGTAATATTCTCTTTAAAGTTCTAAACCTACATAATTGTGTTAACACAAAATTAATTTGCTTGTCACTGGCACCATCTGCCATACCTGAAGGCTCATTGGTTATGAATGCACTCATTGTTCCCAACCGCTTCTTTAAATGTAGAACCTGGCGTGTATATTTAATATTTTGCTGCTTTTTATGGCCTAAAGTACCACGATGAAAAGATGACTGCATCTGATACAAATCCAATAAAGAAGGATTTTGCCAGTTTATCCATAAATCTGTGGTCTAGATTGCACATTGCAATACCATTATTTTGTACTGGTGTATTACACTCCTTAGATTGTTCAGAAAATGTCATGCTGCTCAAACAATTTCCTTAAAGGGACAGTCTACACTAAAATAGTTATTGGTTAAAAAGATAGACAACACCTTTACTACCCATTCCCAAGCTTTGCACAACCAACATTGTTATATTAATATACTTTATAACATTTAAATCTCTAAATCTCTGCCTGTTTCTAAGCCACTACAGACAGCCTCTTATCACATGCTTTTTTATTTGCTTTTCCCAACAGGATACTGCTAGTTCATGTGAGCCATATAGATAACATTGTGATCACGCCCGTGGCTTGTGGCAGACACTGCACTAATTGGCTAAAATGCAAGTCACTAGATAATAAATAAAAAAAGTCAGGTGATCGGAGGACTGCCAGAAGATGCTTAGATACAAGGTAATCACAGAGGTAGAAAGTATATTAATAGAACTGTGTTGGTTTTGTAAAACTGGGGAATGGGTAATAAAAGGGATCTACCGTTTAAAACAAAAATTCTGTTGTAGACTGTCCCTTTAAGAAAGTGAGTAGTGGAATTATGAAGTAGCACAAATTAATTGCATGATTTAACATACATATATTTAATGCCAATTCGTACAATAACTTTTTTTTTATATTAGCTAATTTAGCTTAACATTGGCTAAAATTTTAGCCGGGCGGTCAGTAAAATCAGCCGGATGGTGCACCCGCAAGAAAGGTCCTAGGGCAAACACTGTATACCAAGTCCATAAAACATACAACATTATAGGTGTGCACCTACACTTTGCAGGTGGTTAGATAAATATCAAAGTGCAACAGAATAAGTGCAGTCAATAGTCTCTTCAGATTACACAATCTAAGATTGACTCTGATAACTGTAAAATTGGTAGGCTCTGTAGAAGAAATAAAAGAACTGAAATATACCACTGTATAATTTAAAAGGGACATCTTGGGAAAGTAAAATGAATTGGTAATTTAAATCCATAATTGATATCAACAATTAAAACTTAAAAAGGGACAGTAAAGTCAAAGTTAAACTTTCGTGTTTGTGATAGAACATGCAATTTGCTTCTATTATTTGTGTTCTCTAGTTATCCTTTGCTGGAAAGCACATGTACATAGCAGCAGCAACGGACAACTGGGAGCTATAAATGCCTATGGTCGTTGGCTCACCTGGTGTGTTCAGTTAGCTCTGAGTTTTACGTTGCTGCCACTTCAACAAAGGATACCAAGAGAATAAAGAAAATTAGAGAGCATAAGTAAATTGGACAGTTATTTAAAATTGTATGCGCTGTCTGAATAATGTTCAAACATTTTGGGTTTTGTATCCCTTTTTTTTTTTTAAACTGACTTTATTGAAGAAAAAAAAAAAAAAGTTTGCATGATACAATGTGGGAGACGCAGCTGCCTCAAAGCAAAATAAGAACGCCAGTAATATTTTACATATTAATAAGATTAAAAATAATAAAAACCGAAATGCCTCCCCCTTTTTTCCATAAAGTAAACATAAGATTTTATATGAGGGTGGGAAGGAAAGAGGGGGGGGAAGAAGTATATAAGAGAAAAAGAGGGGAGAGAAGGAAAAGAGAGGGCTGCTCATGTGCTCAAGAGTTGACAACCTTCTTTGGTCGTTGTGTTTTATTATCCCTCTAGTTAGTGAAATTTGTGGCATCTATATACGTGCTGCGCAACAATGGCTTTGGTCTATAAGGGTTTACTCAGGCTACCTAGGATCTATCTGGTTACGTACTAAGTATTTGGAGGTATTAGCATGTTGTGGCTTCCTAACTATGGATGTTTAGGTTTGAGGTAATATTCCCATGTGTTTAGCAATTCTGCGTACACATCCATCCTGTCATTTTCATATAATAGTATTCCTCTAGTTCTAGAAACTCTGAAACTCTACAAGACCACATTTCTAGGGTTGGTGCCGTTTTGCATTTCCAATTCCTTGCTATTAAAAATGTTATGCTATTTGTCATAAACACAGAATAGTTTTTTTTATAGGGTTTGTATTTGATTTTTTGGGGAAACTGGGTGTCCAAAATTGATTCTATTTCTGTTATAATCAGTCTCCAAAAGGTTTGGATTGAGTTGCATCACCACCACATATGAACCAAGTTGCTGCCTCTATGGCCACATCTCCAACACTGGTCTGATCTGTGGTGGAATAAGCGGTGAAGTTTCTTAGGGGTAAAATACCACCGGTGTAGAATTTTTAAATTAATTTCCACCACAGAAAGGGATATTGATATTTTTGTTATGTTCTGAAAGATCATTGCGCTCGTTTGAGGGAGGATGATTATTCCTAGATAATTTTCCCAGTTCTCGAGATATGGTGGTATATAGCCAGGTGGGTTCGTGGTTAATAGTTTATATATCAATGATAGGGTATGGGTAATTGGCAGTGTGCGAGTACATAGAGATTCAAAATTTGTTATAGGCCTGACCAGGTTTCTACTTTGTTCATGTTGCGAGATAAACCGGTGTACTCTATGATAATTGAACCAACTATGGAAATAGGTATAACCCTTATCTAAAAAGGTCTGTCTGAGAGAGGATCCGTTCATTTGATGTTATCATATGAATTGAGAGATCTCGTACAGTTGTATCCACTGCGCTTATTGTGGTGTGGTGTCCTATTGTAAATTCACCATTTTCGATGAGCGAAGTGAGGGGGGATGGCTTTGATGAGATCATTGTGTTTTTGGACAGGATGTGATCCCAGACAGTGAATGTTTCTATTGTCAGTGGGGAACTATTTGCCAACTTAGGTTTCAGTTTCTCCATACTCCAACACAATCTTCCCAGGTGTGGAATGTCTGATATTAAGTATTCTAATTGTACCCATCTTTTAGGATTGTAGTGTATATGCCAATCAACTATTCTTTGTAAAAATTGTGCTTGCCTGTATAGTGTGATATTAGGAATACCTAACCCTCCCTGAAGTTTAGGTTTTTGCATGATATTAGTGTTGATTCTAGGAGGTTTTCTATTCCATTCAAAATCGCTAAACGCCTTCTGTATACTTGAAATATATTTTGTGGGTAGTGGAATGTATAACAGTCTAGGAAATATATTCATTTTGAGAACATTAATTTTACCTGACCATGATAGTCTTTTTGATAATCAAGAAGAGAGGTCTTGAATAATAGTTTTTTTTTATCAATTCGTAATTCTTTTTGAAGGTTTTCTCTATTATTGTAGCCAAATCTATACCTAGATAATGGAGTGCATGTTTGCACCATGTAAAAGGAGTCATTCTTTTTACTCTAAGGGTGGGTTAATCTAAATTAATATTTAGTACTTCGGATTTTGCAGAGTTAATCTTGAAGTGAGTGGAATAATTGGAATTCCTGTATTAGTGGTGGAATAGAAGATTCTGGGTCGGTAAGTGAAAATAAGATGTCGTCTGCAAAAAGGGAGAGGACATACAAATGTGATCCTGCCTGTAGCCCTTTTATGTGAGGGTTCTGTCTTATTCTGGTCGCAACGGTTTCGATGAAGCATGCAAATAACAGAGGGGAGAGAGGGTAACCCTGACGGGTGCCATTGGTTATAGTAAAGGGTGCAAACAGAGTTCCATTTATTAATAATTTAACGTTAGGATGGGAGTAGAGAGCAAAAATTATATTTAACATAATAGAGCCAAATCCCATAAACTCCAATGTGGAGCATAAAAACCTCTAGTCAACACGGTCAAAGGCCTTCTCTGCATCAATAGACAGCTCAGGATTTCTTTGTCCTGCGCCAAGTGAATGAGATTTAAGGCCCTGACCGTGTTGTCCTTAGCTTCCCTTTTTGGGATGAATCCCACCTGATCCTGATGGATTATGTCCGACAATGTACAGTTCATGCGATTTGCTAATATTTTCGCAAAAATTTTAATGTCCTAGTTTAAAAGGGAAATTGGTCTATAATGCGATGGGTGGTCTAAAGGTTTATTAGGTTTTGGCAACAGAGTGATATGTGCCTCTAGTAAACTGGAGGAGAATGATTTAGATTCATCAATATAGTTAAAAAAAAGTGTGTAAGTTGGGGTATTAAATCGTCTTGAAATTGTTTGTAGTATCTGTTACCAAATCCATCAGGACAAGGGGCCTTGCCAGTCAGGAGGTCCTTAATAACCCACTTAATTTCCTCTGGTGTAATGGGTTCCTCTAAATGCTCTTTTTGGTGCGAAGGAATCTGAGGGAGATGAAGAGAGGATAGGTATGTGGCTATTGCTGTAGTTTTAGTGTCTTGTTCTGGAGGCGTTAAGCTGGCTGGGCCATTTAAGTTATACAATGTTTGGTAATAGTCTCTGAAGGTTCTTGTTATGGCTTTTGAAGAGAAATGTTCTTTATTATGGTCATCTTTAATGCTTAAGATGTATGATTTGTATGTTTTTTGTTTTAAATATCGTGCTAGAGATCTGCCTGATTTGTTACGCCCTTCATAGTGTGTTTGTTGCAGTTGTAAGGTTTGTCTTTTGTGTTCTTTGTTGTAATAAGATGCTAAGTGTTCTAGTTCGGATTGTAGGATAGCTAGTATTGAGTGGTCAGAAGGAGATTTTTTTATGACGTTGTTCCAGGGATTCAATATTAGCGAGTAAAGATGCACGTTTTTTTTTCAATATAGAGGCTTTTATGCCAATTAGTTCCCCCCTTATCACGCACTTATGTGCTTCCCATATTTTTAATTGGGAGAGGTCAGGTGTGTTATTGAAAGTAAAGTATTCTGTGATAAATTTCGAGATTTGATGTGACACAGAGGGATCTGAAAGTAAGTGATCATCTAGCCGCCATATAAAATCTTGAATCGGTTTAGTTGGTCAAGTTAATGTACCTAAGACCGAAGCATGGTCGGACCAGGTGAGGGGGGTTATTTGTGCGAAGTGAAATAATGATAGGCCTGTGACATCAGTAAAAAAAATTAATCAATTCTGGTATATAGTCTATGGGGATACGAATAGAATGTATAATCTCTTTTCTCTGGATAGGAGACCCTCCAGAGGTCATGGACAACCAGGTTGTTAAGGTAAGTATTAGTACGGTTGATATGCGAAGTTGGGATTGAGGAGTGCATAGACGAACAGTCTAGATGAGGGTTTAAGGGTATATTCAGATCCCCACAGAGCACCAGAATACCTTTTTGTTGTTCCAAAATTAAATAAGTAACAGTTTTAATAAAGTTGGATTGTTTGGAGAGTAGATGGAAGCTAATGTAACATGGGCGGCCGTAAAGGAGGCCTATTAAAATGATATATCTGCCCTCTCTATCTTAATAGTTTTGAGGGTTGTGAACTGGACATTTTTCCGGATTAAGATCCCGACTCCTTGTTTTTTGGATTTGGGGTGGGAGGCATAATAGCATGTTCCAAATTGAATAGTAAAAGTTAAGGGCTCCCTATGTTTAATAATATGGGTCACTTGGACAAATACTATGTCTGTTTTATGTCTGATGAAGTCTCTTAAGGTGGGTTTTGTGTCCCTTTAACTGCTGATATATATTATGGATTCATAACATCAATAATTTATTAGGCAACAAAATGACATGTGATAAAACTGAGAGGTAACCCAACTGTGGAGTGCCACAGTGCACTTTGGACACTTGTGCCATAGGTTTGTAACTAGATTACTAATCACACAGTTGCTTAAATCGATATTAAACAGTCTGTTTCATTGTTGTAATAAAAAGCACTAAGCAGTGGCTTATACTAAATAGACATCATTGCAATATCTATTATTCATCTATTTAAAATGGATTTTCCTTTCTTTTTTTTTTTAAATTTGTGCAGTGTCCATTACTTCCTGTCACAGCCCTACAAGGAGGCTGTGGTCTCTACAGGAAGCTTATCTAGCATGATGTCATTAAACTTTTAGAGTTAGTTTAGTATTAAGTGAATAGACTAGACATATCTGCTCATGCTCAGAACTAACAGAATGTAACTTAAAAGGGACAGTCAAGTCCAAATTAAACTTTCATGATTCAAATAGGGCATGTAATTTTAAACAACTTTCCAATTTACTTTTATCACCAATTTTGCTTTGTTCTTTTGGTATTCTTAGTTGAAAGCTAAACCTAGGTATGCTCATATGCTAATTTCTTAGACCTTGAAGGCCACCTCTAATCTGTATGCATTTTGACAGTTTTTCACTACTAGAGAGTGTTAGTTCATGTGTGTCATATAGATAACATTGAGCTCACGCACGTGGTTACCTAGGAGTCAGCACTGATTGGCTAAAGTGCAAGTCTGTCAAAAGAACTGAAATAAGGGGGCAGTAGATACAAGGTAATTACAGAGGTAAAACGTGTGTTATTATAACTGTGTTGGTTATGCAAAACTGGGGCATGGGCAATAAAGGGATTAGCTATCTTTTTAAACAACAAAAATTCTGGTGTTGAGTGGCCCTTTAAGTTTCAAAAAGGTCTCCACTCTTATCACACTGAGGGCAGAGGCTACAGTGAGAAATTCTAAGTGCTAATTTTGCAAGATAACAAGTAAGTTGCTGGCGTTTTTTTTACACAATCGGTTTCTTTTTAGGTTTACTTTGATTTAACATATTTGATTTTCCCAAAGGAGCACTGTTTAATATTCCTTTAATATACAATACAATGTTCTAGCTTATATCAAATGCTCTACAAATCCATGAAATATTACCTGAGCATCATAAATCCGACGCATTGCACTGTACAACTGGTTGCTGTAACTTGTGATTGCTGCTGCATCTTCTTCAAACACACCTAACAGAGATCTGGTCTGTAAATGAAGAAAAAATATATATATTTGCAATCATATGAATTTTGAAATAAATGTATAAATATGTATATGAATAAATACCACACTAATGCACGGTAGAGCATAAAAGTAAACTCATTTGGAAAAAAATAAAAATAAATCATAGCATACAGTAAATCAGCAATTAAGTACTGCATTATAGGATTACCTGTATACAAAATATGTAATTCTGTTAGCACGGTTTACAAAGTTTTGCAAATTAAGAACATTTCTGGAATAAACCTTTTCAAAGCCAGGGAGGAATCTATCCATGTTCCCGGCCTCCTTTGCTGTGTTCTGTTAGGGACAGAAGTGATCTTGTCCTGTGATATAACCAATCACAGTGCAGAATGTTGCAGGGCCATTAATAATACCGCTATAGTTAAAGGAACATTGAAGTCAAAGTTAAACTTTCAGGATTCAGATAGAGCAAGCAAATTTAAAACAACTTTACAAATCACTTCAATTAACTAAATTTGCACAAATCTTTTTATATGCACACATTGTGAGGAACTAGCTCCTTTTGAGCATGTACAAAAATGTTCAGAATATATGTATATACATTTTGTGATTGGCTGTCTGCCATGTGATGCATAGGGAAATAAAATTGAAATAACTTTGAAAAAAGTCTACAACTCATTTGAAATTAAAGTGAAGGTCAATTTTCTATTAATGAACTACCGCAATCCATTGATCCATGATCCAGCTATCTAGTCGCTAACTTTATTTTTAATTTATCTCTTTTTTTTTATATATATAAAATTTTATTAAAAGTTATTACCGTATCTTACTGCAACTCCTCCCCTGCACCACTTTTTTGTTTTCTATTTGGGACATAGTGAGCTGTCTCACCCGCTCTCTACGTCGGCCTTAAGCGCGTTCACAATAGTCCAAATCATCTCTGCATGCGTATACTAACTTCTTCCTCGCATGCGTCAAAACTTACACAAGCGGTCTGGTTGTTTTTTTGTATCGGGTTGTATAAAATTCAAAATATGCGTGCGCGTCTCATGAACGAGCATGAGAAACTGCTATATCAGAAGTTTAACACATGCGCAGTACGATCAAGTGACATTTAGAGTCAGAGCTTCATTCCCCCCCGGGGGGGGGGGAAGAACGGCCATTGGACGATTGAATAGGACCAGCCTGTCAATCACTTCAACTAAATGGGGGGCGGAGGATAGAACGTTAAAAGAAGGTAATTAGAAGGTAAAAATAAAGAATAATTTATATAGGAGTGTTAATAAATCATGAATGAAGGTTAAAGGGCCAGTAAACCTAAAAAATAATGTTATATAATTCTGCACATAGTGCAGAATTATATAAATTATATTAGTGCTAGTATTTTTTATTACAAATATATCCTGTGATTTTTGATAAAAAGAAGAGGGTTTTCCAAACCCGCCCTCTGTGCTCTACTGAGCGGGTCTGGTTTTCCCTCAGAGCGCATCGGGCCAGCTGTTTAGTCACAGCCCGGCCCGACCGCGCCATTACATTCAATGCAGCTCGCTCCTGCTCTGTCTGACACTATGTGCAGAATTATATAACATTTTTTAGGTTTACTGGCACTTTAAGCTATTTTTGGAAAAGGAATAGAAATGCGTAAGCGAGACACACAGACTTGACCTTCACTTTAAAACCAAGTGCTTTCGCATCATCTTTTTATTATACAGGGAGTGCAGAATTATTAGGCAAATGAGTATTTTGACCACATCATCCTCTTTATGCATGTTGTCTTACTCCAAGCTGTATAGGCTTGAAAGCCTACTACCAATTAAGCATATTAGGTGATGTGCATCTCTGTAATGAGAAGGGGTGTGGTCTAATGACATCAACACCCTATATCAGGTGTGCATAATTATTAGGCAACTTCCTTTCCTTTGGCAAAATGGGTCAAAAGAAGGACTTGACAGGCTCAGAAAAGTCAAAAATAGTGAGATATCTTGCAGAGGGATGCAGCACTCTTAAAATTGCAAAGCTTCTGAAGCGTGATCATCGAACAATCAAGCGTTTCATTCAAAATAGTCAACAGGGTCGCAAGAAGCGTGTGGAAAAACCAAGGCGCAAAATAACTGCCCATGAACTGAGAAAAGTCAAGCGTGCAGCTGCCAAGATGCCACCAGTTTGGCCATATTTCAGAGCTGCAACATCACTGGAGTGTCCAAAAGCACAAGGTGTGCAATACTCAGAGACATGGCCAAGGTAAGAAAGGCTGAAAGACGACCACCACTGAACAAGACACACAAGCTGAAACGTCAAGACTGGGCCAAGAAATATCTCAAGACTGATTTTTCTAAGGTTTTATGGACTGATGAAATGAGAGTGAGTCTTGATGGGCCAGATGGATGGGCCCGTGGCTGGATTGGTAAAGGGCAGAGAGCTCCAGTCCGACTCAGACGCCAGCAAGGTGGAGGTGGAGTACTGGTTTGGGCTGGTATCATCAAAGATGAGCTTGTGGGGCCTTTTCGGGTTGAGGATGGAGTCAAGCTCAACTCCCAGTCCTACTGCCAGTTTCTGGAAGACACCTTCTTCAAGCAGGTACAGGAAGAAGTCTGCCTCCTTCAAGAAAAACATGATTTTCATGCAGGACAATGCTCCATCACACGCGTCCAAGTACTCCACAGCGTGGCTGGCAAGAAAGGGTATAAAAGAAGAAAATCTAATGACATGGCCTCCTTGTTCACCTGATCTGAACCCCATTGAGAACCTGTGGTCCATCATCAAATGTGAGATTTACAAGGAGGGAAAACAGTACACCTCTCTGAACAGTGTCTAGGAGGCTGTGGTTGCTGCTGCACGCAATGTTGATGGTGAATAGATCAAAACACTGACAGAATCCATGGATGGCAGGCTTTTGAGTGTCCTTGCAAAGAAAGGTGGCTATATTGGTCACTGATTTGTTTTTGTTTTGTTTTTGAATGTCAGAAATGTATATTTGTGAATGTTGAGATGTTATATTGGTTTCACTGGTAAAAATAAATAATTGAAATGGGTATATATTTGTTTTTTGTTAAGTTGCCTAATAATTATGCACAGTAATAGTCACCTGCACACACAGATATCCCCCTAAAATAGCTATAACTAAAAACAAACTAAAAACTACTTCCAAAACTATTCAGCTTTGATATTAATGAGTTTTTTGGGTTCTTTGAGAACATGGTTGTTGTTCAATAATAAAATTAATCCTCAAAAATACAACTTGCCTAATAATTCTGCACTCCCTGTACATTTGTGGAATAGATAATTCTATTGTATTTAAAAAGGGACAGTCAACACTAAAATTGTTATTGTTTAAAAAGATAGACTACACCTTTATTACCCATTCCCCAGCTTTGCACAACCAACATTGTTATATTAATATACTTTATAACATTTAAACCTCTAAAATTCTGCCTGTTTCTAACCACTACAGACAGCCTCTTATCACATGCTTTTTTTGCTTTTTTACAAGAGACTGCTAATCACACCCGCTGAGTTATTTAAGAGTCAGCCCAACAGCACTAATTGGCTAAAATGCAAGTCAATAGATAATAAATAAAAAGTCATGTGATCAGGGGGCTGCTTAGATACAAGGTAATTACAGAGGTAAAAGGTGTATTAATATAACCATGTTTTCTGTGAAAAACAGGGGAATGGGTAATAAAGGGATTATCTATCTTTTAAAACAATTAAAATTCTGGTGTAGAGAGACTATCCCTTTAAAAGTACAATAGAATGAATCCTGACTCGATTTTACAGACAAACTAAATAATGAACACAAATTACAAAGAGATCTTGTTCTCCACAGGTCTTATTTAATTTGCACACCACACAGCTAAAGTGTAAACCATCTTTAAGATAAAGTTAGCAAATATTTTTTTTTCAATGTTTGTTATACAAATTATCATTAAATTAATTTATGTTAAATTGTGTGATTGATTTGTGCTTTGGATGTCTAAATATCATTTATAAATAACAGAAATTGTTAGAATATTACACTGCCCCCACCTGGCTACTTCATAACGCCACCTGGCTGGCAAACTTTTCTACGAACATTTGATTTTATTTTAAAAGGGATGTTTTTTTTCTTTTTAACATACAAATAGATGCACAGGTTTTCTTCACATGCCCCTTTAAATGGCATCGCTGAGTGAATTTATTAAACCTTTTGCCTGAATGCTCATTCTTTCTTTATTTGCTAATTGTAATCCTTGCCTGACTGGAAATCCTAACCACACCTTTGACTGCTGTTAGTGTACTCCTCTTGCCTGGACTCTGATCATTTGCCTTATGATTTAGTACCTGTATATCCTATGCTGTTATTGAACTTGGACTGATTGACCTCTCGACTTCCACTGTTCGGATAACTGCATAACCTGCACCCTACATTCAATATTACAGAAAGTGTCTTGCTATATCTTTAAAAAGAGACATTATAGTCATTTTAAGAAATAGGGTCAATTAAATGTAAAATAAATGATAATTTTGTAATGCATATGCATTCAATGTTTTGAGCTTTATTATTATTATTATTATTATTATTATATTTACCCTATTTTCTTTATTTTTTTTTTGTTCGTTTTTTTTTTTGGATTTTACCCAACTGTAGAAACTTGTTCCTGCCTTGATTAGTGTGCAGTGATACACATGGCTGTCAGATTTCATGTGTCAAAAAGAGTGTGCGCATGTGTTGTAGGCACTCCTGATTGGACCATCGCATCTAAAGTAATGCCAGAACAAACAGTTTTTTTTCCACTTCAAAGTAATTTTTTAAACTGCATATGCTTTGGGGACGATTTATCAAGCTGCGGTGGACAGGGGCTATCAAAAAAAAAAGAAGACGGCGCCACCATAGTGCACAATCAGTAGCTTAATCACGCATCTACGCAGATACTGTAATACTTATAGGATAAAAAAGCACTTAAAAAGTGCTACAAAGGCCTCTTGGACTCTTAAAAGTCGTCCAGACAACTTCCCCTGGTGTATTGCACTCAGCAAAATCCTTGTGGAATGGGGCTGCGGGTATCCGTCTTCTACTGTAAGGGTCACATGCAAAGTTCCATAGAACTTTGCATGTGACCCTTACAGTAGAAGACGGATACCCCCCCGGTAAATATAGTACTCCAAAAATCACGGTGAAGCTGCAATGAACCAGCAACAGCTGTACAGGAAGTACATATATGTCCGCCCCAGCTTGAATCTGGCGGGCGGAATTCAGCTGCCGGAATTCAGCATTGCACAAGAACGCAATTTTGCACTCTAATGCAACTCTGCCTGTGCACAGTCAATCACGTGTGGGCAGGAGCTGTCAAGCTTCCCGGTTGGATGAGAATAGGGAGATTAAAATTTGCCAACTAAGAAGTGGCGAAAGGTTAGGGAAGCAGCGGTCTGATGACCGCCGATTCATAAATACGGACTGCATGTTCTCTTGTGAGAAGGGTTTGATAAAATCGACCCTTTTATGTTTGTTAACAATTAAACTCAGTTTTAATACCAGTGGGACATGAATTAAAATAATGGACTTTTATCATATCCCTTTAAACTTGTGCAAGTACTGCGATACTCAAACCCCACCTACGCTCTTGGGTTATATTCAGGACAAACAGACTTTTAATAGAGCATCATTTTTTTTTTATGTAACAATCAGTGTGACAGACTGTTGTTTGATTTTTGTCTCTAATATTTTAGAAGTGTAATACATATCTATTAAAGGTCAAATATTTAATTTGTCCAACAAGTTTGTACAAAAGGGTTAAAACCCAAATATAGTAAAGAGCTGGCAAGTAAAAGATATAATCGAAATTAAAGGGACATTAAAGTAAAAAATTAACTTTCATAATTATGACAGAGTATGCAACAACTTTCCATTTTATTTATATTATCAAATTTGCTTTATCGTTTTGGTATCCTTTGTTAAACCTAGGTAGGCTCATAAGAGCTCAGGAGCGCGCACGTGCAATAAGCAGTCTATGGCAGCTGGGTTTGTAACAATGTTTTTAGCAATGTTATATATAGTTGCAAACAATGCTATCAGGGTGCTAGACATCTGTACACTCTTCAGCTACTATGAACACACCTAGGTTTACTTTTAAAAAAAAAAAAGAATACCAAAAGAACAGAGCAAATTTGTAAATAAAAGTAAATTGGATAGTTAATTAACCCCTTCTTGCCCTCCTAACAGTTCTGGGCTTTAAAGCACATAGGCAGCATGGAACGTCCTACCATATATGGTGTCCTGCAAGGCAAGGATCGGCCTGGGGGCGTGCCTAGCAGCCTACACAGTATCCCATGATCCGGGCCTTGAAATCAGGCAATCACATCAATGATCACGTGATTTCATTTTTACTAATTGTGTTGTTCATATCAGAACGAAGATCCGATGACAATATTGTTCCGCCACCAAGGGGGTAACCCCTTCAGGACGGAGGCAATTGTCCAAGTTCAGAAAGGATGTCACATACTCGTCACTGGGATTACGTGACTCCCACAGTGCCGATTGGCTCCTGGGGGACTGCCTTTATTGCTAGGCAAGTCCCTCCAGTCGGATCCACCAGATTTTTTTAACAAAGAGGGAAGCAAGGGGCCGCAAAAGAAATGTAATAGGCCAATGGTTAATAACAATTTCACTAAGCGCTACAAGATAAGTAGCCACTTGCTTCTGATTTATATGAATGTTTATATTTCTTTTGATTAAATATTTGTGGAATGTAAACTGATATGATAAGGAATATTATTTTCTGACATTAGTCATACACAGCGTGCGACGCAGAAAGCTTATCGGATTTGTGTTAAAATTATCAACCAAATGCACTATTCAAGGTAAACTTTCAGAATTAAATTTAAAAAAAAGAAAAATATAACTGAAGGCAGAATACTATAGACACATTACAGACATCAACAAGAGCTCTACACATAAAGATGTAGAGCAGCAAATAACTACTGGGAGCTAGCTGGTGATTGGTTGCTATACACATATGCTTCTTGCTATTGGCTCACCAGAAGTGAAGAGTTAGCTCCCAGTAGTGAGTTGCTGCTCTGGAGATGACTTTTAAAGGGACAGTAAAGTCAAAAGTAAAGTTAAAGGGACAGTGTACAATTTTGCTTAGCTCTTAGTATCATAGATGAGTTCAAAAAAGAGTGCAATATTTAGCCATCTTGAAGTAGTGTTTGCAAAAATGTTTATAGCAATGTGATACATTATTGCAAATACTGATGCCATACACTGCTAACACACAAGTGCACACTCCAAAGCTTCTATCAGACTACCTAGGTTTTCTCTTCAACAAAGAATAGCAAGTGAACAAAACAAACTTGATAAAAGAAACTGAAAAACTGTTTACAATTGCATGCTCTACTTTGACTTTACTGTCCCTTTAACTATATATTTAAAGAAACATGCAACCCAAAAAGTCTTCATTCATGATTCAGATAGACTTTACAACTTTAATAAACTTTCCAATTGACTTATATTATCTAATTTGCTTTGGGGGTTTTTAGTAGCCTTTGTTGAAAAGAATACCTAGATAGGGTTAGAATCAACAATGCACTACTGGGAGCTAGCTTCTGATTAGTGACTGCATGTATATACCTCTTATAATTGTCTCACCCCCATGTGTTCAGCTGGCTCCCAGTAGTGCATTGTTGCTCCTTCAACAAAGAATGGCAAGAGAATGAAGCAAATTTTAAAATACAGATAAATCAGTAAGAAAACAAATGGATTGCATATCCCTTTAAAGATGCCAGGGCACTCATATAAAATTGTAATATAAATCTGGTATTTGAAAATAGAACCTCGCAGGATTTTATTGTGCGAAAACTCAGTTTATATTTGGAGAACATTAATACAATATTGATTACATGCACCTTGTTCATCTCTGAGGTTACACAGGATGCATTTAGTAGGTACCCTCCGTGCACAGTAATCAAGCTAGTGCACTTAGTGTGCCAACCAATGAGCACCCGTGTTAGATGCAGAACTGGCAGTGAGTACATGCGCATGCTGCCAATCTCAGCATCAAAAGAAAGGTTAGAGGGGCACTAAAGTCAAAATTAAAATTTCATGATTAAGATTTTCTTTTGGAATTCAAACAGAGCAAACAATTTAAAAAAAATCCAATGTACTTAAATTATCAAATTTGCTTTGATCCCAATGGTATTCTTTGTTGGAGATACCTAGGTATGTGTTTGGAGCACTACATGGCAGGAAATAGGGCTACCATCTAGTGCTCTTACAAAAGGAATAACATTCTTGCAAAACTGCTGCTATATAGTGCTCCAAACAGTTTTTTCAACAAAAGATACCAAGAGAACAAAGAAAATTTGATGACAAAAGGAATTAGAAAATTATTTAAAATTGCTCCATCTGAACAATGAAAGAAAAAAGAAAAAAATTGTGTTTCATGTCCCTTTAAGAGACTTTCCAATTTACATCCATTATCAAATTGTCCCGTCTGCATAATTTCTGAGGCACCAGCTACTACTGAGAATGTGCAAAACATCAGAGTGTATAAGAGATGATTGGATAATCAGTGTCACATGATACACAGGTCTGGAAAATTGAACTGAATTTTTAAATTTGTCAGAAAAATCTACTAATTTAAAATTCAAAGTAAGTGCTATTGCATTGTCATTGTATTATGCATTTGTATTTTATGCAAGGGACATGAAACCCATTTTTTTCCTATTCAGATAGAGCATACACTTTTAAAACAACTTTACTTAAATTATCAAATCAGCCCCGTTCCCTTGAAATCCTTTGCTGAAAGGAAAAGCAATGCACTACTGAGAGCTAGTTCAACACATCTAGTTAGCCAATCACAAGAAAATGTGTGCAGGCACCAATCATCAGCTAGCGCCTACTAATGTAGGATATGTACATATTTTTCAACTATGGATATCAAGAGAACAAAGTACATTTGAAACGAAGTGAATTTAAAAGTGTCTTAAAATTACATGCTCTATCTGAATCATGCACATTTATAAAGGGACGGTATACACCAATTTACATAAAACTGCATATAATAGACACTACTTTAAAGAAGAATATGAACAGATACTGATATAAAAATCCAGTCTAAAATATTTTAAAAATGTACTTAGAAGCTCCAAATGTAGCACTGTTGATGATGTTAGGCTGGGACACCCACTAAAATGGGCTGAGAAAGAAGGAAGGACACCACCCCCCCCCCCCACCCCCCGCCAGGATATAAAAAGTGCAAGCAGGAGTCTGTAGACTTCAGTATACAATTACAACTTTGGGACTTGGTTACAAGTCTGAAAATCAGCACATTGTTTTAAAAAAATAAATAAGCAAAACTATACATTTTTACTTAAAAAAAAAAAAAACACCCCCAAATATTTTATATAAATGGATCATCTACATTTATACAAAGAAAAATCTAGTGTAATGTCCCTTTCATTGTGGACTTTCCTATCCCTTGAAAGCAAACTTTTTAAAATGCTTGAACTGCTGCAAAATAGTATCAATAACAATAATGACTGCCAGTATGTACCTTACTGTGTAACGTTTCATGATTCAGATAGAGCATACCATTTTAAAAAAGCTTCCATTGTACACCTATTATCAAATTGACTTAGTTCTTAATAAAATAGAGCATTAGTATCACTTATGTACTTTATATTTATTTAACTCCCACAAAAGGAGTCAAAGGCTAAAGTCACAACTGAGACCCACAACACACTGCAGCTCTTAAAATCTGTCACCACTTGTCACTTTAAGTGGTCCAGCTCTGTGAACATGATCCCAATTATTGTTGTGGCAACAGCGAGTCAAAAACAGAGAAACTGTAGCTGTAGTTTACACATGTATCAAAGCACAAAATGCACAGTCCCAGACTGTATTAAAGAGTAAATGACTGTCAACAGCCATCACTGTATATAGAAGAACTGTATTTAAAGGGACAGTCTACTCCAGAATTGTTATTGTTTAAAAAGATAGATCCCTTTATTGCCCATTCCCCAGTTTTGCATAACCAGCACTGTTATATTAATATACTTTTTACCTCTGTGATGACCTTGTATCTAAGCCTCTGCAGACTGCCCCCTTATCTCAGTTCTTTTGACAGACTTGCATTTTAGCCAAACAGTGCTGACTCCTAGGTAACTACACGTGTGTGAGCACAATGTTATCTATATGGCATACATGAACTAACTAGCTGTGAAAAACTGTAAAAATGCACTGAGATAAGAGGTGGCCTTCAAGGGCTTAGAAATAAGCATATGAGCCTACCTAGGCATAGCTTTCAACAAAGAATACCAAGAGAACAAAGATGATAAAAATAAATTGGAAAGTTGTTTAAAATGACATGTCCTATCTGAATCATGAAAGTTTAATTTTTACTAGGCTGTCCCTTTAAATGTTTTACACAATTACAGTGCATTCTGGTCAGTGCATTCCTTTCTAGAGATGGATCACAAAGCAAAGCCCTCTGTGAAGATAAAAACTATATATATATATATATATATATATACACACATACACATCATTCATTAGCACATTAATTTATATTATAGCTTCACAAGATCAACTCAATGTAATAATTTCCTGTTACTCCCAAAGGGGGTGCGGACCTAGTCCTTTAGAGTCATCAGACAATTAGGTGTAATTAGAAAACCGAATTAATATTTATAATAGTAATTATAATGACTGGCGGTTATAATGATTAGTGACATATGCTGTAGGTAAAAGCCACACCAGTCTGATTAACCCCTTCACAACTAGGAGCAGGCCTGACAGCACGTTAATGGGTTACATATTCATTAAACTAGCTCTTAGCTCTTAAGCCTCTAACCTGGGGACTGTCCTCCAGCGTCTCCTCGATGGGCAGCTTGTCAATACCCATCATGTTTACAGGGGCGGACACGGAACAGGACAACAAAAAATCGTAAACTGTAGACTGACTGTCACCAGCTGATCTGCCTCCAAGATGCCACTGTCAGCGGATATCCCGCCCCACCCGGCTTTCATTGGCTACATCAATCTTGTCAGTCAGAAGAGCTGACTTATGATTGGCTATACAGCAACGTCTGTCATTACAGTTACTATGGGGCGGGACTGGTAGGAAGTTGTCATGAAGGTGTAATCATGCCAGGGCCTGAGGGAGGTGTGTGAAGTAGTTTAACACTGGCACCCAGACCTGCCAGGGGGATTTATTTATCTGTTATAGAACGTGTATAAATTAGCTTTTGCCAGGCATCAAGGGTTAATAAATCAATGACTTACTTTAGTGTCGTTTCTCTCAGCCAAACAAACTGTATGCAAATTTGAGATGGATATTAATTTAAAAAAATGGTAAATATGTGAAGGAAATAGGGAACACAACCAATAAAAGTTACCTCATGAATGTAGGTGCTGTTGTTTTACCGCCAAAATTATATATATATTTTTTTATCAAACTGACTAGCAGTTTTAAATGTATAGTATGGGTTATTGGCCATTTATGTTTAGAAGGGATTTTTTTTTAAAGCCATGGTTATTACCTCTCAAACTTATGTTATTTTTATTTACAAAATTGAAAGGATGCTAAAGGGATATATTGGTCAAAACTGAAAAGTAAAAAAGTTTAAGCACTCACTCCCAAAATATATTATTACCATTAAATACCCCAAGCATGAACACATCCCTTTAAGAGTTTTCTTTTTGTGACTGGTAAGAGAGATATCTGAGAAGATATTGCTGATGGCCTGACCCAAACAGTTTTAATAATTGCACAATATCTCACTGTGGGCCGATGAAAGGTCTCTGGGCTAGCGAGATTCTTTAAGAATGCTCGACAGTACTTCTATTTCCCTGATGGAATTATCTAAACTCACTTTTTACATTGAAAACACTAAGGTAGAGGGCCCAGGCTACTGCTGCTCAGTTAAAGGGCGGCTTGCGTTTTGTGCCACCTCTCGTTATGAAAGGCATGCCAGGGTAGACTCTTTGTAACACTAGTTGATGAGTATGACCTTTGTGACCTCAGTCAGTGGCCATAAAAGCTCACAGCCATGAGCACAACAGACAGCACCTCCACCCTCAGAGAAGGACACTTGTCATTTGCTGCAAGACAGGGTAAACTCTGGCTTATAACATTTGCTGGGGATGGGGACTTTGTGACATCACTCAGTGATGATAATAAGAGACAGCTCTGGCCAGAGAAAAGTGCTGTGCTACACTTAGAAAGGCCTCTTGCCCTTCTAATGCATCACAATGCTAGGAGGTGATTTTTTTTACACCAGACAGTGATAGTCACCTTGGTGACATCTGTAAGGGGTCATAAAGGCCGCAGTTAGGGGCTTGGTAAACTGTCATGCCGCTATTGATGGGCTCTCCTTTTGCCTCCCCACCACCCAGCAGCAATGTTATATACTCAGAAAGCCAGTTTGAAACTATGGCCTAACTCTCCATCAATGCACCCTCTTAAACTTCACAAATTCCCCTTTTCCTCTTTCTGACCTCCATCTTCTCACTTGTTACATCACAGCACTTCCTACTATTCTCCCTCCTTCTAACCCTCACACCAAACTCCACAGAAGAATTAAGTCACTTGATCGGCAACACCAAACTCTCTCAAACCTGTGCTCTTTTAAATCATCTCCTTTTCCTGCCCTGACCAATCTATTTGTCACTATAATGCCACTCTTACAGCAGTCCTTGACAATTCGGCACCTCCTACCACAGCTCAAAAGTCATGCACTCATCCTCAGCCCTGGCATACTCCTCTGACAAGCTACAAACGTAGATGTTCCCGACTCCGCACTGCTGAGTGACATTGGAGAAAATCCTTGTGTTCAGCTGACTTTCTTCATTACAACTTCTCTACTCTGCCCTTAACCTCTACTCTTTCTTCAAACACAAAACGTCTGTTCTCCACTTTTAACACCCTTCTCCGCCCACCCCACCTCCTATTTCCACTTCTCTCTCAGCTCAAGATTTTGCCAACCACTTCACCAGCAAAATAGATTCCATCAGGAACTAAATCATCTCTCAACACACTACGAGTCTCCAACCCCCTCAACCATTCACTGATGTCCAAAACCAACAAAACCACAGATTCAGCTTTTTTGCTCCTGCTACTAAGGAAGAATTTTCTGCTCTTATATCCTCCTCTCACCTCATTACCTGTCCCCTTGATCCCATCCCCTCACAACTACTGCCCTCCCTCTCTCCTACTCTTACTCCAATCCTCACACATATTTTAATCTCTCCCTCAGCACCAGTATATTTCCCTCATCTCTAAAGGGATACTAAACCCAAATGTTTTCCTATTATCAGTTTTTCTTCGTTCTCTTGGTATCTGTATTTGAAAAAGCAAGAATGTAAGTTTAGGAACTGGCCCATTTTAGGTTCAGCACCATGGATAGTGCTTGCTTATTGGTGACTACATTCATCCAACCAATAAGCAAGCGAAACCCAGGTTCTGAACCAAAAATGGGCCAGCTCTTAAGCTTTACATTCCTGCAATTAAATAAAGATAGCAAGAGAATGAATAAAAATGGACAATAGGAGTAAATTAGAAAGTTGCTTAAAATTGCATGCTCTATCTGAATCATTAAAGAAAAGATTTGGGTTTAGTATCCCTTTAAACATGCACTAATAACACCTATCCTCAAGAAAACTTCTCTCGATCCATCATCCCCATCCAACTACCACCCTATTTCCCTACTCCCCTTGTCTCAAAACTTCTGGAAAAGCTTGTATATACACGTTTATCACATTTCCTCACATTAAACTTCCTCCTTGGTCCACTGCAATCTGGATTTCACCCTCAACACTCCACAGAAACTGCAATCATCAAGGTTACTAATGACCTAATTACAGCAAAATCAAAATGCCACTTTTCTCTGTTAATCCTTCTTCACCTGTCTGCAGCCATTGACACTGTTGACCACACTCTTGCTCCAAACCCTCCAATCCTTCGGCATCTGTGACATAACCTTTGTGTGGTTCTCCTTCTACCTGTCTAACCAGACCTTTAGTGTAACCTTCTCTGACACATACTCTGACCCTTTACCACTTTCTGTTGGGGTACCACAAGGCTCTGTCCTTGGTTCCCTTCTCTTCTCAATGTATACATCATCCTTAGGATCCTTAAAGGGACAGTCAACCCCAGATCAGATTTTTGTTGTTTTATAAGATAGATAGTCCCTTAATTACCCATTCCCCAGTTTTGCATAACCAGCAAAGTTATAATAATACACATTATACCTCTGTGATTACCTTGTATCTAAGCCTCTGCAGACTGCTCGTTTATTTCAGTTTTTTTTTACAGACTTGCATTTTAGCCAATCAGTGCTCACTTCTCGGTAAATTCACGTGCATGAGCTCAATGTTATCTATATGAAACACATGAACTAACGCTCCCTCTAGTTGTGAAAAATGTCACAATGCATTAAGATTAGAGGTGGCTTTCAAGGTCTAAGAAATTAGCATATGAACCTCCTAGGTTTAGCTTTCAACTAAGAATACCAAGGGAACAAAGCAAAATTGGTGATACAAGTAAATTGGAAAGTTATTTAAAATTACATTCCCTATTTAAATCATGAAAGTTTTGTTTTTACTTGACTATCCCTTTAACTGTCCTAATATTTCATCCTGGATGTCCTCTCACTCCCTTTAGCTCAATCTCTCCAAAACTGAGCTCCTTATTTCCCCCCTTCTTCCAAAATTTCTACCCCAACTTTTTCTAACTTTTTGATAATAACATTATTACCCCAACCCTGCATGCCCAATGTTTTGGGGGTCACACTTTACTCAGATCTCTCCCTCCCCACATCCAGTCTTTAGCCAATTCTTGCCGCCTCCACCTTAAAAACATCTCCAAAATTTGCCACTTCCTCACACAAGACACAACTAGGACTTTAATCCACTCTCTCATTATTTCCCGCCTTGACTATTGCAACTCAATCCTCTCCGGCCTCCCTAGCTGCCGTCTTCCTTACAATCCATTTTTTTTTTTTTTTTTAATATTTATTTTGAAACCCGTACAGTGTACAATCAATAACATCAAACCTTTTCTGCCTCACAGGGCAAGGTCAAACAAAATACAAAATAGAAACATAATATAGTACAAGACATGTTGTTATGTTAGGTGCAAGTATTTGATATCCTTAACTGTAGGACCACTCAGTCTCACACCAAACCTTTAGGTTCATTAGATGTAATCAAGAACCTAGTTTTTGCTCATAGATCTGAGGGTCACTGCTGCATGGATGCAGAGTGAAAGAATTGAGAATTAAAGGTATATTATCCCGATTGCAATAGCAGTTTGCAATATGCAGATAATTATGCAGAGAGGAGGAAATGAGATTTAAAGGTATATTATCCCGATTGCAATAGCAGTTTGCAATATGCAGATAATTATAGAGATAGTAGATAAAAGAAAGATAAATATAAGATTAAGTGTTAGTAGGTGAATGTCAGCCTCAAATAACACAGGTTGCAACCAGGAGGTGTTTCTATATAAATTAGGCAGGAGAGCTCTATAACAGGTTATGTTGTTTTTAGTTAACAGGCAGTCCTTAGTTAGTATATAACGTTGTTAGTATTCATGTAAACAGCAGGCAGTCCTTCACAACCAACAGTATGATATTTGATAAGGCACATAGAATATTTAAGCACAGTTCGTCAAGCTGAATCGATAGATATTACAAGCAATCAGATAGTTAAAGGTAGCTGTATTTGCATAAGCGTCACACTGTAAAACATGCAGGAAAGTCCTTTAAAGTAGTAAGTGAATTAAGGTATAATACGTTACCACCTTCAGAGAGTAAGAAATAGTAACGGTTACCGCAGCTTCAAGGTGAGTTGCTATTAAGCACAGGAGTTGGTTGTTTGCAGCCAGAGTGAGAGAGAGCTCCAGAGACTTATGGTGAGGTCAGACGCCGATACACGGCTTCAATGTAAAAGCCGGAAGAAACAGAATTAACAAGTAAAAGATACTTTGAGGATTCCGGTCAAAACAAGGAAACCTGAAATATGACGATCCAAAGTTGAAAAGCACACAGCAATTGTAGTTACTAAGAGTAAATTCCTTGGTTAGGAATATCAGCAAGGTGTCTTCGTTGTTGCTCAGCTTATAGCTAAGTGAATACAAATTACCAAGCATAGGTAGACTGGAGGAGGGGCCTTATACAGGAATGTGAATACTTGAACATCCTGATTTAAAGGGACAGGAACATAACAGGACGCCCCCCTAAAAAGAGCCGCTCCGCGGATCAAGGCTTGGGTCGGTCGGGATGTCTTCGATGAAAAATTGAAAGAAGACGGGGTGCCGACAAATTAGAGTATGGTTCCCAGGAGTCCTCATCAGCCCCAAAACCTTTCCATCGTACCAGGTACTGGAGTTGATTGCGGTATAAACGAGAGTCCAAAATAGAATCCACCTCATACTCAACATCATCCACAACTGGAGGGTTAGTCAACGAAGGATGAGGGGGATCCCTTATCGGAGAGAAAGGTTTCAGGAGGGACACATGGAATGTAGGATGTATCCTGAGAGAGGGAGGCAGCTGAAGAGTCACAGCATTTGGATTAACAACCTTAACTATGTCATAGGGACCTATGAAGAGACTTCCAAGCTTTTTACTTGGAATACAGAGTTTCAGGTGTTTGGTACTTAGCCAAACCTTATCCCCAGGTTTATAAGGAGGGGGTTTTGAGCGTCTTAAATCATAATGATGTTTCTGTGAAGCTTGAGCTTCTTGTAAGGTTGTTTTGAGAACAGAAAACCCCTCAGCAATAGTATTAACTGTCTGATCAACCGTAGGTAGCAAGGAATCGGTTCTGTGGAAAAGATGATATGAAGGGTGAAAACCATAATTAATATAGAATGGCGAAGTTTTTGTGGATGCGTTGGTCATGTTATTATGTGCAAATTCTGCAGTAGGCAGCAGAGCGAACCAGTTATCCTGTTGGTTGGTACAATAGCATCTCAGATACTGTTCAAGAGACTGGTTAGTCCTTTCGCACTGACCATTAGTCTGGGGATGATAAGCAGTACTTAATCTCCTAGTAATCTTGAGAATAGAACATAACTGAGTCCAGAACTTAAAGGTGAATTGAGATCCTCTATCAGACGTGATGGAGTCGGGTAGTCCATGTAACTTTACAACATGATTCAAGAACAGTATGGCTGTTTCGGATGCGGTTGGTAAACCCATATGTGGGATAAAGTGTGCCATTTTAGAAAACAGATCAACAATGACTAAAATTGTGTTATGGTTGGAGGATGGGGGTAGCTCCACTATATAGTCCATTGCTATGTCCTTCCAGGGTCTTTCAGGAACTGGTAATGAAAGTAGAAGTCCATAAGGACGAGTTCTAGTATGTTTGCAAGTAGCGCAGACAGAACAGGATCGAATGTAAGAAGAGACAGAACTTTTCATATTGGGCCACCAATAGTCTCTTTGAAGTATGCGTAGTGTTTTATGAAGTCCAGGATGTCCTGAAAGGAGAGAATCATGTGCAGAATGCATCAATTCATTACGTAGAGGTTCTGGAATGTATATCTGGTTTCCATGGTAATACAGATTATTACCATGTTTTTGTAGATCTGCTAATGGGAGTTTTGGATCTGCTCTCTGATACTCTTTTATAGAGGTTTCAGTGATTGAAGTCAATCCAATGAACTTATTTTGTGGAATGATAGAATCTGGAGGTATATAATGTTGAGGTTTTGGATCCTTCCTTGAAAGCGCATCTGCTTTTGTATTTTTGGAACCTGGGCGGTAAGTGATGGTAAAATCAAATCTTGAAAAGAAGAGGCTCCATCTAACTTGTCTAGATGTTAACGTTTTGCTGGTTTTTAAATATTCAAGGTTTCTATGATCCGTAAGTATAAGAATAGTATGTTTAGTACCCTCAAGGAGGTGTCTCCAAAACTCTAGTGCTGATTTTATAGCGAGAAGCTCTTTTTCACCAATAGCATAATTTAGCTCGGCTGAGCTCATTACCCTAGAGTAATATGATATTGGATGTAGTGCTTCCTTGGGTGAAACTCTTTGTGAGAGTACAGCTCCAAGAGCGTACTCAGAAGCATCAACCTCAAGCGTGTACTGTAAACTGGGATCTGGGAATTTGAGTATCGGTGCTGTTACAAACCTCTCCTTTAATATTTTAAATGCGTTCTCAGCATGTATATTCCAAGAGAAACCAGGTTTTTTCTGAGTTAATTTAGTCAAGGGTCTAGCAATCTAAGAAAAGCCCTTGATAAACTTCCTATAGAAGTTTGCAAACCCAAGAAAACTCTGAACATCTTTTTTTGTACGGGGGGTGCTCCAGTTAGTAATAGCTTCCACTTTGTTTGCTTCCATGGCGATACCAGAAGGGGAAACCTGGTATCCTAAGAAGGAGATAGTAGTGGTATTAAAAATGCATTTCTCTAACTTGGCATAGAGATGGTGTGTACGAAGTCTGGACAAAACAAGCTTGACATGGGTGTGATGGTTTGTTATATTGTCAGAATAGATTAAAATGTCATCTAAATAAATGACCATACAGACATCAAGTAAGTCATGAAATACGTCATTTATAAAACACTGGAACGTTGCAGGAGCGTTGCACAGCCCAAAAGGCATTACTGTATATTCAT
Source organism: Bombina bombina (assembly GCF_027579735.1). Classification (NCBI taxonomy): domain Eukaryota; kingdom Metazoa; phylum Chordata; class Amphibia; order Anura; family Bombinatoridae; genus Bombina; species Bombina bombina. The sequence goes on along the minus strand of NC_069505.1, from coordinate 294,402,109 downwards.
ACAGTCCATAACGTGTGCGGAAAGCTGTTAGCCACTCATCGCCTTTCCTCATTCTTATCAAGTTATAAGCTCCTCTAAGATCTAATTTTGTGTAAATTTTAGCTCCTTGCAACCGTTCTATAAGTTCAGGGATAAGTGGGAGTGGGTACCTGTTTTTCTTGGTACATTTGTTAAGTTGTCTGTAGTCGATAATAGGACGAAGTGATCCGTCCTTATTTTTAACAAAAAACATTGCAGCACCCGCTGGAGAGGTGGAAGGTCTTATAAAACCTTTCTTAAGGTTATCCTCTAAGTACTGTTTCAAATGAACCAATTCAGGTTCTGACATAGGGTATATATGACCAAAGGGAATGGAACTGCCCGGTAGTAAGTCTATAGGACAGTCATATGACCTATGGGGGGGTAAGTTCTGAGCTTCTACTTTGTCAAACACATCAGAATATTCTTTATAACATTCAGGTAAAACATGATCAGTCATACAACACACAGAAGCTTTGGGAAAACAGACTTCCTTACAGTAAGTGGAATTAAAATTCACAACACCTTGCTTCCAAGAAATATCAGGATCATGCTTTATCAACCAATTGATACCAAAAATTAACGGGTATAAACTAGAGGGCAAAATGTCAAATGTACATGTCTCAGTATGGCCCTTCTGTGTGATAACTTGTAAGGGTGTAGTGTGATGGGTGATAGGCCCTGTATTCATAAGAAAACCATCAACCAATCTTATGGCTTGTGCACTATCTTTTTTTATTGTGGGTATTTTATGTTTTGTTACAAATGCTTGGTCAATGAAATTCCCAGATGCACCAGAGTCAATAACGGCCTGGGTTTTTGTCTTCTGTAGACGCCACTGCAAAAGAACAGAAATTGGTAAATGAGTGGTAAGCGCAGACAATTTATTAAGGCAATTTTGGTGTTGAAGATTCTTACCCCTCTTCTGTCGGATAAGCACAGGACAGTCTCTAACAGCATGGTCCTTTGCTGCGCAATATAAACACAAGTTATGTAGCTTCCTTCTGGCTTTTTCCTCTGGTTTTAGAGGACCCCTCATGACAGCAACTTCCATAGGTTCATCATTTGATTTAGATGGTGCAGGGACCACAGGATGGTATACCGGGATTTTCTTGACAACAGGATCAGATAGTGCCCTTTCAGATCTACGTTCTCTTATCCTTCTATCAACAGTGATACATAAGGTCATAAGATTCTCTAATTCCACAGGAACTGCACCACGGGCTAATTCATCTTTTAATGTTTCAGAAAGACCTGTTCTGAACTGATTTCTCAGAGCAGGTTCATTCCATTGGGTGTCTGGTGCCCATCTTTTAAAGTCCGTGATATATTCTTCTACTGCTCTTTTACCTTGTCGTAGGTTCCTAAGAGCAGTCTCAGCAGTATTCTGCTTATGATGGTCTTCATATAATAGGGACATGGCAGAGAAAAAGGCATCTAAGGAGTCCAATATGGGGTCATTGTTCTCATAGAAGGCGTTAGCCCATGATTTAGCCTCTCCTCTGAGATATGAGATGACCGTTAGAACTTTGACTCGATCAGATGCATAGGTTCGGGGTTTTAAAGAAAAATACAAAGTACAGGAGTTTTTAAATTCTCTAAACTGAGTCCTGTCACCAAAGAATTTTTCAGGTGGAGATACAATTGGTTCAGGTATTAAATCAATAGGAGCAGGTTTATCAGATAAATGCTCATTAATAAACTTCCTAATGTGATCATTTTCAATTTTAATTTCTCTGAGGCCTTGTAGCATATGGTCCATGCTTTGTGCAAGGGAACCAACACGGTTTGTAAGTTCACTGATATCCATGCTGTAGGATATATGTTTGGCTTGGTAATATGTTATGTTAGGTGCAAGTATTTGATATCCTTAACTGCAGGACCACTCAGTCTCACACCAAACCTTTAGGTTCATTAGATGTAATCAAGAACCTAGTTTTTGCTCATAGATCTGAGGGTCACTGCTGCATGGATGCAGAGTGAAAGAATTGAGAATTAAAGGTATATTATCCCGATTGCAATAGCAGTTTGCAATATGCAGATAATTATGCAGAGAGGAGGAAATGAGATTTAAAGGTATATTATCCCGATTGCAATAGCAGTTTGCAATATGCAGATAATTATAGAGATAGTAGATAAAAGAAAGATAAATATAAGATTAAGTGTTAGTAGGTGAATGTCAGCCTCAAATAACACAGGTTGCAACCAGGAGGTGTTTCTATATAAATTAGGCAGGAGAGCTCTATAACAGGTTATGTTGTTTTTAGTTAACAGGCAGTCCTTAGTTAGTATATAACGTTGTTAGTATTCATGTAAACAGCAGGCAGTCCTTCACAACCAACAGTATGATATTTGATAAGGCACATAGAATATTTAAGCACAGTTCGTCAAGCTGAATCGATAGATATTACAAGCAATCAGATAGTTAAAGGTAGCTGTATTTGCATAAGCGTCACACTGTAAAACATGCAGGAAAGTCCTTTAAAGTAGTAAGTGAATTAAGGTATAATACGTTACCACCTTCAGAGAGTAAGAAATAGTAACGGTTACCGCAGCTTCAAGGTGAGTTGCTATTAAGCACAGGAGTTGGTTGTTTGCAGCCAGAGTGAGAGAGAGCTCCAGAGACTTATGGTGAGGTCAGACGCCGATACACGGCTTCAATGTAAAAGCCGGAAGAAACAGAATTAACAAGTAAAAGATACTTTGAGGATTCCGGTCAAAACAAGGAAACCTGAAATATGACGATCCAAAGTTGAAAAGCACACAGCAATTGTAGTTACTAAGAGTAAATTCCTTGGTTAGGAATATCAGCAAGGTGTCTTCGTTGTTGCTCAGCTTATAGCTAAGTGAATACAAATTACCAAGCATAGGTAGACTGGAGGAGGGGCCTTATATAGGAATGTGAATACTTGAACATCCTGATTTAAAGGGACAGGAACATAACACATGTATACATTGTCACGTTTGATTCATCATCTCAATACGAACAAGACTTGTACACTGAGCTGGGTATTTTCCAATTTTCATACATCAGCAGAAAAAAGAAAAAGAAGAAAAAAGAAAAGAGAGAAAAAAAAAAAAAAAAAATTATTAATCTTCCCACTTCACCCCCTATCTCTGGACCAAAATTAATATTACATTTCTGTACTATTAGAAATCCATGTATGTGGAAAGAGATTTAATATGACCATTTCAGCGAAGCTTATTGAGGATGTAAAGGGCACTAAAATCTGTTTTTGTATAGGCCTGGGAAAGGAGTTAATAATGGGGTACCACCCTAGTAGAAACTTTTTAATTCTAACTTCAGAGGCCTCTTGTAAATGATATGATTCAAAAATAATTTGATCTTGAATGACATGAAAGATCTCAGATAGTACCGGGCCTTTTTTTACTTTCCATTTTTTAAAAATGCTTTGTCTAACAGCTAATATGGAGATATTTAGGGAACAGGTCCAATGCCGGTCCGCACCAGTCGCTGGAACAACCAGCAGGATAATGTCCCGAAACGTGAGAGAGACAGTAACACCATATAAATTATTAAACCAATATATAAATTTCAGCCAAAGCTGATTTATCTTAGGACAAGTCCATAACATATGTAGTAGGTCCGCTTCCTTATACATACACCTAGGGCAATGAGCAGATCTAGATGGATAGAATCAAGCTAATTTCGCTGGATAGAAATAAAAATTGTTTATTAATTTCATATGGGATTCTTTCCATGTTGAGGGCACTTTACAAATTTCCAAAGATTTAAAGCTTTGTGTAATTCTCTCAGGCTCTGTATCTCCGATTAACCTACTCCAGTGATCGCTGATTCTGCTGCGAAGACCTTGCGTTTGTTTAGAAAGCATTATGTCATACATTAGTGAAATCGAGGTGACTCCTGCCAAAACTTTCTGTATTAAACCTCTGATATCGGACCATGCAACCGATAAAGGGAACCTCCAACCCTGTGACCCAATAAAATGACGTACCTGAAAGAACGCAAATAGATCCGATCTTGGTAATTGAAAAAGGGAAAACAAGGTTTCACCTTCTTGTACTTTCTCATCTGCGCCAATTAATTGTAAGATTTTGTTTAGCCCTTTTTCAGCCCAATTTTTAAAAGTTTTCTGACGTAAACCGGGGGGGAAAAGCGGATTACCCCTAATTGGGAGAAACTCCGAAATTGAAAAATCTATTTCCAAAAATCTACAAAATTTATGCCATGCCAAGACTATATTTTTGATTGTAATTAATGAGGAAACATTGGACGGCAGTTGACCTGATTTACAGTGCAAAATCGCAGGTAATGCGAAAGGGTAAATCAGCAAGGACTCCTGTGCTAGAGAAACAAATGTATTTGTATTTGCCAGCCAATCAATGGCGATTTTTACCATCGCTGCAATATTATAAAGATTAATATTGGGCAATGATAGGCCACCAGCCCGTGGTTTCTGCATTAATCTAGCCGATGAGATGCGAGGTTTTTTATTTTGCCAGATAAATTTAGAGACAGAGGTATATAGGCTTCTACAATCCCTATTTGTTATGAACAAGGGCAAGTTTTGTATGGGGTAGAGAAGACGAGGGAATATGATAGTTTTGATTAGATTTACTCTGGCAGTGAGAGAGATCGGGAAAGAAATCCATAGCTTCAGATCTAGTTTAATTTTTTGAAATAATGAGAGATAATTATCTATATACCAAAATTTAGGGTTTTTATGTAGCGTAAGACCCAGATATTTAATAGAATCTACCACTTTAAACGGGTTACCCAAGTAGTTTGTAGCTATATTCCCAATATACATTAATTCACTTTTTTCTGTATTTACTTTGTAACCTGAGAAAGAACTAAATTCCTCCAATATCTGTCTCAAAATTGGAATGGCTTGTTGTGTATTTTCTAGAAAAACTAGGATATCATCAGCATATAATAATGTAGTTAGACGTAGAGAACCCATTGTGATCCCTGCTAGATTATTTCTTAGTCTTATTGCTAATGGTTCCAAAGCCACGTTGAAAAGCAGGGGAGACAACGGACATCCTTGCCTAGTGCCTCGCTGCAGAATTATTTTAGGCGAGATCATTCCGTTTACCAATATGTATGAAGTTGGCTTCGCATAGATTCTATATATAAATTGTAAGAAGTTTCCCTGTATCCCGAATTGTCGGAGTGAGGTAAAAAGATGATCCCATACAATAGAATCAAACGCTTTAACAGCGTCCAGGGTAAGGACTGCCCTGTCTTTATACATATCTGTACTGGGTTTTTGCTCCGTGTTCCACGCGTAGTCTATTAACGTGATTAGCTTGCGAATGTTTTTAGAGGAATTCCTTTTAAGCATAAAGCCTGTCTGATCTTCATGTATAAGTTTCTGTAAAACGAGAGAGAAACGATTAGCGATGATTGAAGCTAAGATCTTATAATCACAGTTTAAGACTGATATCGGCCTATACGATCCTGGATCCTCTGGATCCTTGCCCTTTTTCAATACCAGCGTGACATTAGCCATAGAAAAATAGGATGATATAGGGATATCTGAATTGTAATACTCATTAAAAAGTTTTTCCAGTACCGGTACTAGATCATCTTTGAGACATTTATAATATTCCGCGGGCAGTCCATCTGGACCAGGAGCTTTATTAGGTTTCAGTTTATCAATGGCCTTACTAATTTCAGATCTAGTTATTTGCTCATTTAGCAGTGTTAATTCATCCGACTGGATTTTGGGTACTACAATCTTAGACCAGAACCTCTCTTGCGCGTCAAGATTAATTTTAACTGAAGAGTAAACATCTTGATAATATGAGGCAAAAACCCCACATATCTCTGTGGTCTCAAAGTATCTGGACTTATTCTTTTTGATGACTGGTATTATATTCTTTCTTTTTCTAATTTTAGTAAGTTTGGCCAAATATTTAGCAGAGGAACCATGAAAGCCCTTATAATGCCTATTTATTCTTATCTCCTCAATTTGGGCTTGTTCTTTAAGAAAAAGATCTCTTTCCTTCCTGATCAGAAAATAATCATCCCAGTTCTCTAGTGATGGGGTATTTTGTACTAAAATAAAAGCCTGCTTCACTCTCTCAGCCAAAGTAACCTCCCGTAGTTTAATCTTTTTCCGACGTATATTAAGATAGGCTATAATGTCCCCTCTTAAGACCGTTTTGGAGGCCTCCCAAAAAATTTCAACTTTATTTCCAGATTCCCTATTATTAGAGACATATTCCGACCATTTGGATTGTAGCCACAAGCGAAACCTAGGATTAGAGCATAGATACCTGGGAAAACCGAATACTGGTCTCTGGCTCCTGTCCTCTTTACCTGATAAAAAAGATAATTCAATTATTGCATGATCCGATATCAAGATTTCCCCTATCGTCGTGTTATATTGTCGAGCAGACAGTGACTCAGAGATCAGGAATAGGTCAATCCTTGAAAATGTTTTATGACCTTTAGATTCACAGGAGAATGTCACACTATCGGGATTTTGCATCCTCCAGATATCTATTAGTTTTAATTTATGGCAAAGCCTCTGAAAATGTTTTGCACTTTGTCTGTTACTCACTATATTTTTACTTGAGAATCTATCAATTAAGGGATCGAGCGTCATATTGAAGTCTCCACACAAAATTAGGTTGTTCCCACTAAGAGGGAACAACATCTTCTGGATATTATCCCAGAAACAACGTGAAAATTTATTGGGCGCATAAATACTACAAATTATAAATTTTGTGTTTTTTATCATTATATGTAATAAAATAAATCTGGCCTCACTATCAATCTCAGTTTTTATAATCTTATAGTCTAATTGTTTGTGTAAGAGTATTGCAACTCCACATTTTTTATTAGAGCCATTAGTGGAGATTACTTCCCCAACCCATTTCATCTTAAGTTTAACTGCTTCTGATGCCCTAAGGTGAGTTTCTTGGAGACAGACCAAATCAGGGTGCCTCTGAGCTAATGTTCTAAGAATCAATTTACGTTTCATGGGTGAACTAATGCCTCCCACGTTCCAGGAGAACATCCTAATTTCTGCTGTCATTTCTTAAAAGGGGTCAGAGTCACAAAAGGGGGAAGGGACAACTAGAGAGAAGGGGGGAAGCGAGAGAACAAAAAAAAAAAAGAAAAAAAAAAAAAAGGAAAGAATGAATCCATTGACATGTTAAAGAACATTTTGGATATAACATTTTAAACAATACGCATCGCTATAATAATATTATCCTGTTTCCTTTAAAAATTTAATTACCTCAGATGTTTCACTAAAGACCTGCCTCTCACCATTCTTATTCACCATTCTTATTAATTATAATTCTTGCCGGGTAACTCAGCCAAGCATTAATACCTCTGTTTATTAATTGCGTGCAATACGGGGCCATAACTTTTCTTTTGGCGGATGTCTCACTAGAAAAATCTTGAAACAACATAATTTTGTTGTTCCCCATAAGTAATGGTTCCTTTCTCTTTTTATAGTGACTAAGGATCTCAGTCTTATCCTGAAATCTCAGGAGCTTGAGGATGACCATCCTAGGTCTGGTAGCCTGACTAGTGTTAGGCTTCTTGGGTCCCACTCTATGGACTCTCTCTATTACTAGTGGTATCATTTGTGTGGGAATGCCCAGAGCCTGTGGCAGAGTGGTTGATGCAAATCCCATCAGGTCCTCAAACTCCGGAGACTCCGCTAGACCAATAATTCTAATATTATTGCGCCTGGATCGATCTTCGAGATCCTCCAGACGCAATTGGATACTTTTTATTTTAGACTCATGTTCATGCAAGACAGTGTGTTGTGAATTTGCCTGATCTTCCAGTGTGGATATCCTATCTTCGGCTTCAGAGAGTCTAACTGCAAACTGTTTTATTTCTGACGAGAGTGTCCCTATGTCAGCTGAGATGACCCCTAGTTCTGTTTTTATAGAATCAAATTGAGGTGTAAATAAAACTACTAGCTGACTTGTAAGGGCCTGAGTATCAATTGTTAAGGGTGAAATTTCAGTTATATTTTCTGTACTATTGTCTGCCAGTTTGGCCTTTTTATCTTTTGCTTTGGCTGGCATTTTAGGGGAATTAACTTTGGTTTGTGTAACAAATTTTTCCATTTATATTGTGGGAAAAGAGTGAGAAAATCCAACAACAATGTGGTAAAAAGAGGGGAAAGCGGACGTGTAGTGAGGGGAAAGAAAGAAGGGGAAGGGAAAAGAAAAAAAAGGAAAAAAGAGTGTCAAGACAAACTAAATGCCAAAGAAAACCAAGCTAAGGGTTTCTAATGGAGGGCAGTGAAAGACAGTGATGAGTGTGAAAAATGGGAGTTCTTAATTAAGAATTAAAAGGTGTATCCTGTTAAGGAAAGAGTGAGAGTGTAAGTGAAATTAGTGTTTTGAAGTGAGTTCAGAGGAAAATAACTAAAAACTCCAATGCACTTAGTTAAATCCCTGCGGTAAGCCTATCCAATTTGTGCTACCTAATAAGAGTGGGCCTAGCCACTGTGATATAGCGGTGCTTCACCTGTAAAGACTTATGGTCTCAAATTATTCTAACACTTTGGATGTACAATGACTATAGTAACAAATTTTAAACACTCTTTGCACAATACAAAAGGTTTATCAGGCTTCCCTACTATTTCCAGAAAAAAACACTTGAGCTAGACACTTCCTAAGAATTTATATAACACTTGTATTAGGCCTGATGTATTAAGATTGCTAAACTGATGCATATAAATAGTATTTGAACAGACATAATTTTCAACCCAGATTACAGATCTGATCTGAAAAACAGGCAAGTATATCAAAGGGAAAAGCACATAGAATTATGTCTTATTACTTCAAATTTATACTTCTCGACCACAGAATATCCAGGTTCACTCTGTCTACAGGCCACTTGCTTAACTGCTACAGTATTTTTTAGTAGCCACCGGTCGCCCAAACTTAAATGATTCTAACTTGTGCCTATTCTTAAGCAGCAAATAAGAGATAAATACAGCGAAAATTTTAGTCAGTTCCTTGCACAAAGTATAAAGTAAGTCTGACTCGCCTGCTTTATTATATCTAACTTACTTAGGCCAAATGATTCCTAGTGCTTTTATTTTTATTTTATTTTTTTTAAATAATATTTTTATTGAAGAAGAAGAAAATGAAAGCACTACAATGTTGCTGCTTAAACAGCCAATAAAAAGCAAATAATAAAAATACAAATGTTCATTAGGATTACAGCATTGTAAGATGTTCAAATTATAGTAGTGCACATATAACAAAATATTGCTAAACAGCCTCAATTTTTCTAAACTTTAACAAATAAATTTAACCATCCATAAAGCTAAAGAAAAAAAAATACCAGATATAATATGCAGTGTAGGATGTAATGAATTCTGTGTAATATAGTAGGATAAGATATGAACTCCTCTAGTGGTAGGTAGGATCCATAGTATAGCCTTCAAACTAACAAATAGAGGCACATACAGGCTTTGCTCTATTCTCTGTGATCTTAAAGGAGGCCCCTGAAAAATGATTTAGTAATGGGAGCTTAGATGGTAAGTACTGTTGATCAGACCTGCTAATCCGAGTAAAAAGGATGGATCCCAGACTGTGGCGTTATGTAAAAAAGATTAAGTACTAAGGGAGTAGTAAAAGTTGCGGTATGGGCGAGAGAAACCGCATATTTAGTTCTCCTATTACTAGGGGACTCATTACTTTGGGGGGAGGAGGGGCTTTATATTAGTTGTGGTAATTTGTAGGGATAAAAGGAGGCATGGGCTAATTTTGCAGCTAGGGTAGGGTAAGACTTACTTGAGATTGAACTTATCAGTGTAACATACGCTTGAAGAGGAAGAGATACAGTTTTACAGGGCTGAGGTCCCACTCAAACAAAAGATACTGGTGGGTTTGTTGTATTATATCTGTGTACAGATTAATAAAATCATAATATGTATAATATCAGGAAATAATATAGGGCTAGAGTTTCCTTAGTACAAGGTTGTGTTGCCTCAATATAAAAAAACTTTGGTAGTCATCTCCACGACAGCCAATTTTTATTTTCTGTTGTAAAACAAGAGGGTGGGTTTGTTGTGTCCTATCTGCGGGCAGATTAATAAAACCAAAATATGTGTAATTTCAAGATGTAATATAGGACTAAAGCTCCCTCAAAACAGGGTAGTATTGTCTCAATATGAATTTGTTGGACCTGCTGTCAGGGTACGGGCCCTATACCCCACAACAGGTGCCTGTTCTAAACAGTAAGAGAGTGTTATTATGAGGGGCAACACTTAGGACACTTAGCCGAATAGCAATCCTCTAATTAAACCATAACACCTATAGTTGTGTTTATAACGTTAGGTAAATAGTTAAGAGTCCTAGGTATGCATAAGTAAATAAAATATAGGAGAACATAATATAGATCTATACTCTCTGTAATATAGCTAACTTAATATCCAAGGCAAGAAATGCTGCATGTAATTAGCACTCCAAAGCTCTCACATAAAACCTTAATAATGCATTAGGCAAAGGGTAGCATTAAAATAATAAAGCTGTGTATAGCTTGGTCTAACTAAAACTAACAATATAGGTGGTATAACAGTATGTTCAGCAAACATTCAATAGTGAGAGCCTAGGTATAATGTAATAAAATATAGGAGAACATAATATAGATCTATACTCTCTGAAATATAGCTAACTTAATATCCAAGGCAAAAAATGCTGCATGCAATTAGCACTCCAAAGCTCTCACATAAAACCTTAATAATGCATTAGGCAAAGGGTAGCATTAATATAATAAAGCTATGTATAGCTTGGTCTAACTAAAACTAACAATATAGGTGGTATAAAAGTATGTTAAGCTAACTTCTTTGTAAACATAAAAAAACTGTAAAAACATTTCAAACAAGTAGTGACTATACAACACAGTAAAGATCAAAAACAAGTTAGATGGCTTATATTGAGCTGCAGTCATACAATTGTCAAACTCATATCTCTAATACTTAACCGACTCCAGATCTATAGATCATAATGGTTAAATAGTAATTGGTCAGCCAAAAGTCATAGACGAGGTATGAGAACTCTCCACAATTCTCCACGTAGTAATAGTGTGCAAACACAGGTAAACAGGCCATAGACGATTGTTGCAGTTCTGTTTCTCCATGCTTAACACTGATCTGTCCACAAGCATGTTGCTTCAAGAAGATCCTATCCAGTGTACAGTCCGTTTCCACTTTGTGCTGCCACACAGGATTAAAAAACTTCTCCGGTCTAAGGCTCCTATCCGTGTTGTCAGAGGCAACAGGTTCCAGACCGGCCACAACCTCACCCAGTGGAATGGTAGCTGCCAGGCAGTAGGACTCCGACAGGGAAGAGCCGGGAAATCTCCGTGACTGAAGGTCCGGTAAGAAAAAAGATGGCGGCCGCTGGGGTCCCAAACCATCGCTCACATGGGGTTCACCGATATCGCCGTCTTTGGTAATCTTGGAAGGGAGGGTAGTAACGGATAAATAGTCTACTGATGTGAGCGATGATGTGAAGGCCTCTTGATACTGCTGTAACAGGGAGCCTATCTCCCGCAGCAATGCGATGGGTTCCATGATGCACATTAACCACCGGATCTAGATAGGAACAGATCAGTATCTTAGGGATCCAGCAGCTAGGTCTCCACTCACTGTGCTTGCCTTCCTACGTGCGATATAGGAAGCTAATGTTCAGGTTCCATAAATCCGAGCAAAAGCTTTGTGGATATGAAGGTTTATGTGCTCAGTCGCCTCGTGGCTTCAGAAAGTCACAAAAGTAATGGCTGTAATCTTAATCTAGTTTTAGAGCTCGGCAGAGCATGTCATAGACCGGTTTCTTCCGTTACATTAGGTATAATCTTAGGATAGTACACTTCTTTTATATGAAAAGCCTTAAAATCTGGAAAGTTTAGCAGGAGCTCTTACTCCATGCAACCTATCCCTTCCACGGTCAGCTCCGCCCCCTTCCTAGTGCTTTTATAAGGCCAATACTAGGCCAATTATAAAGATATTTCTAAGCTGTAATACACAGATAACCTTTTATCAGATACATACTCCTATCCCTATTGCATGTAGGATTGGAAAACTGTATAAAACAACATGAGGAGTAACAGCGAGTACTATATCTTATTGCTCCAAAATTATATGACTATTTACATTGCCATTATCCTTTAAGTAAACATTATTTAGCACAGAGTCACTATTACAGTTCTTTTCTTTCCTTTTATTTTCCTTTACAAGCCGGGCAATAATATCACATAACCGGAATTTGTATAACTTGACCAGTCTGCTTGAATAGATATTCTCCCAGCTGTGAATGATATGTAATACCCAAGAAAAGACTGTAATTGTTGCAAAAGAAGAGAGCCTTACAAAGGGCTTAAACAACAAAGAGTATACTTGCGGCAGGAATAGTCTGTTTTGTTACTTCATTAACGGCACAGATCCTCTCGATAAATGCGGTGGGGCTATCTGCCCTCTGCTTAATAGTCACCGGTTTTCTCCCAAGATGCCATTTCAAAGGTAGTTACTGCTGCATCAAACTCCAAAGCTTTTTGGGATACAATCCGGAGTCTCCTGACCGGGCACCGCGGATCTCCGGTACCCGACACTGCACTCGATCCGATCTCTAGCCGGGGCTCTCACGCTGTACGCCAACAGGCTGTGTACCACCTTCCGGCTCCTTACTCACGGAGAGTAACTACAGATCACTCCGCCGCCCCTTCGACCTCGATCCTCCTCCTCCGCTCAGGTAAGACCCGCTTGGGCTGCAAGGGACAGGCGTCTGCAATATTCTGGTGAGTGGTTTGACTGCCCCCAACTTCACACTTATACCAGGAACCAGGCCGGGTAATTTAGGTGAGGGAAACATATAACCAGGGGTACTACAACCAGGGTAGTCCACAACGGCTCTCACTGACAGGTGATTTAGAGGTGATAGTCAATGGCTCAAGATTTAGGAATAAAAAGATGCGGTAAAAAACGCTGACCTATTTGGCCTTAGAGCGTTCCTTCTTCGGCAAACTCAGGCTTGCCAAGGCTCCTCAATGCCACAGCAATCTGGGGCTATGGAGCAAGCAAGTTGGGTGAGGTGTTAGGAGCCGATCTGCACGCCGACATGAGACATGCTGCCATTAGTCTCCACCCATACAGGAAACGCCCACTGTCCATTCCGACCTTACAATCCATAATAAATGCCTCTGCCAGGCTAATCTTCCTTAAACGTCACTCCTCATCTGCTGGACCACTCTGCCAGTCCCATCACTGACTTCCTCTAACATCCAGAACAAAACACACAATCCTGACTCTAACTTTTAAAGCTCTTAATAACACTGCTCTACCCTATATCTGCGACCTCCTCTACAGATACTCTCCCTCCTGTCCCCTTCACTCTGCTCATGACCTCCTTCTCTCTGACTCTCTCATTACCTCCTCAAATTCCATTCTACAAGACTTCTCCAGACTGGCCCCAATTTTGTGGAACTCTCTGCCTCACTCCACAAGACTCTCCCCTAGTTTTTAAACTTTCAAGACTCTACTGTTCAGGGATGCATATAATATACACTAACATTTTCTTATCTTAGTTCCTCTCCTCCTTTAGTTATCCATTTGAACTCCCTTAACATGCAAGCCTAAGAGCCTAGCTGCTTGGTAGATCACCTTCATGAGAACTGATTTACAACAGTGAAACTCTTGGCAGGACCCTCTATCCCTTTCTCTCCCACAGTTCTTACCCTGCATATTAGACCCATGTTTTTAGTGCTGCAGAATCTGTTTTTGGCACTCTACAAATAACTGATATTAATAATAATACAGGGAGTGCAGAATTATTAGGCAAGTTGTATTTTTGAGGATTAATTTTATTATTGAACAACAACCATGTTCTCAATGAACCCAAAAAACTCATTAATATCAAAGCTGAATAGTTTTGGAAGTAGTTTTTAGTTTGTTTTTAGTTATAGCTATTTTAGGGGGATATCTGTGTGTGCAGGTGACTATTACTGTGCATAATTATTAGGCAACTTAACAAAAAACAAATATATACCCATTTCAATTATTTATTTTTACCAGTGAAACCAATATAACATCTCAACATTCACAAATATACATTTCTGACATTCAAAAACAAAACAAAAACAAATCAGTGACCAATATAGCCACCTTTCTTTGCAAGGACACTCAAAAGCCTGCCATCCATGGATTCTGTCAGTGTTTTGATCTGTTCACCATCAACATTGCGTGCAGCAGCAACCACAGCCTCCCAGACACTGTTCAGAGAGGTGTACTGTTTTCCCTCCTTGTAAATCTCACATTTGATGATGGACCACAGGTTCTCAATGGGGTTCAGATCAGGTGAACAAGGAGGCCATGTCATTAGATTTTCTTCTTTTATACCCTTTCTTGCCAGCCACGCTGTGGAGTACTTGGACGCGTGTGATGGAGCATTGTCCTGCATGAAAATCATGTTTTTCTTGAAGGATGCAGACTTCTTCCTGTACCACTGCTTGAAGAAGGTGTCTTCCAGAAACTGGCAGTAGGACTGGGAGTTGAGCTTGACTCCATCCTCAACCCGAAAAGGCCCCACAAGCTCATCTTTGATGATACCAGCCCAAACCAGTACTCCACCTCCACCTTGCTGGCGTCTGAGTCGGACTGGAGCTCTCTGCCCTTTACCAATCCAGCCACGGGCCCATCCATCTGGCCCATCAAGACTCACTCTCATTTCATCAGTCCATAAAACCTTAGAAAAATCAGTCTTGAGATATTTCTTGGCCCAGTCTTGATGTTTCAGTTTGTGTGTCTTGTTCAGTGGTGGTCGTATTGCACACCTTGTGCTTTTGGGCACTCCAGTGATGTTGCAGCTCTGAAATATGGCCAAACTGGTGGCAAGTGGCATCTTGGCAGCTGCACGCTTGACTTTTCTCAGTTCATGGGCAGTTATTGTGCGCCTTGGTTTTTCCACACGCTTCTTGCGACCCTGTTGACTATTTTGAATGAAACGCTTGATTGTTCAATGATCACGCTTCAGAAGCTTTGCAATTTTAAGAGTGCTGGATCCCTCTGCAAGATATCTCACTATTTTTGACTTTTCTGAGCCTGTCAAGTCCTTCTTTTGACCCATTTTGCCAAAGGAAAGGAAGTTGCCTAATAATTATGCACACCTGATATAGGGTGTTGATGTCATAAGACCACACCCCTTCTCATTACAGAGATGCACATCACCTAATATGCTTAATTGGTAGTAGGCTTTCGAGCCTATACAGCTTGGAGTAAGACAACATGCATAAAGAGGATGATGTGGTCAAAATACTCATTTGCCTAATAATTCTGCACTCCCTGTAATAATAGGGGTTAGTATATGCAACTTTCTCAGCCACTGCTGGGTTTTGATACCTGTCAGGGAAAAAAGCTTGTTTTGCTTGTCGGAAGCCAAAAGATAATAAAAGAGAATTCCATGTGTGTTGGCACAGATAGAGCATACTTACGTCAGCTGATAAGAAAAATGGAAGACTTGCTAGAACAAAGGGCCCTTAATACCAGTGGAACTGCTTTCAGTCCACTGCTACAAGTACTATGCACGTATGAATGAATACAAGTGAGCCAAAGCACAGTGCCCGCCTTTTATTTAAATCGCAGTAGACCAGCATCCATGCCTAGCATTATCTGCCTTTTTTGCGTTACCAGGCTGGAGGGAATATGAGATAGGGAAGCAGATTTTGAAATGTTTAACCTGCTTGCAAAGGGAGGATGTTGTTTCCCTGTCAGCCACTGTGTACAAATCTCTCTCCATAAGTTGAAGGGAGGTAACTCAGAGTTAACCCACAAGCTCTTCAACAACTGTCCAGTCCAATACTGTACACTGCCAACTCAGCGTATGCCTGCCCTTAGGGAGCGCATCTCAGTAAGCATGCATAGGTACCTGACGGAAGTCACATCAGTCAGTGATAACTGGCTCTGTCATGTCCCTCAGTGACCAATGAGGGCCCAGACTGTTGCCGCTCGGTTAAAGGGCAACACAACAAACAGCACCTCCACCATCAGAGGACACTTGTCATCTGCTGCTAGCCAGGAAAAGCTCTGGCTTATAACTTCTGTTGGGGATAGGGACCTTTGTGACATCACTCAGTAATGATAATAAGGCATAGCTCTGACCAGAGAAAAGTGATTTGCTACACTTAGAAGGTTCTCTTGCCCTTCTTATTCATGGTAATGTAGGGGGGTGAGTTTTTTTTACACCAGACAGTGATCGTCACCTTGGTGACATCTGTCAGGGGTCATAATGGCTTGAAAAACTACTATTATGCTGTTAAAGGGCTCTTCTTCTGCCTCGCCACCACCCAGCAGCAATGTTTTATAGTCAGAAAGCCTGTTTGAAACAGAGCTGGGTGACTGTGAAAATTGTGATATCTGACAGTTGCCGTCAATTGTTCAGTGTTTTTTAGCAACTGTGATCTGTTGCTCATTTTGAAAAGGTCCCCATTATATCTTTACTGGTGTTTTAGTGGTTTATATTTGCTACTTTCTCCGCCACTGTCTGGGTTTTGATACCTGTCAGGAAGAAAGCTTATTTTGCTTGTCAGAAGCCAAAACATGTTAAAAGAGAATTCCATGTGTCTTGGCACAAATAGAGCATACTCATGTAAGCTGATAAGAAAAATGAAAGTCTTGCTAGAACAATGGACCTTTTATACCAGTTAAACTGCTTTCAGTCTACTGCTACAAGGACAATATACTTATAAACAGATGCAGGTGAGCCAAAGCACAGTGCCTGCCTTTTATTTAAATCGGGTAAACACTAACAGGAGACCAGCATCCACGGCCTAGCCTTATCTGCCTTTTTGGCTTTCCCAGGCTGGAGGGGAGATGAGATGGTGAAGCAGGTTTGAAATATTTAAGCTGCTTGCAGACGGAGGATGCTGTTTCCCTGTCAGCAAATATACTTGGACCTCTCTCCATCAGTTGAAAGGAGAGAACTCAGAGTTTGCCTGAAAGATTGTTTTTTTTTCCCTTTCTTTCAGCTAAGCATTATTAACCAGGTTCCTAGCTAGGCTGCTGTCCTTGTCTCATAAGATATAGGCTGTAATCCAGCAGGCCTTTAAGATGTGCTGCAGACCTCTGTGGCAAACAAAAGGTTAACCCACAAGCTCTTCAACTACTGTCCAGTCCAATACTGTACACTGCCAACTTAGCATAGGCCAGTTCTTAGGTGTGCATCTCAGTAAGTCCCATCAGTCAGTGATATATGGCTCTGTTATGTCCCTCAGTGACCATGGAGGGCCCAGACTGCTGCTGCTCAGTTAAAGGGCAGCTTTCCTTGTCTACCACCTCTCGTTATGAATGGCACGCCAGGGTAGACTCTTTGTAACGCTAGTTGGTGAGTATGACTTATGTGACCTCAGTCAGTGGCCATAAAAGCTCCCAACCCTGAGTACAACAGACAGCACCTCCACCCACAGAGGTGGACACTTTTCCTCTGCTGCTACCCAGGGAAAGCTCTGGCTTATAATATTTGCTGGGGATGGGGACCTTTGTCACATCACTCAGAGATGATAATAAGGCCCAGCTCTAGCCAGAGAAAAGTGCTGTGCTACACATAGAAGATTCCCTTTCCCTTCGTATGCTTCACAATGCAGGGGGTGAGTTTTTTTCACACCAGACAGTGATCTTCACCTTGGTGACATCTGTCAGGGGTTATAACGGCTGCAGTTGGGGGCTTGGTAAACTGCCATGATGCTGTTAAAGGGCTCTCCTTTTGCACCACCACCACCCAGCAGCAGCAATATTTTATATTCAGAAAGACAGTTTGAAATAGAGCTGGGTCAGTGACTGTAAAGATGGTGACATCTGCCAGTTGCCGCCAATTGGTCAGTTTATTTTTAGCCACTTTAAACTGTTGCTCATTTCTAAAAGGGCCCAGCTTATCCTCCCTGGTGTTTAGTGGTTAGGTTTTGCTACTTTCTCCGCCACTGTCTGGGTTTTGATAACTGTCAGGGAAAAAGGTTGTTTTGCTTGTCAGAGACCAAAATATATTAAAAGTGAATTCCATGGCACAGATAGAGCATACTCATTTCAACGGATAAGAAAAATTAAAAACTTGCTAGAACTACAGAACCTTTATACCAGTGGAACTGCTTTATAGTGATAGGTGACTCTGTCATGTCCCTTACGGACCATGGAGTACCCAGTTAAAGGGCAACTTGCCTTTTTTGCCACCTCTCGTTATGAATGGCACGCCAGAGAAGACTCTTTGTAACGCTAGTTGGTGAATATGACCTTTGTAACCTCGGTCAGCGGCCATAAAAGCTCACAGCCCTGAGCACAACACACAACACCCTCAGAAGATGACACTTGTCTTCTGCTGCTAGCCAGGGAAAGCTCTGGCTTATTATATCTGTTGGGGATGGGGACCTTTGTGACATCACTCAGTGATGATAATAAGGTAAGGCACAGCTCTAGCCAGAAAAGTGCTGTGCTACACATATGGCTAGATTACAAGTTGAGATTACAAGGGGCTGAGAAACGCGTCGCTGTGTTAATAAAGACTTTTTATACTTTTATACACTTGCTATTGTGTGTGTTCTATCACCTCCTGTGATAAATTATATCATTGATCCTGGTTCCTGTTGAGGATTGCTGTTTTAAGTCTACTGGGCGACGCTTTGGCTCCAGTTTGCTGAGATTGCACCTGCAGGTGCCCACCATCTTGCACATATACATTGGAGTGTCAGAGGATACCTGACTGTCTCTGCGCTTTGGATACAGTGTGCTGAACCACTGAGAAGTGTCAGTCTGCTCTACTAGCACCAGTGGGGTGCTTTATGTTTGTGAGTATTCACATTCTCATATTGCTGCTCATTTTACCTGTACCAGCGATATTAGGCCATGGTGGCGCCTCTGTTTTTTATTCTTTTTTAGATTACAAGTTGCACACTATAGACTGCACAAGGTTTACGCACACGATCACAAGTTTGCAGTCGTTGTTTCAGCATCCACTTATACTACGAGTTCAGCAGTGGTTCGATTATCTCAAACTAAGCTTCACAAGCTGTTGAAAAATTATGCATCCAATTTTTTTAATGGACCACAAAAAACACTATTTCTATTTTTTAACTACAGCTCCCACCTCTGGTTAACTCATTGGACTTCTATGTTTTGAATACGTTTAAGCTATAGACAGTCAAGATTCATTACTAAGGTCCTCCTAAAGGTCTAGTGCACTATAAATTAAACAAACATCATAGCCAATATGTCCCAGCCAACCCCCAGCGTGTATCAGATTGCTTTTGCTGTTTAATCATTATTGTGTTTTAGTGCTGTTTTTGCTTTGCTAATTGATATTGATATTTGGATCTGCAAATATGGATCTTAAATTAACTTATTTTCTTGCTCTTGGACAAGTCAGTCTCAACAGAATCATATGGGCCAGGCACAGAGAAAAGAGGAACAGGTGAGACTGGAGAGGCGAAGGCACCACTGGTGAACAGGATAAGGCTCACCTTGGATTCAATTAGTGATGTTGAGGTATTTGACATGTGTAGGCTCAATAGGCAGCCACTTATTAGCATCTACAATGTCTTAAAGGATTCTTTAGAGCCACACAGGTGTATGTGCACTGCTATTCCTGGCATGTCCAAGATGCTGTGCTGCATTCATGTGTTGGCATCTGGAAATTTCCAGTCTACAGAGGGGTATTTGGGTGGTTTGGCTCAAGGAGCATTCTCTGTCATTTTTGGGAAATTTTTGAATGTCAACAAGAGTCACCTTTTCATAGGATTCTCTCAAAAAAAGACACCAGACTTCTATGCAATTGCTCGCATGCATGTGTTGGAGACAATAGATTGAACCCATATTGGATAGCGGGCTCAGCAGGACCAGGAAATGATTTATAGAAACAGCAAACAATTTCATACTCTCAATGTGCAGTTTAAGTGCGATGCCCATGTGCACACTATGAATGTGTTTGCAGAATTTCCTGGTTCTGCATTCGATGCACATATCCTCAGGCAGCCAGGTTATGGTGACAGTTTGAGGACAGAAGGTTTCCCCACGGATGGTTGGTTGGTGAGTACTAATGCACATACACATACAGCACTGCGGAATATGTTGGCGCTTTATAAATAAAGTATAATAATAATAATAATAATAATAATAAAAAAATGTGCTAGCCTTCAAGACACAACACAATATATTCAAAGGGACAGTGTATGCTTTGCAACATGGGATCAAGAAATCAATACTGTAGGATTGAGAATAACTCTATTAAAGTGAATGTCAACTTTCAAGAATGAGTGCCCGGTTTTAAAAAATACTATTAAAAACAAGGGCACTTTCATTCATAAAAAGTTTACATTTCACCTGTTTTGTTAAAATACTTACCTTTTGGGGGGCGTGTCCAAGCCGCGGCCATGCTAAGAAGCTAAACTGAAAAGCTCAGCTGAATCTGAGACTAATATGCCGATTATCTCAAACTTAACAATTTATATTATACACATACTGAGAATACCTATTTCGAAGTATAGCTGGAGCAAGGTGACACTACTGTCGTTGCAATATTATTCTTGGAGGATTCAATTTTGACCGATCAAGCTTGTTGGCGGCGGCCCACTACTATCATGCTAATAACCCCCCCCCCCCAGTTCTCAAGGAAACCGGGTAAAGCCTGCTGCAAATTATTAATAATATTGGCTAAACTCCTGAAAGCCTAACGTGAGTGAGGTACTTACACAGATAATAGTGAAGCCTGAAAACATCCCATAATGGAGACCGCTACTGCACTACTGCGTCTGGTGGCCAGCAAGATGGAGGATCACTTTGTCTCCCTCGTGGGGGCCTTGAAAGAGGAACAGAGCTTTGTTCTTGGAGAGGCAAAGGCTTGTGATCTAGCTCAAGAATACCCCGGACCGAGGGCCATGGGGAGAGATGTCAAGTGTTCCGCTGATGAAGCAAAGGCACAAGCAGTGCTAGCTGGGAGACAGGATAACTGTAAAACTTCAGACACAGTAGATACAATGTCTGATAGCCATGCAGTATCAATCTCAAACCTCAATTGTGACTTGGATCTAGAGAAGCTGTGCCCTGGTTCCCTGGCGATGCGGCCGGCCGTTGGGGGACACAAGGCTAGAGCTGACTTGCATACCATACCTTCCTATCCGGACATTCCGATCTGCAGTACGGGGAGAGGTCACACTACTACATCATTAAGCACAGATATGAACAGACATCTTTTAGAAAATGCCCTAATTTTTGTCTTAGATGCTGACTGCTGCCTCCCGATCTTCCAGCTTCCCTTGAGAGGAATCATATGGATTGTAGCAGTGGAGCCTGTCTTGTCTTCCCTACCATGTGGGGTGGGGTAAGGGAGGTAGTTGCCCTGTGAAGCTAGTTTGGAGAATTTACTTTTTTACCATCCCTAAGCAATTATTTCTGCTTGCTCTGAAAAGCCAGTTTTCTATTAAATATTGATCTTGTATAATTATTTATAATTATATCTATTTGTATAACTATTTTAGGTGAACTACCCTTACTGTGGCATCAGTTTTTATAATTTTATTAACAGGCCAAGCACACTTATAGGTTAGCTCAGATCTCAATACCACTTTGCATTGATCTAATTTCCCTTACAGAGATGTATTTCTACCTATTTCAATCTATCAGAATTTGTATGTGGATAAATTTGTATGATAATTTTTTTTGAAGGCTTTACAGATCTTCAAGGAAGCAAAACACTTGCCGCCAAATTCACGACTTGTTATATATGTTTCAATGTACTGAATGTGCGAGGAATTTCTCCTTTGGGTTTAATTCTTGTATTTGAAAGGGTTGGTGGTTTTCATTCAAACTATCATCCATTGTTCTCAAGAGCATGTTAATACAAAAGGACCGAGCCTACATGAAGAGCAGACCTGCTTATGCTATCATTCCCTGTACATAAATCCCAATAGTTAGTTATTGAATTGCTAAAGGGCCATTATAGTCATAAAGTTATGATCTCTAATCCATTGTATCATGTAATTTTAACACTAGGAATATTGTAATGCTAGGCACTATTACTGGTGCCAAGGTAGAAAGCGGTATATGTTTGATATTTTCTATGGGTTGGTTATGTAGTTTTAAAATGTATATCTCATAATATATATCTTCCTTTACCAGCTAAGTGCTGTGCACATTCAGACCCTACGCAAGGACCACTAAAGGTTTCTATCAATTCACATTATATTCTCTAACTAGTTTTCTACACTTTTAAAGGCATAACTTTGCATATAGCTCCCATATTCATAACCAAGCAGAGATCTCCATTATATATAAGGAGGGTCAAAAGAAGTCTGTTCTAGATTGACATCACACCTGTATCAATGGGAGTTTAGCCTTCCCCTTTCCCTAAACCTATATACCCCATTTATATAGTTTAAAGCTCATGGGATTCTTCTTAGCTACAATGCAGCATTGTATTCCAAACTAAGTGGTGCTCACCCGCTGAATACAAGATAATGTCTTACTACTACATTTACTCATAACTCGCACGTGACATGGGATCTAATAAGGTCCCCGAAATGGCTAACTTGCCATACTAGTATTTCCTGTATAAAAGGGTCCATGAGTGTCCAGCTCATTAGCCATTCATAAAAGGTTACAAAAATTAAAAAATAGAGGTTTCTAATGTTAATATTATGTTACTTATTTTGCTTTCAACTTGTACTACTGTACTGTATTTTGTTAAAACTTTACTACATTTGTCATATGACATTTATTCTATGTTATTGTCATGCGCAAAACCTCAATAAAAGATTATTTAAAAAGAAAAATACTTACCTTTTCTTCTTGAAGCTGGAGAAGCGATTCCCCCTCCTGCTGCTCATCACTTCATACATCAGCAATGACGAATCCGGCTTCCTCCAATCACGGTGTTGCCTCAGGCAATAATTCCCCTGGGGGGGAAGTATCAGGTGATACATTTTTGGATATCAACATAGTTTGGATTTACACAATGGTAGCTGTACTTTCTAAAATGTGGTTTATTACAGAAAGTCAGAATATAAATATAGGCTTACACAACCCAGATAGTACAAGATACAATTATAAATTAATTTAAATTAATGTGTCTTGATCGATAGCTGTACATCTATAACCCCTTCCTGCCATTAGGATGTTTCATGCCTTCCTAACTGTGCTGGGCTTTAGAGTCATTAGGATGGCATTGAACGTCCTAGGCATTTGGCTGTACTGAAGCCATAGGTGTTTCCTGAATGGTTTTATGGGCTGGAGGGGATGCCTAGCGTCATAGGCACTCCCCCCCAACACGATCCCATCATTGAAATCGCGCAATCCCATCAACGATTGCGTGATTTAAATTTTTACTTATTTGTTTACAAATAAGTACCATCTGAAAAGGGTTAAGTAATTTTGTTCGCATTCTTATTTTGTTTGCAGATTCAGCATATAGAAACAAGAATTGCAACAAAGAAAACATTTATGTTATTTAATATTTTGACAATATTTAATATTATTCACAAATAAACTAAAGTATATTTTTTCAGATAATGTGTGTTCTTTTTCTAAATAGTGTAAGTCTCCTAAGGCAGGAAAAACTTATACAAATACTTCTTACGTTCCATTAAAACATCTACAGATAAATATACATATGTGTTTGTTGTGCTAAATATAATAGCATATGTTACAATAACATATTAAAATGACTGTTTTATAAAAAATATGTATTACACAATATTACATAATATATTTTGACATTTCCTACCCTCTTAAATAAATCTATACATTGTCATATTTATTACAGTGACAAACAAATGTTTATTTTAAAGGTCAAATTATAATTTATGAAAGTACACCGTCCCTTTAAATACATAAAAATCAGTTCTCACTGTTGAATGCTAGGTATTTACTTAGTGCACACTTCTTAGTGTTATGTACATGTTATCTGAAAAGGAAGAATCAATAACACCCTGTGGAGTACTGAAATATTGTAGTTTGTGCACAATGATAATAGTTTTGGCACATTGTGTAAGTGCTCTATATATGTCAGCATATAAATGTGCAATTTCAGTTAATGTTTCTGCAACTGGAATATTGAACATTATAATGTAAAATATACTTTGTGCATCCACAATGGTAATATATTAGTATAAAATGAGGAAAAACGTAAGTGCTCTATAACCAGTGTTAGGTTAAAAACAAATGTTTATGATGTAATCACAATGCACGCAAACTAATTTTATTTTTTCAAACAACATGGCAATTGCTCTGTGTAATGTATTCAAAAGCAGCGTTTACCGAGCACAACATTAATATGTTTGTTTTAACCCTTTCACGTCGGGAGCTTATTTGTCTACATCGGAACAAAGATGTAAACAAATAAGTAAAAAATGAAATCACGCGATCGCATGATTTCAATGATTGGATCGGGTCGGGGGGAAAGCGCATGATGCTAGGCATGCCCTCCAGCCCACGATACCAGTTAGGAAGCCATTATGGCTTCAGTACAGCGAAACGAATAGGACATTTCCATGCCATCCTAACGGCGCTAAAGCCCAGCGCAGTTAGGATGGCATAGAACGTCCTAAAGGCCGGAAAGGGTTAAAGTAGCGAATTCGGCTTGCTATTTTTAACTTGAAACATAAAGTAATATAATTTTGGAGGATATAGTGAAACAATGTTTTAAGGAGGATATGTGACAAATACAGAGCACGTACACAATATTCTAAACTTCCTGATGTTTTAGTGTGTGCGAAAACATTCTAAGTTTGAGAAATAAACACATAGATAAAGGGCACCTTTCTATGTGTTTATCTTTAGATGCTTCCTGAATTGGTAACGGAAAGGAGCAGCCCGCCTTTGGATACAGTGCACTGCTGGGACATTGAGAGTTCTCAGCTCGCCCACCTAGGCATTACCTTTGCCTTCGGAGTATCCATTTTTCTTACCCTACCTCTCTCCCGGGTCCTATTGGCTACATTAGGAGGCAGCCTTCTTATCTCTCTTTTGTAATTTTGAGAACTGGTTGATGCAATGCGCATTTAAAAACTAAATACAGGGAGTGCAGAATTATTAGGCAAATTAGTATTTTGACCACATCATCCTCTTTATGCATGTTGTCTTACTCCAAGCTGTATAGGCTCGAAAGCCTACTACCAATTAAGCATATTAGGTGATGTGCATCTCTGTAATGAGAAGGGGTGTGGTCTAATGACATCAACACCCTGTATCAGGTGTGCATAATTATTAGGCAACTTCCTTTCCTTTGGCAAAATGGGTCAAAAGAAGGACTTGACAGGCTCAGAAAAGTCAAAAATAGTGAGATATCTTGCAGAGGGATGCAGCACTCTTAAAATTGCAAAGCTTCTGAAGCGTGATCATCGAACAATCAAGCGTTTCATTCAAAATAGTCAACAGGGTCGCAAGAAGCGTGTGGAAAAACCAAGGCGCAAAATAACTGCCCATAAACTGAGAAAAGTCAAGCGTGCAGCTGCCAAGATGCCACTTGCCACCAGTTTGGCCATATTTCAGAGCTGCAACATCACTGGAGTGCCCAAAAGCACAAGGTGTGCAATACTCAGAGACATGGCCAAGGTAAGAAAGGCTGAAAGACGACCACCACCGAACAAGACACACAAGCTGAAACGTCAAGACTGGGCCAAGAAATATCTCAAGACTGATTTTTCTAAGGTTTTATGGACTGATGAAATGAGAGTGAGTCTTGATGGGCCAGATGGATGGGCCCGTGGCTGGATTGGTAAAGGGCAGAGAGCTCCAGTCCGACTCAGACGCCAGCAAGGTGGAGGTGGAGTACTGGTTTCGGCTGGTATCATCAAAGATGAGCTTGTGGGGCCTTTTCGGGTTGAGGATGGAGTCAAGCTCAACTCCCAGTCCTACTGCCAGTTTCTGGAAGACACCTTCTTTAAGCAGTGGTACAGGAAGAAGTCTGCATCCTTCAAGAAAAACATGATTTTCATGCAGGACAATGCTCCATCACACGCGTCCAAGTACTCCACAGCGTGGCTGGCAAGAAAGGGTATAAAAAAAGAAAATCTAATGACATGGCCTCCTTGTTCACCTGATCTGAACCCCATTGAAAACCTGTGGTCCATCATCAAATGTGAGATTTACAAGGAGGGAAAACAGTACACCTCTCTGAACAGTGTCTGGGAGGCTGTGGTTGCTGCTGCACGCAATGTTGATGGTGAACAGATCAAAACACTGACAGAATCCATGGATGGCAGGCTTTTGAGTGTCCTTGCAAAGAAAGGTGGCTATATTGGTCACTGATTTGTTTTTGTTTTGTTTTTGAATGTCAGAAATGTATATTTGTGAATGTTGAGATGTTATATTGGTTTCACTGATAAAGATAAATAATTGAAATGGGTATATATTTGTTTTTTGTTAAGTTGCCTAATAATTATACACAGTAATAGTCACCTGCACACACAGATATCCCCCTAAAATAGCTATAACTAAAAACAAACTAAAAACTACTTCCAAAACTATTCAGCTTTGATATTAATGAGTTTTTTGGGTTCATTGAGAGCATGGTTGTTGTTCAATAATAAAATTAATCCTCAAAAATACAACTTGCCTAATAATTCTGCACTCCCTGTATATATGTAATTTAGTTATTTTGTTGGTGATATTAAAAAAAAGTATAAGTCGCTGAGTTGTGCAGAAACCTTAGTGTATTAGAAACTCTTCTCAAATCAGAGCAGCAATTAAAAAATGAAAAACTTGCTAGAACTATGGGTCCATAATACCAGTGGAACTGCTTTATAGTGATAGATGACTCTGTCATGTCCCTCAGTGACCATGGAGTACTCATACTGCTACAGCTCAGTTAAAGGGCAGCTTGCCTTTTTTGCCACCTCTCGTTATGAAAGGCATGCCAGGGTAGACTCTTTGTAACGCTAGTTGGTGAGTATGACCTTTGTAACCTCAGTCAGCAGCCATAAAAGCTCACAGCCATGAGCACAACAGACAGCACCTCCACACTCAGAAGACGACACTTGTCTTCTGCTGCTAGCCAGGGAAAGCACTGGTTTATAACATTTGCTGGGGATGGGGACCTTTGTGACATCACTCAGTGATGCTAATATGGACCAGGTTTTTTTTTTACATCCGTAATCATCACTTTGGTGACATCTGTTAGGCAGGGGCGAAATTGCATGGGGTGCAGAGGTCGCAACTGCGACTGGGCTCCTGAGTATGGGGGCCCAGCTTCAATAAAAAACATTGACCTGCCACTGCATGCACTGATATCATGTGAGTGTGACATGATGCCTCACTAGTGTCTCTGACTACAGGGGCTAGTGTTTCTGTTTTACCCATTGGTGTTTATGTGTGTGTGTGTGTGTGTGTATATGTATGTATGTGACTGTGTGTGTATTTATGCATGTATGTGTGTGTGTGTATGTTTGTGGAACTAGCAAATTACAGACCTTGTTACTACAGCATGGGGGGGGGCGTGGGGTAAGCAGTGTACTAGTTTCAGTAGCAGTGTTCTGAAATACCCATGTTTTAGGGTGTGCATATGATAACATGCATTGCGGATGAGGACAGCACACGTATATTGAGGCTGGAGATCACTATTCCTGTTCCCCTTTGCACACACCCTGCAGCATGTATAAGTCATAAGTGCCCATAAAAACATGGACAGCGATCATTGTAAACTTTGCTAAAGATGTAAATCAAATTAAATTAACCTTTGTCCTTTCTTGTGCTGACCCTATCATTACATTTTCTATATATCTGTTGGCGCTCTACAAATACCTGATAATAATAATAATAATATATGTATATGCACATGGTAGATGTGTTAATATGCAGTTGTTATAAGAGTTTTTTCAATACATTGTACACCATTTTAATTAATTAGTCTGTTTTAATTGAAAAAGTGTGTTCATATCCCCTCAATAAATGACGTCACAGAACAAGCAGGCCTTTGAGTGCATAAGTAGTGTAGTTGGAACGCTATACTGTAGAAAAAAATTCTACCATTTTGATGTTTTTGCTCCTTCTGGTAGGAAGTTGTCTCAGCTTGATCTATTTTTGCTTTATTGTTATTGGACTCTTACCACCTTGAAAGAAATTAATTTATGGGTAAGCATAAATAATATTTTTTTCATGCAGGTGATGAGAGTCCATGATCCATTACTCCTGGGAACTAATAGCCAAGTCTTCAAGTCTATGAGTAATGAGACACAAAGAGTGGGATTTAGAAACATATTTTTCCAAAGAAAAACTAAATCTACAACCCCACAAAAATTCCAAAAAGTACATTTGAGACAACTTCCTACCAGAAGGAGCAAAAACATCAAAATGGTAGAATTTAGAAAATGTATGCAAACAAGACCAAGTAGCTGCCCTGAAAATTCCGTCAACTAAAGCCTCATTCTTAAAAGCCCAAGAAATGGCAGCTGACCTAGTAGAATGAGCAGTAATCTGTTTTGGTAGAGGCTGACTTGCCTCCAAGTAAGCCTTATGAATCAAAAGTTTCAACCAAGAAACCAAAGAAACAGTAGAAACTTTCTGTCCTTTTCTAGAGCCAGAAAAGTGAACAAACAAACTAGAAGTTTGTCGGAAATCCTTAGTAGCATCAATACAATACTTTAATGCTCCAACAACATCCAAATTATGCAAAGATCTCTCTGAAGCATTCTTGGGATTAGGACACAAAGGGCTACATTACATTTGGAGCGTAAAATAGCGTTTATGAAAAGCCGTAAATTTGTGCTGGCGAGATTTTGCTATCATGAACCTTGCACATGGTGTTTTGGCGTGGCATTACAAATTGAAAGTAGAAACTGCTTGCTCGCGCCATTTATGGGTTAGGGCATATTATAGCGAGGGGATTTTCTACAGTATAGCGTTCCAACTACACTACTTATGCACTCAAAGGCCTGCTTGTTCTGTGACGTCATTTATTGAGGGGATATGAACACACTTTTTCAATTAAAACAGACTAATTAATTAAAATGGTGTAAAATGTATTGAAAAACTCTTATAACAACTGCATATTAACACATCTACCATGTGCATATACATATAGAAAATGTAATGATAGGGTCAGCACAAGAAAGGACAAAGGTTACTTTAATTTGATTTACATCTTTAGCAAAGTTTACAATGATCGCTGTCCATGTTTTTATGGGCACTTATGACTTATACATGCTGAAGGGTGTGTGCAGAGGGGAACAGGAATAGTGATCTCCAGCCTCAATATACAGTACGTGTGCTGTCCTCATCCGCAATGCATGTTACTATATGCACACCCTAAAACATGGGTATTTCAGAACACTGCTACTGAAACTAGTACACTGAGCAAATGTCTTGTTTAAGACTACTACGTAAACGTGTGTGCGCATTTTGATTACGCATTAAACATGGCGGAGGCATTATGTAGTTTGCATGTACACAACTGTTTAGACAGCAATTATGTGTGTAACACTAATTAGATTAATTTGATTACATTGAGGATGCGAATATTACAAAATTAACATCAATAAAATGCAGAAATTACAATGCACACATGAAAAAATATTACACATTTAAAAAGATTTCTTTCGAGCATGTAAAAAATGCTGCAAACATATTCACATTGCGCGCACACAAATACGTTTATGTAATCAACATACTAATCTTGAAAGGAGTTTTTACTCTTACATTTACTATATAGCACAAAGAAGTCACCTCTACGTAAATACATAGGCCACTACTTGGGACAGATGTGTTTAAAGTGACATTGTACTAGAATAATTGCCCACATCCTGCTATAAATGTTCCTTTTGTACTGTTACATTAAATTATATTATTTTAAATATTTAAACATTATCATAGTTTTATGAAAAGTGTTATGATAACTAAAAATCTTTTTATTTGATAAAAAAATAGATATACACTGCATCTGCTTTAAAATAAATTGCAAACACATAAAGGATGTACACTGCACTGTACCATAAGTTGTTAAGTTGTATTATCATTTGGAACATTTATTTAAATAATTGTAGCGCTGGCATATTTTAATTAATATACAGAAAAATAAGGTTACAGTGTTCACTTAGGAGTCCAAAGGGAATGTTGTGAGTTCCATGGTGGTAGCAGAGCAATATAAGTGCAATGTATTGTCCCCCACAGGTTAGGTATGGCCCCCATATTCTATTAGTCCCTCTTGAGATCAGGACAAGCGTCCTCTGTGTGAGGGAACCCTATGAAAGGTTGTCACTTGTTGAGGATAGCATTCTTAAACTTCCCGATGTGTAGTACCTGACTAAAAATAGATCATTTAAAATAAAATTACAATCTTAAAATAATAAAACATTTTATTATATCACATAAAATATATAAAAAAAAGTGAGGCAATAAAAATGATACAATTCAAATTCATCAATTGACATAAAATAACAAATTAAAAGAAGGCATACACAACAAATATATGCTTAATCCATACAACAACTTGTGGGATTGATACAGGTGAGCCCGCAATGCTCCACAGTGGAATTACATGAATCGGATCGGCACAGATAGGTCACTGCTACACAACGGTGACCAAAAAGGCAAGAACAGCCTGAAAGGACAGTTTTGTCATCTGTCACATATTGGCTGTGATGTTTGTTTAATTTCTGATACACTAGACCGATGTGAGCATATTACTAATGATTCTTGACCATATGCAGATGAAAAATATTGAAAACATAGAAGCCCAATTATTTAACCAGAGGTTGGAGCGGTAGTTAAAAAATCTGGAAATGTTCTCAAAAGCGCAGTGTTTTTTGTGGCCCATTGAAAAGATAGGACGTGTAATTTTTCAAAAGCTCACAAAGTTTAGTTCACAAACTGCTGAATTCGTAATATGGGTAGATGCCAAAACCACGACTACGAGCTTGCAAACGCATGCGTAAACCTCACACAGTTGATAGAGCGCCACTTGTAATCTAGCTCATATTGTATATTGTGTATTGAAGATATCAATTAAATATAACAAGAAGCTTGTGCTCACTGTTTTGCAAATGTATTAGATTGGTTCTTGTATACACAAATAGTGATGTCGCGAACCTAAAATTTTCGCCAATAGGCAGGCGAACTTTAAAACCTACAAGGACTCATTCTGGCCACAATAGTGATGGAAAAGTTGTTTCAAGGGTACTAACACCTGGACTGTCGCATGCTGGAGGGGGATCCCTGGCAAAACTCCCATGGAAAATTACATAGTTTATGCAGAGTCTGCTTTTAAGCCATAATGGGCCTAAATCAACTAACATTCCCAAAGTGGCTGTCTCAAAACATCCCGGACAGAAGATAGATTGATAGATAGGATAGATAGATATACATAGATTGATAGTTAGATAGAATCGATAGAAGAGAAATAGATAGATTTGTTAGATATATAATTACCCTAATAAAGTCTAATAATTAAACATGCGTTCTTGGACCCAACTAGGTTGTGTTAAGTAGTACTGTTCTTCGCACTTTCAGCCCTGTATGAGCACGAGCAAACTGAGGATTAAGATCAACAATCAAATTTTTTTAATTTTAATTAGTAACTATACTGTCTGTGACAACAATTATGATTGGTGTAAATAGTTGGCTAGACGGCCTGGCACAAAAGGCTGGCAGGCAGGAGGTAAATGCAATTCAAGGACACTAGGAGACTGAATACTGACAGTCAAAACAGTGATGACTGACAATTTTTGCAATACTGTTTAAAGAAATATGATTGCTGGCAATAATTGGCTAGGTGGGCCTGGCACACAGGCTGCAAGGCAGGAGGAAAGTGCAATTCAATGGCACGATCAAACTGAGGATTCACAACAACTATTACCAAAAATTTTAATTTTTAATTATTAAGAATACTGTGACAACAAATATGATTGGTGTAAATATTTTTCAAGTAGGCCTGGCACACAGGCTTGGAAAGCAGTAGAAAAGTATAATTCTAGGGCACGAGCAAACTGAGGATTAAGATCAACAATCAAGATTTTTTTAATTTTAATTAGTAACTGTACTGTGACAACAATTATGATTGGTGTAAATAGTTGGCAAGATGGCCTGGCACAAAAGGCTGGCAGGCAGGAGGTAAATGCAATTCAAGGACACTAGGAGACTGATTACTGACAGTCAAAACAGTGATGATTGACAATTTTTGCAATACTGTTAAAAGAAATATGATTGCTGGCAATAATTGGCTAGGTGGGCCTAGCACACAGCAGGCTGCAAGGCAGGAGGAAAGTGCAATTCAATGGCACCAGCAAACTGAGGATTCACAACAACTATTACCAAACATTTTAATTTTTAATTATTAAGAATACTGTGACAACAAATATGATTGGTGTAAATATTTTTCAAGTAGGCCTGGCACACAGGCTTGGAAGGCAGTAGAAAAGTGCAATTCTAGGGCACGAGCAAACTGAGGATTAAGATCAACAATCAAAATTTTTTTAATTTTAATTAGTAACTATACTGTCTGTGACAACAATTATGATTGGTGTAAATAGTTGGCTAGACTGCCTGGCACAAAAGGCTGGCAGTGGCAGGCAGGAGGTAAATGCAATTCAATGGCACTAGGAGACTGAATATTTGCAGTCCAAAAAATTATGATTTTTATATTTTTATATACTGTTACAAGAATTATGATTGGTGCCACTAATTGGCTAGTTGGGCCTGGCACACAGGCTGGCAGATATGAGTCGTGGATGGTAGGTAGGGCAGCAATTTAACACAGTATGCTGTGTAAGTGACAAAAACACAGGCCTGATAGAAAATTAAGTTAGATTACACTAGCAAAATATTTTAAAATTTTAGATTTTAATATTAAAATTATGTTAAGAAGTGCAATGCACATATGACTATGAGTGGTCGCAATGGCTGGCTGCTACGTAGGGCAGCAATTACCAACAGTATGCTGTGTAAGTCAGATAGACAGTTAGACACAGGCCTGATAGAAAATAAAATTAGATTACACTAGCATAATGATTTAAAGACTTTTTTTTGGCAATTTAAAGAAAAAGGTTAAGCACATACATATGAGTCGTGGCTGATAGCCTTGGAAGGGCAGCTATTAAAAACAGTAGGCTCTGTAAGTCAGATACACACATGCCTGATAGAAAATACTATTAGATTACACTAGAAAAATGATTTAAATTATTTTTTGGGGGGGGGGAATTAAAAAAAGATTAAACACATATGAGTCGTGGCTCATAGACTAGGGAGAAAAACACGGGAGTATAGCGCTAATAGCTAAAAGAGAACAAGGCCACTCTAAAACAGTCACCCCAGGACTGTTACGAAGAAAACAAAATTAGGAGAAAAAAAGAGGGCGCTAAGAGCTGAGTTCTCACCACACTTGGTCAAATAACAGGAGATGCAAATAAAATTGAAATGAATACCTTTACTCACATTAAAATACAATTACAACATTACACATTAAAATAAAGTAGAAGGGACGTCTCCCTTTAAAAATTGGATTACCACCTTAAAAAATATAAAAATATGGAAAAAAATATATTTTTAGTTAAAATGTTTGAGCTTTGTAAAAAGATGCAGCAAGATTGTTACAATGTTAATATAGTTCTGCAGTGAGATCTTCACAGTCTTTGTAACAAAGTTTCTTGTGTTGACTGATCGAAAAAAATGTTACAGTTCAGCAAATAATGTCAGCGTGGAGTTAATATAGTAGGATTTTTCATAAAAGTTAAGCGATCATGTTGAACACCTTATTCAGGTTATACTCACACTCTTCCAAATGATTGCAATAGCGGCTTGATAGCTTACACTTTTGGAGATTATCAAAAGTAAACAATATCTCCAAAGTGTTAGTAACTTTTCTTACTTTCTTGAGTCGGCTGAACCAGGTCAGCGTGATTGGAAACTGCTTTCTTTGCTCCAAAATTCCTAAGCTTGAATCGGCTGAACCCGGTCAGCGTGATTGGAGACAGCTTGTTTTTTCAAACCTCTATATGTCAGATATTGCAGGATTTCCAAGGGGATAATGAAAGTCCACAGACCCGCACTTAGCGTGAATCACGCGCGGGTTACAGAGTTAAAATAGGTACCTAGATTTAAAGATAGAATAAAGTCTTTTTGTTGGGAACAACACAAGTAAGTCTACGCGTTTCACCCGATAGGGCTTTTTCTTGAAAAAGCCCTATCGGGTGAAACGCGTAGACTTACTTGTGTTGTTCCCAACAAAAAGACTTTATTCTATCTTTAAATCTAGGTACCTAGTTTAACTCTGTTGTCTCCAATCACGCTGACCGGGTTCAGCCGATTCAAGCTTAGGAATTTTGGAGCAAAGAAAGCAGTTTCCAATCATGCTGACCTGGTTCAGCCGACTCAAGAAAGTAAGAAAAGTTACTAACACTTTGGAGATATTGTTTACTTTTGATAATCTCCAAAAGTGTAAGCTATCAAGCCGCTATTGCAATCATTTGGAAGAGTGTGAGTATAACCTGAATAAGGTGTTCAACATGATCGCTTAACTTTTATGAAAAATCCTACTATATTAACTCCACGCTGACATTATTTGCTGAACTGTAACATTTTTTTCGATCAGTCAACACAAGAAACTTTGTTACAAAGACTGTGAAGATCTCACTGCAGAACTATATTAACATTGTAACAATCTTGCTGCATCTTTTTACAAAGCTCAAACATTTTAACTAAAAATATATTTTTTTCCATATTTTTATATTTTTTAAGGTGGTAATCCAATTTTTAAAGGGAGACGTCCCTTCTACTTTATTTTAATGTGTAATGTTGTAATTGTATTTTAATGTGAGTAAAGGTATTCATTTCAATTTTATTTGCATCTCCTGTTATTTGACCAAGTGTGGTGAGAACTCAGCTCTTAGCGCCCTCTTTTTTTCTCCTAATTTCATAGACTAGGGAGGGCAGCAAGTAAACACAGTAGGCTCTGTATGTCAGCAAAACACACAGGCCAGATAGAAAATTATATTAGATTACACTATCAAACAAATTTAAACTTTTTTTTTTATATTAAAATTAAGGTGAAGAAGAATAGATATGAGTGCTGGGTGGCTGCCTGGCACAGACCAATTAACCAAAAGACTGAAAAAAAATGAGGTATATTAATGCTGAGTGAGCCTGACAGACACAGGCCTGATAGTAAATGTAATTAGATTACACTAGCAAAATATTTTTATTTATTTTTTTTAAATTTAAAATAATGTTATAAACGGATATTAACACTGGTGGCTGCTGGCTGGCACAGAGCAATGAACCAGAGTATATGCTGTGTGACACTGGCCTGATAGAAAATGAAAAAAAATTACACTAGCAAAATAATTAAATTTTTTGGTTAGTTAAATTTAAACTAATGTTGTTAAGGAGATATCAGTGGTGGCAGTAATCACAGCATATGCTGTGAGCCTTAAACACACAGCCTGAAAGCCAGGCAAATGCTAATAAAAAAAACGAAAAAAAAAAAATGGCACGAAATATAGCCCTAAAAAGGGCTTTTTGGGGTGCTGTGCTTGCAGCAGAGATGAGTGGAGTCCTTCTGGACTGTAAATACACTAGCCTAGCTATGTTTTTCCTATTCATGTCAGGAGCAAAAACACAACACGTCCTCTCATTAAGAAAGCAAGGTCGTTATGAGTCTAAAATGGCGGATTCCAAGTAGCTGGGAGGGTCTGTGAGGGAGTGTCTGATGTTGATTGGCTCTAATGTGTCAGGCGGCTGTGACATAAAGGGTCAAAGTTTCCTGAATGATGACACATAGGGGCGGATTGAACATCGCCATGTGTTCGCCCACAAACGCGAACAAGCTATGTTCGCTGTGAACCGTTCGCGGGCGAACAGTTCGGGACATCACTATACACAAATTAACAATTTCATAAATACTAGCGAATATAAAAATAACTTATTAAGACCTTTGACTAAATTTGAGAGTTTATGCTCCTCACCATTAAATAAGAAACATTTACAATATTTTAGTAATTTACCTAAGTGACCGAGTTATGTAAATAGTTGGCATAAAGAATTGGGTTCCATCTTTAATTTGGATGTTTGGTAATTGGTATCACATATTTTAAAATACAGCCAAATTTCAATGAAATACAATGAGCAAAATTTCAAATTATAAACTAGATGGTACTGAACTCCTGTAAGAATTAAAAATATTTATTCACATTCTAATGGTTTATGTTGGAGAGGTTGTGGAGAAAGAGGTAACCTTGAACATATCTTATGGTCTTGTCCACTTATGAAAGATTTTTGGTCTAAAATGAATTACAGGGAGTGCAGAATTATTAGGCAAATGAGTATTTTGACCACATCATCCTCTTCATGCATGTTGTCTTACTCCAAGCTGTATAGGCTCGAAAGCCTACTACCAATTAAGCATATTAGGTGATGTGCATCTCTGTAATGAGAAGGGGTGTGGTCTAATGACATCAACACCCTATATCAGGTGTGCATAATTATTAGGCAACTTCCTTTCCTTTGGCAAAATGGGTCAAAAGAAGGACTTGACAGGCTCAGAAAAGTCAAAAATAGTGAGATATCTTGCAGAGGGATGCAGCACTCTTAAAATTGCAAAGCTTCTGAAGCGTGATCATCGAACAATCAAGCGTTTCATTCAAAATAGTCAACAGGGTTGCAAGAAGCGTGTGGAAAAACCAAGGCGCAAAATAACTGCCCATGAACTGAGAAAAGTCAAGCGTGCAGCTGCCAAGATGCCACTTGCCACCAGTTTGGCCATATTTCAGAGCTGCAACATCACTGGAGTGCCCAAAAGCACAAGGTGTGCAATACTCAGAGACATGGCCAAGGTAAGAAAGGCTGAAAGACGACCACCACTGAACAAGACACACAAGCTGAAACGTCAAGACTGGGCCAAGAAATATCTCAAGACTGATTTTTCTAAGGTTTTATGGACTGATGAAATGAGAGTGAGTCTTGATGGGCCAGATGGATGGGCCCGTGGCTGGATTGGTAAAGGGCAGAGAGCTCCAGTCCGACTCAGACACCAGCAAGGTGGAGGTGGAGTACTGGATTGGGCTGGTATCATCAAAGATGAGCTTGTGGGGCCTTTTCGGGTTGAGGATGGAGTCAAGCTCAACTCCCAGTCCTACTGCCAGTTTCTGGAAGACACCTTCTTCAAGCAGTGGTACAGGAAGAAGTCTGCATCCTTCAAGAAAAACATGATTTTCATGCAGGACAATGCTCCATCACACGCGTCCAAGTACTCCACAGCGTGGCTGGCAAGAAAGGGTATAAAAGAAGAAAATCCAATGACATGGCCTCCTTGTTCACCTGATCTGAACCCCATTGAGAACCTGTGGTCCATCATCAAATGTGAGATTTACAAGGAGGGAAAACAGTACACCTCTCTGAACAGTGTCTGGGAGGCTGTGGTTGCTGCTGCACGCAATGTTGATGGTGAACAGATCAAAACACTGACAGAATCCATGGATGGCAGGCTTTTGAGTGTCCTTGCAAAGAAAGGTGGCTATATTGGTCACTGACTTGTTTTTGTTTTGTTTTTGAATGTCAGAAATGTATATTTGTGAATGTTGAGATGTTATATTGGTTTCACTGGTAAAAATAAATAATTGAAATGGGTACATATTTGTTTTTTTTTTTAAGTTGCCTAATAATTATGCACAGTAATAGTCACCTGCACACACAGATATCCCCCTAAAATAGCTATAACTAAAAACAAACTAAAAACTACTTCCAAAACTATTCAGCTTTGATATTAATGAGTTTTTTGGGTTCATTGAGAACATGGTTGATGTTCAATAATAAAATTAATCCTCAAAAATACAACTTGCCTAATAATTCTGCACTCCCTGTACGTTATTGATAATTGTACAGATAGATAAGAAATTAAGTAATCATTTTCTGTCTGAAATTTTGAATTATCCCTGTAGGAAATTGGGTAGACATATTTCATATTTATTACAAATAATGTTTAATAGCACTAAAAATGGTAATGTGAAACAGTGGGAAAAAAACCTTCATCTTCAGAGTTTGATCTATAGGTATTAAAAGTTAAAGAAGATCTCTTAAATGAATAGTTATTAGAAATAGGAATTTAAAGGTATATAAGAAGCAAAAAGAAAGATGGGAATCAATTATTCAAAACCTTAATCAACCCTTAACATTGTCTGATATTTGATTTAGTACATTTATGATCATATCATCATATGTAATAAATATGCTATGCACTAAGTTAAATGTTGTTTTTTTTTCATAAAAGGGGCTATTTATACATTATCTATATGCCTAAATTGTGGCTTGTCTATCGATATGGTAAGGATTTATTTTTTCCCCCCTTACCTTCATTTTTATGTAAGAAGGGAGACTATATTTTAAATATGGTTTCACGGGACAGTCTAGTCAAAATTAACTTTCATGATTCAGACAGGGCATGCAATTTTACAATTTACTTTTATCATCAAATGTGCTTTGTTCTCTTGGGATTCTTTGCTGAAAGCTAAACCTAGGTAAGCTCAAACTGATTTCTAAGCTGTTGAGAACCGCCTCTTATTTCAGTGTGTTTTTACAGTTTTTTTCCACAGCTAGACAGTGCTAGTTCATGTGTGCCATATAGATAACATTGTGCTTACTCCTGTGGAGTTATTTAAGAGTCATCAGCGACTGGCTAAAATGCATTTCTGTCAAAAGAACTGAGATAAGGGGCAGTCTGCCCAGGCTTAGATACAAGGTAATCACAAAGGTAAAAAGTGTATTAATATAACAGTGTTGGTTATACAAAACTGGGGAATGGGTAATAAAGGGATTATCAATATTTTTAAGCAATAACATTTTCAAGTAGACTGTCCCTTTAAGTTTGATTTTTTTAATTATAAAAATATGTGACAGCTGTTTATTTTGGTAATTGTTTGGGATATATAGTTTTTTTGTTTGTTTTTTTTAGTTTAAAATATTTTATTGAAAACTGTAATCGACTAATACAAAAGTTTTTGAGATAACGACATAGAAAGGAAAGGGGACACGCAGGTTCCCCAATCTGTAGATATTTGAATATAAGCTTTGGACACATTGGTCTAGGTTGAGTACACTAACAATGTAAAAGGTTATGTCAGCCGCTTTGGAATCAGTCCGGGATGCAACCCAACTGCTAGCGTGAAATAGAAAGCACACGCTAGCACACTGAGAAATATCCAGGACGTGACCCACTCAGGAAACAGATGAGAAAGGTTAAAAAAATAATATTTGCTCCAGAATGCAGGGAAGCCACAAAGGAAAAAACGTCCCTTTAAGCAGGTCAAAGAATATAAAGGAAATGCTCTTATTTGCAGCTTAGAAATAAGGTCCTTATTAGCAGGCTTGTAACAAAGTTCCCTTTTGCAGCTTTGTAAAAGTAAATGTCCCTTTAAGCAGGCTTATAACAAAACAGAAAGTCAAAGTTCTCCTTTGCAACTTGTAAAAGTAAATGTCCCTTTAAGCAGGTTTATAACAAAACAGAAAGTCAAAGTTCTCCTTTGCAGCTTTATAAAAGAAAATGTCCCTTTAAGCAGGTTATTATTAATCAACGAAAAGATTGTGGAATAAGGCAAAAAGCAAGGTCAGGCAGGCAGAAGTCGGTATCCAAATATCAGCAAAAGGGTTAAGGCAAAAGGCTTGGTCAGGCAGGCAGAAGTCGGTATCCAGATATCAGCAAATGGGTTAAGGCAAAAGGCTTGGTCAGGCAGGCAGAAGTCGGTATCCAAATATCAGCAAAAGGGTTAAGGCAAAAGGCTTGGTCAGGCAGGCAGAAGTCGGTATCAAGAAAACAGATATTGACAAGGTACTCACAAACTCCAGGGGATCAAACAAACAGGCCCCGATTCAGATCTCCCGCCGTGGTTTAAAGGCAGGAGCGTCAACGTCATCAGAGGGGTGTGAGAGAAAGCGTCACGTTGCTAAGCAACGTGACGTCAGTTACACAGAGAAGATCCGGGAGCCGCGGCGACACGGCAATGAACGGAGGAAATCATGACAGCACCCCCCTCCTCAAGGACCCCTCCGGGGGACAGGACCAGGCCTATCAGGATGAGTCTTGTGGAAGGTCTTGATCAAAGTAGGAGCATGTACTTGATGAGCCGGTTCCCAAGAACGTTCCGTGACTGGATAACCTTTCCAATGAATGAGATAATACAATTTCTTGCCACGCAACTTGGAATCTAGAATATGGCTGATCTCAAACTCAGGGTGTCCATGCACAAATAACGGTGGAGGTTTAGAAAAAGGCTTAGAATACCTGTTAGTCATCACAGGTTTTAAAAGAGAAACATGGAATACCGGATGGACTTTGAGAGTCTTGGGTAAAGCCACCCTATAAGCAGTGGAACACACCTGACCCAGTATTCGGAAAGGACCCACGTATCGTGGTCCCAATTTGTTAGAAGGTTGTTTCAGGCGAAGAAATCGAGAGGAAATCCAAACTTTATCACCAGGGCGATATTTGGGAGCCTTCTTCCGTCGAAGGTCTGAAAAGAACTTGTAACGTTTAGAAATTACAGAAAGAATACGATGTATTTTCCGCCAATGTCGAGTTAATCTTCGGGCTGTAAGATCAGAAGCAGGATTCACTGTGGAGGAAGTATGCAAAGGGAATGTTCTGGGCTGATATCCGTAAGCTGCATGAAAAGGAGAAGTCTGAAGGGAGGAATTGTACCGGGCATTATGAGCCAATTCAGCCAAAGGAAGGTAAGAAGTCCAGTTAGAGTGATAATGATCCACATAATGTCTAAGAAATGTTTCAAGACACTGGTTTACTCTTTCAGTCTGACCATTCGATTGTGGGTGGTGAGAAGTAGAGAGAGATATAGTAGTTCCAAAATGTTTACAAAGTGACCTCCAAAATCGAGAGACAAACTGTACCCCTCTATCTGAAACAATATCTAGAGGAAATCCATGGATTCTTACAATATGTGAAATAAAAAGTTCAGAGAGTCTTTTGGCAGATGGTAATCCTGGTAAGGGTACAAAATGGGCAGTCTTAGTGAACCTGTCGACCACCACCCAGATAGTATTGTTTCCAGCGGACAAGGGAAGGTCAGTAATGAAGTCCATGGATACATGAGTCCAAGGCTGGTGAGGTATAGGCAATGGTTGGAGCAATCCTGAAGGAAGTTGGCGTGGAGTTTTGTTCATGGCACATTGTGTGCATACTGAGACGTAATCCTTCACATCTTGAGAGAGAGTAGGCCACCAGACATGTTGTTTGAGGTTTCGAGTGGTAATACTGATGCCAGGATGTCCAGAAAGGGGACTATCATGAGCCCAAAATAAAATCTTGGAACGAAGGCGTTCAGGAACAAAGAGTAAACCATCGGGAGGTTTACAGGACAAAGGAAGATTCTCTTGAGCAGACTGTAATTCTTGTAACCAGGAAGTTGTTAACTGGGCTATGACTTCATGAGGTTGGAGAATGGTACCAGACTCAGGAACTGGGGTATCTTGAAATTGTCTGGAAAGGGCGTCTGCTTTAATATTTTTTGAACCAGGTATGTAAGACAAATTATAGTGAAACCGGGAGAAGAATAATGACCAGCGTGCTTGCCTGGAATTCAATCGTTTGGCTGTTTGGAGATACAGAAGGTTCTTATGATCAGTGAGTATAGTAAATGGCAAAGAAGTACCTTCCAGCCAATGTCTCCATTCATCCAATGCCATTTTGATGGCAAGCAACTCTTTATTCCCTACGTCATAGTTAAATTCAGAAGGAGTGAATTTTTTAGAGAAGAAAGCAACAGGATGAATCTTTCCAGTCTCTGGTATTCGTTGAGACAGAACAGCTCCAGCAGCAACAGAGGAAGCATCAACTTCCAAGATAAATTGAAACTCAGGATTTGGATGACGGAGAATAGGTGCTGAGGAAAAAGCTTCTTTGAGAGACTCAAAAGCTTCTATAGCCTCAGGAGGCCATCTTTTACAGTTTTGTCCTTTTCTAGTGAGAGAAGTAAGAGGAGAAGTAATAGTAGCAAAATTCTTGATGAACTTCCTGTAGTAGTTGGCAAATCCTAAAAAACGTTGTAAAGCCTTCAAAGAATCAGGTCTAGGCCAATCCAAAATGGCAGAAAGTTTAGTAGGGTCCATTTCAAATCCAGATGCCGATATTACATAACCCAGAAAGGGTATGGATTTTTGATGGAAAGAACATTTCTCCAGTTTAGCAAACAGATGGAATTCTCTTAGACGTTGAAGTACTTTCTTGACGTGGTGCACATGATCTTGGTGGTTCTGAGAAAAAATTAAGATGTCGTCAAGGTATATGATGACAAAGATATTCAAAAAATCACGAAAGATCTCGTTTACAAAATGTTGGAAAACCGCCGGAGCATTGCATAGCCCGAAGGGCATGACCAAATATTCATAATGCCCAAATCGAGTGTTAAAGGCAGTCTTCCACTCATTTCCTTTGCGTATACGGATCAAATTGTATGCACCACGTAGGTCGAGTTTGGTGAAAATGGTGGCTCCCTGAAGATAAGTAAAAAGTTCAGGAATAAGGGGCAGAGGATAACTGTTCTTGATGGTAATCTGATTTAATCCTCGGTAATCAATACAGGGTCGTAATCCACCATCCTTTTTTCCTACAAAAAAGAAACCAGCCCCTACAGGGGAAGAGGAGGGTCGAATAAATCCTCTAGCCAGATTGTCTTTAATATATTCTTCCAAAGCCATGTTTTCTGGTTTAGAAAGTGGATATGTCTTGCCTCGAGGATAGGCAGCCCCGGGAAGGAGATCAATGGGACAATCAAAAGGGCGGTGAGGAGGAAGTCGTTCAGCTTCTTTTTTGGAGAAAACATCCACAAAGTCATGATAAGGCATAGGTAAGGAGTCCGGAGTTTCGACTGTGAGAGCAATAGTGAGTGGTAACTTGGTAATCTTTTGAAGACATTTAGTCTGGCATGTAGATCCCCAGGAAGTGAGTTCACCGAAAGTCCAAGAAAAAATGAGATTGTGAATCTGGAGCCAGGGTAATCCCAAGATAATGGGAAATTGCGGAGTGGGGATGACATCAAAACAAATTGTCTCGGAATGAAGTATTCCTACGGTGAGGAGTAAGGGTTGAGTAGAAAATTGAATATATCCAGAACCCAAAGGATCTCCACTGACCGTAGAGACTGAAATGGAATACTCTTTTTTTAATAAAGGTATAGAGTGAGTAGAGACGAATGTAGAGTCAATGAACACTCCTCCAGCACCAGAATCGATTAGAGCTTGAGTATAAATCTTCTTATGTCCAATTAGAAGGGTTACTGGAACAAAGAGTTTCTTGTATAGGGAATGACCACTGTTTTGGCTTAACTCAGTTCCCTGGACTAGAGTTAAGCCCTGGCTTTTACTGGTCTAGTAGGACAATCCCTTAATAAATGCCCTTTAAGGCCACAGTACAGACATAAGCCAAGAGTCCGTCTTCTCAAGCGTTCAGTCTCAGTTAATTTTATACTTCCCACTTCCATGGGTTCAGCCTGATCAGTAGTAGGAGAGACTGGAGTGACTGGATTAGAAAAACGAGGAGCCAAACGAAAAGGAGTTCGAGTTGAAGACCTCTGTGTTCTATCCTTTTCTTGTTGGCGTTCACGAAACCTGGCGTCGAGACTGATACAGAGATTTATTAAGGCTTCTAAGGACTCTGGAAGTTCACGATACACCAATTCATCCTTGAGACGCTCAGAAAGTCCTTTACGGAAAGCGGCTCTGAGTGCTCCCTGATTCCAAGTGGTTTCAGAGGCAAGGGTGCGGAACTCAATAGCGTATTGAGAGACTGGTTGATTACCTTGACGTAAATCCAGGAGAGTGGCTTCAGCAGCGGATGACCTTCCAGGTTTATCGAATACATTTGAGAACATAGATAAAAATGTATCAACATCCAAAAGTATAGGATCATTCTTTTCTAGCAAAGGTGATACCCAAGCCAAGGCTTTTCCTTTCATTAAGGAAATAAGAAATGTGATTCTAGAAGAGGGAGTAGCAAAAAGAGTAGGGCTATTTCGGAAATGAAGACGGCATTGATTCAGAAAGCCTCTACATTCTTCAGGATTCCCATCATATTTATCCGGAAGAGGTATCCTGGGGCTTAGTTGTACCTGAGACTGATTGTTAGGAATCGTAGGA
The DNA here is from genome assembly GCF_027579735.1 of Bombina bombina. Lineage (NCBI taxonomy): Eukaryota > Metazoa > Chordata > Amphibia > Anura > Bombinatoridae > Bombina > Bombina bombina. The sequence goes on along the minus strand of NC_069505.1, from coordinate 294,358,025 downwards.
GGTAATGCCTCAATAGGATTAGGATTGGGATTAGGATTGGGAGGTGCGGTAGCAACCAAATTTTGTAATAGAGCAGTTATTTGATCAAGTTTAGTGTCCAGAGACTGCAAGTGAGTGGCATGAGATCCCAAAAGCTGTCCCTGGTGAGCCACGGCCATGGATAATTCAGTGGGGTCCATTTTTATGGCCTGTTTGTAATGTCAGCCGCTTTGGAATCAGTCCGGGATGCAACCCAACTGCTAGCGTGAAATAGAAAGCACACGCTAGCACACTGAGAAATATCCAGGACGTGACCCACTCAGGAAACAGATGAGAAAGGTTAAAAAAATAATATTTGCTCCAGAATGCAGGGAAGCCACAAAGGAAAAAACGTCCCTTTAAGCAGGTCAAAGAATATAAAGGAAATGCTCTTATTTGCAGCTTAGAAATAAGGTCCTTATTAGCAGGCTTGTAACAAAGTTCCCTTTTGCAGCTTTGTAAAAGTAAATGTCCCTTTAAGCAGGCTTATAACAAAACAGAAAGTCAAAGTTCTCCTTTGCAACTTGTAAAAGTAAATGTCCCTTTAAGCAGGTTTATAACAAAACAGAAAGTCAAAGTTCTCCTTTGCAGCTTTATAAAAGAAAATGTCCCTTTAAGCAGGTTATTATTAATCAACGAAAAGATTGTGGAATAAGGCAAAAAGCAAGGTCAGGCAGGCAGAAGTCGGTATCCAAATATCAGCAAAAGGGTTAAGGCAAAAGGCTTGGTCAGGCAGGCAGAAGTCGGTATCCAGATATCAGCAAATGGGTTAAGGCAAAAGGCTTGGTCAGGCAGGCAGAAGTCGGTATCCAAATATCAGCAAAAGGGTTAAGGCAAAAGGCTTGGTCAGGCAGGCAGAAGTCGGTATCAAGAAAACAGATATTGACAAGGTACTCACAAACTCCAGGGGATCAAACAAACAGGCCCCGATTCAGATCTCCCGCCGTGGTTTAAAGGCAGGAGCGTCAACGTCATCAGAGGGGTGTGAGAGAAAGCGTCACGTTGCTAAGCAACGTGACGTCAGTTACACAGAGAAGATCCGGGAGCCGCGGCGACACGGCAATGAACGGAGGAAATCATGACAGGTTATTAACATTCTTTTGACCATAGCAAGTGTTACAATGAAGTAATACAAATATCAGCCCTTTAACATTGGTACATTCCGTTCCAAACAGGGAGGGAAAGGGGGGGGGGGGGGGTAGGGGATTGTTAGGGGTAATATGAACCTGATGGCAGCCATCTTGTTCCTCGCAGCCATCTTGTGATGATTAGTATCCATTTTGTAATGATTAGACTTTTATTATACTGGGTTATTATGTAGTGAGAACTATGTGCATGTTATGATAGTTTCCTTAGCCGGTTAGCCTTGTAGAAAGTCCCTGGCCGCACGCCCAGAAGAATGTTCTATCAATAAGATGGTCCAGCGACCTTGGTGTCTCTGCAGATGCATGGTTTATTATGACTATAGAATATTGTTTATGAGCTAGTGAATTTCCAGAATCACACTGTGTGTAACTCAGTATAACTGTGTAAGATGACGCAGTCCTAACGTGTCATCCCCTTAACCCTGTATGCTGTTATAAGAAAGGCTTGCACTGTGCAATAAACAGAATTGGCTTTCGATCATAATGCTGCGTGGTCTGAGTCATTCTAAGGGGCCCTTATCAGGTAATCTACATATGCCTCAGGTGGTACACTGGCCCCCGTGGCTTCGGCCTGACCTGACACTTACCCCCCTGGGGGGACACCTAACAATTTTGGCGTCAGTTTGTGGGATTCGCAGTGAGTAAGTATGAGTGCTTTTACCTTGCTTTCCTTCTGTGAATCTGAACCTAAATTTAGTCTGGTAATAGGTGTTGATAATATATGATAAAGGGTTAAAGGGGTTCCTGTGGTTGAAGCACAGGTTTGCGGAGGTTATAGTCCTGCCGGCAGTTGTGATACCCCTCCAGACAGGTGTAGAGTCCTGTGCTGGGATACGACAGGTATTGTGAGTCCTGTCTGTGATAAGCGCGCAAGAAATATATGAATGCCAGTTGACGGGAGAATATTTTAAGATAAGCTCCCCCGGGCAAAGGTGGCAGTGAGTGAGTCTCACGTATGTTAAAGTTTCCCATATTCATTCCCATAATAGAGTTTTGTTACCCACCTGAAGCTCATGTTGATATCTGATGCTTGCTTTTGCTGCTATAGAAAATGATGCTGTGCGTAGAAAATATTAAGTGGCTGTGCATGTTATTATTGTGGCTATTATTGTGTTGAGAAATGGGAACTGCTTATAGATAAGATTGCACAGAGAAAATTACATGTATAAGGTAAAAGAAAAGAAGAGTTAATAGTTTCTGCAAAAGACAGAAATATTTTTAAAACACTGTCAGTGAGTACTGCTGTGTGATAAATAGAGAAATCTCTGTGTTAAAGAATGTAGCAGGCAAAGAAGCCGCGCACATAGATTAAAAAAAAAAAAAGAAAAAAAAAAGAGAGAAGAAACTGGTACAGCAGCTCTGTTTGTAAGACTTTTTTTGTTTGTTTGCAGTAAGGAAAATTTGTATATTGAGATGCATAATGTGTGATGGTCTGTAGGTTCTCACTGTGGTATGCGTGTAACAGATTTGCTTTAAACCAAAAGCAGAATGTATTATTTGAAAATGATTGTCCCAAGCCGTGCAAAAATGGCCATTTTGGACGTGGTGAAAAGTTAATCTAGTGTTTTTTTTTATATATATATATATATATATATATATATATATATATATATATATATATATATATATATATATGTCGTACGCTATGAAATAGATGCTTTTCTGAGAAAGGAAAAAAGGGAGTGAATCTCTGGTATGCGAGATGAAATGAGCTTGTCTGTATTGCTGTAAAAATGTTTCTTTCTGTTTCCCTGCTGGGAAATCAGACGTTTTAAGAAGATATTTGGTAATGTTATTTTATGTAACTGTATTTCAAAGTCACCAGCATGTTTTTAGTATGTGGTATTCATATGCAGTTTTAGTTTTAAGGGATAATTGTTTTTCGGCATGTAAAGATATGATATTGTTTTTGCAAGTGAAGTAACGGCTTTGAAAGTGGCTTTGAAAGTGCAATGGTGTGTAATTTTTTGTCACGCTCTGGTAAATATGAAACTGTTTCTGGTATGATTAATGGGTTAACATATGTTGTATTTGTAAGGTCTGTGCACAGAGTTGGTGCACCCAATGACATATAGTTATAAGCTGTAATTGAAAGTTTTTCTAAAAGTGCGTCCGTTTTTGTTGCAAGTAAATTAATCTGCAGGTCATGCTACAGTACAGAGGTGAAATTTGTGTGGTAAATCATACAAGCAGCCTAAATTATGGTTGGGATATACATAGGAGATTTACGTGATTAATGGTTAGTCCTTAAAGGGACAGTCCACTGTGACAAGGTGTTGCTATTAATGTATTGTCCATGACTTGTTATACAAGCTGCATACTATAACATATAGGAGAAATTGCATTTTCAAGTTTATTTGTATATATATGAAGTAGCTGGTTTTATGCTTTCAAAACACAGTTGATTGCAATGGGTTGAATTTTAGATAATAAGAATATCTCATTATCTTATATTTGTCTGTAAAATCAGAGCTCAGTACGTAGACGGAGCAATAGAAAATTGACATTTTCTTATTTAAAGGACCAGTGCAATAACACTGTATTAGTAGTTTGCTAAATATATTTTAAGAGACCTTTCTTTGTATATGTTTATTTTAAATTTGCTGTTCAGATAGCAGATATTTCTTTTTGCAGCATAACTTAATTCTCTCTGTAATGCAAACTGAAGTGATAAGTTATCTACAATTTTAGTGTAGGGATCCGTGAGACTAGCGGACAGAAAAGAAAAAAAAAGAGAAAGTGAAGAGAAGTGAAAATATTTACAGTCAAACTGATATAACATCTGTGAATTTAAGGGAATATTTACATAAAAGACGATGAGGTTTACTGTAAGCCTAACACTAGTATATTTCACTGTGTTAACAGTTTCAATTAAAGATTATTTTTAGTTTGGGTAAAATGTCCCTTTAATTAGCCTGCATCCCACTGTGAGTGCGTTCTTATGCTGCTTATGCTTGTTTAGGCTATTTAATGAACGTCAGTATGCATTTTTTATTATTAGGATCATTGGGAATAATTTAAAAGGGGAAATTGTATTAGTATTCTTTTGTAGAAAGCTTATTTTTTGTGTTATATATGGTTGTTATATTTGGCTGGACAACTGCAGAATGGTGAATATCAATTTATACACAATATTAAATCCAATAATTTTGTTGTGGTTAAACTAATTAGCATTTATCAAGTTTTAGTGTGAATTTTATATTTTTAAGCAGTAAACAGTGTTTCTCCTTTATGTAAAAATGAAACTTTGAGCTTGCCTCACTATCCTTGAGAAGAATGATAACACTGTGCATGTTTTGCTTTTCTTTAAAAAAAAAAAAAAAAAGTTTCTCTGTTTGGCTTTGTTGCAGAGAGAACGATTTGCACTTTACATTTAAAGCGGCAGTACTGGTGTTCTATGTTATAAAAAATGATAACTATAAATTGCTCACTACAAAGAAACAAGTATTTATATTATATTCTGTCACAGAATATAGCTTAAAAATGATAATTTTATTTCTGTGGCTGTCAAACTGTATCTCACAGATATTTCAGAACTCTTTGTTATTTAAAATAACCCCCACTGCGTTCCATAAATAAATGAGATATTATTTAATGAAGTGATTTCAGTGACACTTTAAAATATATAGTTATTTGGTTATTAACTAGTCTACCACTATTATTGCAATGACTTTGATTGCTGCTTAACAGCTAAGCCGTGGTCTATAAGGTGTCTACAAATAAACACCCCTAAAACAAATGATGCACATTTTATCTGATTCTACTGCATTTATATAACTTGCTAATTTATCTGATCACAGTTTTAGTTTTATTTATATGGCTTATGTGTATTTTGTCTCTTGGTGTTGTAATGAGATTTATTCAGCCTGTGATAAGAGGCAGCCCTCAAAGGCTTAAAAATTAGCATATGAGCCTACCCATGTTTGGTTTAATCTAGGAAGGCTGGTTAACATTAAAAGTCCTATCTGAATAATGAAATTTTCATTTATCCTACAATATCCCTTTAACAGTGGCTACCGTGGTTATCTGATCGTTCCCAGATAAGCGCAATTTTATTTGTAACTGAAGTTTCTTGGGCATCTGCTGTGATTGTTTTCTTTGTGTGATATCAAGGTTTTGTACATAGTGGATGTTTTTAATTGTTTGTAGTGTTCTGAGAGTGTTGCATTCCAGTGAATGTCAGAATATGTGTTGCATTTTAAGTTAATTGTGGTTGTTTGAAATTTGTGTCAGCAGCTAATGTTTTGTTTTGTGGAAGACAAGAACGATTGGTTTTCACTGTTTGTTATGTTTTTCTCTTTTGTGACTACGTGTGGAAGCGTGCTGTATGGACAGCATAGTGAATAGTGAAGTGTATTTCATTTTTGCTTGCTATTGAGAATTGTCTCTGCATGAGTGGAGTGCATGATTTGTCGTTTAGTTTCTTGTTATCTTGTGTTTGCGTGTCACATGAGATGATTCACGCAAACATGGGGGAAGTATTGATGAGTATTGATGAATATCTTTATGTAATGGGGGTGATTGTTTTTAGGAGGTGAACCTAAAACGTTTTGAATCTCCTCGTACAATGTTATTGTCTAACCACCAGCTGTGCCCTAAATTTCCTTGTCTTACCCCTATGCAGGATGCACTACGTCCCTAGGATTGTCTAGAACTTTCCTTCATTGGGAATCTGGCCGCGGAAAAGCATCTACCTTGCTGGCCACCCCGGTCGTAGCCTGTACACCCACACCCCACTCCTTTTTTTCCCCTCCCTGGTGGATTAGATCTTTTTATTGTCTTTCTGTGTTAATTTTAGATGCCTAAAATGTTTTATTTTTCTATGTGGTTCTTAACACTATATTTGTATTTGCAGGATGAGAGTATGCTGTCTTCAGAGATTGAAACACACTAACTGAATTATTTTTGAGTTTCCATATTTAGGTCAAATCTGTACAGGCAAAATTCCATAAGTGCACTCTTCAAAAGATTAAAGATTGAAAGCAAGTAAACCTTTAAAGAAAGAAAAGATAAAGATGAAAGACCTTTTGTCAAGCTTGTTTTAACCACCATACTGCAGTAAAAAAAGTTGCTGAACTATCTTTGGATCCATTCTTTGCTTTGCATGCTGGTATCAGCCCCAGAACTGGACTCTGGGTAATCCATGACTGTTTCCTCTGATGTGTGTCTTCAGGACATAAAGACTATCCTTCTCTGGACTGTGCCTTACCGCTCGATATGGAGGACCTGTTATGCTGTTACAGGGTCAACCAAGTAAATTAGGGGAGTATTGTTTTAACTCCATTCCTTATATTGCTTGTTTTGTATTCTCTTGTATTTGTTTTATTTTTATTGATCATATTGGGTATAAGACATCATATGCTTCATTGGTATTAGTGCACATGGTAGTTTATGTGCTTAACAAAGTAACCCTTTAGATAAAGGTAACTGTGAACTTCGCAGTATTGTACTCTATTGAATGGCCCACTGAGTATAAGAAAATGTGTTTAAGGAAAATGCTGCAACATAGCATAATATTTTAGACCCTTCACCCTCTAGAACATAAGGAGGACACGTCTATGCTAGAAGTTTATAGTAAATATACAGAGAAATGTTTGTTCAGGGAATAGCATAATTATAGTTTATGAAAGCAAATGTATTTTTCCCTTTTTATTAATTAGTATGGTATCTGCAAAGTGAATTTGGTAATTCCTGATGTTTGTCAAAGAGAGTAATTCTTACCATAAAGATGTGTTTACCTTTAAAAGAACTTGTAGTTTTAAATGATGTTCTGTTTGTATGCTTTCCTCATACAGGAGGGTGAGAGAATTTAGGTTGGAGAATTATAAACATTATAGATAGCAGCCATCCAGAATAAAGCAACATGAGGTTCTTTTATTTTTAGAAGTTCAAAGTGACAGTGTAAAGAAATTCATTTATTTTTATTGACTGTTTTCTTTTTTCCATTCTTACCACAGGGCAGGCCTTAGCATAAGTTTTAGCATAACCATTCAGACCCTTGATGAAGTCTGACAGGTTTTCACTTGCTTAGTATTCATGAAGTATCATTTAAAAGTGTATAGAGAAGTTGTAAATTATTCTCTGAGAAATGTCAATGTATTTAGTTTGTATTATATATCAACAATGTTTTGTTTGATTTTAAATGACATAGGATGACAGTGACGTTTTATTGGGATATAATTGTGATTGTATTGCGGTGTGTACTCATCCTGTACTGTTTCTGTTTGCTTCCTAGACTCCCTGTGACTCGAGTGTTTGCTTGCCATGGGTATCCACTGGTTGCCTTGTCTACCCCATGAACAAACCATCAGATTTCCAGTATCTCCCTGCAGAAGAACCGTGGATAAGCACCCCTACTGCAAATGAACTGTTGGAGAACTGTATTATAGCAAAGTGTCAAGGTGCAGCGCTCTCAAATGGACAAAGACTGTTCTTAAAGTGTTCAGAGGCCACCTAGAGACAGTTGTGCTGTTGCTATGTCATGCTTTACTGTGGAAAAGGAACTGTTGGACATATTGGGGGGTGCTAGCAATGCAGGTGGAGAGATAGAAGATGCAGCGTTGTTTGGGGGTAGATGGGGGGCTGGTTGGGTCTCTGTGCCGGTGGACCGGTAGTTTTGGGAAGGCTGGAAGATAGATGGAAGGTATTGGAGGGACTGTACCTATATGCAGTGACAATTAGCCTATAAGAGTATATCACGACATAGGAATATTTTTCTCTTTAGTATTCTCACAGAGTTCTGTTACCATAATATAAGGCTTTACTAACTTTCTATGCCTGTCTATTTTTATGTTATTCTGTTAGAATAAAAGGATGGTATGTTAGGGGTAATATGAACCTGATGGCAGCCATCTTGTGATGATTAGTATCCATTTTGTAATGATTAGACTTTTATTATACTGGGTTATTATGTAGTGAGAACTATGTACATGTTATGATAGTTTCCTTAGCCGGTTAGCCTTGTAGAAAGTCCCTGGCCGCACGCCCAGAAGAATGTTCTATCAATAAGATGGTCCAGCGACCTTGGTGTCTCTGCAGATGCATGGTTTATTATGACTATAGAATATTGTTTATGAACTAGTGAATTTCCAGAATCACACTCTGTATAACTGTGTAAGATGACGCGGTCCTAACGTGTCATCCCCTTAACCCTGTATGCTGTTATAAGAAAGGCTTGCACTGTGCAATAAACAGAATTGGCTTTCGATCATAATGCTGCGTGGTCTGAGTCATTCTAAGGGGCCCTTATCAGGTAATCTACATATGCCTCAGGTGGTACACTGGCCCCGTGGCTTCGGCCTGACCTGACACTTACCCCCCTGGGGGGACACCTAACAGGGATGTTGAGAGGGAGAATTTGAGAGGGGCATAGGTTGATTCTTTATTTTGTTTCAATGATAATATTATTGTTTTAAGTAGGAGGCTGATAGATTGTGTTATTAGTTGTAGCATTTGGGGCTCACAAGGTGTTGTATTTGTCCTTCCAATCTGCCCAGGCTAGTTCAAATAGATCAGATTTGTTAAGTGAATGGAAGCTGTCTCTTTCTATGTTGCATAGATATGCCATGGTGTTTAAGATTTCGGACCATTTCTGTGGGAGTTCCTTTTTCCAGGATCTAGCTATACTTGTTTTAACTGCTGAGAATAAGAATATGCAGAGAAGGCTGTGGTGTTTGGGAAGTATGTGCGTGCCTATGAGTAGAAGGGCTATGGCCGGTGTTTTTGGGGTGTAAATCTTTAATTTAGAGAGTGTGAGGATACAGCTGTTCCATGTTGGTTTGACTTTTGGGCATTCCCACCAGATATAGAGTAGATCACCTAAGAAACCGCAATTATGCCAACATAAGGGAGAGGATCCCTGGTACATTCTAGCTAGTCTTGTAGGGACATAGTACCAGTGTGAAATCACTTTGTAATATGCCTCGAATATTGTTATGCAGTTATGTGTTTTCTTAGTGGGTGTAAGAGTACGTTGTGAGTGTAAGAGTATGTTGTGAGTGTAAGAGTATGTTGTGAATGTAAGAGTATGATGTGAGTGTAAGAGTATGATGTGAGTGTAAGAGTATGTTGTGAGTGTAAGAGTATGATGTGAGTGTAAGAGTACGTTGTGAGTGTAAGAGTATGTTGTGAGTGTAAGAGTATGTTGTGAGTGTAAGAGTATGTTGTGAGTATGAGTATGATGTGAGTGTAAGAGTATGTTGTGAGTGTAAGAGTATGCTGTGAGTGTAAGAGTATGATGTGAGTGTAAGAGTACGTTGTGAGTGTAAGAGTATGATGTGAGTGTAAGAGTATGTTGTGAGTGTAAGAGTATGTTGTGAGTGTAAGAGTATGTTGTGAGTGTAAGAGTATGATGTGAGTGTAAGAGTATGTTGTGAGTGTAAGAGTATGATGTGAGTGTAAGAGTATGTTGTGAGTGTAAGAGTATGTTGTGAGTGCAAGAGTATGATGTGAGTGTAAGAGTACGTTGTGAGTGTAAGAGTATGTTGTGAGTGTAAGAGTACGTTGTGAGTGTAAGAGTATGTTGCCATGTTTCAGGTGGAATGGTAATGCTCAGTAAGGATTCCCATCTGTCTAAATGGGGGTACCGGTTCAGGTTATGTGGTGTCTTCCAAGAGGCTGTAGTGGCATATATAGTTTATATAGTTTAATTTCTCCTAGGGTTGATTGTAATAAATTTGTTTGTATTTAGCTTTCAACTAAGAATACCAACAGAACAAAGCAAATTTATGATAAAAGTAAATTGGAAAGTTGTTTAAAATGACATGCTCTCTCTGAATCATGAAAGTTTAATTTTGACTAGACTGTCCCTTTAATCTATATTTAAAATATAATTTCCCTCCTTACATCCAAAATGAAGGTGAGGGGGAAAAAAAATTAAATCCTTACCCTATCAATAGACAAGACACAATTTAGGCACATCAATAATATATATATATATCGCCCCTGTAATGAAAAAAATGTTTTAATATAAGACAATGTTAGGGGTTAATTAAGGTTTTGAATAATTAATTCCCATCTTTTTTTTTTTGCTATATTAAAAAGCAGGGGGTCGATCCGATAAAAATCGTCGCCCGCAAAAGCCGGCGACGCCAATAATTGCGCGGATTTGGTATCCTATATACGGCGTAAGCTAGAAGTTACGCGCGTATATTTCTGCCGTCGCCCGCAGTTTTTTGGGCCATAGGCAGGTATACCAAACCCGCGCAGTTTGGTATCCAATATGCAGCGTAAGGACTTACGTGGCGAAAATGGAGAAAACTTACTCCATTTTCACCTCGCCACAAAAAGCAGCCGTAAGAAGCCTTACGCTGACTATTGGAGCCCCGTAACTCCCTAAACTAACTAGAAAATAAACCTAACACCTAACGCATGCGCAATGTCTATCTCCCTGTCAACCGCGATCTGCTAAAATAAACCTAACACCTAACGCATGCGCAATGTCTATCTCCCTGTCAACCGCGATCCCCCCCCCCCCCCCGAAATCCCTAATAAAGTTATTACCCCCTAAACCGCCGCTCCCGGACCCCGCCGCCATCTACATAAACTAACCCCCTACTGTGAGCCTCTAAAACCGCCGCCATCTACCTTATCTATCCCCTAATCTGACCCCTTACACCGCCGCCACCTATATAAAAATTATTAACCCCTAATCTAATCCCCCTATACCGCCGCCAGCTATATTAATATTATTAACCCCTAATGTAAGCCCCTTACACCGCCGCCATCTCTATTAAAATGATTAACCCCTAATTTAATCTACCTACCCCGCCGCCAGCTATATTATCTATATTAACCCTAAGTATATTATAGTTAATATAGTTATTACATTATATATATTAACTATATTAACCCTAATTATATTAGGGTTAATATAGTTACTATAGTATTTATATTAACTATATTAACTCTATCTAACCCTAACTAAATTTATATTAAATTAATCTAATTAATTTATAAACTAAAATATTCCTATTTAAATCTAAATACTTACCTATAAAATAAACCCTAAGATAGCTACAATATAATTAATAATTACATTGTAGCTATGTTAGGGTTAATATTTATTTTACAGGTAAATTGTTAATTATTTTAACTAGGTATAATAGATATTAAATAGTTATTAACTATTTAATATCTACCTAGTTAAAATAATTACCCAATTACCTGTAAAATAAATCCTAACCTAAGTTATAAATACACCTACACTATCAATAAATTAAATAAAGTACAAACATTTATCTAAAAATACAATTAAATTAACTAAACTAAATTACAAAAAAAAACAAACACTAAATTACAAAAAATAAAAAAAAGATTACAAGATTTTTAAGCTAATTACACCTATTCTAAGCCCCCTAATAAAATAATAAACCCCCAAAATAAAAAAAATTCCCTGCCCTATTCTAAATTAAACATATTTCAAAGCTCTTTACCTTACCGGCCCTTAAAAGGGCCTTTTGTGGGGCATGCCCCAAAGAATTCAGCTCTTTTGCATTCAACAAATACAATCCCCCCCCCCCATTACAACCCACCACCCACATACCCCTATTCTAAACCCACCCAAACCCCCCTTAAAAAAGCCTAACACTACCCCCCTGAAGATCTCCCTACCTTGTCTTCACCACACCGGGCCGAACTCCTGATCCGATCCGGGCGATGTCGTCCTCCAAGCGGCAAAGAAGAATTCTTCCTCCGGCGATGTCATCCTCCAAGCGGCAAAGAAGAATTCTTCCTCCGGCGACGTCTTCCTCCAAGCGGCAGCAAAGTCTTCATTCTTCCGGCGGCATCTTCAATCTTCTTTCTTCGCTCCGCCGCCGCGGAGCATCCATCCCGGCCGACTGCTAAACTTGGAATGAGGTACCTTTAAATGACGTCATCCAAGATGGCGTCCGCCGAATTCCGATTGGCTGATAGGATTCTATCAGCCAATCGGAATTAAGTTAAAAAAATCTGATTGGCTGATTGAATCAGCCAATCAGATTCAAGTTCAATCCGATTGGCTGATCCAATCAGCCAATCAGATTGAGCTCGCATTCTATTGGCTGTTCCGATCAGCCAATAGAATGCTAGCTCAATCTGATTGGCTGATTGGATCAGCCAATCGGATTGAACTTGAATCTGATTGGCTGATTCAATCAGCCAATCAGATTTTTTTAACTTAATTCCGATTGGCTGATAGAATCCTATCAGCCAATCGGAATTCGGCGGACGCCATCTTGGATGACGTCATTTAAAGGTACCTCATTCCAAGTTTAGCAGTCGGCCGGGATGGATGCTCCGCGGCGGCGGAGCGAAGAAAGAAGATTGAAGATGCCGCCGGAAGAATGAAGACTTTGCTGCCGCTTGGAGGAAGACGTCGCCGGAGGAAGAATTCTTCTTTGCCGCTTGGAGGATGACATCGCCGGAGGAAGAATTCTTCTTTGCCGCTTGGAGGACGACATCGCCCGGATCGGATCAGGAGTTCGGCCCGGTGTGGTGAAGACAAGGTAGGGAGATCTTCAGGGGGGTAGTGTTAGGCTTTTTTAAGGGGGGTTTGGGTGGGTTTAGAATAGGGGTATGTGGGTGGTGGGTTGTAATGGGGGGGGGGGGATTGTATTTGTTGAATGCAAAAGAGCTGAATTCTTTGGGGCATGCCCCACAAAAGGCCCTTTTAAGGGCTGGTAAGGTAAAGAGCTTTGAAATATGTTTAATTTAGAATAGGGCAGGGAATTTTTTTTATTTTGGGGGTTTATTATTTTATTAGGGGGCTTAGAATAGGTGTAATTAGCTTAAAAATCTTGTAATCTTTTTTTTATTTTTTGTAATTTAGTGTTTGTTTTTTTTTGTAATTTAGTTTAGTTAATTTAATTGTATTTTTAGATAGATGTTTGTACTTTATTTAATTTATTGATAGTGTAGGTGTATTTATAACTTAGGTTAGGATTTATTTTACAGGTAATTGGGTAATTATTTTAACTAGGTAGATATTAAATAGTTAATAACTATTTAATATCTATTATACCTAGTTAAAATAATTAACAATTTACCTGTAAAATAAATATTAACCCTAACATAGCTACAATGTAATTATTAATTATATTGTAGCTATCTTAGGGTTTATTTTATAGGTAAGTATTTAGATTTAAATAGGAATATTTTAGTTTATAAATTAATTAGATTAATTTAATATAAATTTAGTTAGGGTTAGATAGAGTTAATATAGTTAATATAAATACTATAGTAACTATATTAACCCTAATATAATTAGGGTTAATATAGTTAATATATATAATGTAATACCTATATTAACTATAATATACTTAGGGTTAATATAGATAATATAGCTGGCGGCGGGGTAGGTAGATTAAATTAGGGGTTAATCATTTTAATAGAGATGGCGGCGGTGTAAGGGGCTTACATTAGGGGGTTAATAATTTTAATATAGATGGCGGCGGTGTTAGGGGCTCACTTTAGGGGGTTATAGATATAATATAGCTGGCGGCGGGGTACGGGAGCGGCGGTTTAGGGGTTAATAACTTTATTAGGTTGCGGCGGGGTACGGGAGCGGCGGTTTAGGGGTTAATAGCTTTTTTATTGTTAGGCTAGTGAGGGGGGATAGCGGATAGAGGGTTAGACAGTGCGGGCTATGTTAGGGAGGCGTGTTAGACAGTGCGGGTGTTTTAGACTTTAGTCAGGTTTTATAGGCGCCGGCAGTTTCTAACGTGGCGCAAGTCACTGGCGACGCCAGAAATTTGTACTTACGCAGATTTCTGGACATCGCTGGTTTGTCAGACTTACGGCACGTTAGCATCTGACGGCGACCTATATGGGATAGCTCGAGTTGCGAGCTGAAACTGCGGGCGACGCCGGTTCCCTCGCTTGCGCCGCAAACTGCGATCGATATCGGATCGCGCCCCAAGTTATAGCCTATCTTCATTAGAATGGATTAATTAAAGTCTATTTAAAAATTTGTTACCATTTCAGAACTTATTATAGGAAATTTTACCATCACTTTAAGTTTCATACATAGAGCTGTGATCTTATTGGTTGTTAATGTTTTTCCTGCTATGATGTCACTTTGTCTTTGCTGCTGTTGGGATTCAGTAAACAATTGAATGCAAAATATGAAGCCTCCTGTCTTGCAATAAAATTTACATTATAAGTGAGTTGATTGTAAGTTCAAGGATACTTTTAACAAAATACTGATACATAAGTAAAGTTTATAGAAAAATAGCAAAATACAGATGACTAAAAACATAACCAATTATGCAAAGGGAAGGAAACAACCAACAAGCTTATAATAATCACAGAATGTTCCTCTTTATCTCAATTACGGATTCCTTTGACTCGTTAAATAGATGTGAAACAGTCTGTTTCATTCTTGTACTAAAAAAGGACTAAGCACAGCAGTGGGTTATATTTAAAGGGACAGTATACACCAATTTTAATTTAATTGCATGTAATAGAAATAGACACTACTATAAAGACGAATATGCACAGATACTGATATAAAAATCCAGTATAAAACTGTTTAAAAACTTACTTAGAAGCTCCCAGTTTAGCTCTGTTGAAAAGGTTGGCTGGAATACCCACTGAAAGTGGCTGTATAGGAAATAGCAGACACTCCCCCCCCCACTTCCTCTGCATATGAAAAGACCCTTTACACAAACAGGAGCAAGCTGGAGTAAGTATACATCAGTATTCTCCTAAAACTTTGGGGCTTGGTTAGGAGTCTGAAAATCCGAACAATGTTTAAAAATAAGCAAAACTATACTTTTAAAACAAACAAACTGTATGAGCTATATAAATGGATCATCTACAAAACATGTATGCAAATAAAAATCTAGTGTATAATGTCCCTTTAACAGAAATTATTGTAATATGTATTATTCATCAATTTAAAAGGATTTACCTTTTATTTATTTCTTTTTATTCATATGTGAGATTTGATAAGGTTATTAGCCCATCAAACAGAAAACAATGCAGTTCGCCGAAAAGAAAGGAAAGTTTAATTGTATGATATAGCTTTAGTTTACTTATGAGGAAAGAACAACCACCACTGTATCTTGAAGCTTTGGAAATGTATATGTTGCAGGTAAAGTCAGATATTGGTTAATCCTAGGATTACCGGGTAAAACTGACATTTCCCAAGCAGTTATGGGTAAAGCCCAATATAAGATCATAAATCCCCTCAGAGTGCGTAGTCACCGCATCAAACATATATATCATGCACTGCAATTCCTCCATCTTCACTGTCTTTTTTGCCTCTGCCTGGGGGGTTCAAAGCCCCCCTTTTAAACCTCATTCCCCAAGGTTTACTTAGAGTGGATGCCAAAGGATCGTCGGGGCTCCCCCTTCAACCCCCAGGCGAAGGCCAAAAAAATTGTGTAGATGGGGGAGTTACAGGACATCAGGCTTTACCCACAGCCACTTGGGTAATGTCCATTTTACCTGGGTAATCCTAGGATTACCCGGATATCTGACTTTACCCATGTAAATAAAATCAAGCTTCTTCCAAAAATGTCATTGGTAATAATAATGCTTCAAAATATGTAAGGACAAAGGCAAAAACAAACCAGTTAATTTGGGTTATCAGATAGATTAGAAATAGATTTAATTTTAAATCCCCTCCAAAAAAAATGCTATTCATTTGATATTTCTTAGGGATTACAAATCAACCTTATGTCAGAAAAGTGAAGCAGGTGTGTCAAAAAATTTTGATCAACAGTTGTGTTCTATTTTGGCCACAAGAGGGCAGTGTCTCATTTTAATTGTCAGGTAAATCAGAAATTACACCTTGACATTCAAGATCTTTCTTTCTCTCTTTCTTTTCTTTCTTTCTCTCTTTCTTTCTTTCTTTCTTTCTTTCTTTCTTTCTTTCTTTCTTTCTGTTTTTCTTTTCTTTCTTTCCTGATATATAGTTACTTCAGGATTATATGCTCCATCTGAATCATAAAAGAAAACATTTGGTTTTAAATGTTTTAAGTATGTGTTGCATTCATCTGAAAACAATAAACAAATTTGCACTATTTCGATAGGAAAATCTTCAAAAGTTCAAATTTACATTATACAAAAACAATTTAGATTCTCTTGAAAAGCCAATAAGTATAATCTTTACTTTTACTCTTGGCCAGTCCCCACCCCATTTAAAAAAATGTTGACAATTATTTCCTTCACCTTTATTTTTCCATTTGAAATAGATGGTTATGCCTGTTTTCCTGAGTAAAAGTGAGTGATTCAATGTAATAGCAGCTTTATATAATACTTTTTGTTAGCTATTTCATGCCAGAGGTATGCTTATTCACTATATAGTTGCTTCATATCTCAATCACAAATGTGTGGCTTTGTCTAATTTTTCCTTCTCTCCCACTTTGTCCAGGCAAACTGCTCCGGCAATGGGACTAGGCACAGAAGAAGCTGTGTTCCCTTAGTATTTAGAGGTTGTTTGAGAAGAAAAAGTGTTTAGAAAAAATTTATAGGGCTTAATTTATCAAGCGGTTCGCCCGTCTACGACCGCTGCTTCCTAGCCTCTTTTCCACCTCTTAGGTGGAGAATTTAAATCTCCCCGGTATCGTCCGAACCAGGAGATTGTAATTTCCTGCCTGTGCATGATTGGCTGTGTGTGGGCAAGGGGCATTGTTGCACACAAATGCAAAATAGCTCTGGTGTGTAATGCTGAATTCCGGGCAGCGGATTGCGGCCCGCCAAAGGTGAGCTGGGGCGCTACATTTAGCCACCAATCAGCAAGCGCTACCCAAGTGCTGAACCAAAAATGGTCCGGCTCCTATGCTTAGATTCCTGCTTTTCAATTAAAGATAGGAAGAGAACGAAGAAAAAAATGATAATAGGAATACATTAGAAAGTTGCTTAAATTACATGCTCTCTCTGAATCAGTATCCCTTTAATATAACAGTGTTGGTTATGCAAAACTGAGGAATGGGTAATAAAGGGATTATCTATCTTTTTAATCAATACAAATCTGGAGTAGAATGACCCTTCAAAAAATAAAAAGATTTATTAATAACAGGATTGTTCCCCTGCAGTATATTTTGTTATTGTATGTATGCTTTCCTGAGTACACTGTCCCTTTAATTTTATAATTTTAGATGCAATAAAGAAAAAATGCCTTCCCTATACCTTTAAATGAAAGACTACATACCAGTTGGGAACTTCTAACTCACTATAGACCAGGGGTCAGCAACCTTGGCTCCCCAGATGTTTTGGAACTACATTTCCCATGATACTTAGCCAGCCTAAAGTGTGTCTGAGCATCATGGGAAATGTAGTTCTAAAACATCTGGGGAGCCAAGGTTGCTGACCTCTGCTCTAGACCATGGTTCTTCAAACCACGGGTAGGAACAAAATGTGTGTTGTATGAGAGAGTGTTTGTGTGTGTTGTATGGTGTGTGGTGTGTGACTGTGTTGTATGATAGTGTGTGTGGGATGCAGTGGTGTAGCGTGGGTTGTCAGCGCCCAGGGCAAGGCAAGTATTGCGCCCCCCCTAACCCATTAGCAGTGACGGAGTCTCTTCCACCAGTACAGTAGGGAATGGGATTGGCAAATTTGCTTTGAATCTAGGAGCCTGCAGCTCTCCAGAGCTGGGCAAATATATACAATATTACATTTGAAGATTTATTCTAGTTTTACACATGGGGGAAAGCCCCCCTTAACCCCCATCTGGTGGTGACGCCCTTATCTGTGAAACTTCATGGTACAAATACTGCAGACCACAGGGTGCACCCACCCCCACATTTCAGCACCCCATATTGTATATGTGGTGCAATAGGTTTTTGGTAAGTCGTTAAAAAGAGGAAAAGGGGACACACAGGTTGGCAGCTGTTACATAAGGTTGTCCCTGCTGGGCAGACTGTCTTTTGGGTGCCAATGACATATAAAAGTGGGGTATATATTCTACCTTAATAAATATAACAATTGTAAGTAATCAATATAAATGGGGCATGGGACAGACAACCCAGCATTACATACATATATGGGGGGAGGGTGTATGGTATTTAGGGGGTGCTGTTAAATTTATTTACCAACACAAATTATAGTTATTTTTTTTACTTTAAATGCAGTAAGGGAGGGTTCTCCTGAGGTGTGGACCGATTTTTACGGTGTGGGTGCTCATTGCCTTTTTTATATACATTAAACTAGATTCAAGATGGTGAATTCATAGGACTCCTATGATAGGAGACAAACACAGTGAAATGCCTGGTGAGCAGCACAATCCTGGTGCCAGACAGCACACAAATCCCTAAATCTACTTCTGCCTTGGGAAGATCATGGAGGGGAAAAATCAAATACAGGAAACAAGGTCTCATTTTTGTCACAAATATACTTTTTTTTTGTGCAAGGACAAGATGGCGTAAGTTGTAAACCGGTCAAACATGAAAGTATGGTCTCTGATCCCCCCACCATCCCACATTCCCACTAACTAGGTAACTGGGGTTAACAGAAAGGCAGAGCCCAGCCATGCTGCCACCAGTGCCACGGGTAGGTGGATTTGAAAGAGATTTATTGCAATTTTTAAGGATTCCTCCCCCTCCCTCTGCTTAAAGATCCTTAAAAAGTGCCCCGGCCAATGCATGGCATTCTAGCTCGCTCTGGGTCCTTTGTTGGAAGGGAACTTACTTGTTGGGTAATAATATAACCATAATTAAGCTGCATTTTGCGCGTTGCTAGTATCAGGCAAAAGCAGAGCTATAAGTAAGTCTGGTCCTGATACCTTACCTTAGTCGCGGCGCGCTTGACAGTCTTACTCTGCTGCTCTTCTTCTTCTTCCCTCCTGACCTGCGCGCTAGGAATGGGATGGACAAAGTGATGTAGCAGGTAATGGTCCGGATAACACTTCAGTTCACACTTCACAGTCACTTCAAATTCCTCAGTCTCTCGAGACATCAAAATCTGCAACCCGACGGAATGTACGACCGTGACGTGACATCACCACATTCCTGACGGGTCGCAGAACAGAGTTGGGCACCTGTCAGATTTTTTAGCCTCTCTTCTTCCCTTTGCTAAGTTGAGGCTGGAAGCGCCCCTCAGAATTATGCACCCGGGGCAACCGCCCCTGTGGCCCCCCCCACGCTACGCCACTGGTGGGATGAGAGTGTGTTTGTGTGTGTTGTATGATAGTGTGTGTGTGGTATGAGAGTGTGTTTGTGTGTGTTGTATGATAGTGTGTGTGTGGTATGAGAGTGTGTTTGTGTATGTTATATGATAGTGTGTGTGTTGTATGAGAGAGTGTTTGTGTTTGTTGTATGGTGTGTGGTGTGTGTTGTATGATAGTGTGTGTGGTATGAGAGTGTGTTTGTGTGTGTTGTATGATAGTGTGTGTGTGGTATGAGAGTGTGTTTGGGTGTGTTGTATGATAGTGTGTGTGTGGTATGAGAGTGTGTTTGTGTGTGTTGTATGATAGTGTGTGTGTGGTATGAGAGTGTGTTTGTGTGTGTTGTATGATAGTGTGTGTGTGGTATGAGAGTGTGTTTGTGTGTGTTGTATGATAGTGTGTGTGTGGTATGAGAGTGTGTTTGTGTGTGTTGTATGATAGTGTGTGTGTGGTATGAGAGTGTGATTGTGTGTGTTGTATGATAGTGTGTGTGTGGTATGAGAGTGTGTTTGTGTGTGTTGTATGATAGTGTGTGTGTGGTATGAGAGTGTGTTTGTGTGTGTTGTATGATAGTGTGTGTGTGGTATGAGAGTGTGTTTGTGTGTGTTGTATGATAGTGTGTGTGGTATATATGAGTGTGGTGTGTGTGTTGTATGAGAGTGTGTGTGTGGTATGAGAGTGTGTTTGTGTGTGTTGTATGATAGTGTGTGTGTGGTATGAGAGTGTGTTGGTGTGTGTTGTATGATAGTGTGTGTGTGGTATGAGAGTGTGTTTGTGTGTGTTGTATGATAGTGTGCGTGGTATATATGAGTGTGGTGTGTGTGTTGTATGAGAGTGTGTGTGTGTTATTACCTTTTATAACACTTTTGAATTAGACTTCAATCATGATTAAGTACACACACATTTTAGTCTCTTTGACAAAATTTGCAGTTATCCTGTTGTATATTACTTAAGACATCTTCAGACCAAGTATAAAAATAGGGTTGGCAAGGTATGTGCTATCATGGCACTGGGTCTTGGGGAAAAAAACATTTGAAGAACCCTGCTCTAGACTGACATTTTTATAAGGAAAGTAAATTTTCATCAGATTGTATGCTTTCCTGAGTACACTGTCCCTTTAATTTTATAATTTTAGATGCAATAAAGAAAAAATGCCTTCCCTATACCTTTAAATGAAAGACTACATACCAGTTGGGAACTTCTAACTCACTATAGACCAGGGGTCAGCAACCTTGGCTCCCCAGATGTTTTGGAACTACATTTCCCATGATACTTAGCCAGCCTAAAGTGTGTCTGAGCATCATGGGAAATGTAGTTCTAAAACATCTGGGGAGCCAAGGTTGCTGACCTCTGCTCTAGACCATGGTTCTTCAAACCACGGGTAGGAACAAAATGTGTGTTGTATGAGAGAGTGTTTGTGTGTGTTGTATGGTGTGTGGTGTGTGACTGTGTTGTATGATAGTGTGTGTGGGATGAGAGTGTGTTTGTGTGTGTTGTATGATAGTGTGTGTGTGGTATGAGAGTGTGTTTGTGTGTGTTGTATGATAGTGTGTGTGTGGTATGAGAGTGTGTTTGTGTATGTTATATGATAGTGTGTGTGTTGTATGAGAGAGTGTTTGTTGTATGGTGTGTGGTGTGTGTTGTATGATAGTGTGTGTGGTATGAGAGTGTGTTTGTGTGTGTTATATGATAGTGTGTGTGTTGTATGAGAGTGTGTTTGTGTGTGTTGTATGATAGTGTGTGTGTGGTATGAGAGTGTGTTTGTGTGTGTTGTATGATAGTGTGTGTGTGGTATGAGAGTGTGTTTGTGTGTGTTGTATGATAGTGTGTGTGTGGTATGAGAGTGTGTTTGTGTGTGTTGTATGATAGTGTGTGTGTGGTATGAGAGTGTGTTTGTGTGTGTTGTATGATAGTGTGTGTGTGGTATGAGAGTGTGTTTGTGTGTGTTGTATGATAGTGTGTGTGTGGTATGAGAGTGTGTTTGTGTGTGTTGTATGATAGTGTGTGTGTGGTATGAGAGTGTGTTTGTGTGTGTTGTATGATAGTGTGTGTGTGGTATGAGAGTGTGTTTGTGTGTGTTGTATGATAGTGTGTGTGTGGTATGAGAGTGTGTTTGTGTGTGTTGTATGATAGTGTGTGTGGTATATATGAGTGTGGTGTGTGTGTTGTATGAGAGTGTGTGTGTGGTATGAGAGTGTGTTTGTGTGTGTTGTATGATAGTGTGTGTGTGGTATGAGAGTGTGTTGGTGTGTGTTGTATGATAGTGTGTGTGTGGTATGAGAGTGTGTTTGTGTGTGTTGTATGATAGTGTGCGTGGTATATATGAGTGTGGTGTGTGTGTTGTATGAGAGTGTGTGTGTGTTATTACCTTTTATAACACTTTTGAATTTGACTTCAATCATGATTAAGTACACACAAATTTGCAGTTATCCTGTTGTATATTACTTAAGACATCTTCAGACCAAGTATAAAAATAGGGTTGGCAAGGTATGTGCTATCATGGCACTGGGTCTTGGGGAAAAAAACATTTGAAGAACCCTGCTCTAGACTGACATTTTTATAAGGAAAGTTAATTTTCATCAGATTGTGTTTTTCCACAGCATTATTTGATTTAATTACGCACATCACAGATTAAGTGATATAACTGATAAGATAGAATGGCACTGTGGTGTTGATACATGAGTTGTTGTTGTAATTGGACATATAATTAACACCACCTAAGCCCTAATAGCTTACTGGACTCATGCTGTAGTAGACTGTCTGACAGTTCCTGTGGCATGAGACCACCCACTGTTTAGATTGTCATTATTAGCATTGTGACAATAGTATTAACATATTTCTCAAGATAAGCCACTGTCGTTCCCAAACAAGCACACAGCAGCCTGTTAATTTGCAGGATCGCTGTTAGTCCAGGCACAATAGTACATTTAACAAGTACGGCAATTCAATGGAAGTGGATTTTTTTATTTGGACAAGACATTATTTTATAGCACAAGTTTGTGAACCCTATAGTTGAGCAGTGAGGGGGGGGATGAAAAACAATTTCTGAGCATTACCCTAATATCAACTGTTTATGTCTTACAACATCTATTTTAAAAGGATATTTAACATTAAAGGGATAGCAAACACCAAAAATGTTATTGTTTAAAAAGATAGATACTCCCTTTAAAGGGACAGTATACACTCATTTTCAAATAACTGCATGTAATAGACACTACTATAAAGAATAAGATGCACAGATACTGATATAAAAATCCAGTATAAAATGGTTTAAAAACATACTTAGAAGCTGTCAGTTTGGCTCTGTTGAAAAGGTAGCTGGAAAGCCCACTGCAAGTGGCAAATAAGACACTCCCCCCCCCTTCTTTTGCATATGAAAAGACCCTTTACACAAACAGCAGCAAGCTGGAGAAGGTAGCTGACGGTATTCACATAAAACTTTGGGGCTTGGTTAGGAGTCTGAAAATCAGAGCAATGTTATTTAAAAATAAGCAAAACTATACATTTATTTTTAAAAAAAACTTTATGGGCTTTATAAATAGATCATCTACAAAACATTTATGCAAAGAAAAAATGAGTGTATAATGTCCCTTTAATTACCATTCCCCAGTTTTCTATAACCAACACTGTTATAGAAATATATATGTTTAAACCTCTGTAATTACCTTGTAGCTAAGCTTCTGCAGACTGCCTCCTTATCTCAGATCTTTTGACAGACTTGCATTTCAGGCATTTAGTGCTGACTCTTAAATAACTTCACATGCAAGAGCACAATATTATTTATACGGAACACATGAACTAATGCCTTCTAGCTGTGAAAAACTGTCAAATGCATTCAGATAAGAGGTGGCCTTCAAGGGCTTAGAAATTAGCATATGTGCCTACCTAGGTTTAGCTTTCAACTAAGAATACCAAGAGAACAAAGCAAATTTGATGATAAAAGTAAATTAGAAAGTTGTTTCTGAATCATGAAAGGTTAATTTGGACTTTACTGTCCCTTTAAATAAAGGCTAGATTTAATAATGTATTCAAAGCAAAATTAGTATGTAGATGTATTTTTTTTAAATTATAAATATTTTTTGTTAAGATCAAAGATATAAGTGTAAAGGAATTTCTATAACATGTTAAACCCTAGACCGCCGATATCTATTTTATCTTCTGAGGACAATTAGGGACAGTTATAAAACAGGCAGTAAAAGAGAGTGCAGCAACATGGCTGTGTAGAAACCCTGTTATATATTTACTTTTACAATCCTATATTCCATACGGTCTTGTATTCACACTCTCTTTTATGTATGTCCTTAAAGGACCAGTCAACACAGTAGATTTTCATAATCAACAAATGCAAGATAACAAGACAATGCAATAGCACTTAGTCTGAACTTCAAATGAATAGTAGATATTTTTTTGACAATTTTAAAAGTTATGTCTATTTCCACTCCCCCTGTACCATGTGACAGCCATCAGCCAATCAGAAATGCATACTTGTACCATGTGACAGCCATCAGCCAATCACAAATGCATATACACTTATTCTGTGAATTCTTGCACATGCTGAGCTGGTGACTCAAAAAGTTTAAATATAAAAAGACTGCACTTTTTTAATGGAAGTAAAGTGGAAAGTTGTTTAAAATTGCATGCTCTATCTGAATAATGAAAGTTTAATTTTGACTTGAGTGCCCCTTTAATTGTCATCAGCAGAAGAGATAGATAAGGGATAAATCAAAGTTCCTACGTGTTTAGTGCCCATAGACTTAGATTGGAACAAATTATCAGCCTATATCGTACAGGTATTCAATCTATATCTAATACTTATAATCTTTCTTAAATTATTATAATCAGTTATTTGTAATGCGCCAACAGATTCCGCGGCACTAAATATCAGGGTCAGACAGGCTTAAATAAGTTAGCACAAAAATGGCAGATAATCTTTCCAGAAATAACTCCAGAAAGAATCGAGAAAAGCTTTAGTTTGGTGGAAAAAACATCAGTATCCACAAGTTGGTTAGACTCAAATTTTAAACTAATTTATAAAGGTTATATCACACAGAGTAGACTATCTAGGTGGTTTGATGGAAGTAATATAAGTTGTTCTAGATGTAACTATAGATAAACTGACTTAAAATGAATGTAAAGTTGATCGTTCTTAAACACCGCTAAGCATATATGTTGTGTACATAAATGTAGTCGCTAAGTTATTTATCAGAACGGTGTTTTTTTAAATATATTTGTTTTAAATTTGGTACCGTTTCTGTGCCAACTGCTCCCAAACGTTACTTCCTGGTTGATTGTGTGACGATTTGAGCTGTCCCACGCGCTCTAAGTACCTCTGAAGCAAGCTCCCAATAACAAGTGCTTCTGTCAAGGCGTCACTCTCTCTGGTAAATGACACATAGGGGCCGAATTATCAAGCTCAATTATCAAGAATGGAGCTTGATGCCCCTGTTTCCGCGTGAGCCTTCAGGCTTGCCGGAAACAGAAGTTATGAAGCAGCGGTCTAAAGACCACTGCTCCATAACTTGTCCGCTGCTCTGAGGCAGCAGACAGAAATCAACCCGATCGAATACGATCGGGTAGATTGACACCCGCTACTAGCGGCAAATCTGCAGGGGGTGGCATTGCACAAGCAGTTCACTAGAACTGCTTGTTCAATGATAAATGCCAACAGCGTATGCTGTCAGCATTTATCGATGTGCGGTGGACATGATACGCTACATCGTATCATGTCCACTCGCACTATGAAAAATTGGCCCCCAAGTATTCAATAAGTGACTAAACTCATTGCGTACTATGCAATCAGAGAGCGCAGTAGCATCGTTGCGATCGTAGAAGTTTTGCTTTTGGAATACCGTAACATTGCATTGTAAGTATACCCCAGATATGTAATTAATATTTTTTACAACAACCACAAATAATTTAGTTTTTATTAAAGATTTATAGTTCTAATATTTCTCTTTTATATAGCAAACATTATATTATACTTCTATGCCGAATTGAAATGGATTCTGTTTTTCCTTTATTATCATATATGCAGTCTCTATCTTCATTTTATCAATAGCTATTTTTGGTTTAAAGTTATGTAACATTTACACTAGAAAATCAACTTCTATTCCTATTTACTTTTACCGATCAATGTTGAATCCTCTAAAGTTACTAAGTGTTTACCTATGCGGCCAATAGAGCATGCGCATCTCATGAATGCGCATGTAGACTCAAGTCCAAATTTCTCTTTCACCGCATGCGCCATTGAAACTTGTGACGTTTCTGAAAAGGGGCAAAATGCCCGGGGGGGGGGGGGATTGATTTGTTGATTGCAGAATCGCCATCTGTCAATCAAGTAATAAATATTGGGGGGCGTAAGAATGACGATAATATTGCGATCGTTAAAAGGTAATAATTGGATTACTAAATTAAATACGAACGATTTGATGAATGAAACTATGCCTAATTTGTTATTTTCTTGTCCTGCACAATTGCAGATTATTTTCCCATTTCAGAGATCCACTTTTTAACTTGTACAGATATACAATGGTGCTTACCCCTCATTATGGACAACCAGACTGGGGGATTATTTGTTAAGGACATCATAGTCTTGGAGAAATGGGAAAAGCTGGGGTAGTGGTTCAGGGGGGAGAGAAGGAAACCTTATATTTTTATACTTTTTTACAAGTGGAGGTCTCCATATTTGAGTCGTTAATCTATGTATGTTTGCATGACACATTGTTTTTATTTATACTGCACTTAAAGTGTGAATTTACCTGTTTATGTATAATGTATAATACATTCGGGCCAGATTACAAGTTTTTCGTTATGAGCTGTGCAGTACTACCGTGCAGTTTATTCTCACCGCTCACTTACATACAGCACTGGTATTACGGGTTTTTACAAACCCGGCGTTAAAAGGCAAGAAGTGAGCGTAGAGCAAAATTGTGCTCCATACCGCACTCAAATGCCAGCGCTGCTTAAGTCAGCGGTGAGCTGGTCGTACGTGCTCGTGCACGATTTCCCCATAGACATCAATAGGGAAAGCCGGCTGAGAAAAAGTCTAACACCTGCCAAAAGGCAGCGTAAAACTCAGTAACGCAGCCCCATTGATTCCTATGGGGAAACTAAAGTTATGTTTACACCTAACACCCTAACATGAACCCCCGAGTCTAAACACCCCTAATCTTACACTTATTAACCCCTAATCTGCCGCCCCCGACATCACCGACACCTACATTATTCTTATTAACCGCTAATCTGCCGCTCCAGACACCGCCGCCACCTACATTATACTTATTAACCCCTAATCTGCTGCCCCCAACATTGCCAACAGCTACATTATATTTATTAACCCCTAATCTCCCGCCTGTCGCTGCAACCTACCTACACTTATTAACCCCTAATCTGCCACCCCCAACGTCGCAGCCACTATATTAAATGTATTAACCCCTAAATCTAAGTCTAACCTTAACACCCCCTAACTTAAATATAATTTAAATAAATCTACATAAAATTACTATCATTACCTAAATTATTCCTATTTAAAACTAAATACTTAACTATAAAATAAACCCTAAGATAGCTACAATATAACTAATAGTTACATTTTATCTAGCTTAGGGTTTATTTTTATTTTACAGGCAAGTTTGTATTTATTTTAACTAGGTAGAATAATTACTAAATAGTTATTAACTTTTTAATAACTACCTAGCTAAAATAAATACAAATTTACCTGTAAAATAAAACCTAACCTAAATTACAATAACACCTAACACTACACTACAATTAAATAAATTACCTACATTAAATACAATTAAATAAATTAAATTAATTTAGCTAAATCACAAAAAAATTACAGATCTTTAAACTAATTACACCTAATCTAAGAGCCCTATCAAAATAAAAAAAGCCCAACCAAAATAAAAAAAAAACCCTACCCTAAACTAAACTACCCATAGTCCTTAAAAGGGCCTTTTGCGGGGCATTGCCTCAAAGAAATCAGCTCTTTTACCTGTAAAAAAAAATACAAACAACCCCCCAACAGTAAAACCCACCACCCACGCAACCAACCCCCCAAATAAAAGCCTAACTAAAAAAAACTAAGCTCCCGATTGCCCTGAAAAGGGCATTTGGATGGGCATTTCCCTTAAAAGGGCATTTAGCTCTACTGCTGTCCAAAGCCCTAACCTAAAAAATAAACCCACCCAATACACCCTTAAAAAATCCTAACACTAACCCCCGAAGATAAAGATTCACTTACCGGGAGAAGTCTTCATCCAAGCGACAAGATGTCCTCAAGGAAGCCGGCAGAAGTGGTCCTCCAGACGGGCAGAAGTCTTCATCCAGACGGCATCTTCTATCTTCATCCTTCCGATGCGGTGCGGCTCCATCTTCAAGACATCCGGCGCGGAGCATCCTCTTCAAACGACGTCTTCTTCAGAATGAATATCACTTTAAGTGATGTCATCCAAGATGGCGTCCCTTAGATTCCGATTGGCTGATAGAATTCTATCAGCCAATCGGAAATAAGGTAGAAAAAATCCTATTGGCTGATGCAATCAGCCAATAGGATTGAACTTCAATCCTATTGGCTGATCCAATCAGCCAATAGGATTGAGCTCGCATTCTATTGGCTGATTGGAACAGCCAAAAGAATGCCAGCTCAATCGTATTGGCTGATTGCATCAGCCAATAGGATTTTTTCTACCTTAATTCCGATTGGCTGATAGAATTCTATCAGCCAATCGGAATCTAAGGGACGCCATCTTGGATGACGTCACATAAAATGATATTCATTCCGAAGAAGACGTTGTTTGAAGAGGATGCTCCGCACCGGATGTCTTGAAGATGGAGCCGCTCCGCGTCGGAAGGATGAAGATAGAAGATGCCGTCTGGATGAAGACTTCTGCCTGTCTGGAGGACCACTTCTGCCCGTCTGGAGGACCACTTCTGCCAGCTTCGTTGAGGACATCTTGCTGCTTGGATGAAGACTTCTCCCGGTAAGTGAATCTTCGTGGGTTAGTGTTAGGATTTTTTAAGGGTGTATTGGGTGGGTTTATTTTTTAGGTTAGGGCTTTGGGCAGCAATAGAGCTAAATACCCTTTTAAGGGCAATGCCCATCCAAATGCCCTTTTCAGGGCAATGGGGAGCTTAGGTTTTTTAGTTAGGCTTTTATTTGGGGGGTTGGTTGTGTGGGTGGTGGGTTTTACTGTTGGGGGGTTGTTTGTATTTTTTTTTACAGGTAAAAGAGCTGATTTCTTTGAGGCAATGCCCCGCAAAAGGCCCTTTTAAGGACTATGGGTAGTTTAGTTTAGGCTAGGGCTTTTTTATTTTGGGGAGGCTTTTTTATTTTGATAGGGCTCTTAGTTTAGGTGTAATTAGTTTAAAGATCTGTAATTTGTTTTTTATTTTCTGTAATTTAGTGTTTTTTTGTGATTTAGCTAATTTAATTTAATTTATTTAATTGGATTTAATGTCGGTAATTTATTTAATTGTAGTGTAATATTAGGTGTTATTGTAACATAGGTTAGGTTTTATTTTACAGGTAAATTTGTATTTATTTTAGCTAGGTAGTTATTAAATAGTTAATAACTATTTAGTAACTATTCTACCTAGTTAAAATAAATACAAACTTGCCTGTAATTTAAAAATAAACCCTAAGCTAGATACAATGTAACTATTAGTTATATTGTAGCTAGCTTAGGGTTTATTTTACAGGTAAGTATTTAGTTTTAAATAGGAATAATTTAGTTAATGATAGTAATATTTATTTAGATTTATTTAAATTATATTTGTTAGGGGGTGTTAGGGTTAGGGTTAGACTTAAGTTTAAAGGGTTAATAAATTTAGAATAGTGGCGGCGACGTTGGGGATGGCAGATTAGGGGTTAATAAATGTAGGTAGGTGGTGGCGATGTTGGGGGCAGCAGATTAGGGGTTATTAAATATAATGTAGGTTGCGGCGATGTCCGGAGCAGAAGATTAGGGGTTAATAAGTATAATGCAGGTGGCGGCAATGTTAGGGGCGGCAGATTAGGGGTTAATAATATTTAACTAGTGTTTGCGAGGCTGGAGTGCTGCGGTTTAGGGGTTAATATGTTTATTATAGTGGAGGCGATGTCCGGAGTGGCAGATTAGGGGTTAAAATTTTTATTATAGTGTTTGCGATGCGGGAGGGCCTCAGTTTAGGGGTTAATAGGTAGTTTATGGGTGTTAGTGTACTTTGTAGCACTTTAGTTATGAGTTTTATGCTACAGCGTTGTAGTGTAAAACTCATAACTACTGACTTTAGAATGCGTTACGGATCTTGTCGGTATAGGGTGTACCGCTCGCTTTTTGGTCTCCGAGGACAGACTTGTTATACCGGTTTTATGGAAGTCCCGTAGAAAAAAGGGTTTACGAACTTTACGTAAGTCGGTTTGCGGTAAGGCCAAACAAGTGTGCGGTGCACCTATACTTGCAAGACTCGTAATAGCAGCGGGCATAAAAAAGCAGCGTTAGGACCTGTTAACGCTGCTTTTTTACCTTAACGCACAACTCGTAATCTAGCCGATTGTTTTTGTTAGCAGAATTATATTCGCTATGTATGGTGCTAAATAACGTGTTATGCAACATGTATAGTGATGCTATCAATATGCTTGCATATCCGTTGAAATGAATTTATTTATTTATTTGCCTTTCCTTTGTTACAAGGAGTTAAAAAATAAAAAAAACATTAAAGGGACATGAAACCCAATTTTTTTATTTCATAATTCAGATAGAGCATACACTTTAAAACAACTTTCCAACTAAATTCTATTAGCAGATTTTCTTAATTCTCCTGGTGTCCTTTGTTGAAAGAGCAGCAATGCACTACTGGGAGCTAGCTAATCACATTGGGTGTGCACTCACCAATCAGCAGCTAGCTCCCAGTAATACATTGCTGCTCCTGAGCCTTCTTAAGTAACCTTTTCAACAAAGAATACCTAGAAAATGAACCAAATTAGATAACAGGAATAAATTGGAAAGCTGTTTAAAATTGCAGCCTCTATTTGAATATTAGAAGTTTAATTTTGACTTTACTTTCCCTTTAAACTCAAAATTGGATCAATCCATCAAATGTTAAATTAAAGATATTTACAAGCGTTCACTTAAAGGGATATTAAATACTTTCAGATGGTAATATAAAATGATAAATCCCATATATATAAAAAAAATGCAATATACTTATTTATTTTAGCCCATTTTCCTGTAATTCCATTCTGAAATTGTGAGCTTTTCGATTCCTGTTATAAATGGAAGTGCAGAACACTGTTATATTCCACACAGCCATTGGCTGCACACTCTAGTGACCTATTTATAACTGTCCCTTATTGGCCACAGGAGAAAAGGTAACCTAAGTTACAACATGGCAGTTCCCATTGTTTTGTAGACACTAAAAATTAAGCTTATTTTGTCAATATTTAAACAGCTTAAAAAACTTAAAAAAATCCATCTACATGTTATTCTCAGACTAATCTTTTCTTTGAATGTATCATTCTATCTAGCAGTTATTTAGTGTTTAATGTCCCTTTAATGAACTTTTTCATTATACTCACATTTACTAAAATGTTTTTAAAAATAAATTATAACAGGATTAGGTAATGTGCACATACATCAGAAATGTGTGGACATGCTGTTACATCACACATCACTTCAATTGGGACTTGTTAAAGGGACAGTCTACACCAGAATTTTTATTGTTTAAAAAGATAGATAATCCATTTATTAAGCATTCCTCAGTTTTGCATAACCAACACTGTTATATTAATATACTTTTTACCTCTGTGATTACCTTGTCTATAAACCTCTGCAGACTGCCCCCTATTTCAGTTCTTTTGGCAGACTTGCATTTTAGCCAATCAGTGCTGACTCCTCGCTAACTCCACGGGCATGAGCACAATGTTATCTATATGGCAAACATGAACTAATGCCCTCTAGTTGTGAAAAACTGTCAAAATGCATTCAGATAAGATACAGACTTCAAGGGCTACGAAATTAGCATAAAAAATAAATAATGAACATTATTAATATTGCTGTATTTCCTTTAATTCACTTTGGCAAATTATGTTTTTTTTCCATTTCCCCAGCGAAGCTGAAATGCATACTGCATATTTAAGTGATTTAAAACATTTTTATGCTGGTCTCTTGAAATGAAGCACTTAATGTCCCTTTAATTATAAATGCATTTAGAGGTAATATGATATGATATATCTTTGGAAGGGAACTATGAATCACAGATGCATTCTTTATGTCCAGTTCTAAATAAAATGATGTGCCTTAAAAGGACGATAAACTCATAGCATATCAGAAAATAATTGCTGTATTGGAAAATAAATGTATCAAAATCATTTAATATTTGCATACTGGCCAGTTTACATTGTCAAGGGCGGTTCTGATATACTTCTCCTGAAAATCTTGTTAGAATCCCTGTTTCTGGTCTCCTTTGCTGCAGGGCATTTTTACAGTTTTTCTCCACTAGAGGGTGTTAGTTCATGTGTTTCATATAGATAACACTGTGCTTACGCATGTGGAGTTCCTAGGAGCCCGCAGTGATTGGCTAAAATGCAAGTCTGTCAAAAGAATTGAAATAAGGGGCAGTTTGCAGAGGCTTAGATACAAGATAATCACAGAGGTAAAAAGTGTATTAATATAACTGTGTTGGTTATGCAAAACTAGAGAATGGTTAATAAAGGGATTATCTATCTTTTAAAACAATAAATATTCTGGTGTAGCCTGTCCCTTTAATAGGACATTAAAGGGATAGTAAAGTCCAAATTAAACTTTCATGATTCAGATAGGTCATGTAATTTTAAACAACTTTCTAATTTACTTTTATCATCAAATGTGCGTTGTTCTCTTATTATTCTTAGTTGAAAGATAAACCTAGGTAGGCTCATGTGCTAGTTTCTAAGCTCTTGAAGGCCGCCTCTCATCTGAATGCATTTAACAGTTTTTCATAGCTAGAGGGCGTTAGTTCATTTATTTAATATAGATAACACTGTGCTCACGCACGTGAAGTTATTTAAGAGTCAGCACTAATTGCCTGATATACAAGTCTGTCAAAAGATCTGAGATAAAGAGGCAGTCAGCAGAAGCTTAGATACAAGGTAACTACAGAGGTAAAAAAGTATATTAATATAACAGTGTTAGTTATGCAAAACTGGGGAATCGTAAATAAATGGATTATCTATCTTTTTAACCCTTTAAGGACACAGCTTTCAGTTTGCTCAATTGTTTTATGACGGAAAAATTCTGTCATATGTCCTTAAGAGGTTAAACAATATTTTTGGTGTTTACTATCCCTTTAAACACATTTTAAGCTGCATAACAATTTACGTCTATATCTGGGAAGAACTTTGCAAAGAATAATTCAGCTTTATTTTATCAAATGAGCAATTTTTTAATGTTTTTTTCTTTTCACGGATTTCCCTGTCCCCTAGAACAAAGGAACCCTTGTTAACCAATCACAAACTAGTACAAAGAAATAGCATAATCTTTGTTTGCACATGTGCATTTTAGGAAAGAGACTGGGGTAGCCTGCCCTCTTGTATTCCTTTAAAGGGACAGTCAACACTAAAATTGTTATTGTTTTAAAAGATAGATAACGCCTTTACTGCCCATTCCCCAGCTTTGCACAACCAACATTGTTATATTAATATACTTTATAACATTTAAACCTCTAAATGTCTGCCTGTTTCTAAGCCGCTATAGACAGCCTCTTATCACATGCTTTTTTATTAGCTTTTCACAACAGGAGACTGCTAGTTTGTGTGGGCCGTATAAATAAAAATGTGCTCACACCCGTTGAGTTATTTAAGAGTCAGCACAACACAGCACTAATTGGCTAAAATGCAAGTCAATAGATAATAAATAAAGTCATGTGATCAGGGGGCTGTCAGAAGATGCTTAGATACAAGGTAATCACAGAGGTAAAAAGTTTATTAATATAACTGTGTTAGTTATGCAAAACT
The DNA here is from genome assembly GCF_027579735.1 of Bombina bombina. Lineage (NCBI taxonomy): Eukaryota > Metazoa > Chordata > Amphibia > Anura > Bombinatoridae > Bombina > Bombina bombina. The sequence goes on along the minus strand of NC_069505.1, from coordinate 294,324,799 downwards.
AGAGAATGGGTAATAAAGGGATTATCTATCTTTTAAAACAATAACAATTCTGGTGTAGATTGTCTCAAGATGGTTTAGCTTAGTTGATTAGTAAAAAACAAACAACAAACAAACAGGTGTTAAAATAAGCAGACATATATTCCGTGTATCCTCTTTATCTAATAGCTAAATATAAATATACAATAATATTAACACCTAAACTACCTTATATGCTCACTGCTATTGCAAAAAATACTTTTCCTATCATGATTGATGATGCAAACCTTATAATACACCTTAAAAGAACAAATGAGGACTGAAAATGTGAGGTAAGGTGGGGGCGGGGTAAACAAAACTTCACAGATAAATTAGCTAAAAGTATTAAAGGGACATTATACACAACATTTAACTTAACTGCATGTAATAGACATTACTATACATAAGAATATGCAAAGATACTGGTATAAAAGTCCAATATAAAACCTTTTAAAAACGTACTTAGAAGCTCCCTATTTAGCACTGTTGGTGCTGTTAGGCTGGGACACCCACTGAAAGGTGCTGAGAACTGACCCCCCATATGACATTTATACAAACAGAAGCAATCTGAAGTCTGTATACATCAGTATACATCTAAAATGTTGGGGTTTGGTTAGGAGTCTGAAAATCAGAACAATGTTATTTAAAAATAAGCAAAACTATACATTTCTTTCATGTAATTGGCAAGAGTCCATGAGCTAGTGACGTATGGGATATACAATCCTACCAGGAGGGGAAAAGTTTCCCAAACCTCAAAATGCCTATAAATACACCCCTCACCACACCCACAACTTAGTTTTACAAACTTTGCCTCCTATGGAGGTGGTGAAATAAGTTTGTGCTAAGATTTCTACGTTGACATGCGCTTCTCAGCATTTTGAAGCCCAATTCCTCTCAGAGTACAGCGAATGTCAGAGGGACGTGGAGAGTATCACCTATTGGACGCAATGATTTTCCTAACGGGGGTCTTTTTCATAGGTTCTCTGTTATCGGTCGTAGAGATTCATCTCCTACCTCCCTTATTCAGATCGACGATATACTCTCATATACTATTACCTCTACTGATAACCGTTTCAGTACTGGTTTGGCTATCTGCTATATGTACATATACATTTTTACAAAAACACCCCCAGATGCGCTATATAAATAGATCATCTACAAAACATTTATGCACAGAAAAATCTAGTGTATAATGTCCCTTTAACTCAAGCTTCCCTGATGTAAAGTGGAACAAGTACAATTTTCAAAAGTATTTCACAGCAAAAGAAAGCAAAATAAATAATTTAATATATTGCAATAATGTTTCTTTTCAATAATGAAATATTTTATGCATTGTGGAAATGGTCCTTTCGACATGAATCCCCTTTTTTCCCTTTTCATGATTCAGATAGAGAGTATAATTTTAAACACGTGTCCAATTCACTACTATCACATTTGCGTCATTCTTGTTGTCCTTTATTGACAGAGCAGTAATACGCTACTGGGAGCTAGCTGAACACATCAGGAGAGACAATGACAAGAGACATGTGTGAACCCACCAATCAGTATAATCTCCCAGTAGTGCATTGCTGCTCCTGAGTTCGCCTAAGTAACCCTTTCCAAGAGAACAAAACAAATTAGATAACAGAAATAAATTAAATTGTTTGAAATTACACTCTATATCTGAATCAACAAAGTTTAATATTACATGTATTGTCCCTTTATATCTAATGACACTGCTGGGGTTTATGGCAGTTAAGGGGCTTATTGCAAATAGTAGCTTAGCAGTTAATAGCAGTGGGGTTTATAGTATTTTAGGGGTTTATTGCTGTGGAGCTTATGGAAACTAAGAGGTTTATTGCAGTGGGGGTCTTATCAGTTCAGTAGTTGGAAACAGTTATGGCAGTTTAGAGGTTAATAGCAGTGGGGATTTTAGCAGTTATGGGGATTTATTGTGGTGGGGGTTATTGATGTTTACGGGTTAAAGGGATACTAAACCCAATTTTTTGCTTAAAATACTCTATTTGAAGCATTAAAGAAAAAATTTGGGTTTAGTATCTCTTTAATAGCAATGGGGAGTATGATGGGGTATGGGGCAGGAAGACATATTGCTTGATATATATTCAAAAATACACATTTCTATATATATATATATATATATATATATATATATATATATATATATATATATATATATATATATATATAATCGTATTTTGGTACAATATATATATATTTATACCTATATATACGCATGATTAGATATAGGTATATATATATATATATAAAGGAATATATCTTTAAAAATACATAGAACATATTCTGCTATGTACAGAACATTGGAATGTGAAATATTTACAGTAAATACACAGTATAACACTTTATTAAATATGAATATTGCATAAATATGCTTTTACATGTTTTCATCTACCTAATTGCAAAGGGCTCCAATGAACTTATATATATATATATATATATATATATATATATATATGTGTGTGTACATATGTATTTATGTGTTTATATGTGTATATATGTCTGTTAATACATATATAAATACATATGTATACATATAATTATTATATATATATATATATACACATTTATACATATAGTGTACATCTTTAAAGATGTGTATGTGTATATCTAAATGTTAAAGTCCTCTGCCTGCCTTTTTTTTCTAACACCTAAGATCTCATATTTTTGAGCCCTTATAATTTGTTTGTGGATTTTTTTTTTTTTTTTAATAATTTCTAGTAGACAGTGTTATTATGAGCGTAACTGTACTTTGTAATGTATTTTTATATGTTTTGTACAACTTTTTAATTTCGCAAAACAGTTAGCCACAACTCTGAGATTGCGATTATGATTCTAGTGTAAATCGCGATTGCGCTCAACTTTTAATACAAGCGCAATTTAACCTGCGCGCAAACAATCGTACGTCACTGTGAAATCTAGACCTTAGTATTTGAATTGTATCAAGAGATTTTTAATATATCTTTGTTATAGATGAAATAACAGACACGCTTTATGTAATATAATTCATCTTCTAAAGTAAAGAAGTTTACTTATAAATAGTATATTGTTTACATTTCACAGACATTATTGCACTTATTTGGTTGTAAAGGATTGATCTGATCAAGTTACATTTAAAGGGGCAGTCTGGTCAAAATAAACATGTTAAGGATTCTAATAGGGCACACAATTGTAAACAACTTTCCAATGTACTTTTATCATCAAATTTGCTTTGTTCTCTTGGTGTTCTTAGTTGAAAGCTAAACCTAGGTAGGTTCATATGCTAGTTTCTAAGCCCTTGAAGTCTGCCTCTAATCTCAGTGCCTTTGACAGTTTTTTCCAAGTTAGAGGGTGTTAGTTTTTGTGTGCTTATAGATAACATTGTGCTCACGTGTGTGGAGTTACTTATGAGAGGTCAATGATTGATAAAATGCAAGTCTGTCAAAAGAACTGAGATAAGGAGCAGTCTGCAGAGGCTTAGATAAAAGGTAATCACAGAGGTAAAAACTATATTAATATAACCGTGGTGGTTATGCAAAACTGGGGAATCTGTAATAAAGGGATTATCTATCTTTTAAACAATAACAATTATGCAGTAGACTATCCCTTTAACACTGTTAGATAAGGCATAGTCTGGCTTGTCTCTACTACTATTTTCCCTTTTTTTTCACTGGTGATCTATTTTTTTCTGAAGTAATAAATAAAGTTCATATTAAAAAAAAAATAGAAATCTGTATAAAATAGAACAAATATACCAAAAAAGAAGTAAATAGTAAAACATTTAATTATATCATGGTCATTCAATATTTAATTATCCATAACGCTCCTGGCTGCTATATATTTATTTATTTAGAATTATTTTATTAGCTGAACTAAACTAAAAAATGGAATAGAGGTTTATAATGTAAGAATTAAATTTCTAGGTAGTTTGGTTTGTTACATTAGGGGAAATAATAATTCAGAATACTTTGGAAACAATACTATGTAAACAAGTCTGTTACCTGGCTCCTCAAATCTACAGAAATTCAAAATATGCTCCACTTTGCATCATTACCTTGCCCAGCTTAAAGTAAGAGGACTCATTATAGTATTATAGAGATTTGTATAATGTAATTTGTCGAAGTCTGAGTGGGGATTTATCTGGCCACTGCTAATGTGTTGTACAGATATATCAGAGGTGTTACTTTATGAAAATCTTGTAATTGTCACCTCCACAGACTAAAATGCACATATTACAATTATGATTCTTGAGTATAGTGCACGAAGACACCATTGTTACACACCAAAACAATTCCTGCCTTATCAGATATATATTGTAAGCATTAATGGGTCTTATTGTATGCAGAGCCATATACAGTATATTACTTTTATTATAATACTGTATATATATATATATATATATATATATAATATTTTTTTTTTAAATGACACCATTTAATGGATAACAAATTATAGATTTTTGCATAGATTGATACTAAGTGTAATTGTGAAATGATTCCATATATTTAATACTATTTTGGCTGTCTAAAGACCTTATAGCTTCTAAAAATAAAAGTTACTACTGTAATTTTGTAAATATCATCAATATAACTGGCCTTTTACCCTGAATGGTAAAGTTATAAAGAACAGAGTGACTGTATTACATATTTCTCCATGAATACAAATGGGTTATCAAATTATTCAATAAAATTGCATGTCTAAAGAATAGATGTGTTTATCAGATATGATACCTGTTATAGTTGCATTATGTGTTAAAATAAACACTTATTTTATCTGTAACCTATTATCTATGGATGTTCATTATGTAAATCTCAAATTTTGCTGGCACTGTGATAAGTATGTTTGTATAAAATGTACCTCAATAAAAGAAATATATAAAGAATATATGTGATTAACATAGACAAACACACCATTGTACAATTGAAAGGAATTATTTATTCCACTCGGTGAACTAGAACCAGCCACTAAAAAGCTACCAGAGCAAAAAGATAGCTTTGAAAATGTGCTTCCGATGTATATAAAATATGAATGGTTCCATATATATACATTTTTAGTTAGTGAATATTTATTTAAAATACTATTGGACCACTGTCTGTTGTTGTTGTTTTTTAATATATAATCTGACTCATAAATTGTACTTTAAAGGATTTCCTTGGGGGATATTGTATATAGTTATCTACAGGTTTATAAATCTAGTATATTTTTTGTTAGGGTGGGTTTTCCAATTACTGCCAGACATTTATTTAAATGGCTAATGTTTAAATACATTTAAATATGTACAAAAAAATGAGCATTGTTTTCTGCACACTCAAGCCAATATTTGCTCTTCCAAGTAAGGTAAATCGTGGGTATAGAAATTAGAAAAGTACTTTATGTTGACCACACACCTGGCTTTGGCCAAAAAGTTGTTGAGAGATTTCAGTAAAAATAGAGGCAAAACCAAATGAGAGTAACTGGGGAGTCGAAAGAGTAATTGTATTTTTTGCAATCCTCTTATAACTAATACTGTGAGCTTAGTGACTGCTATTTTAAGTCCCTGTAGGATTACCAACTAAAATGTTCCCATTGCAGATAGTTAGAGGCTAAATGTAGCCTTTTTTAAATAAAAAACTTGCGTAAAGTATTATAATCAAGATACATTGTGATGCAGCAGTCAAAATATCTTATATGTATACAAATGTATGGGCTAGTAGCTTTGAACCCCTGACTAGTAAGATATATATATATATATATATATATATATATATACAGGGAGTGCAGAATTATTAGGCAAATGAGTATTTTGACCACATCATCCTCTTTATGCATGTTGTCTTACTCCAAGCTGTATAGGCTCGAAAGCCTACTACCAATTAAGCATATTAGGTGATGTGCATCTCTGTAATGAGAAGGGGTGTGGTCTAATGACATCAACACCCTATATCAGGTGTGCATAATTATTAGGCAACTTCCTTTCCTTTGGCAAAATGGGTCAAAAGAAGGACTTGACAGGCTCAGAAAAGTAAAAAATAGTGAGATATCTTGCAAAGGGATGCAGCACTCTTAAAATTGCAAAGCTTCTGAAGCGTGATCATCGAACAATCAAGTGTTTCATTCAAAATAGTCAACAGGGTCGCAAGAAGCGTGTGGAAAAACCAAGGCGCAAAATAACTGCCCATGAACTGAGAAAAGTCAAGCGTGCAGCTGCCAAGATGCCACTTGCCACCAGTTTGGCCATATTTCAGAGCTGCAACATCACTGGAGTGCCCAAAAGCACAAGGTGTGCAATACTCAGAGACATGGCCAAGGTAAGAAAGGCTGAAAGACGACCACCACTGAACAAGACACACAAGCTGAAACGTCAAGACTGGGCCAAGAAATATCTCAAGACTGATTTTTCTAAGGTTTTATGGACTGATGAAATGAGAGTGAGTCTTGATGGGCCAGATGGATGGGCCCGTGGCTGGATTGGTAAAGGGCAGAGAGCTCCAGTCCGACTCAGACGCCAGCAAGGTGGAGGTGGAGTACTGGTTTGGGCTGGTATCATCAAAGATGAGCTTGTGGGGCCTTTTCGGGTTGAGGATGGAGTCAAGCTCAACTCCCAGTCCTACTGCCAGTTTCTGGAAGACACCTTCTTCAAGCAGTGGTACAGGAAGAAGTCTGCATCCTTCAAGAAAAAACATGATTTTCATGCAGGACAATGCTCCATCACGCGCGTCCAAGTACTCCACAGCGTGGCTGGCAAGAAAGGGTATAAAAGAAGAAAATCTAAAGACATGGCCTCCTTGTTCACCTGATCTGAACCCCATTGAGAACCTGTGGTCCATCATCAAATGTGAGATTTACAAGGAGGGAAAACAGTACACCTCTCTGAACAGTGTCTGGGAGGCTGTGGTTGCTGCTGCACACAATGTTGATGGTGAACAGATCAAAACACTGACAGAATCCATGGATGGCAGGCTTTTGAGTGTCCTTGCAAAGAAAGGTGGCTATATTGGTCACTGATTTGTTTTTGTTTTGTTTTTGAATGTCAGAAATGTATATTTGTGAATGTTGAGATGTTATATTGGTTTCACTGGTAAAAATAAATAATTGAAATGGGTATATAATTGTTTTTTGTTAAGTTGCCTAATAATTATGCACAGTAATAGTCACCTGCACACACAGATATCCCCCTAAAATAGCTAAAACTAAAAACAAACTAAAAACTACTTCCAAAAATATTCAGCTTTGATATTAATGAGTTTTTTGGGTTCATTGAGAACATGGTTGTTGTTCAATAATAAAATTAATCCTCAAAAATACAACTTGCCTAATAATTCTGCACTCCCTGTAAAACATGGGCAGGCAGTCTGGATTTTCAAATGTACTCAAACTTTATTTGTGATATTTTGAGGTCATCTGAGAAACATCACATTTGCATAAATCAAAGGTGAGTATGTTTGAAAATCTAGAGAATGTCTGCCAGATGTTTTGCCGGCACCAAGGTAGAGGGTGAGAGAAGTGAGAATGGGCACCTTTGTTAATATATATATATATATATATATATATATATATATATATATATATATATATATATATATATATACACACACACAATATCTCACAAAAGTGAGTACACGCCTCACATTTTTGTAAATATTTTATTATATCTTTTTATGTGACAACACTGAAGAAATGACACTTTGCTACAATGTAAAGTAGTGAGTGTACAGCCTGTATAACAGTGTAAATTTGCTGTCCCCTCAAAATAATTAATGTCTAAACCGTTGACAACAAAAGTGAGTACACCCCTAAGTAGAAATGTCCAAACTGGGCCAAAAGTGTCAATATTTTGTGTGGCCACCATTATTTTCCAGCACTGCCTTAACCCTCTTGGGCATGGAGTTCACCAGAGCTTCACAGGTTGCCACTGGAGTCCTTTTCCACAACGACATCACAGAGCTGGTGGATGTTAGAGACCTTGCGCTCCACCACCTTCCATTTGAGGATGCACCACAGATGCTCAATAGAGTTTAGGTCTGGAGACATGCTTGGCCAGTCCATCACCTTTCCCTTCAGCTTCTTTAACAAGGCAGTGGTCATCTTGGAGGTGTGTTTGAGGTCGTTATCATTTTGAAATACTGCCCTGCAGCCCAGTCTCCGAAGGGAGGGGATCATGCTCTGCTTCAGTATGTCACAGTACATGTTGGCATTAATGGTTCCCTCAATGAACTGTAGCTCCAAAGTGCCGGCAGCACTCATGCAGCCCCAGACCATGACACTCCCACCACCATGCTTGACTGTAGGCAAGACACACTTGTCTTTGTACTCCTCACCTGGTTGCCGCCACACATGCTTGACACCAGTTGAACTAAATAAGTTTATCTTGGTCTCATCAGACCACAGGACATGGTTCCAGTAATCCATGTTGTTAGTCTGCTTGTCTTTAGCAAACTGTTTGCAGGCTTTCTTGTGCATCATCTTTAGAAAAGGCTTCCTTCTGGGACGACAGCCATGCAGACCAATTTGATGCAGTGTGCGGCATATGGTCTGAGCACTGACAGGCTGACCCCCCCCTCCACCCCTTCAACCTCTGCAGCAATGCTGGCAGCACTCATATGTCTATTTCCCAAAAACAGCCTCTGGATATGATGCTGAGCATGTGCACTCAACTTCTTTGGTCGACCATGGCGAGGCCTGTTCTGAGTAGAACCTGTCCTGTGAAACCGCTGTATGGTCTTGCCCACCGTGCTGCAGCTCAGTTTCAGGGTCTTGGCAATCTTCTTATAGCCTAGGCCATCTTTATGTAGAGCAACAATTATTTTTTTCAGATCCTCAGAGAGTTCTTTGCCATGAGGTGCCATGTTGAACTTCCAGTGACCAGTATGAGAGAGTGTGAGAGCGATAACACCAAATTTAATACACCTGCTCCCCAATCACACCTGAGACCTTGTAACACTAACGAGTCACATGACACCGGGGAGGAAAAATGGCTAATTAGGCCCAATTCAGACATTTCCACTTAGGGGTGTACTCACTTTTGTTGCCAACGGTTTAGACATTAATGACTGTGTGTTGAGTTATTTTGAGGGGACAGCAAATTTACACTGTTATACAGGCTGTACACTCAATACTTTACATTGTAGAAAAGTGTAATTTCTTCAGTGTTGTCAGATGAAAGATATAATAAAGTATTTACAAAAATGTGAGGGGTGTACTCACTTTTGTGAGATACTGTATATATATATACATATATTTATGGACACAGATGTGGCTGAAAGTATTGGTACCCTTGAAATTTACAGAAAAACACGAAAATGCCCAACTGGAGTTTGCCAAAATGCATGTTGACATGCCACAGTCCGTTTGCGAGAATGTCTTTTGGACAGAGGAAACAAAAGTAGAGCATTGTGCAAATCACAACTCAATGTTTGGAGAAGGAAAAAAGAAGCTTTTAAAACAAAAGAACACCATCTCTACCGTGAAACATGGGGGCAGCTCAGTTATGTTTTGGAGTTGCTTTGCTGCCTCTGGCAATGGGTGCCTAGAATCTGTGCAGGGCACAATGAAATCAGAATTCTATGAAGGCATTCTGGAATGACATGTACTGCCAGTGTCAGAAAGCTCCGTCTCATTTGCAGGTCATGGATCCTCCAGCAGGATAATGACCCAAAACACACCTCAAAAAGCACCCAAGAATGGATGAGAAGAGAGCATTGGACTGTTCCAAAGTGGACTTTTATGAGTCCAGATCTGAATCCATTTGGAAATTTGTGGAAAGAGCTGAAATTCGCAGTGGAGAAAAGACACCCATCAAATCTGAGAGAACTGAAGCAGTTTGCTCAAGAAGAGGGGGCCAAAATCTCAGTCGAAAAGTGTAGAAATCTTATTCAGTAATTGACACCCTTCCACTTTTTAAGAACATGCACAATTTTCTCTAAACTAAGTTATATATATATATATATATATATATATATATATATATATATATATATATATATATGGAAAATTCCGGATGAGTAAGAAGCTGCTGCAGTGGATGATTAAGGCTTCTATCTATTCTTAGCATTGAGTGGACTAGTAACTTTTCCCATAAGTTGGCAATCTTGCTTGAATTTGAATAATAGCCATAGAGCCACTTAAAGTAATCTTTTGTGTCTCACAGCTTTGACTTTTGATATTTATGTGACTCTTCATCAGTCTTCCTTTGGGGTAGCTGTAAAATGTATGATTTAACCAAGCTAATGCTTCTCAGAAACTGGTGCTAAGCTACTGTTGCAGCTTGCTTGCCTCCTAAATCTATATTTTTTAACAAAATATAAATGTCTCCTGTATATTTCTATATATCAAGAGATGTAAAATAAAAATGTATTATTTTATAGCCTATGTGAATTTGTTTATCCAGAAAACAGGCGGTCTTCTTAGTGCATGGGCCAAAAAATACTTTAAATGAGCAAACACAAAAGATGATTGTATGTCATTTTCAATATGTAAATGTTGGTTTGTTTTCTCAGAAAATTGTTTTACAAAATCATTAAAATGTTTTCAACTAAGACTGTACTTATAATATATATATATGTATATATATATATATATATATATATATTGTATCCTCAATATTATAATTAATTTATATTTTAATTTGCATACTTTAAATATTAAGTAATTTAATTTACTTATTATATTTTTGTGTGCATACCATGATTTATAGCTTTTTTCTCTACATTATTATGAGCAAAAATAAATAAATACATAAATATAAAAGGACTCCATGCTAGTAAAAACCCAAAGGGTATGTTGTAAAATTGTCATACTGGTTATTAAATAATTTTATATTAAAATAGTACCAGTAAAAGAAAAAATGTATAATATTTTATAATAATAATAATTATTAATAATAATAAAAAATGTCTTGCATAACACAAATATAAATAATACTAAGAAATAAAATAAAATTATACTTCTACTACTACTACTAATTATAATGTTATAAATTAAAGTATTATATAAAGAAGTATATATATATATATACAGTATATATACACTATATATATATATATATGTATATATATATAGTGTATATATATATATTATATTATTTACCCTAAAGTTTTCTAGATGCAAATTACTTTAATGTAAGTGTTAAATAAACAGTACATTATTTATTTAGAAGACTGGGTTCACCCGCTCATGTTAGCTAATCCAGACACTCAAAAAACAATTACACTGATTTTTAACAACATTTTCAACTTACTGCAGTGTGCCTTATACTAAATCTATTGTTTCTTTAATGAACACATTAACCATTACATATGCATATGAAATAAATAGTCACATTTTCATCAGGATTAGCCTAATAGCATTAAGAGCTTATTTATTTATTTTAATTTCCTTGAAAATAAAATGGAAACACTTAAATAAGATCACTTATTACTTGACTGGTTTCTTAGAATACTGTAAAGGTATAACAACCCAAATTCATTAAAATATAAAAAATAATTTTATACATTAATGGTTTTAAATAAAAGAGGAGTTATATGATTGCCACTTTAGAGAAAGGAAGGGGGATGTTCTGGTTGGAAGAGATAACACCTTGTCCCACGTGATAGCTCCTCTAGTGTCCCCATTAGCTACTAATTACTTGCAAACAAATAAACAATTAACTCGCCATGCCTCTTGGTGGGGGAGTCTTCATTGAGATGCTAAAACTTTCTAATGAAAGATTTTAATTAATGACGTTGTAAATCCAACCCCCTCATCAACTAAACTATAAGAAGGGCCAAAAGGCTGAAGGCTAATCATTGTGGTGTGGAAGTTACACAGAAAGTGTAAGAATGGCTAGTGCAACCCTGTGTGAGGCCAGTCCAAGGATGTCTTCAACTTTTCAGAAAGGTTCTATTTTTGCAGAGAACAGAATCTCGCAGTGTTCATTTTCAATTGATCACATTTTGGGATTAGACAAGAAAAAGGATTTTTCACCAACACTTTCCAAGCCTCATAGGCCATGGATGGACCGATGTGACAAAAAAGGTATTTGAAGAAATGACATATTAGTTGTAGAACTGTAATTAGTTGCCATAGTGTGCGTGTGTGTGTATATATATATATATATATATACAGTATATATATATATATATATATATATATATATATAAATATATATATATATATATATATATATATATATATATTTTGACTTTCGCTTATGTACTGTGTTGTTTGACTGAAAACTGAACAACTTACTTTGGAGGCCAATAGCAGAATATAGACAACAGTCTTTTTCCCCCTTTTTGCATGATTTAAATTGTAAAAAGTTAATTAAAAATAGTTCCCTGTTTATATGCAAAATGATATATTTTTAGTTTTTTTTTCTTTGTTATTCAGTATTTATTTCTATTTTTAGGAGCAGTTGATACCCATTGTTGGCGGATCCCTGTGTTTACATATGACGTACCAATAAAAATGAATGCAGTGCAGCAATCTACAGAAAAAGAAACAACAATGAGCTATGAGAAATGTTGCCCAGGACTGGATCGGCTAACTTATAAACGGGAATTAAGTTGGTACCGAGGGAGAAGACCAAGGACAGCTTTCACAAGAAATCAGGTAGGTTCAATATCAAGAAATTGTTCAGTTTTGCTATGAAAATATTTGTCCTCCTTAAGCTTGTTTTTTTTTGCATAGTTTATCAATGGAAAAAGTTGACCCATAAGTTGACATTGTAACAGTGAATGTGTTTCTAAGTATATTTATTTAAAGGGACTGTGTAGCTCCCAGTGATCTATTTTACCTACTGACCTGCATACAATTTTTTTACAATAGCACCTTTACCTTTATTTAGTCATTTGAAATAAATGATTTTGCTGTTATACTGACAATTTCAGTACATAAATGCTGGTTATAGAGAAAGTATGTTAACAAGAAGGTTTAGATGAAATGATGCTCCTTGTGGGGGCTGTGACAGAGGGGTATTAATATATATATATATATATATATATATACCTGTTGTTGTTTTTTCCAGATCGAAATACTGGAGAATGTTTTCAGAGTAAATTCCTATCCAGGTATTGATATCAGGGAGGAGCTTGCGAACAAACTAGCACTAGATGAAGACAGGATACAGGTATGACATACAAGTTGTGTTATTTATATCTCAAAAGTGTTTTTTTTAATGTACACCTTTATAGATTTATGTGTGTGCTTGCCTGCATGTGTGTGTCGGCATGTGTTTGTATGTATATGTGTTACTGTATAAATATATGTGTTTGTGTGTATGCATGTATATGTGTGTATCTGTGTATGTATACTGTATACATATATGTGTGTGCATGTGTATGTATGTATATGCATGTATCTGTGTATGTATACTGTATACATATATGTGTTTGTGTGTGTATGCATGTACAGTATATGTGTTTATCTGTGTATGTATACTGTATACATATATGTGTGTATGCATGTATATGTGTGTATCTGTGTATGTATACTGTATACATATATGTGTGTTTGTGTGTATGTGTGTATCTGTGCATGTTTACTGTATACATATATGTGTGTTTGTGTTTATGCATGTATATGTGTGTATCTGTGTATGTATACTGCATAAATATGTGTGTGCATGTGTATGTATGTATATGCATGTATCTGTGTATGTATACTGTATACATATATGTGTGTTTGTGTGTATGCGTGTATATGTGTGTATTTGTATATGTATACTGTATACATATATGTGTGTTTGTGTATCTATGTATCTATGTATAATTAGCATAACATTAGAAATCTCAGTTTAGTCATTGCTACATTTTTATCAACATAGCTCTGAATAATAAAATAAAAATGTATTGCTTTTTTTTTTATGATTGCTTTTTTTTTCCATTACAGATTTGGTTCCAGAACCGTCGTGCAAAACTCAAAAGATCCCATCGTGAATCACAGTTCCTAATGGTCAAAGACTCATTAACTCCACAAATACAAGAATAAGGAGATCGTCTTGTAATTTACTTGAACTTGTATAATATTGTTTGGTTAAACATATACTGTATGTTAAAAAAGATAATCTTTCTTTACGCCCCTCAATGCCTTCATGAATGTGATGAACTATTGATTTTTCCCCCTTCCTGATTTATTTAATATTAAGTTAAAATATGTGTACCCCACCCCACAAGAAATGTAAATATTTTCATGTGAAATACAGATGCACTTTTTTGTAAATAGGTTTTTAAATGATTTAAATAAATATTTTTAAGGAGTACAGTGTACTTTTTTATTCTAGTTCACAACAAGGAAAGAATTTTTGGGATCAGAGAACAAGGTTTTAAAAACTGATTCCATCAAATACAGTATAGCATAAAGCATTGTTCTGCACTTGACTGTGTAATTTCTAAAATATATGGTATAGAGTAAAATATTTTGAGATACGTTTGCAAAAACATATATATATATATATATATATATATATATCTTACACAACCTTAAAGGGACAGTATACAATCATTTTCATATAACTGCATGTAATAGACACTACTATAAAGAATAAGATACTGATATAAAAATCCAGTATAGAACTGTTTAAAAACTAACTTAGAAGCTCTCAGTTTAGCTCTGTTGAAAAAGCAGTTGGAAAGCCCACTGCAAGGGGGACATAAGACATCCCCCCCTCCACCCTTCTTTTGCACGTGAAAAGACCCTTTACACAAACAGGAGCAAGCTGGAGTAGGTATCTGATGGTATTCTCATAAAACTTTGGGGCTTGGTTAGGAGTCTGAAAATCAGAGCAATGTTATTTAAAGTAAGCAAAACTATAATAAAAATTAAAAAAAAAACTTTATGGGCTTTATAAATAGATCATCTACAAAACATTTATGCAAATTAAAAATGAGTGTACAATGTCCCTTTAAAGGAACAGTACACTGTAAAATTGTTTTTCCATTAATGTATTCTGAATGACTTGTTATACCAACTGCAGAGTATAAAATATTTGAGAAATTGCATGTTCATGCTTATATGTATATATGAAGTAGCTGATTTTGTGCTTTGAAACCACAGCCTATTACAATGGGTTGAACTTAAAGGTGATATCAGATCTCATTATGTTATCACTTTGTGTACACACACTTGCTTCGTTATCTTTTATTTGGCTGGAACAGCAAAGCTCAATACATAGAGAGAACAATGGACAATTATCATTTTATTTCCTGCAGCCCACTGAGAGTGTAACTTCTTCTGCTGGCTGTGTTTACTTAAAAATATGTATATTAAAAATTTGTATAATTCACTTTCCATGTCTTTGTGATAACAAGTTGAACATATAATATTTATAATAAATTTGCTGCTCCCTAGAAATAGTTAAAATGGGTTATGCAAAAGAAAGAATAGAAGAAATGCATCATGATAACTTTTTAATACTGCACAAAAAAAAAAAGAGAAAAGATTTTTATCTTAAATAGAATCTGTCCCTTCAAGAGAATTAGAAAATAGTTTTCCATTCAATAAGCTTTAGCACACGCAGATGGATTATATTATACATTGTGTTAAAAGGACATACAAGTGCAAAATGCATATAACTATTTATTTAACCCCTGCAAAGGGGTCAAATACATCATTAAAGTCAACTCCTGAGCAGCAATACACTAATGGGAGATAGGGAATGGTGACAACACATATATGCTTCTTGTCATTGGCTTACCAAATGTGTTCAGCTAGCTCCCAGTAATGCATTACTGCTCTTTAGCTAACTTTAATTATGTGTTTAATCACATTGTATGGGGCTAATCGTGTAGTTACATGCAAACGTGCAAGCAGTAGTGCAATTCAACGCTACTGAATCTGTTGGCTACAAATAACTGATAACAATAATAATAATTATTATTATATTTTGTACATTTATGTCTCCTTGAATTATCTAAATGATCTCATTGCTTATTACAATAAATATAAATTTAACTATCATATATTGATATTTTTCATTGTCATTTTCAGGAGTACGTGAATTCCCTGGGAATACTTCTATGTTCTCTAGAGTGTTTTAAATAAAGTTATTCCCTGACATTAGCTATATGCTGAGGCAATATTCTTCATGTACCATTTTAAGTGTATCACTTATTTTTTTATAAAAAAAAAAAAAGGAAAGAGGGTTTAAGAGAGAATATCTAGCAGGGGTTATTTTATTATTATAAAGTTAGTAATTTACACTAGGGAAGAGAAGTGTGTGCATTTAAAACATTCAGCAAAGATGATGAAAAAAGCCAGCCAATTTTGGTGAAATTTAGCTGTATCAAATCAGCTTTAAAAGTTGCTTTATTCTCAAAAAAAGTGACGTTATAAAATTAAACAAACTGGCTTGGAAATTAGCAAAGTTTAACTGACTTGTAAAGGGAATTCACAAAAAAAGCTGCCTTGCTAGATTTTTATTCTTGTTTTCAATAAAATATTATCTTTGACAGGTCTATTTAATAAAAATGTACAACAAAATTTGCTATAATTGACAAGTCAAAGTTTTAAAGTAAGTTGCAAGTCAGGTATTTGTGGATAGTCGACTTGACAAACTTTTATTAGCAAGTTGGATATATGTTTTGAATAGCTAATTTTAAGTGGATATTATCCATAGCATGTTTATGTAAAAATATAGCAACATTGCAATATGCATACATTATTTACTTTGCTTTCTCTTGCTGTAATATAGCTGAAAATTCAGCTTGTGCACTTTCTAGATCTCTTTGCTAATCAAGACAAATTTTTTTTTTCTGTTATAGCAGTGGGGATACTGGGTGGTTTACATATATTCTTGTAGGATAGAAATGAGCAATATGTGTTTTACAAAGTAACTGTAGACTGTGAGCTTGTAAGGATATGTATGTGCCATATAACTATATAAGCATATGAACGTGGCAGCATTTCAAATTTTTTGTTTATTTGCAAGTGGATGTACACCAATACCCCCTGTTTTGTGTAACTATGTGTTCTCATTGACTCTACTTCCAAAGATGTATTTAAACTCTTTTTGTAAGGTGTGTTTAACCAAACTTTATGAATATATAATATATAGATAGTTAGATAGATATATTTGTTATTTATTCCAATATATTAACATAATATTGCACACATTTTTACTTTGTTTCCAAAGAACAAGATTATTTCATTTTTCCCTTTTAAACTCTTTTTTAAATTATTAAAAATCATTATCAATTTTTTTCATTCTCTTGGTATCTTTATTTGAAAAAGCAGGAATGTAAGCTTACAAGCCGGCCCATTTTTGGTTCAGAACCCTGGGTAGTGCTTGTTTAATGGTGGCTACATTTAGCCACCAATCAAAAAGCGCTTACCCAGGTGCTGAACCAAAGATGGGCCAGCTCGTAAGCTTACATTCCTGCTTTTTCAAATAAAGATACCAAAAGAATGAAGAAAATTTGATAATAGGAGTAAATTAGAAAGTTGCTTAAAATTACCTGCTCTATCTGAATCATGAAAGAAACAATTTGGGTTCAGTGTCCCTTAAACGTTCCTAATGTACTCTGGAAATGTAAGGGTGAAAACCACAATTCACTCCTACCGAGAGACTCTCCTCTGCAACCTCCCTTCTATAAAACCAAGATTTAACAACACCAGGAGCTGATTTTTCAAGGGCCGAATGGCCCCTGATGACCCTTTTTCCGCGCGAGCCTTCAGGCTCGCCAGAAACAGCAGTTATGAAGTAGCGGTCTTAAGACTGCTGGTCCGCCGCCACTTAGGCGGCGGACATCAATCCGATTGGATTGATTGATTGGCTGAGAATCTGCAGGGGGCGGCATTGCACAAGCAGTTCACCAGAACTGCTTGTGCAATGCTAAATGCCGACATTGTATGCTGTCGGCATTCAGCGATGTCTGGCGGACATGATAATTCGGCCCCCAGGTCTCCTGCTAGTGCCAAATGTAAAGTGGTGGACATTTTACATAGAGTGGATTTGTTAATGTGACAGTAAATACTTGTACTTACACGATTTGTCTTCAGTCGTGCAATACATTAACATTCTAGGTGAGCAGTGTTCCCTCTAAGGCCACAATCTGTCTGTGGCGTAGCAGTGAAAAAGTTAATTAGGTAACCCCCAACCTGTATTTAGCTAACACTGCACAATGCAGACTGCAATGTGTGGTTCTCTTATTAACTGTGTCACTGCTGGGCTGCACACAAACTGGCCTTAGACGGAACGCTGTAGGTGAATGTGAAATGTTGTAAATGCATTAATACTTTGTCTGTTGACGTTGCTATTCAATGACCAAACTTCCCCATCACATGTTTTATTTGCCATAACATTTTTAGATAAATTATATGACTGTGGAGCATTTATATCACAGAACAAACAAGATGTGTTTAGTCAGGGTAACTTACAAAGGAAATTATTTCTTGTAACAGTAAGTGTGGGCTGCAAAGATTATTCCTCACTCGATTGCAAAAGGGTTCAATCAAGTGGCATAAAACAAAATAAGAATAAGAATAGGATTTCTAACCTATCAGGAAGTGTGTGTTTGTGCACATCTCATCCTATTGGATAGATTTGCTCACTGGCTGATAAAGACAACTCCCGCATCACTATTGGTAGACATTAACAAGCCGAGAAAGCTTGAAATAAAAGTCTTATTTTAGTATAGCAGCATCTATTTTTAAAAAAAAACAACATTTTATCATATGTTATCATGTAACAAAGTTCCTTTACATTTTATTTTTAAAGAGACATGAAACCCAATTTTTGTTTTATGATTCAGATAAAGAATACAATCTTAAACAACATTCCAATTAACTTCTATTATCTAATTTGCTTCATTCTTTAGATATCCTTTGTTGAAGAAATAGCAATGCACATGAATAAGCCAATCACACAAGGCATCTATGTGCAGCCACTAATCAGCATCTACTGAGCCTATTTAAATATGATTTTCAACTAATAATATCAAGAGAATGAAGCAAATTAGATAATAGAAGTAAATTGGAAAGTTGTTTAAAATTGCATGGACAGGTAAGAGGAGCCGCAGCCTAGGTGTGTAGGGCGGTGAACCGGAAGAATACCTCGAACAGGCTTAGTGTGACCCTGGTTACCCGGAGCGCCGGAGCCAAGGTGGTGGATCAATCCGCATAGCAACAGAGAAGAAAGTAACAGCAGACACTGCTCCAGATTACAAAGTTAAAACCAAATAACTTTTATTTCAGTTGGTATAAAAAGCAAACAGACAGACATGGCAGGTTGGAGGACAGACCGTCTATGAGACGGTCTGTCCTCCAACCTGCCATGTCTGTCTGTTTGCTTTTTATACCGACTGAAATTAATGTTATTTGGTTTTAACTTTGTAATCTGGAATCTGGAGCAGTGCCTGCCGTTACTTTCTTCTCTGTTTAAAATTGCATGCTCTTTCTAAATCATGAAAGAAAGAAAAAAATTGGGTTCCATGTCCCTTTAAACAAACATGAAATATACTAAAGCAATGCCATTGCATTCTTAATTAACTTCCCTGTGTGATTCATCCCCATTTGTCTTGGTATTATATTTTGTGCCTTGAAATGCCAATGACAATATAGAAAGAGACTGTCCAATTATTTTTGTGTATAGTCATCAAGCATTGAGCCGGGTAGCCAGTGCACTTGTTAAATCTTCAAATGAGCTCTGCTCATAGCTGTGAAAGAGTGATAAAGACGCTCTGTTACTTTGCGTATTCTGTATTTTCTCTAAATCCCGTTAAAGGAACATTACAATCAATATTTATTTCTGCAGAGATTTTATTCCTCATCCATTCTCTAAACATTGCAAACTCAGTGGGAAGTAAATGCAGAAGTACAAACAGCCTTGTACATCATTAGTTATTTTAATATCAGTTTATTTTCTGATAAGTAATAAAAAAATAGAGAATCTCCAGTATCCTCTGATACAGTAGCCAACCTACTTAACAGAGGGCCCTAGTTCAACTCAGTAATAAGCAAGAGTAATAATATACCTGGTTCCCTGTATAAGTATTTTGAGTATCTATCTATCTATCTATCTATCTATCTATCATCTATCTATATATTATATATTTATTATCTTTTATCTATCTATTTATTATCGATCTATCTATCTAATTCTATTTATTATCTATTATCTATCTATTATCTATCTATTTAGTATCTATATATCTATCTATTTATCTATCTATCTACTTTAAAGAAATATGGTACTTAAAATCATTTATTTGAAAGAGAAGCAGTAAAAGGGACATGAAAAACAAAATTTTCTTTCCTAATTAAGACAGAAAATCAGATTTAAAACAAATTTCCCATTTATTTCTATTTTCAATTTTGGTTCATTCTCTCTAAAATATAACAATCATGATCATCTATCGATCTATTTATATCTGTATCCATCTATCTCTATCAGTCTATCTATCTCTATCAATCTATCTCTATCAATCAATCAATCAATCTTTATCTATCTATCCTTATCTATCTATCTATCTATCTTTATCTATATATCTATCTGTATCTATATATCTATCTATCTATCTCTATCAATCAATCTATCTTTATCTAGCTATCCTTATCTATCAAACTATATATCTTTATCTATATATCTATCTATATCTATCAGCTATCTATCTATCTATCTAAATAAATCTATCTATCTGTCTGTCTACACAAACACACACAAATAATATAAAAAAAGAATAAGACAGATAAACAAAAGTTGCTCTTTTACTGAAGTGTGGGAAGACAATTTTAAACATTATGCAAATAGTATGTTAAGTGCTGTACAATGATGTGAGTTTCTATCTATACATTACACCCTGATGAGTACACTTCTCTGTATAAACACAATGAGTTTGTATACTCTGATGAATATGCTGTGCTGTACAATGTTGGAATATCTATACACTACTAGGGAACACACTGTACTGTATAATGATGTATCTATACACAGATGAATATGTTGTAATGATGTATCTATACACTGATGAATATGTTGTAATGATGTATCTATACACTGATGAATATGCTGTGCTGTACAATGTTGGAATATCTATACACTACTAGGGAACACACTGTACTGTATAATGATGTATCTATACACAGATGAATATGTTGTAATGATGTATCTATACACTGATGAATATGTTGTAATGATGTATCTATACACTGATGAATATGCTGTGCTGTACAATGTTGGAATATCTATACACTACTAGGGAACACACTGCACTGTATAATGATGTATCTATACACTGATGAATATGCTGTAATGATGTATCTATACACTGATGAATATGCTGTAATGATGTTTCTATACACTGATGAATATGCTGTAATGATGTATCTATACACTGATGAATATGCTGTAATGAGTATCTATACACTGATGAATATGCTGTGCTGTATAATGTTGGAATATCTATACACTACTAGGGAACACACTGCACTATGTAATGATGTATCTATACACTGATGAATATGCTGTAATGATGTATCTATACACTGATGAATATGCTGTGCTGTATAATGTTGGAATATCTATACACTACTAGGGAACACACTGCACTATGTAATGATGTATCTATACACTGATGAATATGCTGTGCTGTATAATGTTGGAATATCTATACACTACTAGGGAACACACTGCACTGTATAATGATGTATCTATACACTGATGAATATGCTGTAATGATGTTTCTATACACTGATGAATATGCTGTAATGATGTATCTATACACTGATGAATATGCTGTGCTGTATAATGTTGGAATATCTATACACTACTAGGGAACACACTGCACTGTATAATGATGCATCTATACACAGATGAATATGTTGTAATGATGTATCTATACACTGATGAATATGTTGTAATGATGTATCTATACACTGATGAATATGCTGTGCTGTACAATGTTGGAATATCTATACACTACTAGGGAACACACTGTACTGTATAATGATGTATCTATACACTGATGAATATGTTGTAATGATGTATCTATACACTGATGAATATGCTGTAATGATGTATCTATGCACTGATGAATATGCTGTGCTGTATAATGTTGGAATATCTATACACTACTAGGGAACACACTGCACTGTATAATGATGTATCTATACACTGATGAATATGCTGTGCTGTACAATGATGTGAGTTTCTATCTATACATTACACCCTGATGAGTACACTTCTCTGTATAAATACAATGAGTTTGTATACTCTGATGAATATGCTGTGCTGTACAATGTTGGAATATCTATACACTACTAGGGAACACACTGCACTATGTAATGATGTATCTATACACAGATGAATATGCTGTGCTGTATAATATTGGAATATCTATACACTACTAGGGAACACATTGCACTGTATAATGATGTATCTATACACAGATGATTATGCTGTAATGATGTATCTATACACTGATGAATATGCTGTGCTGTACAATGTTGGAATATCTTTACACTACTAGGGAACACACTGCACTATGTAATGATGTATCTATACACTGATGAATATGCTGTAATGATGTATCTATACACTGATGAATATGCTGTAATGATGTATCTATACACTGATGAATATGCTGTAATGATGTATCTATACACTGATGAATATGCTGTGCTGTACAATGTTGGAATATCTTTACACTACTAGGGAACACACTGCACTATGTAATGATGTATCTATACACTGATGAATATGCTGCAATGATGTATCTATACACTGATGAATATGCTGTAATGATGTATCTATACACTGATGAATATGCTGTAATGATGTATCTATACACTGATGAATATGCTGTACAGTATAATGTTGGAATATCTATACACTACTAGGGAACACATTGCACTATGTAATGATGTATCTATACACTGATGAATATGCTGTGCTGTATAATATTAGAATATCTATACACTACTAGGGAACACTGCACTATGTAATGATGTATCTATACACTGATGAATATGCTGTGCTGTATAATATTGGAATATCTATACACTACTAGGGAACACACTGCACTATGTAATGATGTATCTATACACAGATGAATATGCTGTGCTGTACAATGTTGGAATATCTATACACTACTAGGGAACACACTGCACTATGTAATGATGTATCTATACACTGATGAATATGCTGTGCTGTACAATGTTGGAATATCTATACACTACTAGGGAACACACTGTACTGTATAATGATGTATCTATACACTGATGAATATGCTGTGCTGTACAATGTTGGAATATCTATACACTACTAGGGAACACACTGCACTATGTAATGATGTATCTATACACTGATGAATATGCTGTGCTGTACAATGTTGGAATATCTATACACTACTAGGGAACACACTGTACTGTATAATGATGTATCTATACACTGATGAATATGTTGTGCTGTACAATGATGTGTATTTCTATCTATACATTATACCCTGATGAGTACACTTCTCTGTATAAATATGATGAGTTTGTATAATCTGATGAATATGTTGTCCTGTATAATGTTGGAATATCTATACACTACTAGGGAACACACTGCACTGTATAATGATGTATCTATACACTGATGAATATGTTGTAATGATGTATCTATACACTGATGAATATGCTGTGCTGTATAATGTTGGAATATCTATACACTACTAGGGAACACACTGCACTATGTAATGATGTATCTATACACTGATGAATATGCTGTGCTGTACAATGTTGGAATATCTTTACACTACTAGGGAACACACTGCACTATGTAATTATGTATCTATACACTGATGAATATGCTGCAATGATGTATCTATACACTGATGAATATGCTGTAATGATGTATCTATACACTGATGAATATGCTGTAATGAGTATCTATACACTGATGAATATGCTGTAATGATGTATCTATACACTGATGAATATGCTGTGCTGTATAATGTTGGAATATCTATACACTACTAGGGAACACACTGCACTATGTAATGATGTATCTATACACTGATGAATATGCTCTACAGTATAATGTTGGAATATCTATACACTACTAGGGAACACACTGCACTATGTAATGATGTATCTATACACTGATGAATATGCTGTGCTGTATAATGTTGGAATATCTATACACTACTAGGGAACACACTGAACTATGTAATGATGTATCTATACACTGATGAATATGCTGTAATGATGTATCTATACACTGATGAATATGCTGTAATGATGTATCTATACACTGATGAATATGCTGTAATGATGTATCTATACACTGATGAGTATGCTGTAATGATGTATCTATACACTGATGAATATGCTGTAATGATGTATCTATACACTGATGAATATGCTGTAATGATGTATCTATACACTGATGAGTATGCTGTAATGATGTATCTATACACTGATGAATATGCTGTAATGATGTATCTATACACTGATGAATATGCTGTAATGATGTATCTATACACTGATGAATATGCTGTAATGATGTATCTATACACTGATGAATATGCTGTAATGATGTATCTATACACTGATGAATATGCTGCAATGATGTATCTATACACTGATGAATATGCTGTAATGATGTATCTATACACTGATGAATATGCTGTACAGTATAATGATGATGAGTGTCTATACACTAATAATGACCACATAGGCACATGCCTATGAATAGACTGGCTGCTATGGCCACAAGCATTTGGGTTCTGGTGTTACTGCACGTGCCAAACCAATGGTAGCTCCACCCCTAGTCTGATATATGTTTCTGGTGTGTTTATTTCAAACAACAATTATCTTTATAGTCTATGGTTGTGATGTCACTAAGTGTAAATAAATAAATGTTTCAGTGGCTCTAAAAGAAAGTGGCGTTTTCTAATATTATGAAAAGCAAAATACCTTTCTCAACGTTATAAAAAACTAAAAAAAGATTGCATGAAAGAGCACTTTCTTTAATGTTAGCAAGAGTCCATGAGCTAGTGACATATGGGATATACAATCCTACCAGGAGGGGCAAAGTTTCCCAAACCTCAAAATGCCTATAAATACACCCCTCACCACACCCACAATTCAGTTTTACAAACTTTGTCTCCTATGGAGGTGGTGAAGTAAGTTTGTGCTAGATTCTACGTTGATATGCGCTTCGCAGCAGGTTGGAGCCCGGTTTTCCTCTCAGCGTGCAGTGAATGTCAGAGGGATGTGAGGAGAGTATTGCCTATTTGAATGCAGTGATCTCCTTCTACGGGGTCTATTTCATAGGTTCTCTGTTATCGGTCACAACAAACAAGGCAAGTAGGAAATGAACTCATGCCTAGAGATACTTACTGCTGAAAACAGAGATGTGCATTTCAATTCACACAAACAAAAATCCATACATTTGAAAAATGCTAAATAAGTACCCTCTTTAATGAATGCATGTGATAAAAATGTAGTTGTGTCTTCCATGCAGGTGGGAAAGGTATATCTGCAAATGGTAAAACAACTTCAAAATTACAATTTTATACTATGCAATGACACTATTCAATACATTAAAAATATCTGCTGCTGGCTTGTAGCAGGGGCACTATCTCCTGCTGCATTGAACACATGTGAACATATGTGAACCTCCTAATTGATTCCTAATTGAATTATTTTATATCTATATTGTCCCTTGTCAATGCGAACTTATCTGGTTCACAATTTAAACCTTAATGTTTGCTATAATTATTTGTAACTAAGGAGGTCATTATTTCTCTATTACATAGAGAAAAGTTTTGAGCTGCATTTATCATTCTTACCACCACATGTGATCTGACATTTGTGTTTTTAAAAATATCAACCTTGGCTATTCAGTGCTCATATGTATAAGAGATCATTTGGGAATTTAATGCCCATTAAAGTTGTATTCTACCTTTACATTCTTTTTACAAAATCAATGAACATGTCATGTTACATGAATTAAAGGACCACTAAATACAATAAAATTGCATAATTAAGAAGAGTATGATAAAAAGACAATGCAATAACACTTTGAATTTCGCAAAAGCAGTGGATTTTTATTCTGGCAAATATATTTTTTCTCCCATTTGCCAGCCCCCTATATAATGTGACAGACATCAGCCAATCACAGACTAGTAATATGCGTACCCTGTGAGCTTGTGCACGTGCTTAGTAGGAGCTGATGCCTCAAAAAAGTGTGCATATAAAAAGATTGTGCAAAATTTGATAATGGAAGTAAATTGGAAAGATTCTTAAAATGTTGTGTCCTTTCAGAATCATGCAAGTCTAATTTTGACTTGAGTGTCCCTTTAAGTGACACTAATGGGTGGGAACAAATTAATCCAAATAATAGTAACAGAAAAGTATCTATACTATGGATGGATTAAGCATTGAACAAACTGCTTTCAATCCCTATTTTCAGAGAATGATGGAGATTGTATTAAAATCTATAAACCCAACATATGGGATCCACTGCCTGGATGAACCCATTTGCAGGTAATTCCATTGCATTGTTTACCTTAATGCTGAGAACATCTTTGACAATAGCAGCAGCTCTGGTTAATCCAGTCAGGTTAAAGCTTCTTTGGCTTTTCACTATTAACTGGCAACTGCCAAAATAAGTCTAATTTGTCCAGAGTGAAAACTAGAATCACAAAAGACACTTACACAGGAGGGATGGAAACATAATGGCTCCATCTCTGGTGGCCAATTGTCTATTAAATGACCATTGTCACCAGTAGTTAAATAACCATTATTTTAATCTTTTTGTTTTTAAGAAATTCCCATGTGTCTCAGTGACAAGTATTTTTTTTTTTTTTAAATAAAGGAATGAAAAACAAAATAAGTCTAAATTATGACACATTTAACAGCCATTTTGAAATACCTAAATACTAATTTATTTAAATGTAATGCAAAGAAGCACCTAAGGATGTATCTTTACTTTAAAAAAAAATGATGGACTTGTCTCCTAGCTGTGCCATTCTGGAACCAAATCCAAAGTAAAACAGGAACTGTTCTTTCTTGTGCTATGTCTTTTGACCTGCTAAAGTGAGGGTCCAATTATTTCATAATTTGATAAACAGTGTCTCCCAACTTATACTTAGGAGATGGAAACAAAAAAGATATCCCTTCTATAAAAACGCAACACAAGTTTCAGCTGCTATCTGTCTTGAAATATATCATTATTTGGTCAATTCTCAATTAGATACTTATGATTCCCTAAAATTCCCGTGAGATTAATACTTTGGTTCACATGGTAACCTGCTCTAAAGATGGGGTAAATTTATAAAGGCTTCATCAGCCTTTCGCCCCTCTACGACCTCAGGTTCTCACAAGAGAACCTGTAGTCCGTATCTATGAAGCAGTGGTCATCAGACCGCTGCTTCCCTGACCTCTTGCCCCTGTCCACTGCAGCTTGATAAATCGACTCCAATATGTAGCTTATTATTTTTCTTACCAAGTGGTTCTTTTCATCTTATAATATATAATTAATTAATATAATATTATTTTTTTTAAGTATACTCTTATTTATTACATTCTTTAATTTGTGTTCTTTTTATTTGACTGGATACAGTGTTAATAATATATGCAATGTTGTTTAAGTCTATATTTAATTTTGTATACAGCTTTTAATTTTTCAGTTTTTGTTGAGAAAAAGTACCATTAAAAAAGTAATAATAATAACAAACACATTTTAAATAAATTCTTGTCTTTTAATTAGATGGTGGTCAGCAACCAG
This sequence comes from Bombina bombina, assembly GCF_027579735.1. Classification (NCBI taxonomy): domain Eukaryota; kingdom Metazoa; phylum Chordata; class Amphibia; order Anura; family Bombinatoridae; genus Bombina; species Bombina bombina. The sequence continues at coordinate 294,297,123 of NC_069505.1, read as the reverse complement.
TGTCACTCATTTTTCAATACCTATTCCTATTTTTATGATTCCTAATAAATAATTTCTGTTTTCTTAAAATAAAAAAATAAAATAAAAAATACACACACACACATACATTAGACCAGATTACAAGGGGGGGCTCTAACAAAATTTTTGGCTGCATTCAAAGTAAATTTTTTACACGGCCGGGTTTAGCACTCGTTATACAAGTTGAAAGCAAAAAGTTAGCGCAACAACAAAACATGATTCACGATTACTTTAATACCTTGGATATCGTGACTGCATTAACTTCTTCTTCCATAGACTTCAACAGACCGTACTGAATAAATCGCTTGCGCACTATCCCGACACACATTTGACCTACAGTGCTAAACCTGAAGTTAGTTATGAATATTTTATATTCCAATATTCTTCACATAGAATTTTTTTTTTAAATATACTGTATATATGTATGTATTTATATACATATATATAAACAAATAAACACATAAATGAACATGTATATACATATATACACACACATATATATGTATATATACACACATACACATATTTAGACACTATAGCTGTAGCAATCATGGCCGCCCGGCTTCGCTAAATGCAGACAGCATACGCTGTCTGCATTTAACATTGCACAAGCATTTCTTGTGAAATGTTTGTGCAATGCCGCCTCCTGCACATTTGCGGCCAATCGGCTGCTAGCAGGGGGTGTTAATCAACCCGATCGTATCAGATTGGGTTGATTGCAGTCCGCCACCCAAAAGGTGGCCAACAAGTTAAGGAGCAGTGGTCTTACAACCGCTGCTTCTTAACTTAAGTTTCCGGTGAGCCGGAAACGTCGGGGGTAGAAAGTAGCATCCGCTGCTTGTTAATACTACCCCATGGTCTTCAGCCACGCTAATAAGTTGAGCGCAAATTTTGTTTGTGTTTGAGCACAACAGTTTACATACAACTTGTAATATGCGCACTAGTTAGCGTGGTCACGATATTGTTTAGCAACCCACCTGTAATCTAGCCCATATTCTTTAATATATTTTTGCATATCAATATATTGATTCCATGTCATGATGGTGAGACTGGGGAAATCACAGGTACTTTTTCAGTTTTGTCAAGGTTCCTTAATCAATCCATTAAGTATTTTTAGGGATATTTAAAGTGACAAAAGAGATTTTCCTTTTTTTAATTGCAAATGGTTTTCTGGTGATCTTTGGGATAAATTTAGACTTGGCTATTGACACTGAGCAAGTGGCATCTAGTGTCTTTTTAATATATAGAAATCCATTTTTAGATTTTAAGGTATAAAGATTTTGCCCACAGTGGGGTATCTATGAGTAAACTAAGGGCTAAATTACAGTTGGAGCTCAACGCACCGTGCTCTTGCGCTGGGGCAAAAATGCACTTTTATGGGCGCACCTGTTATTGCGGCCTGTAGCAATTCCTGCGACCTTGTCTGTGGTATGTACTAGTCCCTGTGGCCTGTACCAATTCCTGCAGCTTCACCTGCACCTACGGTTGCCAACTGTCTGGGAATGACCCAGACAGTTCGGGTTTCCTTTTGTGTGTCCGGGTTTGAAGCTGAGTCAGGTCTGGACATGCAGATGTCTGGGTTTGGTGGGAAATAGCCACAGCCAAAAAGGTGACAGTGGGCATTTGCAACATACTGGACATGCCTACAGTTATTTCTCTCTTGCGTGTGTGTGTTTTTGTGTGGCAGTGTGTCTGAGTGTGGCAGTATGTGTGTGCGTCTGTGTGTTTAAGAGGGTGTTATTTTTTTGTTTTTTGTCAGTGTCTTTCTTTAGACATGTCTATTTATGTATCTGAATGTTAAAGCCTTTATCAGCCTTTTATTTTTCCTTACACCTGAGACCTCATATCTTTGAGCCCTGATAACTTTTGTGTGCAATATTTATTTGTTTTAATAATGTTTATTTGTGTTATTATGAGTGATATACTTCGTAATGTGTTTTTGAAGTGTTTTAAACAACCTTTTTGTTTTGCAAAACAGTTAACTAGAGCTCTGAAGTCGCGGTAATCATTCTAATCGCAATTGCGCTCAAGTGATCGCATCTACTTTCAACTCGTAATATCAGTGGTAAGCTGGATAAGCGCAAACACCCGTGATAAACCCCTTATTCCTTGCCCACTTGTAATCTGACCCTATATAGATAATATTTTTATTTATATTCAGGTAGCCCTCAGTTTACGCTGGGGTTAGGTTCCAGAAGGAATGGTTGTAAATCAAAAGCGTTGTAAATTGAAACCCAGTTTATAATGTAAGTCAATGGGAAGTGAGGGATATAGGTTCCAGGCCCCTCTCAAAATTGTCATAAGTAACACCTAATACATTCTTTTTAAAGCTTTAAAATGAAGACTTGAAATGCTAAACAGCATTATAAACCTAATAAAACAATCACACAACACAGAATATATAATTAAACTAAGTTAAATGAACAAAAACATTTGCTAAACAGCATTATAAACCTAATAAAATAATCACACAACACAGACTTCACTTGCATTTTTCTGCAAACAGTTCTTTCTATGCATTCCAATCTGGACTGATTTATAGGCAGGAAGATCTTGTTCCTTAGAAATCTGCTCGATAGCTCAGGTCTGGTTAAACTGATCAATGTCAGCTTGCTTAGCTTTGCTGCAACACAAGTGAACAGCTCCACCTACTGGCTATTTTAATAAATGCACTGCTTCTCAATGCTTTTCAATAGCAGTCACATGACTGGAAAAAAGGTTGTTATTCTGAAACTGTGTAAATTGAACCGTTGTAAAACGAGGGCCACCTGTATATAGAAAATGTGATTTATGCAAAATGCTCAATATAGCACTAAAGTACCTGATGCACGCAAACTTTAGGACCTTCAAATATCTTGACCGAGTTAACTTCTTCTCCCCATAGACACCAATAAAGCTTGCACACTAACCTGACACCGCGTTCGACCTATAGCGCTAAACCCCAAGGTAGTTATGAATCTTTTACATTCCAATGTAAAATAAAATTTAAAAAGTCCAATATCTATCTATCTATCTATCTATCTATCTATCTATCTAGAGATAGATTATATAGATAAATAGATAGATAGATATAATATGAATATATACAGGTATATATATAAATATTTAAAAATACTAAGAACATTTTCTTTTGTTAAATATTTACAGTAAAAACACATCATTAAATATGAAAACTGATTAAAAATTATTTTCAACTTTCAAGGTATTTGACTGTTGTACATATAAGTGTATTTATGTATATACATCTGTATATATGTGTTTATATTTGTATATACATATATAAACACATAAATACACGTATACATGTAAATACACATTTACAAATACACACATACACACATATTTAGACATATAATATAATATATATATATATATATATATATATATATATATATATATATAGATATATATATAGATAGATAGATATATATTTACATACACACAAAATAGCCCTTTCCGGTCAAATAGCTTGTCATATACCATATGTATACCCTTTAACTGTTATAAAATGTTTTTATTAATATTTATGTAAATAAATTTAATCAGAAACTGTATATATGAGTGTAACAATTTATTTTGTCTTTTTTTTTTTACCCCTTACATTTCACGCTAGGTTTTCAGTTGCGCTAACCTGACGAGCGCAAATTCTATTGAAATTATTATTAACAGTTTAGGATGGTATTCCAGGTGCACTTTATATGTGAGAATTATTTTAATGCCATTGTTTTTCAGTTTCGTTATTTGATTTAAAATGTCTATTAACCTCTCAAATCAGTCTATGGGGTACATTTATTATTCCGCACAAGCCTTCTGGCTTGCCGGAAACAGGATTTAAGACTGCTGCTCCTTAACTCATGGCGGACAGCAGTCATCCCGATCAGATACGATCGGGATGATTGACATTCCCCGCTAGGTGCCGATTGGCCGCGAATGTGCAGGGGTGGCATTGCACAAGCATTTCTTGTGAAATGCTTGTGCAACGATAAATTCGGACAGCGTATGCTGTTGTCATTTAGCGATGTCGGGCGGACATGATTCGCTACAACGAATCATGTCCGACCGACATTTGATAAATCGGCCCCTATATGTATAGACTAAAGGAAATGCTCTAATATGCCACATCATTAATTGCATATAACTATGGTCTAGATTACGGGTGGAGCAGTAGTTTGTGCCCGTTAACTTCGCTATAGGTAACCTTTTTGAGCGTATCTGGTTGTGCACGTATTACAAGTTGAAAGTAAAATGTTTGCACTCACGGGCTAACACGACGCACGCACAAAGCCAAACTTGGAATATTGCAACCGCATTAACGTATTCCCCCATAGACTTCATTAGAGCACGAAAAGTGGGGGGAAAATTAACATCCAACACGTTGCGCAAACTCTATCGTGTTTTCTTAAATGTGCTAAACCAGCATGAAATATATCTTTCAGAACTGTTTCATGCAATATTTTTATTATATAATTTTTATTAGACAGTGTTATTATGAGTGTTACTGTACCTTTAAATGTATTTTTGGTGTGTTTTGTGCAACTTTTTTGTCTCGCGTAATAGTTAACCAGAGATCTGAGGTTGCTTTATCGCTACGCATATTAAATTCAAATGAGCTCAATAGAACGCATTTACTTTTAACTTGTAATATGCGCACTACTTCTGACGTGCACAAAGAGCTGTGATAAACCCCTTTTCGCTCAAGCGCAACAGTTAGGGTGCCACTCGTGATCTAGCACTAAATGTGATAATATAATTAAATTGAAAGGTCTATGGGTGTTTAATTTGGACTTTGATGCCCCTTTAGTTGAAATGTGTTAAGGTATTAAAGCTATTGTAGTTGCGTTAAAGCTATATATTTGGTAAACTACACAGGATCAAGCGATGCTCACAATGTCTTGGGTCTACAATACCCCAACTACCTCTACAATACCTCTTGTTTAAGGATACAATTGTTCAAAAGGAGAAGTCTTGAGATGAGACTTGATGGTGGGTGGCATTGTATCTTGAAACAGAGAAAAATCTATATTCTATAGACTAATACATAGGTTCGGAGGGGTGTAAGGGAAAATGCCCCCCCCCCCTCAATAATTGCTCATTAGAGCTATGTCTAAGCATCTGCTTGAGAAACATCTGTAATTGTGATGCCACTATGTTTTAAATAATGTGTAGAACAAGAAGCTCTGGTATTATTTTGGGCGTTTAATTTTATTTGTTTGTTCCCCCAACCCCACATATCTGTAATATACAATCTATGTGAATTTTAACGTTCGTTCATTAAACAAATGCCAAAAATGTCCAAAGTCTTCTGCATTGGGCTAATTTTTAGCTCCAGATACATTTGTAAATAAGTGCAACAGACAAATATCTGGATTAGCACGTAGACAAATTACTCAAGTGAATTATCTGCTTTGTTCACATGCCTAAGTATGTTAATAAATATTTAAGTAACAAATGTGATTTTATATAAGATTGTCTCTATTTTCATTAAAAGATTAAATTATTTAAAGGGACAGTCTACTCAACAATAAACTTTCAGGATTCAGATAGGGCGTGCAATTTTAAACAACTTTCCAATTTACTTTTATCATCAAATTTGCTTTGTACTCTTGATTTTCTTTGTAGAAAACTAAACCTAGGTAGGCTCATATGCTAACTTCTAAGCCCTCAAAGGCCGCCTCGTATCTCAATGCATTTCACAGTTTTTTACAGCCAGATAGCCCTAGTTCATGTGTTCCATATTAGATAACATTGTGCTCACGCCTGTGGAGCTACCTATGAGTCAGCACTAATTGGCTAAAATGCAAGTCGGTCAAAAGAACTGAGATAAAGGGGCAGTCTGCAGAGGGTTAGATACAAGGCAATTACAGAGGTAAAATGTTTATTAATATAACTGTGTTGGTTATGCAAAACTGGGGAATGGGAATAAAGGGATTATCTATCTTTTTAAACAATAAAAAATCTGGAGTAAATTGTCCCTTTAAGAGACATGTTAAAGGCATATGGAACCCAACAATTTTCTTTTGTGATTAAGAAAGAGCATACAATAAAAAAAAGTTTTTAACTTACCTTGATTATAAAATTTGCTTTATTGCCAGAGTATTCTGTGTTGAAGAGATACCTAGGTAGGCATCTGATCACTACATGGCAGGAAATAGTGCTGCCTTCTAGTGCTCTTGCAAATGCATAATATTCTTGCAAAACTGCTGCCATACAGTGTCCCAGACACATGCACACTCCTGAGCTTAAGTCCCTGCCTTTCAACAAAAGATACCAAGAAAATGAAATAGAAAGTTGTTTAAAATTGCATGTCCTATCTGAATCATGAAAGAAAATGTTGGATTCCGTGTCCCTTTAAAGCAATAATAAAGTGGTCTAATTTGTTAGAGCATTTGATTTATTACAGGAAACTTTAAAAAAGAATGTCTAGTGATTTTTTTCTAAAAAATGGGCCTCCAAAGCAGTAACTATTGCTTGATGAATGAAGCCCAATGTGTTAAAAGGAACATTATATTGTAATATTTCCTCCTTTAATATGTTCTCAATTATCCCTTTTACCTGCTTGAGTGTATTAAATACATAGTAGATAAGGTTGAAAAAAAGACTGAAGTCCATCGAGTTCAACCTATACAAATCTAAAATACTTACAAAAAGCTCCAGTTAAGCTTAAATAACCCCATTAAAATGTGACCCATTTAATACTAGCAATCATATCCATGAATTTTGTTAGTATACAGAAACTTATCCAGACTATTTTTAAATGTATCTATGGTATTGGCATTCACTACCTCCTTTGGTAATGAGTTCCACAATTTTATTGCTCTCACAGTGAAAAAACGTTTCCGTTGCAGGAGATTAAATCTCCTTTCCTCCAACCTTAAATTATGACCTCTTGTCAGAAACAATTTTCTTGGAATAAACAGAGCTTCTGCCATCTCTGTATATGGGCCTTGAATATATTTATATAAAGTAATCATGTCACCTCTCAAGCGCCTTTTTTCTAAAGAAAACAGACCCAGTTTGGCTAGCCTCTCCTCATAGGTTAATTTCTCCAATCCCCTTATTAGCTTTGTGGCCCTTCTCTGAACTTTTTCTAGTTCTGCAATATCTTTTTTAGCAATTGGTCCCCAGAACTGCACTCCAAACTCAAGGTGAGGTCTTACCAGGGCTTTATATAATGACAGAATTATGCTTTCCTCCCTTGAATAGTTTATAAAAAGCTCCCTTCTTTTTATTTTGTCATTTGAAATAGCTACATTTGCACGGCAAAAACCTATATTTAGACTGAACATTTCACTAAAGCAATATTGGCTACAGAAAACCTATGTTAACAAGAGTCAGAAGTAGAAATCAACCTACCAAAGGGGTGGGAGAGAGACTGCTCAGTCCATTTGAAAGGGTGTTTCTGCAGCTGTTTTGAATACAATGGACTTACTAGCTGCTTGGCTGATTACATTGTCTCTTTAACCCCCCAAAAGGGGTTAAACACATAATTAAATTCCTGTTCAGGAACCAGAATATGTTGAAGGTCCTGAGCAGGCCATATTTGGTGATTCAAACAGGATAGCCATCAATCACCATTAATCTCCTGCTCATTACCAATCTGGAAGTTTGTCTAGTACCTTTGTTGGCATTAAAGGGACACTAAACCCAAATTTTTTTCTTTCATGATTCAGATAGAGCATGCAATTTTAAGCAACTTTCTAATTGTCTCCTATTATCATTTTTTCTTCGTTCTCTTGCTATCTTTATTTTAAAAAGCAAGAATGTGATGCATAGGAGCTGGCCCATTTTTGGTTGAGAACCTGGGTTATGCTTGCTTATTGGTGGGTAAATGTAAGCCTCCAATAAGCAAGCGCTATCCATGGTGCTGAACCTAAAATGGGCTTGCTGCTAAGATTTACATTCCTGCTTTTAAAATAAAGATAGCAAGAGAACAAAGGCAAATGTATAATAGGAGTAAATTAGAAAGTTGCTTAAAATTTCATGCTCTATCTGAATCATGAAATATATTTTTTTTGGTTCAGTGTCCCTTTAATTGTAGTAAACAAGTATTTTAGCTCTAAAAATTCCAATAGACTTTATGGGTTATTTTTTGCAGAGAGAGAAAAAACCTCCTCATTTGTGAAAAAGAAGATTATTAAAAGTTTATACAATAAAGAGTGTTTTATTATCACAGTAGAATGTCCCTTTAAATTGTTTCAGAATTTCAGTAGATTCATTTAGTATTTTCTGTGAGACAGAATTTTTATTTTATATTTTTTACCATTAATAGTCTCTCAAATTAGCATTTGAAATAATATGCGGATAAAGGACCAATACACATGAGTACAAATGCTAATAAGATATAGCCTACCCTTATCACTGCTTACATGGATATAGCTAATTTGTTGGAAAGGGGGACACACAGCCTTTCTGGCCCCAGGCCTTAAAAACCACACTAGTTTCATTATATTGGTCAGATAAAGAACTCCCTGTCGTGTACTAATTAAGGATTAAGACAAAATAACAAATGCTTTTGCTTATAATTACAACTTGCCCCAGGTACCTAAACAGTCTATACATTTTATTAAGGATAGATGTGTAAACATAAACAGATATTTTAAATGCTGTAGTGAATTATGCATTATGCTAATTATAAAATGTATATTGAATTAAGTTCAAATCCTAATTCACAATTGCCATATTTTTTAGAGTTGTAAAGAAATTCTTTCATTTACACTTTTGATACCGAACACCTATAAATGCAAATTAAAGCGAGTTGATCAATAAATGTGCAACTTTACAATCAAATCTCATCCTGATTTGTTGCAAATAAGTGATTATTCTCAACATAGCCTGAAAATTGCTTTAAATGTTTGTTCCATTTGATAGTAACCTCAGGATAAAATGTATCCGAGATAATGGCCTATAGGTGAATACTGAAAATCAGGCAAACCTGACAATTCGCACCACAGGAAATAAAAAATAAAAAATCACCTATTTATTTTGTTTTTCAAGCAGTGCTTGAAAACTCACTACTAGTCACACAAATTTTGGCAGCATATTTTGCCTGTATTTCTTTTGGCATACGTGGCAAAATACAACACAGATTAAAGCAAACCTGCTTGAATAGAGGCCTAAGGTCTGGGATCCATATAAGGTGTGTGTGTGTCCACCACCTGATTTTGTACAGCCTAGCTAAAAATAGTTCTTACATTTCTAAATGCTTGAAAACAATCAAAAGAAGAATATTTTATGCCCACAAACAACATTTTATTGGAAGGAAATCAATCTAATTTGTTTACGAATCATCAATGAGCAAGGCCGCATGTATCACTCTAAACACTCTGTCCTGCTGCTCAGCGCAATACAATATAAGTGGACATAATGTTTCCAAAGGGGCCGCCTTGTAACAGCCTGACCGCATACAGTGCTGATTTATTCCTTCTTTGTGATGTGCACAAAGCATTTATCTACCAGTCAGTGCATTGCAAAGTAAACTGCAATAGACAAGAGAGCCCCAACATACTAATGTTTAATTTCCATTTAAACTGATATTTGGCCTGGGTGTTGAGGTTTCTGACATATACACATATACGTGACAATGGTTTTCAGGGAAATGTAAGGAAATGTAAGGTTATGCGATATTAGGGTTGCCAACTGCCTTCCTCAAAAATACTGGACAATTTGTTGGTGACTGGTCACGATGGTAAGTAGGATCCCAGAATGCCTACCTGAAAAGCTGTACCTTAGCCACTGCTCATGATTAAATCCAAAATGGGAAACTAGCACACTTCAAGGTATGGGGCACGGAAAAAAGACTTGCCAGGTCTCAATAGAACTCATACAATTCATACAATTTCCAGCCTCCAAAGGATTAAAAAGTCCTTTATTTTTTGTAAACTGAGTCCAAAGATACAAATACAAGATTTAGGCCTGCAATAGGCCCTTAGTCATGTATATTTATGCATGGCTAAGGGCATATTGCAGGCCTGAAACAATGTATTTGTACCTATGGATCCAGTTTACAAGAAATAAATGTCTTTTTAATCCTTTGGAGGCTGGAAATTGTATGAATATTCCACTACTCATGATCCCACCATTTATATTTTTCCCAACTGGGCAGTAGATCAATACGTTTACCTCTTTGGCTGCCAGTAATTTGACCCTCTTGACTGCCCCTTAATTATTTATGCTCAATATAGATAATGCTTTGAGGCTTAGGAGGTCCTTTACATTTAGCTAACACTAGGGATTTAAAAAAAACCTGGACATTTATGTGTCCAGTATTTTTATGAAGATTTCACTGGACAGCCTGCCAAAATACTGGACTTTCCGGTCGAATACTCGTCACCTGGCAACCCTATGCAATATATAAATAACAACCAATAGCACTCAGCTAACCTACATGTCTTATTTGTTTGCAGAGAAGTAAAATTTAGTTTCAGGCAATCAGCAGTTAAAGGATTTTCAAAAATTGCATTGTTTGTATATTTACAATTAAAATCCAACATTTAGCAACAAATGAGAATACAAGTGGATCCAGCTAGTGTTTTCTTCAGGCTTATGAGGCTTAGCCCAAGTGATTAGCCTTAGGTGTGGCTCTTGTTTTCAATAGGATAAATAAGGTAGACAAAGTGGAATTCTGAGAACAATCTACATTACCTAAGCCTTAAAATTCAGCTCAGTATGTGAAAACATTTCATACCAAGGACCCACACAGTAAATTATATTGTAGTACATATAATACATTATAATAGAGTGAAGAGTTTCTCCTAATGTATACATAATAAATCATGAATAGCCAACAAAAGTACCTGCTGACATGTAACATGTTTCATTAATTAATTAATTCATTCATTCGACAATAGAACTATATTTTAAAGGGACATTAAACACTAAACAAATGCTAGATAGAATGATGCAGTCAAAGAAAAGATTAGTTTGAGAATAACATGTAGATGTATTTTTTTAAAGTTTCATTAGCTGTTTAAATATTGAAAAAATAAGTGCAAAGTTTTAGTGTCTATAAAACAATGGGAGCTGCCATGTTGTAACTTAGGTTACCTTCTCTGCTGTAGCCAATTAGAGTAATTTATAAATAGGTCACTACAGTGTGCAGCCAATGGCTGTGTGGAATATAACAGTGTTCTGCACTTTCATTTCTAACAAGAGCTGAAAAGCTCACAATTTCATAATGGAATTACAGGAAAAGGGGACAAAATAATGAATGAAAGTATATTACAGTTTTTTTTTATATACGGTTTATAATTTTATATTACCATCTCAAAGTGTTTAACGTCCCTTTAAGATGAGAGTTATTTCATTACTATATTAAGCATATTAGGGATGGAGAAAACTGTTACAAATTTGAGTATGCAAATTTAAATTACCCAGAAAAGCTTTGCATGTAAAAACAGGTCTACTTACACTCGTTTAGAGCTATATAATTACATTTGCAGATTTTGGAGCTGGATATCCTCAATAAATATTTTAGGTGATATAAAGCATAACAAAAAAATCTTTGGCGGGGATCTGCAAGCTACAAAGGGGGAGGCAAATACCTAATACCAATTTTTTGTATGTTCCTCTTCAAACTAGGTTACTTGCTTCAAGAAGTTTTCAGCTTTTTCCATTTACATTTATGTACTGTGTTTATAAACTATGTGTATTGATTAACAGTTGAGTAATTCAGAAAACTATGGAAGATGATTGAATAAAAAATCATGTAACCAAAGTAATACTTAAAAGGACAGTCTACTCCAGAATTATTATTGTTTTAAAACAATATATAATCCCTTTATTACCAATTCCCCATTTTTCCATAACCAACATTTTTGCATAACCAACACAATTATTATACTTTTTACCTCTGTGATTACCTTGTATTTAAGCCTCTGCAGACTGCCCCCTTATTTCAGTTCTTTTGAAAGACTTGCATTTTAATCAATCAGTGATGGCTCCTAGGTGACTCCACATGCGTGAGCACACTGTTATCTATATGGCACACATGAACTAACGCCCTCTAGTTGTGAATACATGTCAAATGCATTCAGATAACGTTATGTTAATAATGGTGATCAAAAATAATAAAAATATAGAGAGAGATCAGGAGAGCAGCACAGTTCATTAGATTTCAAATTAGCAAAGAGGAGAAGTGAAAAATATAATGAGAGATCAGATCATCATTACAGCTCATTAGAGTTAAAAATAAAATCAGACACAGATGTTTTTTTTAACTGCTGTAAGATTTTTTAAATTAATTATGCTGTGTGTTTGTGTGTTCTTTATTTTAATAAAAGGCCTAATCTGTAATTTTCCTTGAGACATAATACAAAATAAACAAGCCCTGCAAAAGATAATCAGTTAGATTACGAGTTTTGTGTTACGGTTTTAACGCTGAAAAAATGGCCATTTCAGCGTAAAAAAAGTAACGCAGCCATGGCTGTCATGATGAAACAGCTTTGTGCAGCCGAGAAACTTGTTGCTGGATTTTTATACTTTTTTAATCTATTAAAACTGTTTTAAGCTTGTATCCCTGCTGGAGTCGATCTCCCTCATTTCGAATTGATATATACATATATATACATTTGCTGAAGCAAGCTAGTACCTGGGCAACAACAGGGTGTATCTAACCTACACACCCCTTCCGATACGAGTGGCGATTGGATATCCCATAGGAAGGCGTTGGTGCAGGTCGGTTCCTAATTGGTGGAAGGTTCCCACGTGACTGGCTGGTGGCCATTGCTGTTTGTTGTCTGTCGGGCGACTAAGAGGTCCTGGCTTGCGAGTTCTGGCACATACAAGTGCCGCTTCGTTTGTGAGTTCATATTCGTTATTCTGTTTTGTTTGTTCACAACCTGACGTAATTATCCTATTGGCGCCTTCTTATCCCCTTTTTTAGAAAACCCATAAACTACCTATTAACCCTTGCATTGCAAACACTATATTAAACTTATTAACCCCTAATCTGCTGCTCCCGACATCGCCACCACTAATAAAAGTTATTAACCCCTATTCCACCGCTCCCCAACATCAACACCACTATAATAAAGTTATTAACCCCTATTCCCCCGCACCCCAACATTGCCGCCACTATAATAAAGCTATTAACCCCTATTCTGCCGCTCCCCAACATCGCCGCCACTAAATAAAGTTATTAACCCCTAAACCTCTGGCCTCCCACATCACCGACACTAAATAAACCTATTAACCCCTAAACCGCCAGCCCCCACATTGCAAAAAACTAAATTAAACTATTAACTCCTAAACCTAACAACCCCCTAACTTTAAATTACAATATCCCTATCTTAAAATAAATAAATAAGTTTAAACTAACAATTAACCTAACATAACTATTATACTAAAATTAAAATAACTACCAATTAAATAAACTAAATTACACATTAAAAAAAACCTAACACTACTAAAATAATTTAAATCTAAAATTATAAAAAAAAATATAACACTAAATTACAAAAAATAACAAACACTAAATTATGAAAAATAACAAACGAAAACATCTAATAGCCCTATACAAACAAAAAAGCCTCCCCAAAATAAAAAAAAACCTAGCCTACAATAAACTACTACATTAGCCCTTAAAGTGAATGTCAATTTTGATGCTAAAGTGCCCGGTTTTTAAAAATTTTATTAAAAACAGGGGCACTTTAATTCATCAAAATTTACATTTCACTCCTGTTGTGAAAAAAACTTACCTTTTAAACTTGACAGCAGCTCCAGCTTCCTCCACCCGTTGCAAAGCCTCTTCCTGGGTCTAAAATGAGGAATCCGGCTTCCTCCAATCACGGCGTGGAATCAGACACTGATTCCCCCGGGGGGGGGAGCCGTGATTGGAGGATGACCTATCCATCTTTTCTGATGTCAGAAATGGTTTGCAAGGACCAGAGGAAGCTGGAGATGCTGTCAAGATTAAAAGGTAAGTTTTTTTCCCAATAGGAGTGAAATGTAAATTTTGATGAATTAAAGTGCCCCTGTTTTTAATCAAATTTTTAAAACCCGGGCACTTTAGCATCAAAATTAAAATTCACTTTAAAAGGGCCTTTTGTAGGGCATTGTCCTAAAGAAATAAGCTCTTTTACCTGTAAAAAAATACAAAGACCCCCCAACAGTAAAACCCACCACCCAACCAACAACAAAAACCTAAGCTACCCATTGCCCTGAAAAGGGCATTTGTATGGGCATTGCCCTTAAAAGGGCATTCAGCAATTTAAAAAAGCCCAAACCCTAATCTAAAAAAAAAAAAACACCCAAAAAAAGTTAAAAAAACCCTAACACTAACCCCCGACGATCCACTTACAGTTTCTGAAGTCCGGACATCCATGCAGCGAGAAGTCTTCATCCAGGTGGCAAGGTCTTCATCCATCCAGACGGCGTCTTCTGTCTTCATCCAGACGGCATCTTCTATCTTCGTCCCGGCAGCGTCTTCTATCTTCATCTCGGTGGCGCGGAGCGGGTCCATCCTTGAAGACATCCGGAGCGGAGCATCCTCTTCATACAGTCACCACGGTACACTGAATCTTCAATGCAAGGGAGCCTTTTCAAAATAGCCTCCCTTGCATTCCTTTTGGCTGATTTGATTTTTTTGAAATTCAAATCAGCCAATAGGATGAGAGCTACTGAAATTCTATTGGCTATTCAAATCAATAGAATTTCAGTAGCTCTCATCCTATTGGCTGATTTGAACAGCCAATAGGATTTCAGTAGCTCTCATCCTATTGACTGATTTGAATTTTAAAAATCAAATCAGCCAATAGGAATGCAAGGGACGCCATTTTGAAAAGGCTCCCTTGCATTGAGGAATCAGTGTAGTGTATGGCGGTGACCGTATAAAGAGGACGCTCCGTGCCGGATGTCTTCAAGGATGGATCATTGCCCTTAAAAGGGCATTCAGCTCTTTTACATTGCCCTTAAAAGGGCATTCAGCAATTTAAAAAAGCCCAAACCCTAATCTAAAAAAAAAACACCCAAAAAAAGTTAAAAAAACCCTAACACTAACCCCCGACGATCCACTTACAGTTTCTGAAAGTCCGGACATCCATGCAGCGAGAAGTCTTCATCCAGGTGGCAAGGTCTTCATCCATCCAGACGGCGTCTTCTGTCTTCATCCAGACGGCATCTTCTATCTTCGTCCCGGCAGCGTCTTCTATCTTCATCTCGGTGGCGCGGAGCGGGTCCATCCTTGAAGACATCCGGAGCGGAGCATCCTCTTCATACAGTCACCACCGTACACTGAATCTTCAATGCAAGGGAGCCTTTTCAAAATAGCCTCCCTTGCATTCCTTTTGGCTGATTTGATTTTTTGAAATTCAAATCAGCCAATAGGATGAGAGCTACTGAAATTCTATTGGCTATTCAAATCAATAGAATTTCAGTAGCTCTCATCCTATTGGCTGATTTGAACAGCCAATAGGATTTCAGTAGCTCTCATCCTATTGACTGATTTGAATTTTAAAAATCAAATCAGCCAATAGGAATGCAAGGGACGCCATTTTGAAAAGGCTCCCTTGCATTGAGGAATCAGTGTAGTGTATGGCGGTGACCGTATAAAGAGGACGCTCCGTGCCGGATGTCTTCAAGGATGGATCCGCTCCGCCGGGATGAAGATAGAAGACGCCACCAGGATAAATATAGAAGATGTCGCCTGGATGAGGATAGAAGACGCCGCCTGGATGTATGAAGACCTCGCCGCCTGGATAAAGACTTCTCACCGCTTGGATGTCCAGACTTCAGAAACTGTAAGGGTTTGGGCTTTTTTAGAAGAGCTGAATGTGGGGGGCTGGCGGTTTAGGGGTTAATAGGTTTATTTAGTGGCAGTGATGTAGGAGGCCAGAGGTTTAGGGGTTAATAATTTTATTTAGTGGCAGCGAAGTTGGGGAGCAGCAGGATAGGGGTTAATAGCTTTATTATAGTGTCGGCGATGTTGGGGTGCAGGGGAATAGGGGTTAATAACTTTATTATAGTGGCGGTGATGTCGGATAGCAGCAAAATAGGGGTTAATAACGTTTATTAGTGGCGGCACCCTCTATAGCGCAAAACTCGTAATCTAGGTGAATGTGAGGGAGGATGTGTTGAAAATACTAGCAGCCACCGGCAGAAAGAAGGAGATCCACTTCAACACAAAAATTACAACCTATAACATTAGGGACTAATTAGGCTGCAACACTTCAGGTGATATTTTCATGTGGTATCATTTACAAGTCATTTAGCATATGGGTATTGTGTCCCTTTAAAGGGATAGAAAAGTTAAACTTGCATGAATAAGATAGAACATTTAATTTTAAGACACCTTTGCTCTTTTGGTATCCCTTGTTGAAAAAGAATACGCACATATCCTACACTAGTGGGAGCTGGTTGCTGATTGGTGCCTGCACACATTTGTCTCTTGTGATTGGCTAACTAGATGTGTTCAGCTAGCTGCCAGTAGTGCAATACTGCTCCTTCAGCAATGGATAACAAGAGAATGAAGCACATTTTTTAATATAAGTAAATTGGAAAGTTGTTTTAAATTATATGTTCTTTCCAAATCATAAAAGAAAATGTTGGGGTTTCCTGTCCCGTTAAAGGGACATTCAAGTAAAAAAAAAAAACTTTCATGATTCAAATAGGGCATGTAATTTTAAACAACTTTCCAATTTACTTTTATCACCAATTTTGCTTTGTTATCTCGGTGTTCTTAGTTGAAAGCTAAACCTTGGAGGTTCATATGCTAATTTTTTAGACCTTGAAGGCCGCCTCTAATCTAAATGCATTTTGACAGTTTTTCCCCACTAGAGGGCGTTAGTTCATATGTTTCATATAGATAACATTGAGCTCATGCACTGGAATTTACCTAGGAGAGAGCACTGATTTGCTAAAATGCAAGACAACAGTGTTGGTTATGCAAAACTGGGGAATGGGTAATTAAGGGATTATATATATTTTAAAACAACAAAAATTCTGGTGTTGACTGTCCCTGTAAGTTAAAGTTTGTAGTATAATTTCTATTGGCAATCATGTTGATGTGAACAAGATATTATTGTTTCTTATTAATTTTTGTTTGTTGGCAGTCAAGATTACTTTCACATTTCTTTCCAAATCAACAATTTCAAATGTTATTATTACACACTTTTTTCAATATGAAGAAGCTCATTTGTTCTGGTTACAGTAATATAAATGTTATGAGGCTAATTTTTCAACTTTTCAATTTAAAAAAACTGTCACAGTAGACGTTTTTTTGTTAAAGGGACAGTCAACACAAGAATTTTTGTTGTTTAAAAAGATAATCTCTTCATTACCCATCCCCCAGTTTTGCATAATACAGTTATAGTAATATACTTTTTACCTCTGTAATTACCTTGTATCTAAGCCTCTGCAGACTGACCCCTTATTTCAGTTCTTTTGACAGACTTGCATTTTAGCCAATCAGTGCTCACTCCTCAGTAAATTCACGTGCGTGAGCTCAATCTTATCTATATGAAACACATGAACTAACACCCTCTAGTGGTGAAAAACTGTCAAATGCAGAGGCGGCCTTTAAGGTCCAAGAAATTAGCATATGAACCTCCTAGGTTTAGCTTTCAACTAAGTATACCAAGAGAACAAAGCAAAATTGGTGATAACAGTAAATTGGAAAGTTGTTTAAAATGACATGCCCTATTTGAATCATGAAAGTTTTTTTTTTTGGCTTAACTGTCCCTTTAAGCGTATTTATTTTGTATTTTTTATGCCATTACTCAGTGCAGACAAATCCTGTACAGTACAGTGAGAATGTAAACCTTTGTCGAGATTTTAGCTACTATGTTCTTTCAATGGAGAAAACCTATAAAAATTGTCTGAATTTAAAAATATTGATTGCTAATATTGGAAAGTTTGTCATGAACCTTCAAATTTTAAAAAGCATGTAAAGTCTGAAATTAAAACTCACCCACCTCCATAAAAGTGGTGGTCCCGGCATTTCTTGGCAGCACCCCAGCTGTACTTTTACCTGTGTGTTTAACCCCCACAAAGGGTTGCTAGTGATAAAACTAGATCTCTAACAAATTAGAACATCTAATTATATCACTATAACAACCTTTACATTTTTTATTTGGAACTTTACCATCAATGTAAGACACACACATACATATTCTGCATAGAAACATTTAATGTGTGATACAGACCACAAGAGGGAGCTCATGTTCTGACTTGCTATTGAAAAATCCTGAAAATACAGACAGGTAGAGTTAGAGATTTTAAAGGGACAGTAGACAACTTTTTAATTGACGTCTTTTTCAATTTTGCTTAGCACTCTTGGTATACTTTCTAAAGAGTAATCATAGGTGAGCTCATTCAGGAGCGTGCACGTGTCTTTAGCCATCGGGCAGCAGTTTGCAACAATGTTTATAGCAATGTCATAGCCACAAAGTGCTAAAGGCACGTGCACACTCTTGAGCTCCTATCAGCATACCTAGGTTTACTATTTAGCAAAGGATACCAAGAGAACAAAGCAAATTTATTATAGAAGTACATTCTACTGTTGTTTAAAATTGCATGCTCTATCTGAATCAAAATTTTGACTTTACAGTCACTTTAAATATTAGCCAAAATAATTTCTTAGTACATTAAAACACTTCATTCAACATATTAGAGAAAAGAAAGTTAATTTTACAATGTGCAACTTTCAGTCTGTCATGTTTTTTTAAATGTTACTCTTTTGACAGCTTTTCAATAAATAATAAAGGTATGTGTTATTTTTATTATTAATATTATTTTTTTATTATTATTAACAACAACAAAATTAAATAACAAAAATAATAATCTTTCTAAATACATTGTTAGAATACTCCAAATGTATTAAAAAACCTCATGGTTAAAAACCAAATATCTAAAACACATCACAGCAAATAATAATTGTCCTCTTATGGTGTTGCCTCATGAGTTACAAACTGTACATGCTTCAGATAGTATTTATTGTATCACTGTGAATTCTTATTGGCTTAAAGGAACAGTCTAGTCAAAATTAAAGGGACAGTCAAGTTCAAAAGAAACTTTCATGATTCAAATAGGGCATGTCATTTTAAACAACTATCAATTTACATCAAATGTGCCTTGTTCTCATTGTATACTTTTTTTAAAGCTAAACCTAGATAGGCTCAAACTAATTTTTAAACCATTGAAAACCGCCTCTTATCTCGGTGCATTCTGACAGTTTTTTCACCGTTAGACAGTGCAAGTTTATGTGTGTCATATAGCTAATATTGTGCTCACTCCTGTGGAGTTTTTTTAGGAGTCAGCACTCATTGACTAAAATGCAAGTCTGTCAAAAGCACTGAGATAAGGGGGAAGTCTGCAGAGGCTTAGATACAAGGTAATCACAGAGGTAATAAGTATATTAATATCACAATGTTGGTTATGCAAAACTGGGGAATGGGTAATAAAGGGATTCTCTATTTTTTTAAAATAATAACTATTTTCAAGTAGACTGTCCATTTAACACTTTTAATAATAAAAAATATAACAGGTTTAGTTCTGAGCTTTGCAACATGTATACAGGGACTATTATGATAATATGATTCTTTAGAAATAAAAATAATGAATTAATATTGAAATGCTGTTTTATAATCCTTATTTACTTAATTCTTGGGGAATTGCATTTAAGCTAATTGTCCTTTTAAGTGTTATATAGGGATTTAATACATATTGTCATCCTGTAAATAGTATGCTCTAAATTAATTTTCCTTAGAGATTTATCATATGAGGTTCCAGGGCAGTTTCCTATAAGTCTGAGATTGTTTATATTTGTTACATAGGACACCTAATCATATTACATGTTTGCAGAATAGGGGTGTCACAGAAGTTTCAAATATTAAAGAGACATAGAGGTTAAACACATAGATATAGTCAGCAATTCACTACTGGGAACTAATTGATCACATCTGGTGATCCAATGAAATGAGACATATATGTGTACCCACCAATCACCAGCTAGCTCAGAGCTGTGCATTGTTGCTCCTGAGCCTACCTTGGTATGTTTTTCAGCAAAGAATAGCAAGCGAATGAAATACATTTGCAAATGCACTTTCTATGTTAACCATTCATTTTGTGTCCCTTTAAATTTAAATCTAAGACTAATACAATTTTTGTGTACTTCATATTAATGTTTACTGGCTGATCAGGACATATCCTATAGCTATTGGTGGACAAACAGAGGTTTATTTAGGACAGATGTATGATTAAAAACAAATGCAATGCATTATTAACCTTTTAAAGCCGTTATGCCGTTCCATTCCGTCATAATTAGACTGGGCTTTAAAGCCGTTATGACGGAATGGAACGTCATAACTAACGGCTGTCCTGAAGCCTTCTGTGCTTCAGGGATTTAATCGCGGTCTGGAGGGCGTTCCTAGGATTGTAGGGACGCCCCCCAGATGCGATCCAATAATTGAAATCTCGCGATCGTATGCACGATCGCGTAGTTTCAATTTGTCTACATCGGAACAGTTGTTCCAATGTAGGCACTTTAACCCTGTCACGAAAGGGTTAAATGTCATGCCTTATCTGAAAAAAAACTAATTACAATGTCCCTTTAGACTTTAAAGGATTACTTTCTGTTATAATTTTTAAGCTAAACAACTAACATATTAAAGTTAATAAACATTAATTAAAACCTACTGACCTATATTTTCTCCAAAACGAAGTTTCATAACGTTCTAAAAGTTATATCTTTTATTCGCCGATGATGTCACGTTATCCTGCCCACTATTTTCAGCACTGCATGTTCAAAATACTTAAACCAATAACTTAGTGTTTAAAGCGCCATTTTGAAACCTAGGTATTGTAAGCGGATTGGTACAGAGCAAAGGATACCCACGGAGTAGGTTTGGAAAACAATTAAATTTGCAGACAAGATTTCTGATATACGGTAGAGATATGTTAATGAAATGCTATTGATAAAAAGCGTATTTGGGGTAGTTAGTAACAAGCATAGAAAATATTTACTTACAGTGGCCCTTTAATTAATTAGGGTTGATGAGAGAATGTTATCAACTTGTCACGTGACAAAATAGTTTTTCAATGGGTGCAGTTCCCTCTCTAGTCTCTTGATGGTGCTCATCAGCTTTAAAGGGATATTAAACTCAGACTTTTTTTGTGCTTCAGACAGAGCATATTGTTTAAAAAAAAAGTTTCCAATTTTCTCCCATGATAATCTTTGTTGAAGAGATACCTGGGTAGGAATCTGAAGCACTACATGGCAGGAATTAGTGCTGCCCTCTAGTGCTCCTGCAATTGGATACTATTCTTGCATATCTGCTGCCATCTAGTTCTCCAGAGATGGGCTGGCTCCTAAGCTTACGCCACTGCTTTTCAACAAAAGATACCAAGAGAACAAAACAAAAGATAATAAAAGTAAATTAGAAAGCAGTTTTAAAATCACATGTTCTATCTGAATCACAAAAGAAACATGTTGGGTTTTATATTGCTTTAAGGGATAGAAAGGTCAAAACTGAAAAGTGCATGGTTGCATTTCAATCTTAACCTCTTAAGGACATATGACGGAATTTTTCCGTCATAAAACAATTGAGCAAACTGAAAGCTGTGTCCTTAAAGGGTTAAATAGAAGCATTTTTGCAATATACTTCCATTGACAAAAAGGCTTGTAGTAAAAGGTATTACTCTTTATGAGAGACATACGTACATATGCTGTCAGGGCCTGTTCACCAGTATTCAAACACCTGCTCAGAGAGTCAGCGGGGGCTTGTATGGCACAAAGACTTCACTGATGCAATACACAGCACTGCCAACTCTCTGAGCAGCATGGTGTTAAAACCCTGATGCTCAAGGCAGACCTGGCATATGTGCGTATGCCACTGAAACAGTAATATGTTTTACTAGAAACATTTTTGCTAGTAGAAATATATTGCAAAAATGCCTTAATTTCAAATTTAAATGTACCCATAAACATTTCAATTTTGACTCTTCTATCCATTTAAGAAAAGATCCTCAATAAACTAACGCCTAGATTACGAGTCTTGCGTTAGCCTTAAAAAGCAGCGTTGAGAGGTCCCAACGCTGCTTTTTAACACCCGCTGGTAGTACGAGTCTGGCAGGTACAGGTGTACCGCTCACTTTTTTTCTGTGACTCGAGCATACCGCAAATCCACTTACGTCAATTGCGTTTCCTATCTTTTCAATGGGATTTTCCTAACGCCGGTATTACGAGTCTTGGAAAAAGTGAGCGGTACAGCCTCTCCTGTCAAGACTGATACCGCATTTAAAAGTCAGTAGTTAAAAGTTTTATGGGCTAACACCGTAACATAAAACTCTTAACTAAAGTGCTAAAAAGTACACTAACACCCATAAACTACCTATTAACCCCTAAACCGAGCCCCCCCCCCACATCGCAAACACTATATTACATTTTTTAACCCTATCTGCCTAACCGGACATCGCCGCCACTTCAATAAATGTATTAACCCCTAAACAGCCGCACTCCTGCCTCGCAAACACGAGTTAAATATTATTAACCCCTAATCTGCCGTCCCTAACATCGCCGACACCTACCTACATTTACTAACCCCTAATCTGCAGACCCCAACATCGCCGCCACTATATTAAATTTATTAACCCCAAAATCTAAGTCTAACCCTAACACCCCCTAACTTAAATATTATTTAAATAAATCGAAATAAAATTACTACAATTAAATAAATTATTCCTATTTAAAACTAAATACTTACCTATAAAATAAACCCTAAAATAGCTACAATATAACTAATAGTTACATTTGTATCTAGCTTAGGGTTTATGTTTATTTTACAGGCAAGATTGTATTTATTTTAACTAGGTAGAATAGTTATTAAATAGTTATTAACTATTTAATAACTGCCTAGTTAAAATAAAGACAAATATACCTGTAAAATAAAACCTAACCTAAGTTACAATTACACCTAACACTACACTATAATTAAATAAATTAACTAAATTAACTACAATTAATTACAATAAAATAAAATAAACTAAATTACGAAAAAAACAAACTCTAAATTACAGAAAATAATAAAAAAAATTTTTTTTAATTTTTAAAACTAATTACACCTAATCTAATCCCCCTAATAAAATAAAAAAGCCCCCCAAAATAATAAAAATCCCTACCCTATACTAAATTACAAATAGCCCTTTAATGGGCTTTTTGCGGGGCATTGCCCCAAAGTAATCAGCTCTTTTACCTGTAAAAAAAAAGACAATACCCCCCCAACATTACAACCCACCACCCACACACCCAACCCTACTCTAAAACCCACCCAATCCCCCCTTAATAAAACCTAACACTACCCCCTTGAAGATCACCCTACCTTGAGACGTCTTCACCCAACCGGGCAGAAGTGGTCCTCCAGAAGGTCCGAAGTCTTCATCCTATCCGGGCAGAAGAGGTCCTCCAGACGGGCAGAAGTCTTCATCCAGGCGGCATCTTCTATCTTCATCCATCCAGAGCGGAGCGGGTCCATCTTCAAGACATCCGACGCGGAGGTATTGTCTTTTTTTTTACAGGTAAAAGAGCTGATTTCTTTGCGGCAATGCCCCGCAAAAAGCCCTTTTAAGGGCTATTTGTCATTTAGTATAGGGTAGGGATTTTTATTATTTTGGGGGGCTTTTTTATTTTATTAGGGGGATTAGATTAGGTGTAATTAGTTTAAAAAACTTGTAATTATTTTATTATTATCTGTAATTTAGTGTTGTTTTTTTCTCTCGTAATTTAGTTTATTTAATTTAATTGTAATTAATTGTAGTTAATTTAGGTAATTTATTTAATTATAGTGTAGTGTTAGGTGTAATTGTAACTTAGGTTAGGATTTATTTTACAGGTATATTTGTATTTATTTTAACTAGGAAGTTATTAAATAGTTAATAACAATTTAATAACTATTGTACCTAGTTAAAATAAAAACAAAGTTGCCTGTAAAATAAAAATAAAACCTAAGCTAGCTACAATGTAACTATTAGTTATATTGTAGCTATTTTATGGTTTATTTTATAGCTACGTATTTAGTTTTAAATATGAATAATTTATTTAATAATAGTATTTTTATTTAGATTTATTTAAATTATATTTAAGTTAGGGGGGTTAGGGTTATACTTAGGTTTAGGGGTTAATAACTTTATTATAGTGGTGACGACGTTGGGGATGGCAGATTAGGGGTTAATAACTATAATGTAGGTGTCGGCAATGTTGGGGGCGACAGATTAGGGGTTCATAAGTATAATGTAGGTGGCGGCGGTGTACGGAGCGGCAGATTAGGGGCTAATAATATAATGTAGGTGTCTGCGATGTCGGGGGCAGCAGATTAGGGGTTAATAAGTATAAGATTAGGGGTGTTTAGACTCGGGGTTCATGTTAGGATGTTAGGTGTAGACATAAAAAGTATTTCCCCATAGGAATCAATGGGGCTGCGTTAGGAGCTGAACGCTGCTTTTTTGCTGGTGTTAGACTTTTTTTCAGCCAAATCTGCCCCATTGATTCCTATGGGGAAATCGTGCATGAGCTTGTTTTACCTGCTTACCGCTACCGTAAGCAGCGCTAATATTGAGGTGAGATGTGGAGCTAAATTCTGCTCTACGCTCACTTTTTTGCGGCTAACGCCGGGTTTCTAAAGACTCGTAATACCAGCATTGTCTGTGGTGAGCGGTGAGGGAAAACTGTGTATTAGCACCGCACACCATCACCGACAAAAGCTCATAATCTAGCCGTATGTTTTGATAAAGGTAGAAAAACTGATTGGGACCGGAAAAGGTTTGGGTTTCAGAATAGTTTGGATTTTGTAATATTTGCATCTGAAAAATGGCAGAGTTTGGAGAGGGGATGGAATCAAGTGTAGACAGCAATATCTTATGTCATTTAGGCAATATTTATATGTTATAATACAGCTTATACATGTAACCTAAAGGTAGTTTTATATAATTTGTAATACTTTTATATGCATCGTACCCTCAGAAACATACAGTACTCTAATCAGAAAGGTAATATTAGTTATTTTAAATAAATTGAGACTATTACTTGTATCGTAGAACACAAAAAAGAAACCAGACACAGGCAGAGAAGACTGTTACAGATGTGGAAAAAAAGTCATTTTTGATAATTTTATTTAAAAAATATATATATATATATATTAATTAAAAAGTTTGGATTTCAGAATAGGTTTGGATTTCAGAATTCCGGATTGGAGGATTTGTACCTGTATTATCTTACAATTACACATTTGTTTAATAAGTGAATCTGCACGTATGCTTGTGAGATGGTATGAACTGATGACTCTGAAAGGTTATCCAAGCTGGCGAGGTTGTGGCATGTTTGGATTGAAATTTGAGTATTGTGATATTTCCTATGCAGCCTCTTGTGTGGCCTTTACTGGTTCACGTATTCATACAGCAAGTCCAGGTGCAGTTAGGAGCGTCTTTTTTTAATCTTTTTGAGCTTTCATAACAGATATGAGAGACAAAGTATTCTTTATTTTTTTATAGAAGGATTACTAATCATTTTTTGATCTAAACAATATCACCAAAGGGTGCAACAATTGCGATTATTGATATCAAATATATCAATGATAATATTGTGCACTAAACAAAAACCTTTATATGTGGCATTAAATGAACAGTGTAGTCAAAATTAAACTTTCATGATTAGGATAGGGCATGTAATTTTAAGCAACTTTCCAATTTACTTTTATTATCAAATTTGCTTTGTTCTCTTGGAATTCTTTGTTGAAAGCGAAACCTAGGTAGGCTTATATACTAATTTTAAAGCCCTTGAAGGTTGCCTCTTATCTTAGTGCATTTAAAAAATATATTTTATTCATACGAAGAACATACCTTACATAATGAAGGTGCTTAATGTGCGATTCTCTGATGTTTGCAGAGAGTGCTGCCTTTCAAGCTTTTGATGTGCTTTGTTGCACTAATGTAGTTGATATATCTGTGTCCAGTATTTGGGACCATGTATCACTAATATGGCTCAATGTGTGTGCCTTGTCAGTGGCTATCAGAGTTTTATAGTTTGGTGAAATTGACTTGTTTCCCTGTATGTATATATTAATCAAACGATAGAGGCTGCTATCCTTTGCAGGTAGCTGTTTTGAATTCAGCAACTCAGTCACATAATGTTTTGCTTGTAAGTATGCAAAATGCTGATTGTGTAGTAAGTGATGTAGTGATTGTTGGTGTATAAATGTTGGAACAGTCTGGTAATCCCCATCCATTAGTTTAGAAATCGTATCTATGCCTATTTTTTCCAGTCTCTAGACACTAAGGTAGTAAAGCCTGGGATAAGGTTGGGGTTACCCTGGAGTGGAAGAAGTCTAGTGATCTTGTGGTATACTTGCAGTTTTCCTCCAGGCATATACCGGTTGTTGTAGCAAGGGATAGTGTGTGAGGTATTTATCCACCTTATCAGCGCTCATGTGCGGTAACATTGCAAGAGACCAAGGATCTACCGCCTGCTGTTCTAAGTCTGGTACGGTGAAGTGTTCCTGGCCTCTCAGCCAATCTAGCACAACTCTATGTAGGGAACAGCCACCCTCCCATACGTCCATCAAACTGGTCATTCTAGTGTATTTAATTCTATGTTTCTTTTTTGCCCATATAAAGGAAAATATAAGCGATTTCCAGAACTTTAGGTCAGCTTTACGTAGAACTTGGGGTGTCATTTGAAGTAAGTAAAGAAGTTTGGGAAACAGGATCATCGTTATTAGACTGATTCTGCCTGCCATAGTGAGAGGGAGTTTTGTCCAGTGTAAGATCAAATCTTGGGCTTCTTTTTTAAGGGGCGAGTAATTGGCTTCATACCATGTTTTGAGGTCTACATTGAGTCTAATGCCCAAATATTTGAAATTGCCTTTCACTATTTTGAAGTAGTAATTTAGATTTGGTGGGGATTTATATGATTTTAGCCAAACTAGTTCTGTCTTGTTAGTGTTGATTTTGTATCCCGAAATTTGTCCAAAGTCTGCTATAATGTTCATTACCTTGGGGATGTTAATGTCAGGGTCCTGTAAGTATAATATCATATCATCTGCAAAGAGGGATACCTGTAATGTTTTTTTTTCCCTATTTTTAAACCTTCTGTTTACTCCCGGACCTTGATGGCCAGGGCCTCTAGAGTGAGGTCGAATAGGAGGGGGAAGAGTAGACAGCCTTGCCTCGTTCCTCTTTCAAAAGTGAAAGGTTGGGATTGGGTTGCATTTACTAAGATCGATGCTTGTGTGAAATGTCCCTTGATCCCAAAGTTCCTTAGAGTTGAAAAGAGATGGTCCCAAAGTACCTTATCAAAGGCCTTTTCCACATAGACTAACAAGGCACATGCGTTATGTGTGGTCTTCCCTTCTTTAGAGTCGCGTTGGTCAGTAGATATTGTAAGGTTCTTATATTTGTGACAGCATTTCTACCCTTAACAAAGCCCGTCTGATCTTTATGTATTAGGCAAGGCAAAACGGTAGCCAGTCTGTTGGGGGGAATTTTGGTAAATAATTTATAGTCCGAATTCATGAGAGAAATAGGACTGTACGACGCTGGGGAAAGGGGATTTCTGTCAGGTTTGGGGTTTAAACTAATGTTTGCTCCTGCAAATCATTGTGATAATGTGGAGATGCCTGTCATTATTCCATTAAATAATACTGAGAGGGTGTCTGCTACCTCTAGTTTAAGTCGTTTATAGAATTTGCTTGGTAGGCCGTGAGTCCCCGGGGCCTTTTCAATTTTCAGGTTCCCGATTGTCTTGGTTATCTCGGTTATGGTTGCGTTAATGGCATGGAGTTGGTCTTCGGTCAGTGTAGGTAGCTTTAGGGTGCTTCAGTATGTCGATTTTCCCCCAGTCTACAATATGTCCTTTGTATAGTGTGTAGTATTCTCTAAATGTTTGCTGTATTTCGCTATTCTCTGTATGAAGAGTGCCATTGTCTGTTATGGCTGCTATGTTTCGTGTACCTTTAGTCAGTTTTGTTAATCTCGCCAGTAATCACACCATTTTGTTTCAATGACTATAATATCTAGCATGTGTTGCCTGTAAATTTCTGACTGCAGTCTGAGTTAACATTGTGTCTCTTTGAGATTTTATGTCTTTGTATCTTTTTCATTTTTTTTTTAATCAGTAGGGTGTCTTAGGTATTTGTTTTTACGGTTTATTAATTGTCTCAAAGCCAGTTCCTCCCTGAGTTTCTTTTCCCCCCATTGTAATGACATAGGTGGTTTGTCACCCCCCTTTACCGGCTTCCCAGTGGAGGACAGGGTCATTGGTGTGTTGCTGATTTAGGGTCTTGTATGCAAGCCATTCTCCCACTAGGTATCTCTTAAGATTAATGTCTTGGTAGGTACAAATATTTGGAAAAGGACCAGGTGTTAGGTTGGATTTGTGGTTTGCCCAGTGTCAATTTGAGAAGTATTGGTGCGTGGTCAGAAATGGTAGGGGTATCAATAAAGGCATTTAGGACTTTTGGACTTAAGAGGTCTGAGATAATAAATAAATCAATGTGGGACATAGTGTCTTTTGCAGGAGTAATGCATGTGTAATCCCTTCCTTCTGGGTTTCTATGTCTCCAAATGTCTTTTAGTGAGAGTGCCTTCTTAAATTTATTCAGCATTAGAGATTCCCTTTTTGCATTGGGTGTCGGTCGCATTGTGTTATGTGGTGAGTTGGGATTTTTTCATCTGTCTGCAGGGGTTTGCGGTTCTACATTGAAACCCTCCCCTAATATCAATGGCGCATCAGACATGCATAACAGCTGTGTACGGAGACCACTCCAGAATTATTTTTTGTGTGTGTGTAATGCTCGTGGGATACTCCTCTATCAGACCGAACTCGGCCAGTAGTATTGTTATCCCGGCGTCGAGATGGAATGATAGGGAATATCCCAGAGCAGAGTAGGTTTGCAAAATGAGGTAAATGGCACTCACCACAGGCAGGACAGTCCTTGGCAGCAACAGGCAGGAAGCCAGAAACAAACCACTAGGGGGGTCAGGCAGGCAGGCAAGGTTTGGTAACAGTAAGGCAGTCAAGGGGTAAACCACTAGGATGGTCAGGCAGGCAGGATTTGGTAACAGTAAGGCAATCCAGGACAGATAGGGGTTAACAGGTAGAGTGGTCAGACAGGCAGAGTTCAGCAACAATATCAATCCAGCAGTTAAGGGTTAAAGAGGCAGAGTGGTCAGATAAGCAGAGTTCAGCAGCAGTATCAATCCAGCAGTTAAGGGTTAAAGAGGCAGAGTGGTCAGGCAAGCAGGGGTCAGCAACAAAATAACAATCCAGCATACGAATCAATAACACCCAGGAGAACAGTAAGTAACACCTATACTTGGGCAGTGATAGTTAGGACTGAAGTACAGACCGGCTTCTGAAGGAGAAAGCGTGCGGCAATGACGTCACCGCCGCACGCAGAGAGGAGCCGACTCCCCTCTAGGCAACGAGCAGACAGCAGGCGCCGCGTCCCTAGCAACAGTTAGAGCGGCGCGGCCGCGCAACAGTGTGTGCGGGCTGTATACTCCACCTAAAGATAGGGGTTATCTTTAATCACTAATTTAAGGAGTATATTCCTTCTGGATCTACTGTAGTTTGTAGTATTTTGTAGTCTAGATTTCTTCTAAAGAGGATAGCCACACCTCTAGCCCTGCTACTATTATATTGAGTATATTTAACCTTGCCTACCCAACCCTGTTTAAGTTTTTGGTGTTCTTTCAGGTGTGTTTCCTGCAAGATAGCTATGTCTGCTCGTTTAGATTTTAATTGTTTTAGTATAGCTTTCCTTTTTATGGGTGATGTAATTCCCCCCACGTTCCAGGATACAGTCCGCATGCCCATGATGTAATGAACGTGTGTTGTCTGGAGTTTTTTTTATGTTGGGAAGAGTGATTTCAGCGTTTATCGGAGTTGTGTTGTGGGGGACTTTACTTACGTTATGGCACCCTGGGGTTTCCGTTTGGAGGAGCGATCAACAGAATAGATGTTATGGTGTGAGTTGATTCTAAGGCAAAGATAATAAATGGCTATAACATGGACCAATAAAGAAAGAAAGAAGAATGGAAAGAAACAAAAAAACAAAAAACAAAAGTATCAGTACAAATATACAGGGAGTGCAGAATTATTAGGCAAATGAGTATTTTGACCACATTATCCTCTTTATGCATGTTGTCTTACTCCAAGCTGTATAGGCTCGAAAGCCTACTACCAATTAAGCATATTAGGTGATGTGCATCTCTGTAATGAGAAGGGGTGTGGTCTAATGACATCAACACCCTATATCAGGTGTGCATAATTATTAGGCAACTTCCTTTCCTTTGGCAAAATGGGTCAAAAGAAGGACTTGACAGGCTCAGAAAAGTCAAAAATAGTGAGATATCTGGCAGAGGGATGCAGCACTCTTAAAATTGCAAAGCTTCTGAAGCGTGATCATCGAACAATCAAGCGTTTCATTCAAAATAGTCAACAGGGTCCCAAGAAGCGTGTGGAAAAACCATGGCGCAAAATAACTGCCCATGAACTGAGAAAAGTCAAGCGTGCAGCTGCCAAGATGCCACTTGCCACCAGTTTGGCCATATTTCAGAGCTGCAACATCACTGGAGTGCCCAAAAGCACAAGGTGTGCAATACTCAGAGACATGGCCAAGGTAAGAAAGGCTGAAAGACGACCCCCACTGAACAAGACACACAAGCTGAAACGTCAAGACTGGGCCAAGAAATATCTCAAGACTGATTTTTCTAAGGTTTTATGGACTGATGAAATGAGAGTGAGTCTTGATGGGCCAGATGGATGGGCCCGTGGCTGGATTGGTAAAGGGCAGAGAGCTCCAGTCCGACTCAGACGCCAGCAAGGTGGAGGTGGAGTACTGGTTTGGGCTGGTATCATCAAAGATGAGCTTGTGGGGCCTTTTCAGGCTGAGGATGGAGTCAAGCTCAACTCCCAGTCCTACTGCCAGTTTCTGGAAGACACCTTCTTCAAGCAATGGTACAGGAAGAAGTCTGCATCCTTCAAGAAAAACATGATTTTCATGCAGGACAATGCTCCATCACACGCGTCCAAGTACTGCACAGCGTGGCTGGCAAGAAAGGGTATAAAAGAAGAAAATCTAATGACATTGCCTCCTTGTTCACCTGATCTGAACCCCATTGAGAACCTGTGGTCCATCATCAAATGTGAGATTTACAAGGAGGGAAAACAGTACACCTCTCTGAACAGTGTCTGGGAGTCTGTGGTTGCTGCTGCACGCAATGTTGATGGTGAACAGATCAAAACACTGACAGAATCCATGGATGGCAGGCTTTTGAGTGTCCTTGCAAAGAAAGGTGGCTATATTGGTCACTGATTTGTTTTTGAATGTCAGAAATGTATATTTGTGAATGTTGAGATGTTATATTGGTTTCACTGGTAAAAATAAATAATTGAAATGGGTATATATTTGTTTTTTGTTAAGTTGCCTAATAATTATGCAATAGTCACCTGCACACACAGATATCCCCCTAAAATAGCTATAACTAAAAACAAACTAAAAACTACTTCCAAAACTATTCAGCTTTGATATTAATGAGTTTTTTGGGTTCATTGAGAACATGGTTGTTGTTCAATAATAAAATTAATCCTCAAAAATACAACTTGCCTAATAATTCTGCACTCCCTGTACAGCAATGCAATATAGTGCAACTATGTTAACAGTGTAAAACATTCCAGTCCCCCCACCCCCACTTTCAAAAGGATATTAAAGGCCTTGGGTTGTGACCTTTTGTGTGCTAGCAAATAGTCCTCAGCCCTTATTAGTGTTCTTTTCATACCAGTTCAGGTATCAGTATAGTTCTTCTTTGGTATTCAGCTTCCTGCCTCTTCAATTAGATCTTCAATTCCCCTCTTGTCTCTCAGGAGGTTCTTTCATTGTAGATAGATTTGGAGTTGTTTTGTAGAGTTGAATAACTTTGGTTCTTGCGGTGTTTGCAGTTTGAGGCGAGCAGGGTACATCAGAAATACCGTCTCCCCCTTCTCCAAGAGTTCCTTACAGTATGGCAAGAACTCCCTTTGCCGCTTGGCCACCTCAGCTGAGTAGTCTTGGAAAAGTCATGCATTAGCTCAGGCGCTTGTCTGTAGGCTTTCAAAATGGTCATCTTATCCTTAAAATTAAGGTATTTTATCATGATCTGTCTGGGTGCAGATGGTTGTTCAGGTCTTGTTGAAAGGGATCCAACCCTATGTGCCCTCTCTGCAATGCATGGGATTTTGCTCAGTGGTACTTTTAGCAGACTTGGTTAGCAATCTCTCAGCAAAGTCCAGGAGTGCAGAGCTAGGGATATTTTCAGGCAGTCCCCCCACCCTATTGTTGGTTCGCATGGACCTGTTTTCCAGGTCATCCTTCTTTTCCTGTAGGATTTTGTTTTGCCTTTGTAGTTGTGCAATGTTGGCAGAGGGTTCCCTATTCTGGATTTCAGTTCTGCGACTTTTTGTTCCACCACCGCCAGATTTTGTGGACAACACTTTAAAGTCAGAGGTTAGGGCATCTAGTCCTGTTTGGAGTTGGTCAATTTTTGGTAAAAACAGTGCTGATAATTGTGAGACAATAGGGTGGGTATCATGCTGGGAAAGATCTGCATCTTCTGCAGCTCCACTTGAGACTGAGTGAATCTCTGCTTGGTGTTTAAGCCTTTTTTCTTTTTGTCTCTGCTTACCAGACATGTTGTCTGTTTTTTTGTATAGGGAGTGTAATATTTTTGCATGCAGGATGTGTACTAAGTAATAGCTTTAGTTGAAGCAGCTTCAGTAACTTTACTTTGAGACAATACTGAGAATATGGCTGGACTGAGGGGTATTTGTGAGGTGGTGGGTTTATAATAACCCCAGACTACTCTCACTTCATTGTAGAGCTCCATGTGCTTTTCATGAATTAAGGTAACTGGGAGTTAGAAGGCTGCAAGGTAGTTGCCACGTGTGCTTAATTGTGCACCACAATGGGCATTGTTGCTGCGGGTTGGGATATTAAAGATCGATGTGCTATTAATTCTCTTATGTACTTTCCAGTTGTCTGTGGCTGTGTTTGGGCCTTGCGGGGGATTTACTGTTTGCAGGCTTGGAGGGTGGTGTTTGTCTCACCTATGAGAGGCCACGTGACTGGACAATTGCCACTGCGTGATGGTGGCTATCCGCGCTTCTGGGGCTGTGTGCATAGGCAGCCTGACTCACTAGGGTTCCGGAGTGGTCTGCAGCTTTAAGGCAGATGGCTGATTCCCCAAGTGCGGCGTCCGCCGGAAGTGTTTGTGCGCTGTTTCAGCCCCCGGGTCGCACCATGGTTCCTTCAATATGCGGCTTCACGGCAGAAGAGCTGATGGTCAGGCTCCTTACTCTTTTTGCTCCAGATATAGCTGATTTAGCCTATAGTACTGGTTTTCAAACCTGTCCTCCAGCCTCCCTAACAGGCCACATTTTAAGGATATCTGAACTAGAGCACGGGTGAAATAATCAGCTGATCAGTAACCATGGTTATTTTACCTCCTCTCATCCAAGGTAATCCTGAAAACCTGGTCTGTTGGGGAGGTCTGAGGACAGGTTTGAAAACCAGTGGCCTATAGCAGTGTTTTTCAACCAGTGTGCCGTGGCACACTAGTGTGCCATGAGAGATCCTCAGGTGTGCCACGGCAGACTGACAACAGTGTGACATATTTTTTAAACTTTGCTTGTTTTTTACTCCCAGTGCAGGGGTAGTTTGTAGGAGGCATGGCATAACAGCACAATACATACAGTGTGTGTGTGTTTGTGTGTATGTGTATATATATATGCTGTATTAGGTTACAATGTATGATTTTTTTTTAATTTTGGGATGGTGGTGTGCCACAGGATTTTTTAATGTAAAAAAGTGTGCCACGGCAAAAAAAGGTTAAAAATCACTGGCCTATAGTATACCTACCTATACTGAAAGTTTCTATACCAAGATATATGCTATTGAGAAACTACATAAACACAGCCAGCAGAAGAAATTACACTTAAAGGGAAGCATTTGAGTGATAAGATAACGAGATCTGCTCTGACCTATTTTGATGGGCTGTGCTTTCAAAGAGCAAATGCAGTTATTTATTTTGCAGAAAGAAGCATAAATGGGCAATTTCTCATACATGTTATATGCTGCAGCTGGTATAATAAGTCACGGGGAACACACTCAGGGGAAAACAATTTTACAGTGAACTTTTAAAATTTGTAACCAATCCTTTTCATGGAATTCTGCACATGAGAAAAATGTAAAGAAAATAAAAGACAAAACAAGACTAAGACCAACTTGTTGAAATAGCAAGAGACAACCACAAGACAAGATACTTCACTAGGTAATCATATATTTTTAAACAACACATGCAAAGTTGAGATTTAGGCAAAATATCTTAAAATGTCTTGAACCCTCGAGAATGCCCACAGTCAGCCCCTTGTTCACATCTGCACCATTTCAGAGACAAGTTTTGTTGTATACAGTAAGTATACTGGCATGCAAATATTTAAAGGACCAGTAGAATTGAATAATTGAAACATTTACAATAAAATGACAATAGCACTTTTTAATTTTTTCAGGCAAATTTCAAAGTTAATTAAATTCTCCCTCCCCCTGTATCATGTGACACAGGCCCCAAAATTCAAAGCATTGACTTTAAATATTGCCATAGCGACGTAAGTTTTACTACACCTACACTAACTAGCTCAGGCGATGTAGTCTCAACAGCTGATAGCTAGCGAGTCAAACATGGACACTACCTTCCTCGCAACCTGCATTCACCGAAGGGCCAACAAAACCTTGTCGACCTATCCGGCCTCCTTGAACTCAGTACTGTCCCGGAATCGAGCCCTGGTCCATCACTTCTTAAAATGGGTGTCGATCGAGTAGGGTGCGGGGGATCAATTTGCCCTTTTAGTATGCTGTCAGCAGTTTGATGAGGCACGTAGGGATACCACTTATTTTTTGGGGGGCTACCTTCTGGGAGAATGGGGACACTTCAAATCCAGTCCCCCATTCATCCTAGAAGGTAGCACCCACACGCAAGTGATATCTGTCTGTGCCTCATCAAATTGCCGACAACATACTAAAAGGGCGACTCTTCCCCTCCCTCCAATATACAATCTTTATCCATGCTCCTAGCGCCGGGGGCCCATCTTCGCAAGAGGCAGACTCTGGTAGCCTCTTCTGCCTCCTCAGCACCACATCTTCTTTTATTTGGCTCTACTCAGGGAGCCCTCCTCTTCATGCGGTCACCGCCACACACTGAAATTCCGTAAACGCAGAACCCCAATAAATAGGGGTACCACTTAATCCTGACTGGCTGATTTTAAATCAGTCAATCCCTTTTGGTTGATTTAAAT
Organism: Bombina bombina; assembly: GCF_027579735.1. Taxonomy (NCBI): domain Eukaryota; kingdom Metazoa; phylum Chordata; class Amphibia; order Anura; family Bombinatoridae; genus Bombina; species Bombina bombina. Next base: position 294,261,797 of record NC_069505.1, on the reverse strand, counting down.
CAACCAATAAAACATATATACTGTGTACTTTTGCATATGGTCAGTTTTTTTTAAATGTCATGCTTTTTATGAATCATGAAACTATAATGTTGACTTTAATGGCCCTTTAACAATCACAAGCATTTACAGAAAGTGCAAATGTGTTTCCTAAAAATGAGCTTTAATTACTATTTTTCTGTGTTGCTAGCGGTTCTAGTTTGATGTGTGAGTCCTCATGTATTGGGTACTTCATGCAGTTATAAAAGTTAACTGTTGGAATTCCCACAGGCAAAAGGCTGGGAAAGAAGAGTGAGGCTTAATGAATTTCTAACATGATCTTGCCTGACAGATGAGACCTGTCGGCAGGTTAATGAGGGTCCATGAATCTAGCCCATTATCTTGTTTATTTAATGTCCACTGGAAACATTATAGATTCCCTACTGACATATCTTAAAGGACCAGTCAACACAGTAGATTTGCATAATCAACAAATGCAAGATAACAAGACAATGCAATAGCACTTAGTCTGAACTTCAAATGAGTAGTAGATTTTTTTTCTGACAATTTTAAAAGTTATGTCTTTTTCCACTCCCCCTGTACCATGTGACAGCCATCAGCCAATCACAAATGCATACACATACCATGTGACAGCCATCAACCATTCACAAATGCATACACACTTATTCTTGCACATGCTCAGTAGGAGCTGGTGACTCAAAAAGTTTAAATATAAAAAGACTGCGCACATTTAGTTAATGGAAGTAAAATGGATAGTTGTTTAAAATGGCATGCTCTATCTGAATAATGAAAGTTTAATTTTGATTGAGTGTCCCTTTAACCCTTTCACTGCCAGGCCATTTCCCATCCCTGTGTTGAAGATATTTTTAGTATTTTAAAATTATTTACACAGTTTCAAGGGACAGTAAACACCTTGACATTTTAGTATAAAAGGTTTATTTATGCATGGTAAAATAACTTTACAATATACTTCCATTAATATTATTATTTCACTATTATTATTTATTTTGCCCCTTTAATGTAATTTAGCTCTAAAAATTGGGGTTCAGACCTGGAAAAGCACCCTGCAGACTTCTCAAGGATAACATAGATACACATTTATTTTATTATTGGTTTTAACTTATAGCAACTGCAAAACAATGCATTGTATACTAACTTAATGACCGTGGCAAGGCTTATTGTCTACAGCATTAAAGGGACAGTCTACACTAAAATTGTTATTCTTTAAAAAGATAGATAGCGCCTTTACTACCCATCCCCCAGCTTTGTACAACCAACACAGTTATATTAATATACTTTATAACAGTTAAACCTCTAAATCTCTGCCTGTTTCTAAGCCACTAAAGACAGCCTCTTATCACATACTTTTTTATTAGCTTTTCACAAAAGGAGACTGCTAGTTCATGTGGGCCATATAGATATTATTGTGCTCATGCTATTTATTTATTTAAGTTAGCACAACACAGCACTAATTGGCTAAAATGCAAGTCAATAGATAATAAATTACAAGTCATGTAATTAGGGGGCTGTCAGAAGATGCTTAGCTACAAGGTAATCACAGAGGTAAAAAGTAAATTAATATAACTGTGTTGGTTATGCAAAACTGGTGAATGGGTAATAAAGGGATTATCTATCTTTTAAAACAATAACAATTATATTGTAGACTGTCCCCTTAAGCCCAAATTGGCTTTTTCAAATAAGACAGGTGGAGTTTGGCTTTCAAAAGTCAATTGCAAGAAACAATATTTTAATTTGTAATAAAAATGTTTAGACATGGCAAATAGTTTATTCTATAGTAAGCCAACGGAAATATTGTGTAATTACAAAATGTTTACTGTCCCTTTCAGAGCTTTTTAAAATTAAACACTTAAATCATACTATCTTCTTTTTTTAGTGTCAAGGGCAGCTCAAAAGCTAAATACACCACCACTACACATATTAGATACTTTTTAAAACAATCATAATTCTAATTTTACGAAGGAACAATGAACTATTTGACAATGTAGTAGCCTGATACACCTTTTTAAACTCACTGTAGTAAAATATAATTAAAAAATAAAATAAAAAACTAACTCCAAACAAAAAATGTTGTACCAAAATAATCTACATACATGTTATTGAAAGCACTATTTGCGCTCAACTGAGTAATACCAGGTCACGCATTTGTGCGCTGGTATTACGAGTTAGATGCAATGCAATCGCAACCTTGTGTTCGCATTGCACAGAAGCATTGCACTCACATTGGGAGCGTCATTCTGCTGCCGTCATACATGACACAGAACCTAAGGGCAGCAAAGGGGGTAAGTAACACAGTGAAGGGCAGCAAATTTAAATATATAGGTATATGAATATATACATATATATTTATGTGTTAATATGTATATATACACATATTAACCCATAAATATATAATATATGTATATATTCATATATATTTACTAGGAACACACAGTTCCCATAGACCGCAATGTAAAGGCACTTTTCAGTGCAGTTTTTTTTTTTATAACTCCCCAGACTCTCTACTTTTAACCCTTAAAAACTGCCTAGTGCAGTAGATTTTTATGAAAAAAATGCTATTTTTTTTTCCCCATAATAAACTAAAAGACCATTTATTGGCTACATTTGTTTAAATAAAAACTATAATGCCCTATATTTTGAGGGCATTTAAGGCACTTTTTGCCCATTTGCAGGTGCGCAATAACTTAGTGCTCCACTTGTATTCTAGCCCTTATTTGGACACCTGTAGTTGTTATTAGTTCAGAGAAAGGATCTTTGAGCCATGAAAACAGCAACAAAGCAAAATAAAGCCATCAGTTACTGCTGGGTGATCAATATTACTATGACCTCCCAACATCTCCCCAGAGGCCTTTTCATGACTGGGAGATGAGCGAGACTTCTTGGCATGGGATATGGGTGTTTTGTGATGGGAGCCATTAACAAATGAGTGGAATTGTGGGTAGAGTTAGGTGTACAATAGGGGGTCAAGAAGACTTTGTTTTTATTTGGAAACCACAATATTTACCCTGAAGGGGAGGCTGGAGCAAGTCAGAGCTCTCAAACCATGACAAACCCATAATATGTGCAATGGGTGGGACACCTTTCAAATGTATGGTCTGAAACATTCATTTGTTTTTTATTTATTTTTTTATATAAAAATTAAAATAAAACACATTTTAAAATGTTCTGTTTTAGTTAAAGGAAATAAAAAAGTTCACTACAATATCCGTTTAATAGTGACAGTCATAGGATTCTATCACTATTCTGTTATACCAGCTCCTATAGAAATTAGTAGCTATTACTTTTCCTTGATAGTTGATCAGATTTTGAACTTGTTGAAATTCATAGGATTTAATCCATAATATCTGCAAGTTTGTTGTTTGTACCTTGTTGCATCCTCATTTGATGACATAACGGACGATTTCTCAAGCTGCATTCACAACTTCTGAGAGCTTGGAGTGCAGACTCACAACCACAAATTTAAAGGGACACTGAACCCAAATTTTTTCTTTCATGATTCAGATAGAGCATGCAATTTTAAGCCACTTTCTAATTTATTCATATTATCAATTTTTCTGCCTTCTCTTGCTATCTTTATTTTAAAAAGAAGACATCTAAGCTTCTTTTTTTTTATTCAGAACTCTGGACAGCACTTTTCTAATTGGTGGATGAGTTTATCCACCAATCAGCAAGAACAACCCAGGTTGATCACCAAAAATGGGCCGGCATCTAAACTTACTTTCTTGCATTTCAAATAAAGATACCAAGAGAATGAATAAAATTTGATAATAGGAGTAAATTAGAAAGTTGCTTAAAATGCCATGCTCTATCTGAATCACGAAAGAAAAAATTTGGATACAGTGTCCCTTTAAGAAGCAGTTCCTGTGAATACCTCTGAGGTGGCAGAATTAAATCACCCTGAACTTACTTGTTCAAGGTAATTAACGGCCCTGCGTTTGCACAAGTGAGAGCAGGGATGCACAAGAGAATTTATGTGAAATCTTAAACATTTTTTAAAAATTTTTGAATTTGCTTCTATTATCTAATTTGCTTCATTATCATGATTCTCTGTGTTGAAGAGATACCTAGGTAGCCATCTGGAGCACTACATGACAGGAAATAGTGTTGCCATCTAGTGCTCTAGCAAATTTACAACATTCTGCTGTCATATAGTGCTACAGACATGTGTACGCTACTGAGCTTACCTCCCTGCTTTTCAATGAGGGATAGCAAGAGAACAAAGCACATTTTATAAAAGAAGTATATTAGAAAGCTATTTAAACTCGTTTGTGCTACCTGTATCTCAAAATAAAAATGTTGAGGTCTATGGCCCTTTAAATTTCACCAAGCAGTCATCACAAGTTGTGATTGGGGGTGGACAGAATCTCTTTTTGTTAACTTGTCTGCAGCTTCATAAATTTTCCTTATAAAGTCTAACAAAGATATTGGTAAACCTGACCAAAAATTGCCGTTCCTCTCGGTGTGCATAAAAGTGCGTACCACAGACTACGAAGCTGTATTACACACATTAGATCTTTAAACTGATGTTTGTTCTAGAGAGAAAGCAAACAGACACTTGTCATAATACTGAGTGATCATAATGACTGCAATTGTGTTATTCAAGTAAAGAAAAACAATCTTGTTTACCGATCTTTTCATATCAGGAGAATAGTGTAAGCTGTGTTTCTAATACTTTGTTCTGGGAAAATACATTTTACCATTTGCATCTGCCAAAGTTTACAGTTAAAATATTTAGAAGTGCTCTTCTTAGTGCTCAATATTAGTTAGGGACATTGGGGCCGATTTAACAAAGCCTGGAGGGAAAGGGATCGCTCATGTAAACTTGTCCACCCGGGTTTGCAAAAAACGGACTGCAATACGATGCCCGCATTTAACATTTCACAAGTGTCTGCTTGTGCAGTGATGCCCCCTGCTTACGCAATGGCTCTAAAAAAAAGGTCAAAGGTCACATTCGCATAATGTTATAGGGCTGTGCGATATACCGCAGATGCGGTTTTAAACTGCTATTAACTGCCGCGATTTAAAAACTGCGAGAGTCCGCATTTTTTTGGGGAAAAAAAATTATTCTGATCATCATGAAAATGGAGGAGTCCTCTAGGCTTCCATTGTATGAGGGAGAATTTTTTTTGCAGAGTATGTGGGAGCAGCGTCAACAGCCCTTTATCTGGGAGTGTGGCGGTGGTCAAGCGGTAGTGTGGCGGTGGTTAAGCGGTGGTGTGGCGGTGGTCAAGCAGTGGTGTGGCAGTGAGACATGCGCTCAAAGTTGTGACTCTAAAGTGAGTAGTATTGTACAAAAAAATTTTTAAAGTGCCACTGACTTTTTTTATGTTTTATTAATTTCTGTGACGCATAACATATTTGATTCCAATGCATTCCCTGATAATTGAGTTGAGTGATCATCAATCATCATAGTATGAGCAATTAAGTGAGTACTAGTAGTGTCCAATAACTTTAAAGTGATTTTTTTTTATTAACGTCTGTGATGCATAACATTGATTCCATTCCCTGTCTGGGTCAATTCATTTTAAAATCTATTTTTAGATAGATTATCATTTTTATATTATATAAAATATATAATTGAGTGTAAATAGTAGATAGATGATAGTCTATTTTATTTAATGAATAAAAAAAAGTGCTTTTGTACTTTTTATGATGTCCCTCCCAGTCCCTTACTGTTTCTGTGTGTGTTTGTTGTCTTTTCAAAAGTAGAACTTGTCTCCCCTGCCACCCCGGCCCCTACCATTCTATGTCTATTTTTTCCTCCCTCCCACCGCCTTATTCTATAACTTATGTTCAACCAACAGCAAAGACTGCCTGTGTGTCGTCTCCGACTCCTAGTATCAAGTTCACCAAAGTCTGCCAATACCTGTGGTTCCAGTCAAGAATATATTGCATCCTGTTTCTTCTTCTACAACATCAAGGTCATCCACAACATCCTGCACTAGCCTGTCTATTCTTCTACAACAGCAAGGTCATCCACATCCCGCACAGTCTGTGTCTTCTACAATAGCAAAGTCATCCTGCAAGTGCACTGCAAGCTTGTGTCTTCTACAACAGCAAGCAGGTCAGCCATATTCAGCCAGTGTCTTCTACAACAGCAAGGTCAGTCATCCAAAGCCAGTGTCTTCTACAACAGCAAGGTCAGCCATTCAGCCAGTGTCTTCTACAACAGCACAGTCAGTCATCCAAAGCCAGTGTCTTCTACAACAGCAAGGTCAGTCATACAACAGCAAGGTCAGTCCTCCAGAGCCAGTGTATTTTACAACTGCAAGGTCAGTCTCCTCCAGTGAAAGCCAGTGTTGCCTCATTTTCAAATATTCAATTAATTACAAGTGTAAGCATGTGGTATCTTGTCTCTCAATCAAGGTGACTACATCATCAAGCCCATTGTTGTCTTCTTTATGTTCAAGTGCAAGCCTGAGGTCTCTTGTCTCTTAATCCAGGTGACTGCATCATCCAGCCCATTGTTTTCTTTATATTCAAGTGCAGCAAGCCTGTGGCCTCTTTAATCAAGGTGACTGCATCATCAAGCTCATTGTTGTCTTTTTTTTATTCAAGTGCAAGCCTGTGGTCTCTTGTCTTAATTGCAGCACAAGCAGATCATCCTCCTTCTTGATCCAAAATAATTGAGCATAAAAAATCTTTTGGAAGCTTTTTCAAGACTGCTTCATCTCTGCAACTTGAAGAAGCTATACTAGCATCATCAAAGCTAAGCTGTAACAGCTAACTGAATCTTCAAGCCTATTCAATTGTTGTCTATTTTTGTTTTCAAGTGCAAGCCTGAGTGTGGTCTATTGTCTCTCATTGTGCCACCCTACTGATCCTTGCAGTTTGGACTGTGCGGTACTATAAATCTCCTATTTTTTTGTGCCAGCTGGTAGTGTGTGCGGTAGATTAAATTCAAGATGAGTTCTGATCCAGAGCTGTCCATGTCCAACAATAACAACAATGATGATGATGATGATGATTGTGATGATTTGTTGGTGCCAAAGAAAAATTCTACATCAGTTGTTTGTGAATATTTTGTATTCAGTAAAGATGATGTGAAACAAAACCAAGTAATCTGCAAGATTTGTGGAATGAGTGTTGCAACAAAACAAAGTAACACAACAAACCTGTCCCAGCACCTTAAAAAGTGGCATAAGGAAATCTTTGATTAATGTATGGCAAAAAAAAACACAGGCAGAGAAAAGACAACACAAAAAAAGCTGTGAAGGTAAAGTTGAGCAGAAAGTTCAACAATCAATCATGAAGGCATTTGCAAACACATCATCACCATATGCGAATAACTCAAAAAGGCATATAGAAATAACCAACGCTATTGCATATTATATATTTAAAGACATGGTGTCTGCATAGACGGTTAGTAACGAAGGCTTAAAAAAAAAAATTATATACACACTCGACAAGAGATACCATCTGCCATCTCACAAATACTTCAGTAGTTGCAATCCCAGAAATGTATGCAAAATGCAAAACCGTAGTTGAATCTGAGATAAAACAATTGGAATACTATATGCAACAACAACAGATATGTGATCAAGACGAACAATTGAGCCATATGAGTTTAACTGTGCAGTTCATCAAAAAGAAGATCGCATTAACTCAAGCCCAGGAAGAACTTCAACTGCCAAAGCATTCCATTATAACAGAGTGCCCAACAAGGTGGAGCTGAAGACAACAAATGATAGAGAGAGTTTTAGTGCAACAGAGAGCATTGACTCAGGTTCTCTCTGCAGACAGAAAAAAACAGACATCTAGTTCAACAATGGCAGGACACTGATGTTCTTGAATCTGTGAGTAAGGCACTGGGTCAATTTCAAGATTTTACTGATGCTCTTTCTGGAGAGAACTATGTCAGTGTATCCTATCTGAAACCATTTCTGCATCTATTAAATACAAAGATACTAGCTCTGGAGGAAGATGATTCTGACCTGACCAAGACACTGAAAATAAATCCAAAATTCTTGAATATATGAATATAAAGTATGAAGAAGATACTCAAGATATGCTAGATATGGCATCATTCCTTGATCCACGATTCAAGACAAACTTGTGGATAATGTGGATAAAATTCCAAGCATCAAGGCCAGGGTGATGTCTAAAATGGCCATTGTGTCTGAGCAGCAAGTTGTGCAGGAGCCAAATCAAGCAATCGGCAGTCCCCCATGCAAAGTAATTGTAAATGTTGTTGTTGTAGAAGACACAGTGCCAGCAACTGAAGCAGATGGTCCTCCTCCAGCAAAGCAATCAAGAAGAAAGTCTTAGGAAGCTTTTTCAAGAATGAGTCCCCTGCCCAATCTCTGCAACTTGAAGAAGCCATAGCATCAGAGCTGAACAGCTACCTGCTTTCTCCCTCCATTGAGTGAGAAAAATCATCTGCAATGGTGGAAAAACTACATCAGATGAAGTTTCCCAAATTAAGCAAGCTTGCACAAAAATATATTTGTGTTCCTGCAACTAGTTCACCATCAGAGAGGGTGTTTAGCACAGGAGGAAATGTGGTGACCTGTCAACATTATGATTACCATTTTGGATTTTAAATTAACCTTAACCAGTCCACCAGCAGCAGTAATGCTTGAGTTGAAATCCAAAAAAATTTAAGTTATATATTTATTTTATTCTCTGATTTTAAATATATAATATTAGGAAATAATAATAATATTATATAATTATGTAACTTATTACATAATATTACTAAATTATTTACTAGTACTACAAATTACAAATCATCAGAATTTCTTCCTGGGCCCTCCTATTACAAGCTCTACAGCTTATAGTTTAAACTTAAAGGGACATTCAACACTGCACAAAACATTAATCTATGTTGAAAAACTAAAAATCAAGATCAAGCTGCAACGTGCCCCCTTTCTCTTACTTCCTGCCTTCACCGTTGAATCGTCTACGATAACTTCTAAATTTGTGTCCTAATATGGCTGCCTAACTCCCCCCACCGTGACGTATAGAGCTTCTTCTTCAAACTAGCTGCCAGTGATATCCCATTTCTCATACTTCAATGCAAAGCGCGTTCACGGCCCTTAGCGCATGCGTGATAATCTAGGAACACTAAAAGCGGAACCATAATAAGCAAAGTTGTTTCCGTTCCGCTTATATTAAGCATAGTACTCTATTTCGTTCTATTAGGTAAAACCCCTATCCACATGAACTCCTTAGTTTACATTGATAAGAATCTTTATTTGTAAATTTCTAATAATGTTTATGTCGTTAGCACATTAGTGGATTGGTATAAATAATAGGGAGACTGCACCGAAAGCATGCCTCATCAATTAATTATATAAATATCATTTCGGAGCAGTCTAACTATTATTTATACCAATCCACTAATGTGCTAACGACATAAACATTATTAGGAATTTACAAATAAAGATTATTATCAATGTAAACTAAGGAGTTTATGCGGATAGGGGTTTTACCTAATATAACGAAATAGAGTACTATGCGTAATATAAGCGGAACGGAAACAACTTTGCTTATTATGGTTCCGCTTTTAGTGTTCCTAGTTTATCGCGCATGCGCTAAGGGCCGTGAACGCGCTTTGCATTGCAGTCCGAGGAATGGGCTATCATTGGCTGCTGGTTTGAAAAAGAAGCTGAATACGTCACGGTGGGGGGAGTTAGGAAGCCATGTTAGGACACAAATTTTGAAGTTATTGTAGACAATTCAACGGTGAAGGCAGGAAGTAAGAGAAAGGGGGCACGTTGCAGCTAGATCTTGATTTTTAGTTTTTCAACATAGATTAATGTTGTGTGCAGTTGTTATGTTCCTGTCCCTTTAAATCAGGATGTTCAGGTATTCACATTCCTATATAAGGCCCCTCCTCCAGTCTACCTATGCTTGGTAATTTGTATTCACTTAGCTATAAGCTGAGCTACAACGAAGACACCTTGCTGATATTCCTAACCAAGGAATTTACTATTAGTAACTACAATTGCTGTGTGCTTTTCAACTTTGGATCGTCATATTTCAGGTTTCCTTATTTTGACCGGAATCCTCAAAGTATCTTTCACTTGTTAAATCTGTTTCTCCCGGCTTATACATTGAAGCCGTGTATCGGCGTCTGACGTCACCGAAGTCTCAGGAGCTCTCTCTCACTCTGGCTGCAAACAACCAACTCCTGTGCTTAATAGCAACTCACCTTGAAGCTGCGGTAACCGTTACTATTTCTTACTCTCTGAAGGTGGTAACGTATTATACCTTAATTCACTTACTACTTAAAAGGACTTTCCTGCATGTTATACAGTGTGACGCTTATGCAAATACAGCTACCTTTAACAATCTGATTGCTTGTAATATCTATCGATTCAGCTTGACGAACTGTGCTTTAATATTCTATGTGCCTTATCAAATATCATACTGTTGGTTGTGAAGGACTGCCTGCTGTTTACATGAATACTAACAACGTTATAGACTAACTAAGGACTGCCTGTTAACTAAAAACAATATAACCTGTTATAGAGCTCTCCTGCTTAATTTATATAGAAACACCTCCTGGTTGCAACCTGTGTTATTTGAGGCTGACATTCACCTACTAACACTAATCTATATTTATCTTTCTTTTATCTACTATCTCTATAATTATCTGCATATTGCAAACTGCTATTGCAATCGGGATAATATACCTTTAAATCTCATTTCTTTCACTCTGCATCCATGCAGCAGTGACCCTCAGATCTATGAGCAAAAACTAGGTTCTTGATTACATCTAATGAACCTAAAGGTTTGGTGTGAGACTGAGTGGTCCTGCAGTTAGGATATCAAATACTTGCACCTGACATAACATATTACCAAGCCTAACATATATCCTACAGCATGGATATCAGTGAACTTACAAACCGTGTTGGTTCCCTTGCACAAAGCATGGACCATATGCTACAAGGCCTCAGAGAAATTAAAATTGAAAATGATCACATTAGGAAGTTTATTAATGTGCATTTATCTGATAAACCTGCTCCTATTGATTTAACACCTGAACCAATTGTATCTCCACCTGAAAAATTCTTTGGTGACAGGACTCAGTTTAGAGAATTTAAAAACTCCTGTACTTTGTATTTTTCTTTAAAACCCCGAACCTATGCATCTGATCGAGTCAAAGTTCTAACGGTCATCTCATATCTCAGAGGAGAGGCTAAATCATGGGCTAACGCCTTCTATGAGAACAATGACCCCATATTGGACTCCTTAGATGCCTTTTTCTCTGCCATGTCCCTTTTATATGAAGACCATCATAAGCAGAATACTGCTGAGACTGCTCTTAGGAACCTACGACAAGGTAAAAGAGCAGTAGAAGAATATATCACGGACTTTAAAAGATGGGCACCAGACACCCAATGGAATGAACCTGCTCTGAGAAATCAGTTCAGAACAGGTCTTTCTGAAACATTAAAAGATGAATTAGCCCGTGGTGCAGTTCCTGTGGATTTAGAGAATCTTATGACCTTATGTATCACTGTTGATAGAAGGATAAGAGAACGTAGATCTGAAAGGGCACTATCTGATCCTGTTGTCAAGAAAATCCCAGCATACCATCCTGTGGTCACTGCACCATCTAAATCAAATGATGAACCTATGGAAGTTGCTGTCATGAGGGGTCCTCTAAAACCAGAGGAAAAAGCCAGAAGGAAGCTACATAACTTGTGTTTATATTGCGCAGCAAAGGACCATGCTGTTAGAGACTGTCCTGTGCTTATCAGACAGAAGAGGGGTAAGAATCTTCAACACCAAAGTTGCCTTAATAAATTGTCTGCGCTTACCACTCATTTACCAATTTCTGTTCTTTTGCAGTGGCGTCTACAGAAGACAAAAACCCAGGCCGTTATTGACTCTGGTGCATCTGGGAATTTCATTGACCAAGCATTTGTAACAAAACATAAAATACCCACAATAAAAAAAGATAGTGCACAAGCCATAAGATTGGTTGATGGTTTTCTTATGAATACGGGGCCTATCACCCATCACACTACACCCTTACAAGTTATCACACAGAAGGGCCATACTGAGACATGTACATTTGACATTTTGCCCTCTAGTTTATACCCGTTAATTTTTGGTATCAATTGGTTGATAAAACATGATCCTGATATTTCTTGGAAGCAAGGTGTTGTGAATTTTAATTCCACTTACTGTAAGGAAGTCTGTTTTCCCAAAGCTTCTGTGTGTTGTATGACTGATCATGTTTTACCTGAATGTTATAAAGAATATTCTGATGTGTTTGACAAAGTAGAAGCTCAGAACTTACCCCCCACAGGTCATATGACTGTCCTATAGACTTACTACCGGGCAGTTCCATTCCCTTTGGTCATATATACCCTATGTCAGAACCTGAATTGGTTCATTTGAAACAGTACTTAGAGGATAACCTTAAGAAAGGTTTTATAAGACCTTCCACCTCTCCAGCGGGTGCTGCAATGTTTTTTGTTAAAAATAAGGACGGATCACTTCGTCCTATTATCGACTACAGACAACTTAATAAATGTACCAAGAAAAACAGGTACCCACTCCCACTTATCCCTGAACTTATAGAACGGTTGCAAGGAGCTAAAATTTACACAAAATTAGATCTTAGAGGAGCTTATAACTTGATAAGAATGAGGAAAGGCGATGAGTGGCTAACAGCTTTCCGCACACGTTATGGACTGTATGAATATACAGTAATGCCTTTTGGGCTGTGCAACGCTCCTGCAACGTTCCAGTGTTTTATAAATGACGTATTTCATGACTTACTTGATGTCTGTATGGTCATTTATTTAGATGACATTTTAATCTATTCTGACAATATAACAAACCATCACACCCATGTCAAGCTTGTTTTGTCCAGACTTCGTACACACCATCTCTATGCCAAGTTAGAGAAATGCATTTTTAATACCACTACTATCTCCTTCTTAGGATACCAGGTTTCCCCTTCTGGTATCGCTATGGAAGCAAACAAAGTGGAAGCTATTACTAACTGGAGCACCCCCCGTACAAAAAAAGATGTTCAGAGATTTCTTGGGTTTGCAAACTTCTATAGGAAGTTTATCAAGGGCTTTTCTGAGATTGCTAGACCCTTGACTAAATTAACTCAGAAAAAACCTGGTTTCTCTTGGAATATACATGCTGAGAACGCATTTAAAGTATTAAAGGAGAGGTTTGTAACAGCACCGATACTCAAATTCCCAGATCCCAGTTTACAGTACACGCTTGAGGTTGATGCTTCTGAGTACGCTCTTGGAGCTGTACTCTCACAAAGAGTTTCACCCAAGGAAGCACTACATCCAATATCATATTACTCTAGGGTAATGAGCTCAGCCGAGCTAAATTATGCTATTGGTGAAAAAGAGCTTCTCGCTATAAAATCAGCACTAGAGTTTTGGAGACACCTCCTTGAGGGTACTAAACATACTATTCTTATATTTACGGATCATAGAAACCTTGAATATTTAAAAACCAGCAAAACATTAACATCTAGACAAGTTAGATGGAGCCTCTTCTTTTCAAGATTTGATTTTACCATCACTTACCGCCCAGGTTCCAAAAATACAAAAGCAGATGCGCTTTCAAGGAAGGATCCAAAACCTCAACATTATATACCTCCAGATTCTATCATTCCACAAAATAAGTTCATTGGATTGACTTCAATCACTGAAACCTCTATAAAAGAGTATCAGAGAGCAGATCCAAAACTCCCATTAGCAGATCTACAAAAACACAGTAGTAATCTGTATTACCATGGAAACCAGATATACATTCCAGAACCTCTACGAAATGAATTGATGCATTCTGCACATGATTCTCTCCTTTCAGGACATCCTGGACTTCATAAAACACTACGCATACTACAAAGAGACTATTGGTGGCCCAATATGAAAAGTTCTGTCTCTTCTTACATTCGATCCTGTTCTGTCTGCGCTACTTGCAAACATACTAGAACTCGTCCTTATGGACTTCTACTTTCATTACCAGTTCCTGAAAGACCCTGGAAGGACATAGCAATGGACTATATAGTGGAGCTACCTCCATCCTCTAACCATAACACAATTCTAGTCATTGTTGATCTGTTTTCTAAAATGGCACACTTTATCCCACATATGGGTTTACCAACCGCATCCGAAACAGCCATACTGTTCTTGAATCATGTTGTAAAGTTACATGGACTACCTGACTCCATCACGTCTGATAGAGGATCTCAATTCACCTCTAAGTTCTGGACTCAGTTATGTTCTATTCTCAAGATTACTAGGAGATTAAGTACTGCTTATCATCCCCAGACTAATGGTCAGTGCGAAAGGACTAACCAGTCTCTTGAACAGTATCTGAGATGCTATTGTACCAACCAACAGGATAACTGGTTCGCTCTGCTGCCTACTGCAGAATTTGCACATAATAACATGACCAACGCATCCACAAAAACTTCGCCATTCTATATTAATTATGGTTTTCACCCTTCATATCATCTTTTCCACAGAACCGATTCCTTGCTACCTACGGTTGATCAGACAGTTAATACTATTGCTGAGGGTTTTTCTGTTCTCAAAACAACCTTACAAGAAGCTCAAGCTTCACAGAAACATCATTATGATTTGAGACGCTCAAAACCCCCTCCTTATAAACCTGGGGATAAGGTTTGGCTAAGTACCAAACACCTGAAACTCTGTATTCCAAGTAAAAAGCTTGGAAGTCTCTTCATAGGTCCCTATGACATAGTTAAGGTTGTTAATCCAAATGCTGTGACTCTTCAGCTACCTCCCTCTCTCAGGATACATCCTACATTCCATGTGTCCCTCCTGAAACCTTTCTCTCCGACAAGGGATCCCCCTCATCCGTCATTGACTAACCCTCCAGTTGTGGATGATGTTGAGTATGAAGTGGATTCTATTTTGGACTCTCGTTTATACCGCAATCAACTCCAGTACCTGGTACGATGGAAAGGTTTTGGGGCTGATGAGGACTCCTGGGAACCATACTCTAATTTGTCGGCACCCCGTCTTCTTTCAATTTTCCATCGAAGACATCCCGACCGACCCAAGCCTTGATCCGCGGAGCGGCTCTTTTTAGGGGGGCGTCCTGTTATGTTCCTGTCCCTTTAAATCAGGATGTTCAGGTATTCACATTCCTATATAAGGCCCCTCCTCCAGTCTACCTATGCTTGGTAATTTGTATTCACTTAGCTATAAGCTGAGCTACAACGAAGACACCTTGCTGATATTCCTAACCAAGGAATTTACTATTAGTAACTACAATTGCTGTGTGCTTTTCAACTTTGGATCGTCATATTTCAGGTTTCCTTATTTTGACCGGAATCCTCAAAGTATCTTTCACTTGTTAAATCTGTTTCTCCCGGCTTATACATTGAAGCCGTGTATCGGCGTCTGACGTCACCGAAGTCTCAGGAGCTCTCTCTCACTCTGGCTGCAAACAACCAACTCCTGTGCTTAATAGCAACTCACCTTGAAGCTGCGGTAACCGTTACTATTTCTTACTCTCTGAAGGTGGTAACGTATTATACCTTAATTCACTTACTACTTAAAAGGACTTTCCTGCATGTTATACAGTGTGACGCTTATGCAAATACAGCTACCTTTAACAATCTGATTGCTTGTAATATCTATCGATTCAGCTTGACGAACTGTGCTTTAATATTCTATGTGCCTTATCAAATATCATACTGTTGGTTGTGAAGGACTGCCTGCTGTTTACATGAATACTAACAACAACGTTATAGACTAACTAAGGACTGCCTGTTAACTAAAAACAATATAACCTGTTATAGAGCTCTCCTGCTTAATTTATATAGAAACACCTCCTGGTTGCAACCTGTGTTATTTGAGGCTGACATTCACCTACTAACACTAATCTATATTTATCTTTCTTTTATCTACTATCTCTATAATTATCTGCATATTGCAAACTGCTATTGCAATCGGGATAATATACCTTTAAATCTCATTTCTTTCACTCTGCATCCATGCAGCAGTGACCCTCAGATCTATGAGCAAAAACTAGGTTCTTGATTACATCTAATGAACCTAAAGGTTTGGTGTGAGACTGAGTGGTCCTGCAGTTAGGATATCAAATACTTGCACCTGACATAACAGCAGTGTTGAATGTCCCTTTAATGTGTCACTCACTATGACTAACTAAACCATTGTGATATTGTCAAGTCAAATTACTTCTTGATTCACATTTCCCTCCTGTGTGAAACTGTGCATGCACTTAGTGCACTGACTGCAGTCTGGCTGTAGGGATGGCCAATGCCATAACCAGGGCAGGTTCCAATGTTTTGTATTGTAACTATTCTGTTTTATTTTTGAAAAATGTACTCTTACTGTACTATGTTGCAGTGCTGCTTCTATTAGTTGATGCATGGACGATCGTCTGGGGTTGCTGTGTTCCTTGTTCAGAGAAGAATTGCCTGGTATTTTGGCGCTGGACTGACCATAATAGGCGGGATCATACTGATATACTACAGGACAGTTCTACTCTGTGAAAAGCATTACTGGGCTAAAAAGCTGCACCCAGGTGGTAAATCGCCATAGAACAGGCTAACAATGGTATTGAGCCAGTTGTTCGTTCCTGTGAGTGTACTTCTCTCTGTATGATGTTAAAAACAGGTTGCAGGAATGACCTTGTCAATGCCACATACCTCATGTTTTCCTGGACAGTCACTCAGCTAAATGACTAACACACGAAGAAGTGTGCATGCACTGCTTCATTTGTTACTCATACCACAGCTAGACTGACTGCCCAAGAAAACATTGACAATGTGGTAAGAATTGGCCAGCTAATTTCATTTCAATTAGCTTTGTGTGTCTTGAGTTCACTTGTTTGTATTATGTACTCTAACTAGAACAGTTCTTAGTGTTCTGTTATGTACTACATAATAGCTGTGTGATGTAATATGACAGATAGTGCAGGATGTCAGGATTGACCTTGTCAGTGCCACATAGGGTTGCTATCTCGGCCATGTTTTCCTGGACACTTATGAGTTACACATGCTGTAGGGTGGGCAGGGAGGAACATGCATTGTGCTGTTCATCAGCACTATTCATGTGATGTCCAGAGGCTCAATACATGTTCCCCCTGGTTACCCTGCAGCATGTGTAACTTATAAGTGTCCAGGAAAACATGGCAGAGGTGGCAACCCTAGTGCCACATCCCTCATGTTTTCCTGGACAGTCACTCAGCTTAATGACTAACACATGAAGCAGTGTGCATTGTACTACCTTACCTTTACTACACTTAGAAACACAAATCATCAGTCAGTCAAAAATCAATCAATCAAATCAATCAGTCAATCAAGTCAGCAGTTTTCAGGTTTCTCCATGCACACACTGCTTCATTTGTTACTCATACCACAGCTAGACTGACTGCCTAAAAAAACATGGACAATGTGGTAATACCAGGCCAGCTGATTTCATTTCAATTAGCTTTGTGTGTTTTGAGTTCACTTGTTTGTATTATGTACTCTAACTATAACTGTACTTAGTGTTCTGTTATGTACTACAGCATAGCTATGTTATGTAATATGACAGGCTGCAGGATGTCAGGATTTACCATGTCAGTGCCACATCCCCCTTGTTTGCCTGGACACTACAATCATTCATCTAAATAATTATCACATGCAGCAGTGTGTGCATTGTACTACCTTTACTTACTGTACTTATACGCAAATCATACTGCTGTAAAGTCAGCACTTTTCCGGTTTCTTCATGCTTACACTGCATCATATGTTAATAATACCACAGCTAGACTGATTGCCCAAGAAAACATGACAATGTTGTGTGTCAGAAGCCCTAAGAACTGGCTAGTGTTTACTTGTTACCACAGCACTGGCAGCTAATTTGATTTTAACTATTTTTTTCTTTTGTATTTTTATGCTCCCTTAGTCTATTGGCCATTGAGATACATGTACGTTAAGATTCTGTAGTGTTAAATACATTTTTAACTGAAAAAGTAAGGTGTTTTAGTCATTTTTAATAAAATCGCAAGTTGAATCGCAAACCGCGTTTTTTGGGTCGAAAACTGCAATTTTATTTTTTTTTCAAAACCGCACAGCCCTATGTCATATCATAACCAACTTGAAAGGTGGCAGATGAAAGTGAACAAATTGTATTTACTTACAGAAGCGATATCCATTTCCAGATGTTCATATAGCAGGATCCACCGAACTAACACGCCTCTATCGTTTGTGGTGTTAATGGAGTCTTCCTAATATCCTGCTCATGTTCTCATTAAAAGCTGTGTGAGAAGCAGTGTAAACTGTTAGGACACATTCAGATGTGGTAGCAGTCGATGTAAGGACGGTGAATATATTATGGTTGGCGCCTATTTTAATTTTTTTGTTACTAAAAAACTATTTGAGATAGCACAATTTATCAACTGTTCTATGGATTATGTTATCAATTTAGTGTCATGTGAAAAATATAAGATGCAATTTATGGGCCCATCGTTTCAGGTGAGCCTGAAACGGACGTTACGAAGCAGCGGTCATAAGACGGCTTCTCCTTAACCTGTCAGCCACCTTTTAGGTGGTAGTTTGAAATAATCCCGATCTGATATGATCAGGCTGATTGGCAGCCCCTGCTAGCGTCCGATTGGCCACTAATGAGCAGGCGGCATTGCAAAAGAATTTCACTAGAAATTCTTGTGCAATGATAAATGCTGACAGCATATGCCTACTGTACTGTTTACCACTGTACTGTTGGTGGACAGGAACACTTGCATACTAGTGGGCGTGAAACGTGTCAAACTGTAACGCTCTATGGGGTCGATTTATGAAGCGGCAGATGCTGCTTCCGACCCACTCTGCTTCAGGTCCGCCTGAAGCGGAAGATAAGAAACAGCGGTCGCAAGACCGCTGATCCTTAACTCATCCATCACCTCTGAGGCGGTGGACAGAAATCATCCCGATTGGATACGATCGGGTTGATCGACACCGGAATGTGCAGGGGGCGGCTTTGCACAAGCATTTCACAAGAAATGATTGTGCAATGATATATGCTGTCGGCATTTATCAGTGTCCGCCCGCACATTAGTAAATCGGCCCCCATGTTTGTTTTATTGTTTTTTTTAATAAACACTTTGTTTTTTATACTTGACACTGTTGTGCAGACTTTTCCTATTGTTTGCTTATTCGCGGTAGAGCGTTTCCCACCTTTTTGGGCTAGCACCTTGCCTGATTTACTCAGACGCGAACTTGTTTCTGTTGATGACGTCATTCACCCGTGCCTAATCGATACTGTGCAGGACGCTTGCTGTTGCAGTCAAATACTACTTTTTGGACACACTTCCAAATGCTTTCAAAGGAATGTTGTTTTACTGAGCATGGGAACATTCACTTATAATTTAAAAAAAAAAAAAAAAATATTCTGTTTACCCTCATGATACTTTGTAAAATAATCTCAGTAAAAAAGCTATTTTCCCTCTGCTGATATGCCCTTATTCAATACACCTATTTTTTCGGAAGCAGTGAACACATTGCTCACAGGCTGATTGCTAATTTGCAGAGTAGCAGTATTTATAGAGTGTTTGTACGCAAACACAGGAGCCCTATAGAGTAACCGCATACCCAAATGCTTCTAGTAAGGAGGTGCTATGTAGTGCCTGAGGACTCTATTTGACAAGTACTTGATAATATAGGAAGAGCCTATTGTCTTAACAAGGTGAGAAGTTCTCATTTTACTCAGGAAGTGATTGAACAAGCATCTCAGTATGAGCCTGCCAGCATAGCCTTTTCCTAAGCAGTCCACATTGGTATGCACGGAACTCCTTTGTCTTTTGTATGCAAAGACTAACAGGGTTTTATGGCCTCAAAATAATTGCAAGATTCATCTCATATAATCACGTTTCACTAACACTTTATCCTGCTCCAGATACAGTGTATTGTTATTTCCTTGCTGTCTGTAGCTTCCATTTGCAATCAGTTGTGCTATTTATCAATCCTGCTCGCGCACTAACACCGATAGATGTGCGCTAACCCGACTCACGCAAAAAGCCAAAGTTATAATATTGCGACCATGGTAACGTATTCCCCCTTAGTCTTCAATGGGGAGAAAAGTGCAAAAAAACACTACTCGCGCAAAACTGATCACATAATGTCAAATGCGCTAACCCGACATGACAATATGAATATTTCACTTTCCAATGTTCGTCACATAACAGAATATGTTCTATTTATTCATAAATACATATTTCTACATATATTTGATGTGGTTTTTTTTTGTAAAATATATATCTATACCTATGTATAGATGAATATATATAGGTATAGATATATACAGATATATATAGGAATATCTATTTATAAATACTTGGAAGAACATATTCCATTATGTGAATAACATTGGAATGTTAAATATTTACAGTAAATACACAGTATAACACTTTATTAAATATGAATAACGCATAAAAATGATTTTATATGTTTTTATCTACTTGACTGCGAAGGGCTCTAAAGCACATATATATATATATACAGGGAGTGCAGAATTATAAGGCAAGTTGTATTTTTGAGGATTAATTTTATTATTGAACAACAACCATGTTCTCAATGAACCCAAAAAACTCATTAATATCAAAGCTGAATAGTTTTGGAAGTAGTTTTTAGTTTGTTTTTAGTTATAGCTATTTTAGGGGGATATCTGTGTGTGCAGGTGACTATTACTGTGCATAATTATTAGGCAACTTAACAAAAAACAAATATATACCAATTTCAATTATTTATTTTTACCAGTGAAACCAATATAACATCTCAACATTCACAAATATACATTTCTGACATTCAAAAACAAAACAAAAACAAATCAGTGACCAATATAGCCACCTTTCTTTGCAAGGACACTCAAAAGCCTGCCATCCATGGATTCTGTCAGTGTTTTGATCTGTTCACCATCAACATTGCGTGCAGCAGCAACCACAGCCTCCCAGACACTGTTCAGAGAGGTGTACTGTTTTCCCTCCTTGTAAATCTCAAATTTGATGATGGACCACAGGTTCTCAATGGGGTTCAGATCAGGTGAACAAGGAGGCCATGTCATTAGAGTTTCTTCTTTTATACCCTTTCTTGCCAGCCACGCTGTGGAGTACTTGGACGCGTGTGATGGAGCATTGTCCTGCATGAAAATCATGTTTTTCTTGAAGGATGCAGACTTCTTCCTGTACCACTGCTTGAAGAAGGTGTCTTCCAGAAACTGGCAGTAGGACTGGGAGTTGAGCTTGACTCCATCCTCAACCCGAAAAGGCCCCACAAGCTCATCTTTGATGATACCAGCCCAAACCAGTACTCCACCTCCACCTTGCTGGCGTCTGAGTCGGACTGGAGCTCTCTGCCCTTTACCAATCCAGCCCCGGCCCATCCATCTGGCCCATCAAGACTCACTCTCATTTCATCAGTCCATAAAACCTTAGAAAAATCAGTCTTGAGAAATTTCTTGGCCCAGTCTTGACGTTTCAGCTTGTGTGCCTTGTTCAGTGGTGGTCGTATTTCAGCCTTTCTTACCTTGGCCATGTCTCTGAGTATTGCACACCTTGTGCTTTTGGGCACTCCAGTGATGTTGCAGCTCTGAAATATGGCCAAACTGGTGGCAAGTGGCATCTTGGCATCTGCACGCTTGACTTTTCTCAGTTCATGGGCAGTTATTTTGCGCCTTGGTTTTTCCACACGCTTCTTGCGACCCTGTTGACTATTTTGAATGAAAAGCTTGATTGTTCGATGATCACGCTTCAGAAGCTTTGCAATTTTAAGAGTGCTGCATCCCTCTGCAAGATATCTCACTATTTTTGACTTTTCTGAGCCTGTCAAGTCCTTCTTTTGACCCATTTTGCCAAAGGAAAGGAAGTTGCCTAATAATTATGCACACCTGATATAGGGTGTTGATGTCATTAGACCACACCCCTTTTCATTACAGAGATGCACATCACCTAATATGCTTAATTGGTAGTAGGCTTTCGAGCCTATACAGCTTGGAGTAAGACAACATGCATAAAGAGGATGATGTGGTCAAAATACTCATTTGCCTAATAATTCTGCACTCCCTGTATATATATCTATATATGTATACATATGCATTTATGTGTCATATGTGTGTATATATATATATATATATATATATATATATATATATATATATATATATAAATACATAAATACATATGTACACATATATAGAAACACACACATACACACATATATACATACATATACACACACATAAATATACATCTTTAGACATGTATATCTATGTATCTCTATGTTAAAGGCCTTTCTCTGCCTTTTTTTTTCTAACACCTGAGATCTCATATCTTTGAGCCTTTATAACTTTTCTGTGCAATTTTTTACTTAGTTTTATTATGAGTGTAACTGTACTTTTACGTGTAATTTTTTTTGTGCATTTTTTTATTCGAGCATAACAGTTATCCAAAGCTCTGAGGTCGCGCTAACCTGATGTGTGCAAATAGGCACGATAAATCCAATATCGCTTGTGTGCAGGAAACTGCAGGTGTGTCATTTGAAACTTTAAAAGAAAATACATATGTCAGGGAGATTTTAAAGGGGCACTAAACACCTACGCCTAGATGTAGAGTTTTGTCGGTAAAGACCCGCGGTGCTAACGCTCCTTTTTTTCCAGCGCACCCTTAAGCCAACGCTTGTATTTAGAGTTGTCTGAATGGCTGCATTAGCCTCAGAAAAGGGAGCGTTGAGCATAATTTAGCTCCACTTCAACCCTCAATACCAGCGCTGCTTACGGTAGCGGTAAGCTGGAAAAACGTACTCGTGCACGATTTCCCCATAGGATACAATGGGGCTGAGCTGGCTGAAAAAAAACACATGCAAAAAAGCAGCGTTCAGCTCCTAACGCATCCCCATTGTTTCCTATGGAGAAACACTCTCTAAGTCTACACCTAACACCCTAACATGAACCCCGAGTCTAAACACCCCTAACCTTACACTTATTAACCCCTAATCTGCCGCCCCCGCTATCGCTGACACCTGCATTTTATTATTAACCCCTAATCTGCCGCTCCGGACACCGCCGCAACCTACATTATAGCTATGAACCCCTAATCTGCTGTCCCTAACATCGCCCACACCTATATTATATTTATTAACCCCTAATCTGCCTCCCCCAACGTCGCCGCGACCTACTTACACTTATTGACCCCTAATCTGCCGACCGGACCTCGCTGCCACTATAATAAATGTATTAACCCCTAAACCGCCGCACTCCCGCCTCGCAAACACTATAATAAATTGTATTAACCCCTAATCTGCCCTCCCTAACATCGCCGCCACCTACCTACAATTATTAACCCCTAATCTCCCGCCCCAATGTCGCTGCTACTATAATAAAGTTATTAACCCCTAAACCTAAGTCTAACCCTAACCCTAACACCCCCCTACCTTAAATATAATTTAAATAAAACTAAATAAATTTACTATAATTAAATAAATTATTCCTATTTAAAACTAAATACTTAACTATAAAATAAACCCTAAGCTAGCTACAATATAACTAATAGTTACATTGTAGCTATTTTAGGATTTATATTTATTTTACAGGCAACTTTGTATTTATTTTAACTAGGTAGAATAGCTATTAAATAGTTAATAACTATTTAATAGCTACCTAGTTAAAAATAATTACAAAATTACCTGTAAAATAAATCCTTACCTAAGTTACAAATACACCTAACACTACACTATCAATAAATTAATTAAATAAATTACCTACAATTATGTAAACTAAAATACAATTAAATAAAGTAAACTATAATACAAAAAAAACAAACACTAAATTACAGAAAATAATTTTTTTTTACAAGAAGTTTAAACTAATTACACCTAATCTAAGCCCCCTAATAAAATAAAAAAGCCCCCCAAAATAATAAAATGCCCTACCCTATTCTAAATTACAAAGTAATGAGCTCTTTTACCAGCTTTTGCGGGGAATTGCCCAAAATAATCAGCTCTTTTACCTGTAAAAAAAATACAACCCCCCAACATTAAAACCCACCACCCACATACCCCTACTCTAACCCACCCAAACCCCCCTTAAATAAACCTAACACTAACCCCCTGATTCCTGAAGATCTCCCTACCTTGAGTCGTCTTCACCCAGCCGAGCCGAATTCTTCATCCAAGCGGAGCAAGAAGAGGTCCTCCATCCAGTAGAAGTCTTCATCCAAGCGGGGCAAGAAGAGGTCTTCCATCCGATTGAAGTGATCATCCAAGCGTCATCTTCTATCTTCATCCATCCGGAGCGGAGCGGCAGCATCCTGAAGACCTCCGACGCGAAACATCCATCCTGGCTGACGACTGAACGACGAATGATGGTTCTTTTAAATAACGTCATCCAAGATGGCGTCCCTCGAATTCCGATTGGCTGATAGGATTCTATCAGTTTTTCAGAGCAAAAAATTACAAGAAAAGTGGACAATAAATAAAACGTATATTGCAAAGTTAGTTATTTTACCATGCATATAACTAAACAATTTATATTAAAATCTCAATATGTTTACTGTTAACTACTATTTTAGCATGTCTAATGATCAATATTTTACCTTACAACTTTCTACTTACGGGTGACCGCTATTTTATATGTTCACTGCCTATAGATGTATTGACTTAAATAATATAATAAAGGGACATTATACACTAGATTTTTCTTTGCATAAGTGTTTTGGAGATTATCCATTTATATAGCCCACCTGGGAGTGTTTTTGTAACAATTTATAGTTTTGCTTATTTTTAAGTAACATTGTGCTGATTTTCAGACTCCTAACCAAGCCCCAAAGTTTTAGATGTATACTGATGTATACAGACATCAGATTGCTTCTGTTTGTATAATCGGTCTTTTCATATGCAGGGGAAGGGGAGGTTCTGCTATCAGCCCCTTTTAGTGGGTGTCCCAGGATTATCTGTTAAATTGGGAGCTTCTAAGTAAGTTTTTAAAATGTTTTACACTGGATTTTTATATCAGAATCTGTGCATATTATTCTTTATAGTAGTTTCTATTACATGCAGTTATATGAAAATAGGTGTTAACTGCCCCTTTAAATTGCCCAAAATATTTACACAATGCACACTCACACAGGAGTTTTATTTGTTAGTTTTGTTTTTTTGTCAAGCACAACAATGATTTACCAATTTGAGACATGACTTACCAGTCTCAAGTGGGATATTTTAGGGATGTTAAAATTATGGTAAAGTATCCAATTCATACAATCAGTTCTAGAATGGAAACACTATTAGAGATGGACTTTAATTCACCCATTCTAACGAAGATACGCTATAACTTTTACTTTTTAATATATCAATGAAATTCTAATACCCACATTCCAGCCGCTAACTTCAAAAGTTTTTTTTTTTTTTGAGCTGATGGTTTGAACTCTTCTCCAATCAGCGCTCTAGCCATACGGCTTTTTGTTTGGCTAGAGCGCTGACTGGAGAACAGTTCATACTGTTAGCTCACCAAAAAAAAATATTGCTTTTTGAAGTGGTTGGCAGGTGCGCTGGATATTAGAATTTAATTGCTATATTAAAAAGTAAGTTATAGCCTATCTTCATTAGATTGGATTCATTCAAATATCTAAAATATTGTTTCCATTCCAGATCTGATTATACAAATTCGGAAATTTACCATCACTTTAAATCTGCTTAACGACATTGTTGTGTTCTAGGAATTCTGCCCATTGCCGTTCTATATTCTTTAATATATTAATGCTTAAATGGACATTAAAGGCAAAATTAAATTTTCATGATTCAGATAGCGCATACAATTGTAAGACATTTTTAAATTAAATTCTTTTATCAAATTAACGTTGTTCTCTTTTTTTAAAAAAAAAAAAGCTTTATTGATGTGAAATGCCAATTACAAACAAGAATTAAAACGAAAAAGATCCATTTACATTTCTTCAACTTATACATTCATAACTTCAACCATATGACTCTAGGTATGTTTCACATCTTAAATATTTGAATACTTCCTTCAGACACCGTCCGAATCGGAAGAAAGCTATATGTCCATTTTCTATTTTATCCTACGTTGTTCTCTTTTTATCTTTTGTTGAAAAGCATACCTAGGTAGGTTCAGGAACAGCAATGTTTTGGCTATCTCTATAATATATAAAACAAGAACCATTTGTGTGTGTGTGTGTGTGTGTGTGTATGTGTATATATATATATATACACACACAGTATATATATATATGTAGATTCATAGACAAATATGTATATACACACACACATATGCACTTGTGTTGTGTATACATGTGGCACCTGGATTTGTCAAACCCTAACATACAAGATGCTTATAAAGTCTTTTAGTAAAAGGGTAGAGAAGACTTTTTAAAACATTTAAATGGATATTAAATGTAAATGAAACCCCATTTTTTTTTCTTTCATGATTCAGATAAAGCATATATGTTTAATGGACCACTAAATATAATAAAATTGCATAATTAGCATGTGCATAATAAAAAGACAATGCAATAAAATTTTCTCTGAATTTCAAATAAGAAGATTTTTATTCTGCCAAATTAATTTTTTCTCCCATTTTTCTGACTCCCTGTATCATGTGACAGACATCAGCCAATCATAGACTACTTTATGTATACCCTGTGAGATTGTGCACGTACTCAGTAGGATCTTGATCCCCAGAAAGTGTGAATATAAAAAGAGACTGTGGAAAATTTGCTAATGTAAGTAAATAGGAAAGTGTCTTAAAACTGCATGTTCTATTTGAATTATGAAAGTTTATTTCAACTAACAATTTACTTCTATTATAAAATCTGCTTCAGTCTCTTGGTATCCTTTGTTGAAGAATCAGCAAGCTGGACATTAGGTGAGCCAATGACAAGAAGCATATATATTTGTGCAGCCACCAATCAGCAGCTAGCTCCCAGTAGTGCATTGCTGCTCCTGAGTCTACCTAGGTATTTATTGCAACAAAGGATACCAAGAGAAAGAAGCAAATTAGATAACACGTAAATTGGAAAGTTGTTTAAAATTTCATGTTCTATCTGAATCATGAATATTTAATTTTCACTTTTCTGCCCCTTCAAATGAACAATAAAGTTTTTCCTTTTTATAGTTTCACAGTTCAGCAATTATAGTTTGATTATTTATGGCATGGACTAATATGAAAAATAAATGATTAAAGGGACAGTCTACTCCAAAATTTCTATTGTTTGAAAGGATAAATATCCCTTTATTACCCATTTCCCAGTTTTGCATAACCAACACTGTTATATTAATAAACTTTCTACATCTGTAATTACCTTGTATCTAAGACTCTGCAGACTGCCCCTTATGTCAGTTATTTTGACAGACATGCATTTTAGCCAATCAGTGCAGACTCTTAAATAACTTCACAGGAGTGAGCACAATGATATTTATATGACACACATGAACTAGCATTGTCTAACTGTCAAAATGTACTGAGATAAGAGGCAGTTCAACAGCTTAGAAATTAGCATATGAGGCTACCTAGGTTTAGATTTCCACAAAGAATACCAAGAGAGCAAATTAAATTTTATGATAAAAGTAAATTGGAAAAAAAAAATTAAATTGCATTCCCTATCTGATTCATGAAAGTTTAATTTTGACTAGACTGTTCCTTTAAACATTACAATTGCAGTGTTGTTATTATTGTGATTGCCATAGGTGGAGTGCGAGCAGATCTATTTTGAATGCCACCTTGGGTACTCATACTCTTCACCCCTTTTAAAATACATCCTTGAAATAAACTATATATAATACATTGTAGATGGTGGAATGTATCACACTGTGTTTTATTACTGCCCTTTGTGTGCATAAAACTTAAATTCCTAACTTTTAACAATGTATTTGTAGCTGTCATCATGTGAATTTCTACCAACTTAGCAAAAAAACAAATAACTTCCTGAAACCCACTTTCTTTTTTTATATGTTGTGTTGCAGAGGTTAGTAAATATGACCTACCTGCATATTTTTTAGAGTACTGTAAATCTAGTGTGTTCAAAAATAATTTTATAATGCAATAGAGAATCTGGATATAATTTTTTTCTTTAACTTCAAGGCTAAAAGGAAATATGAATATAGCCACATGAGAAAATAAAAAAATATTAAACTGGTTGTCTTTTGTGCCATATTGAGCATATTTAGAAATCAGCTATAGGGAAAAAAAGATCTTTAGAAGCTTAAAATGATGAGTCCTAATTTCTTTACAAATATACTGAATATTATTTGTTGTGCAGCAGTGACTGTGTATGAGTTGTCCCTATTTGTCTTATTATTAATAATAATTATAATAATAATACAGTATATAAGACATGAAAAGTTAGTGTTAAAACTGGGAAATAATTTACTTAAAGGGACATAAAACCCCCAAAAAATGATTTCATAATTAAAATAGAAAATACAACTTTCCAATTTACTTCTATTATCAAATTTTATTCATTTTTTGTTATCCTTTGCTGAAAAGCAGGAAGGTAAGTTCAGGGGTGTGCACGTGTCTGCAGTACTATACAGCAGCAGCTCTGCAAAACCTATACATTAGCAAGAACACTAGATGGCAGCACTATTTACTGTCATGTAGTGATTCTATATATCTGTGCAACAAAGAGTAACATGAGAATGAAACAAATTTGATAATAAAAGTAAATTATATTCTCTATCCGAATACTGAAAGAAAAATTTTCTTCATGTCCCTTTAAATATTGAAGACTTCAAATATAATAACTTTTATAAAGCACATACAAATTGTGAAATATGGAATGCTAATAAAATATCTAAGATGCCCCTTATTTTAACAAAAACTAGTGTACATTTTCAGCTTCATACAAAAGAGGACACTTAAAGGGACACTGAAGTCAAAAATAAACTTTCATGATTCAGATAGAAAATGCAATGTTAAACAACTTCCCAATTTACTTCCATTAACAAAATGTGCACAGTCTTTTTAAATTTACACTTTTGATTTACCAGCTCCTTCTGAGCATGTGCAAGAATTTACAGAAAATACGTATATGCATTTGTGATTGGCTGATGGCTGTCACATGATACAGGAGGAGTGGAAATAGACATAACTTTGAAATTTGTCCAAAAAAATCTACTTATTTGAAGTTCAGACTAAGTGCTATTGCATTGTCTTTTTATTGTGTTGTTTATGCTAAATCTACTGTATTTGTTGGTCCTTTTAAGGGATAGAAAGGTCAAAAAATAAATGTGCATAGATGCATTTCACTTTTAAATAGAAGCAATTTTGCAATATAATTTCTTTAGCACAAGTGCTTCTAGTAAAAGTGGCATACACACATATCCAGTGAAGGCCTGTGCACCAGTATTCAAAAAACCACACCTTCTCAGAAGCACAACACACTCTATGAGGACCTGATATTAAAAAGCTTGCCGGTCTGGAGAGAAATTGTGCAAAATCTTTTTTTAGGGACCTCTCCATACTGATGAGATGTCTTAGATCAGGAGTCAGCAACCTGGGCCCCCATATGTTTTGGAACTACATTTCCTATAATGCTCAGACAGCCTAAAGAGTGTCTCAGCATCATGAGAAATGTAGTTCCAAAACATCTGGAGGCCCAAAGTTGCTGATCCCCATCTTAGATCACCTCACCTGATCAGGGAGCTTTTGAATATCAGGCCTTAAAGGGACAGTATACTATAAAATTGTTTTCCCCTTAATGCGTTTCCAATTACTTTTTTTTATCAGCTTCAGAGTGTAAAATGTATGAGAATTTGCTTTTTTAAGGTTTATTTGTGTATATGAAATAGCTGATTTTGTGTTTTGAAGCCACAACCTAATAAAATGGGTTGAGCTTGTATGTAAAATCAGATCTCATTACTTTATCACATTGTGTACATATACCTGCTTGTTTATATTATATCTGTCCATAAACCAATCACCAATACTTGGAGAGAACAATTGAAAATTAACATTTTATTACCTTATCTCTTCTATACCCCACTAGGAGTGTAATTTCTTCTACAGCATGGCCTTGAGGCAAAAAACCTTTCAGGATGAGTGGGGATACCACAGGCTAAATCAACTATTTCAAATGCCAATATAAGGGTAATGGAAATACTTGTAAACAATTTAATACACTCAGCAGGTAAAGTGGATCATTGGGAACAAATTAAAGGGGATACTTTTTTTGAGTTAACTGTCCCTTTAAGCATGCACAGTGTTTGACTACTGGTGCACAGGACCTAACAGAATACACGTGTATGCCAGAAAAACAGTAATAGCGTTTACTAGAAGCATTTTTGCTGATGAAAGTATATTACAAAAATCCTTCTATTTCAAATTGAAATTCACCTATGCACATTTCACTTTTGCACATTTTCTTTCATGATTTAGATAGAACGTACAAATTATAAACAACTTTCCAATTTACTTCTATAATCAAATTTTATTTGTTTTCTTGTTAAAAAGCAGGAAGTAAGCTCAGGAGTGTGCATGTGTCTGCAGCAGTATATGGCAGCAGTTTTGCAACAATGTTATACATTAGCAGGAGCACTAGATGGCAGCACTTTTTCCTGTAATGTAGTGTTCCAGACATAAGCACATTACCTATCTAAATATCTATTTAACAAAGGATACAATGAGAACTAAGGAAATTTGCTAATATAAGTAAATTGGAAACTTTTAAAAAAAAAAATGGTATTCTCTATCTGAATTAATCAAGGGAACTTTTTGGGTTCCATGTCCCTTTAAAATAAGCGCATATAAGAAGCAATTAGCTCAAGTCTAATAACCAATGTTCTGATCCAAAGAGCACACAATCAAATCAGCAGATCTCTGGCACAAGCACTGGGTCAAGATAAAATCCTACAGAGCCTGATGTGGGTGCTTAGCAATGTGTCCCGGAGAACAATAGGGAGTGACGCGGGGAGCAGGGCGTGCTCAGCCGGGACAACCGAATACAGATCACAGGCAGAAGGTAAAGCTGCACCAGCAGACACGGAGTATTTGGGGTCTTTTGCTAAACTGGTACAGGGCGGAGCTGAGAACTGCCCTACTACGCATGCGCACTGGGGATCCCAGACAAGTTTACTAACTGCAGACGATGGCACCGTGGATGCAACTTCTGTGCCCTCTGTTTACTTTGTATTTGGTTTTGTGCCCGCGCCCTGGGTCGTTAGCTGCTGGTGGACCTCGGAGAGGATCTGCCGACTCGTGTGGGCTAAAGGTAAGTTTGTTTGTGATCCCTGTACCTGGGCATGTCTGGCTCTAGAGCTGTCCGGACACATCACCTCTGTATACAGCCTGTCCCAGCTAACTCATTCACAGTCCTATTATTTCTATATCTGTGCTCAGCTTGGTGACTTTACAGCTGTAATTGGGCTCTATAGATTCACTTGCAACTGTGTCACTTGTATTTTAGTAGCATTTTGTACATGTGTCTGTGTATGTATATATATATATATATATATATATATATATATATATATATATATACACTGCAAGTATATATTATTACTGTATCTGTGCCCAGCTTGGTGGTTTTACAGCTGTAATTGTGCTCTATAGATTCACTTGCACATGTGTCACTTGTATTTTAGTAGCATTTTGTACATGTGTCTGTGTATGTATGTGTGTGTGTATATATATATATATATATATATATATATATATATATATACTCCCATACACTGCAAGTATATATTACTGTATCTGTGCCCAGCTTGGTGGTTTTATAGATTCACTTGCACATGTCACTTGTATTTTAGTAGCATATTGTGTATGTATGTATATATATATGTATGTGTGTGTGTGTGTGTATATATATATATATATATATATATATATATATATATATATATATATATATATATATATATATATATATATATATATATATAGTATACTCCCATACACTGCCTGTAAGTATATATTATTACTGTATCTGTGCCCAGCTTGGTGGTTTTACAGCTGTAATTGTGCACTATAGATTCACTTGCACATGTGTCTCTTGTATTTTAGTTGCTTTAATGCAAATATAGCATTTTGCATGTGTGTGTGTGAGATATATATATATATATATATATATATATATATATATATATATATATATATATATATAATCTTCTTTATAGTATAGATATAATGTAGTGAATCCGGATGCAACAGATGTTGCCAATAACTTATTAGGAAGTAATTGTACTGCTTGGCTGCCTTGCCTTTGTTTTATTTTTTAACATGTTCATGTCTTTTTAACAACGTCTCTTTTACTCACCTGAGTTCAGAGGAGTCTATTTTATGCTCAGGAGATTAGCATTTCCTTGCCCTAGGATGTTAGGGGGAGGGTGGAACATTTGTTATATAGCCTGGTAGTGAGAATAAGTCACTTAAATGCTCCTTTCATCACATTCATATTGACAGCCAGATAAAGGTTCACCCAGAGTGTGCTGTAATGAGAACAAGTGAATGGGAATATGCTTTTCAATGATGTATTGCACTGAGCAAGTACATGTGTGTGTATATCATACGTATATCCTATGTGTGCTCATTTGGTATCATGCACTAAAACTGTTGGGTCAGACTGCTGAAGTGTTCTGTAGCAAGGAGCTGCAGTGCTTGGTGGTAATTAAAGGGTTAAACAGGCTACACACTAACAGTTTTTAGAAAATAGTATGTTGGGCCATATTCATATTAAAGGGAGATGAAACCCAACATTTTTCTTTCCAGTTTACTTCTGGGAGCTAGCTGAAGACATCAGTAAGCCAAGTACAAGAGGTATATATTCACAACCAGCAAGCTAGCTCCCAGCTCCTGAGCCTACCAAGGTATGGTTTTCAACAAAGGATGCTCAGAGAACTAAACTAAGTAGAAGTTTAAAATTGTATGTTCTATATGAATCATGAAAGAAAAATAATTTGGGTTTCACATCTCTTTAAATGCGATTACAAGAGACCTGTTTTTAAAGTAAATTTATATGTACTTTAAAGGGATAGGAAAGTCAAAATTAAATGTGCAGGATTCAGATAGAGCAGGTCATTTTAATACACTTTTAAATTCACTTCTATTTCCAAATGTGCTTTGTTCTTTCGGTATCCCTTGTTGAAAAAGAATATGCACATATCCTAAACTAGTGGGAACTAGCTGTTGATTGGTGCCTGCACACATTTGTCTTTTGTGATTGGCTAATGAGATGTGTTCAGCATTTGCACTACTGGAAGATAGCTGTTCCTTCAGCAAAAGGATAACAAGAGAATGAAGCATATTTGATAATAGAAATAAATTGGAAAGTTGTTTAAAAATTGTTTGTTCTATCCTTATCATGAAAGAAAAATTTGAGGTTTCCTGTCTCTTTAAACTCAAAGGTGTTTTAGCTGATGTCTCCTTGTCATTATCTTTAAAAGGCTGAAACCTTTTGAAGTGTACCTGTCTCATACTATAAATAATATCTCCCTTCTCCAACTCCTATGATGCGAACAAAAGAATTTGTTTTATCTCACATACCTGCGTGAGCTGTTAGTTTCAAATAGACTTTCGTGACTCTGATACATTTTTTTTTTTACAGCATCTAATGGGGCATACTTGTATAACCTGTTAGTGTTGTCTGCTGTTTTTTTTACCATTATCTGTCGTTGACCTGAGCCTCCTTATAAACCCTGAAGAAGGTTTGACATCTCTTTTTAAATGACTGATGGCCTCTAGCATTT
Organism: Bombina bombina; assembly: GCF_027579735.1. Taxonomy (NCBI): domain Eukaryota; kingdom Metazoa; phylum Chordata; class Amphibia; order Anura; family Bombinatoridae; genus Bombina; species Bombina bombina. The sequence continues at coordinate 294,228,124 of NC_069505.1, read as the reverse complement.
TGTTTGCTCCTGGGAAGGGTTGCCTTTGAAGTGTTGCTCTATAGGAAACAGAACCGCTGTTAGCTCTATTAAAATTCCTAGGTATTTCCTCTCTGTGTAACCACAGGCTTATTTCCCTCTGCCACTTATGCTGCAGGGATACTGACTGAATGATATGCTGCAAATACTTAGACATTTGCATTACAAAGTGACGCTAGTGTTGAGTTCTCACGCTACCAAATATAAATTTGTAAATCATGTTCTTTTTAAGATTACTTATTAAAAGTCAGAGTGAAACAATTTACAGGAATATGTCTGATATATTTAATTAGAGCATTTATTAATATGCTTAAAGGGATAGTCTAGTCAAAATTTTAAACTTTCGTGATTCAGATAGAGAATACAATTTTCTAATTTACCCCTATTATCAATATTTCTTTGTTCTCTTGGTATCTTTATTTGAAAAAGCTAGATTAGCTAGAAGTTTTGCATAACCAACACTGTTTTATTAATACTTTTTTTTTTTACCTCTGTAATTACCTTGTATCTAAGCCTCTGCAAACTGTCCCCTTATTACAGTTCTTTTGACAGACTTTTTAGCCAATCAGTGCTGACTCCTAGGTAACTTCACGTACCTGAGCTCAATGTTATCTATATGGCACACATGAAATAACGCCTTCTAGTGGTAAAAACTGTCAAAATGCATTCAGATTAGAGGCGGCCTTCAAGGTCTAAGAAATTAGCATATGAGCCTACCTAGGTTTAGCTTTCAACTAAGAATACTAAGAGTACAAAGCAAAATTGGTGGTAAAAGAAAATTGGAAAGTTGTACAAAATTACATGCCCTATTTAAATCATGAAAGTTTATCTAAATAACACATCTAGATATTACCAGGCTAATATTTTCTTAGAATATACAACTAACATTTATTTAGCATTTAATGTCTCTTAAATAAAACATTAGCATTTTACTTTCATTCGATACCCACTTTTCTTGTAATATACATTTGAAAATTGTGTGTGTGTTTTTTTTGTGTGTGTGTTTTTTAAGTGAATTCTGTAGTCTAGAACCTGACCCTCCTGCATAATGCAAGGTGATTGCTTGACATATATTGCAGCTCATTTGTATATGCCCCTAGTTTGGCCACAACATAGGGCATACAATAAATCTAATAAAGAATTTTTAAGGGGTATGTTCCTGGTCTGCAAAATAACACACATTTTGCAATTAAACATTTTTAAAATATGTATCTAGTATACATTTTTATTGTAATGCAGTGCTAAATGTCTTATGTATACTAGGTATTTATTTACAAATGAGTTTAACATTTTGAATATTTATTATTTACCCTTCCCTTAGGAGCGATTCTCTTGCATCTATTAGTCAGCAAGTTGACTCTGCTTAAGGCATGGTTGACTGCCAGAGTAAATATGGGCATGGTTCTTAAGACTGACTGGTGCATGTATGATGGGCCCCTATGGTGAGAAGAGAAATAATAAAAATGTGTTTTGGCTTTAACACTCAGTCTGTGGGAAAATATATAGCAACCTATATCTCTAACATCTCTTTGTTGGTACACAGCCCCCTCCCCAAATAGGTCTAGTTATTTTTCTAGTTTATGAAAGCTGACTTTATATTTAGTTCTTGGTTTATTCCTAGGTCATGTATCTTTGTTCTGTGTAATTATTTTGTGGTTGTTGTTGTTTTTTTGTTTGGCTTGTTTATTAACCCCTTAGCGACATGGACGTACCCTTTATGTTGCTTGTCCTTAAAGGGACAGTATACACCAATTTTCATTTAACGTCATGTTATAGACACTACTATAAAGAATACTATGCACAGATACTGATATAATAATCCAGTATCAAACCTTTTAAAAATGTACAAGCTCCCAATTTAGCACTGTTGGTGAGGTTAGGCTGGGACACCCACTGAAAGGGAATGAGAGCAGACTCCCCTCTCCCGCATATGGAAAAAAGACCCATTATACAAACACAAGCAATCTAAAGTCTGTAAACATCAGCATACATCTACTTGGTTAGGAGTCTAAAAATCAGCACAATGTTATTAAAAATAAGCAAAACTATACATTTTTACAAAAACACCCCCTGATGGGCGATATAAATGGATCATCTACAAAACCATTTATGCAAAGAAAAATGTAGTGTACAATGTCCCTTTTTTAAGTTACACTACATACAGCAGAATTGAATAACTGACAAATGCATAATAAAAAGACAATGCAAAAGCCCTTACTTTGAATTTGAAATGAGCAGGAGAATATTTTCTTGCAAATTTCAATTTAATTTTCTCTCCCCCCTGTATCATGTGACAGCCAAAAATCCAATTACAAAATGTATATATGTATATGCTGTGCACATGCTCAGTAGGAGTTGGAACCTCAAAGTGTGCATATAAAAATGTGCATATTTTGATAATGGAAGTGCATTGCAAAGTGTGTTTTTTTTTTTTTGTTTTTTTTTTTAAATAATAATTGCATTCTTTATCTGAATCCTGCAAGTTTTAATTTTGTCTTTAGAGACCCTTTTAAAGGGACAGTCAAGTCCAAAAAAACCTTTAATAATTCAGATAGGGCATGTCATTTTAAACAACTTTCCAATTTACTTTTATCACCAATTTTGATTTGTTCTCTTGGTATTCTTAGTTGAAAACTAAACCTAGGAGGTTCATATGCTAATTTCTTAGACCTTGAAGGCCGCCTCTAATCTAAATACATTTTAACCATTTTTTCCCACTAGAGGGCATTAGTTAATGTTTTTCATATAGATAACATTGAGCTCCTGCACATGAATTTACTGAGGAGTGAGCACTGATTGGCTAAAATGCAAGTCTGTCAAAAGAACTGAAATAAGGGGGCAATCTGGAGAGCCTGAGATACAAGGTAATTACAGAGTTAAAACGTGTATAATTATAACTGTGTTGGTTATGCAAAACTGGGGAATGGGTAATTAAGGGATTATCTATCTTTTAAAACACAAATTCTGGTGTTGACTGTCCCTTTAAGGAGTTTTTAGCCATGTAATAGCGCAGATCTTCCTGTAAGCTGTGAGACGTGCTATTACAATAGGCCTCTCTCTTGGAGTTATCTGGCTATGGTGCGGTGGGGCCGAACTATTTAACCTCTTCATAAGGAAAATGATGACCGTGTAGGGTTCGTCAGCTATTGTTAAGGGAACTTTGTAATGCAATTTCATATGGTATTCTCTAGAACATTTATTGCTTGCAGTACTGACCCTAGATAACTATGGAGTTAGTTTATCTAATGATTTTTCTACGAAATTCACCATCAAAATCGAGGGATTTTTTGGAAATAAATTATAAATACAGTAGAATTGCACAAACGTAAGACCACCAAATACAGTAGAGCTGCATAAACAAATTTATTTCAAGACTATGAATAAAACTTATTCTATATTTCAAATGAGCAGTAGATTTTTATTTTTTTCTGGCAAATTTCAAAATTCCATGTGTCATGTGACAGCTAAAAGCCAATCAGACTCATATGTATGTGTTGGGCAGTCTTGCACATGCTCAGTAGGTGCTTGCGCCTGATAAAGTGTTCACATTATATATATATATATATATATATATATATATATATATATATATATATATATATATATATATATACCTGTTTAGAATTTGATAATGAAAGTAATTTGTTGTTGCTTTTTTGCATGCTCCATCTGATTCTTGGAAATTTTTAAGTGAAAGTCAATCCTAGGGTTTCTGAAACGCTATGATTAACCATTGGAACAAATCATAAATACTTCATGCTGAAAGCTCCTTTATTTGTTTCAAGCGTTTTCACTTCTTAGCCAATAGCCATGCGGGAAATCGGACTTGGCGCCCTGTGGAGCCGGATTTCCCGCACGCTATTTGCTAAGAGGTGGAAATGTCACCTCTCAAGCAAAATAGAGTTCTGCCGTGGGCTGCATTAGCAGCTCAGTTTGGTGAACACTTGAAACAAATAAAGGAGCTTTACAAACACTAGGATTGACTTTAACTTTAAAGGGACAGTCTACTCCAGAATTTTAATTGTTTAAAAAGATAGATAATCCCTTTATTTCCTATTCCCCAGTTTTGCATAACAAACACGGTTATATTAATATACTTTTTACCTTTGTGATTACCTCGTATCTAAGCCTCTGCAGACCTGACCCCTTATCGCAGTTATTTTGACAAACTTTTATTTTAGCTAATCAGTGTTATCTATATGGCACACATGAACTAGCTGTGAAAAACTGTCAAAATGCACTGAGATAAGAGGCGGCCTTTAAGGGTTTAGACATTAGTATATCAGCCATACCTATGTTTAGCTTTCCACAAAGAATACCAAGAGAACAAAGCACATTTGATGATAAAAGTAAATTGTAAAGTTGTTTAAAATTGCATGCCCTATCTAAATCACAAAAGTTTAATTTTGACTAGATTGTTCCTTTATGTTTAATTTGAATGTCCCTTTAAAGATTGTGATTGAAAAACAGTTAAACACATAGTTACATTTCAACTTGGAAGTCGCAAGCAGAACATGCCAGTGAACCAAGAGTGGTAGTTGCTCAACCCGCCAATCACTGCCTGTGTTTCTTTTAGGAACTGCAATGCCTTCAGCTCTTGAGTGGCACTTTACCCATGTGTTAAACCCCTTTTGTCAATTAAACATAGTTATTTAGGGTCAGTAATGCAAAATACAGCTCTAACAAATTAGTGCATGGACGTTTACATTGGATGTCCCTATGCACTTATTAAAGGGACACTGAACCCAAATTTTTTCTTTCGTGATTCAGATAAAGCATGCCATTTTAAGCAACTTTCTAATTTACTCCAATTATCAATTTTTTCTTTGTTCTCTTGCTATCTTTATTTGAAAAAGAAAGTCCAGCACCTTGGACAGCACTTGTTTATTGGTGGATGAATTTATTTACCAGTCAGCAAGAACAACCCAGGTTGTTCACCAAAATGGGCCGGCATCTAAACTTACACTATTTTTTCAAATAAAGATACCAAGAGAATGAAGAACATTTGCTAATAGGAGTAAATTAGAAAGTTGCTTAAAATTACACGCTCTATCTGAATCACAAAAGGAAAAATGTGGGTTCAATGTCACTTTAACGTATTCCGCATCTCATGTAATAGTAATGCATCAGATTGTGTTTTGTTCCATCTCTGTTTTAGTGCCAGGTTCCTTGATTTTCACTGTGCTGCACTCTCTAGTAAATCTTCTCTATCTATCCTTACTAATGGAATTACTGCAATACACCAAAAAAGAATTACATATATATGTAAATGGGAAAAGATGTTCCTTCCTGAAAGTACTTGCAATCTAATAAAGAGGAATTTAGATCAAAGGGTTTAAATACAAACCAGGTTGTAATCTGCCTAATTATATATGTGTAGCGTTCAGATGCTGCTGTTTATATCAGCTGCACATTGTTATGGGGTTGGATTGTAGGATTAAAGCAAAACTCTCTTTTTACCAACAGCTGCAGACAGTTGGAAACTTTTGCCTCTACAAAAGCTCAAAGCCCCTGTATGGTTTTTGTCACGTTGGACAGAACTGCTTGTAATTATTTTTTTTTTTTATTGTACAGGGAATTTTTGACATCTGGAAAGAAACTTATTCGGTAGAATTTTGCAAATAAAGTAACAACAGTGTAGAACTTGTGTGTGTGTGCTCCAAATACAAGTAAACCTGTTTTATTAAATCCATAACGCATGGGGACTTGTCATTTACAAGACAAAAAAAAGTTATATTCTCTTCTTTATATAGATGGCTGAACAAATAACAAGTCTTAAAGCCATCTAGTCATATTTTTAAATGTTAAAAGGACATAAGTGGTATTTGACATGTACATCAAATGCAATATATTTGCTTTTGCAAAAAAGCCTATTCTTAAAGTAATAATGGTTAATATGCACGCTACTCGGTGCACGTACACTGCTAGGCTGTCATGTGATGTTATAAGCCCCAGCAGCATGCACGCTTGGTACACGCTTATTTGTGCACAGACCACCTTTGCATGGGCAGTCGATTTCTTGCATGTTACAGATGGTGTATTTATTGTAGTAGTAGGAATAATAATATGTATTGTTATAAAATAATTTATAGTAATCATATTGGTCATTTATTACAGAATTATAAATAGGAAATGTAAAGGGACATGAAACCCAGCGTTTTACTTTTTATTTGTCATGATTCAAATAGAGCACGTAATTTTAAACACATTTCCAACTTCCTTTATCCATCTTGCTTCACTTTCTTGGTATTCTTTTTTTGAAGGAGCAGCTATGCATTACTGGGAGCTATCAGAAGACATCTGGTGAACCAATGAAAAGAGGCATGTTGTGCAGCTACAAATCAGCAGCTAGCTCCCAGTTGGGGTTGCCACCCGTCCCTTAAAATACAGAACACTTATAAGTTACACATGCTGCAGGGTGTGCAGGGAAGAATATGAATAGGGCTGTCCAGAAACACAATACATGTTCCAACTTGCACACCCTGCAGCATGTGTAACTCATAAGTGTTCAGGAAAACATGGCTGAGGTGGCAACCCTACTCCCAGTAATGCTTTGCTGCTCCTGAGCCTACCTAGATATGCTTTTTGACTAAGGATACCAAAAGAATGAAGCAATTTAGATAATGGAAGCAAATTGGAAAGTTGTTTAAAATCACATGTTCTGTCGGAATCATGAAAGAAAAAATTTGGGTTTCACGTCCCTTTAACTTTAGACATCTCCTTGCTTATATCATTTTTTCGTTTTGTCCAAAATTAGTTTTTTTTAAAGTTTTATATAATAAAAAAATAAATAAAATGGAGCTATGGTAATGTTCTTGTGGCTTACTGGATTTGTCACACGCTATTAATCATTTCTCACTAAACAATATTGTAGGTACAAATAGCCAGCAAGGTGGTGCCTGCATAGAAATACATTAGGAAGTGCGAGAGGGAGATTGTATGAAGTTTGCTTTCTGTAAACTTTGTCTGAATTGCTTCTTTTCTCCTACTGGTCATATATATTTACTGCCTTCCCATGATAACTTGGCAGTATGCCCTCTGGCCTTGCAGTATAATGCAAATCCAGATGTGCCCCTCCTCCCCGAAGGCTAACAGACGGACAAAAGGTGCTCAGGAAGTGTGATGAGACATACTGGTTGGATACATACAAATGATTCGTTATGGGTCCTTGGGAAAATGTTGCAAGGATTTTTCAGGAGAGGTGTCAAGCAGGATTTTTATTTGTTTATGTATACATTTGCTCTTTTTACTAAGCAATCTTAAAGGGATGGTAAACAATAGAAATGACTTAAAGGACCAGTCAACACAGTAGATTTGCATAATCAACAAATGCAAGATAAAGACAATGAACTTCAAATGAGTAGTCGATTTATTTTTTTTCTGACAATTTTAAAAGTTATGTCTTTTTCCACTCCCCCTGTACCATGTGACAGCCATCAGCCATTCACAAATGCATACACGTACCATGTGACAGCCATTCACAAATGCATACACACTTATTCTTGCACATGCTCAGTAGGAGCTGGTGACTCAGAAAGTTTAAATATAAAAAGACTGTGCACATTTAGTTAATGGAAGTAAATTGGAAAGTTGTTTAAAATCGCATGCTCTATCTGAATAATGAAAGTTTAATTTTGATTGAGTGTCCCTTTAACATTTAAAATGAGAACTATAGATGGTACATGCAGTGCGTATATCTCACTTAGAGCACGATTCTCGAAAACTTGCTGGCATAAGAGAGAAATCATTAGATTATTTTACCAAGCTCTCCATTATAAAGTAAGGGTCTCTCCTTCACATAAATAATATTATTGAACCTTAAAGTGATGGTAAATCATAGCGGTTTAAAAATACTAGGATTCACCGTCCTTTTTTTGAATGAGGTGACGTTTTCACCTCTTGGCCAATAGCAGTGCTAATCATACAGAGGTGGAAACATCACCTCATTGAAAGAAAAAAAAGTGCTTTGCCATGGGCGTCCGGAGGAGCTTAGCAGTAAAGCCGCGGAAGAAGAAAAGTATGTTTTACACATAAAAAAAAAAACACCTCATGAATGAAGGTAGCCGTTATTTATAGCGACAGTAAATCCTAGCATTTTTGAAACTCTAGGATTTACCATGACTTCCATGTGATACATGTTTCCCAAGGAAATTAAAATGCCTCTAAAACAATCCCTGAGGGGCCAGGTAATAGTGACAAGGCATCTTATAGCCCACTCCATTTCCTCTTTTGGCTGAGCTGTGACATAAAGAGGCTTCCTAAGGGCTTTTAAAGGTCTTGACTTTTGAGAGTGTCATATGACAAACTCATTGATTGGCTGTTCATTGGAATTGTCATAAAACTAAAAAAAGAATTCACCCCAGTGGTCCGGCATAACATTATAATAGAAACATTTACTATAGGCACAGATTTAACCCTTTTAACAGATAGTTCTTTCTTTTTAAAAAAGGTACACATATACTTTTTTAAATGGCAAAAATTACATATATGGCATTCGATTAGCTAAAGTTTAAAACATGGTGGCACCCATTATTTTATAGAATCTGAGTGGAATTTAGAAAACCAACACATTTCAGAGAGGACACTGAACCCAAAAATGTTCTTTCATGATTCAGATAGAGAATGCAATTTTAAGCAACTTTCTAATGTACTCCTATTATCAAATTTTCTTCATTCTCTTTGTATGTTTATTTGAAAAGCAAGAATTTAAGTTTAGATGCCGGTCCATTTTTGGTGAACAACCTGGGTTGTCCTTGCTGATTGGACAGCACCAATAAACAAATGCTGTCCATGGTTCTGAACCAAAACATTTCTGGCTCCTTAGCTTAGATGCCTTCTTTTTCAAATAAAGATATAAAGAGAATGAAGAAAAATTGATAATGGAAGTAAATTTGAAAGTTGCTTAAAATTGCATGTTATATCTGAATCATGAAATAAAAACAAATTGGGTTCAGTATCCCTTTATAGAAAGGGTTAATGGTGAGGCACTGCAGTATAAATTTGCAGGTAAAGTAATTAAAGTACATATTATATTTTGTCTCTAGCTCAACTTGTTTTATGCCTCTTTAAACTGACAAGCTTAGGTTGGCCTTGTGCTCCTTTCGTTTTCAGGACTGGAATACCCACAATTTTCAGACTTTAAAAGGGACGTTGTACACTAATATTTTCTCCCTTTTAATATGTTCCCAATTATCCATTTTACCTGATGGATTGTTTACAAATGGCTCCTTCCCCTTTATTTTCTTATTTAAATTAGCTGATTTTGCTTGTTGTCTACACACTTATACTGAACATTTCTGAACTTAAAGGGACAGTCAACCATAGAATTGTTATTGTTTTAAAAGATAGATAATCCCTTTATTACTCATTCCCCAGTTTTGCATAACCAACACAGTTATATTAATGTACTTTTTACCTCTGTGATTACCTTGTATCTAGGAACCTTCTTCCAGCCCCCTGATCACATGACTGTGACTGTTTATTATCTATTGTCTTAAATTTAGCATTGTTTTGTGCTAAATCTTAAATAACTCCCTGTGCCTGAACACAGTGTTATCTATATGGCCCACGTGTACTTTGTCTCCTTGTGTTGAAAAGAGATTTAAAGGGACAGTCAAGGCCAAAAAAAAAACGTATTTTTCAAATAGGGCATGTGATTTTAAACAACTTTCCAATTTACTTTAAACAACAATTTGGCTTTGTTCTCTTGGTATTCTAGTTGAGAGCAAACCTAGGAAGGCTCATATGACAATTTCTAAGCCCTTGAAGGCCGCCTCTAATCACCTGCTTTTGTATTTGCTTTTCACAACAGGGGAGAGTAGTTCAGGTAAACCCTATAGATAACATTGTGATCACGCCCGTGGGTTGTGGCAGACACTGCACTAATTGGCTAAAATGCAAGTCAATAGATAATAGCTAAAAGTCATGTGATTAGGGGCGGTCAGAAGATGCTTAGATACAAGTTAGTCACAGCAGTAAAAAGTGTATTAATATAACAGTGTTGGTTTTGCAAAACTGGGGAATGGGTAATAAAGGGATTATATAGCTTTTTAAAAAACAAAAATTCTGGTGTTGACTGTCCCTTTAAAAAGCCTGTGATAAGAGGCAGCCCTCAAAGGCTTAGAAATTAGCATATGAGCCTACCTATGTTTAGTTTAAATTAAGAATACCAAGAGAAAAAAGCAAATTTGATTATAAAAGTAAATTGGAAAGTTGATTAAAATTAAAAGTCCTATCTGAATAATGAAAGTTTAATTTATACTTGACTGTCCCTTTAAAGGGATATGAAACCCAAACATTTTATTGTGTGATTCAGGCAGAGCATACCCTTTTTTAAAAAAAAAAGTTTACAATTTATTTCTATTATCACATTTACATCATTCCCATGCTATTTGGTGTTGAAGAGATACCTAGGTAGGCATCTGGAGCAATACACGGCAGGAAATAGTGCTGCCATCTAGTGCTCTGGCAAATGGATAACATTTTTACAAATCTTCTGCCATATAGTGCTCCAGAAATAGGTTAGTTCCTAAGCTTATGTTCCTGCTTTTCTACAAAAAACACCAGGAGAACAAAGAAAAATTGATAGAAGTAAATCACAAAATAAAAATTTGTGGTTTCATATCCCTTTAAAGGGACAGTCAACACCTGAATTTTTGTTGTTTAAAAGATAGCTAATCCCTTTATTACCCATTCCCCAGTTTTGCAAAACCAAAACTATTATATTAATACACTTTTTACCTCTGTGATTACCTTATATCTAAGCCTCTTCTAACATCCCCTGATCACATGACTTTTTATTTATTATCTATTGACTTGCATTCTAGCCAATTAGTGTAGTGTCTGCCACAAGCCACGGGCGTGATCACAATGTTATCTATATGGCCCACATGAACTAGCTCTTCCCTGTTGTGAAAAGCAAATAAGAAAAAGCATGTGATAAGAGGCGGCCTGCAAGGGCTTAGAAATTATCATATGAGCCTTCCTAAGTTTAGCTTTCAGCTAAGAATACCAAGAAAACAAAGCAAAATTGGTGATAAAAGTAAATTGGAAAGTTGTTTAAAATTACATGCCCTATTTGAAACATGAAAGTTTTTTTTTTTTTTTGTTTTTTTTTTAAACTTGACTGTTTACTGCTTTATTATTACTGTTTACTGATTATTTCAAGGTGTTTAATGTTTAAAGCAGTTTTGCAAATAATAGACACTATTTTTAAATGGGTTTACCACATTGGGGGATAGGCATCCAGCTGTTTCGTTAGCTGCCGAATGCGGAAGAAGGCGACCGCTTGCGGCATTCAAATCTTTTAGAGACTGATTTCTTCTTGTGAAAGTGTAAGACGCTAAGATCTGTGCAAATCCATATTTTAGTGTTACCCTTTCACAAGAAGAAATATGACTTCGAAAAGAGATGAATGCCAGTAGAGGCCGATCTATAAGAATCACAAAAGAAAAAAATGTGTGTTTCATATCCCTTTAACAGCTAACCTATCTGATTTTTAGTAAGTTCAATGAATGACTTACTTGTTCTAGTCCTTGTGCAAAGTCCATGAAACAGCTGACAGAATTCTATTCTAACAAGACTTGGAACTACTGTGTAAAGACACAAAATCATTAGCACTGGAAGGAAATACTAAGAGTGAATGAGGTGACAGAAATCTATTGCTGTTACTAGAGATCCTTAGAACATTGATCAAATTTCAGCGCCACAAAAGCATTTTAGAAGTGTTGGGATTCAAGCAATAATAAATGTTTAGAGGACTTCTCTTTAGGAAGAAAAAAAAGGCTGTATCTGACATAAACTGTAATATAGATCTTCCGCCACCCCAAGCTATGTTTTTTTGTTTTCTTTTGTTAATATGAAAAATCCGTACCGGACATATATTGTCCAATATTGTCATCTTAAAAATATATATATATATATTTCTTTTTTCATACCTGTTTATTTTAGAGCATTTTACTTCAAACAGATGGGCAATGCCATAAAATTGCTTTAAAATGTTGCTACAATGTTGAGACAATGGTAACTGTAAGCGGCATGCTGAGAGAATGAACTTTTTTATATTTGTTAGTTTGTTTTTAATTGTGGTGCAAATCATTGGAGCCAGAGAACCGTCCCGAAAGTTTGAAAGTCTAACCATTAAATACAGTAGAATTGCATAATCAACAAGTGCACACTAAAAAGACAATGCAATAGCATTACATTTATTCTGAGAAATTTCAAAATGTACTTCAATTTGCTGGCCCACTTTATCATGTGACAGCCACCAGCCAATCACAGACTCATATGCGTATATACTGTGAGCTCTTGCACATGCTCAGCAGTAGCTGGTGCCTCAGAATGTGTGCACTTAGACTATGCACTATTTTATAATGGGGTAAATTGGAAAGTCTCTTTAAACTGCATGAAAGTTTAATTTTGACTTTAGTGTCCCTTTTAAAGGGACTTTAAAGTATATATCTTTTTAAATGCGCATGGTATATGACCAAAACTAAGTACTAGATCTGTGCGTTTGGCGGCTTTGTTTTCTGCTGAATGCGGAAGAAAGCGGCGGCTCGCAGCATTCAACTATTTTCAGTGAACAAAACTGCCGAATGCGCATATCCACAAAGCACTGTTACAAAAGATCCATATCCAAAACTGAAGTTTTATAAGTATCTAGGTTTATTATTTTGTTATTAAAAGTTGCATTTTTACAGTCCAGGGATACACCATTTGAATATATTCATATTTTATTCTTGTGTCACAAATAAAAGATCTAGTATAACAAGGAAAAGTGATCAAAGTAATTTTCACTCCTCTTTAAGTGGTGCAGCCAGCGTCAGGATCTCCACTCTAAGGGCTAGATTTATCAAAGCTGAGGCGTACAGGGGCACGTATAAGCGCCCCTGTACGCCTCAGCTCGCCTGTGGCGGGGTGAAATTACTCGCAGGTAATCAACATTGCACTCGCGTGCAATCACGCCCCCTGCCCGCGCACAGCCAATCACACACGGACATGAGCTGTCAATCTCCTAGGTCGGACTCGAGCGTGGAGATTGAATTTCGCCACCTTAGAGGTGGCGAAAAGGTTAAGGAAGCGGCGGTCTCCAATTGAATGTAATAATTTGTGCGCAGTTCTGAATGCTTGTTAACCAACAAATAATGTATGTTTGATAAGTAAAATCTCAGTATAATTGTTCCCTATAATTCAGTGCAAGCTGTAGGGCTCAAACTGACCTGTGACCTGGGTCTGTTTTGTTCCTGTAGGTTAACTCTTGGTATTCTCAGCCGTTTCCCCCTCATTCTTTAAATGAGTTTTTTTATTTAGTCCTGTCTAGGCTAGTTTTCCTGCCCTTTCTTTGTTTGTTAATGTTAATTAAACCTGGAGTATTTAAAGGGGCGCATAATGGAAAGCAGCTGTCTGTTCAGGCAGATCACTTGAAAAATCAGGAAGCAGAGATTTACCACGAACATGCACAGTTAATTCCCCTGTAAAGCATGTGTTTGTCTGCGGACCTAGTAATTTACAAGGCTACAATTAACCTCTTCACCTCAGAAAGCTGTGCTTGTGGCACCATTTACGCATGATCTATTATTACAACAAAGGTGAAATCGCCAAGCGGGGTGAAAAGGACTTGAACCTAACTTTGAGTGTGGGGGATGGAGTTTTTTTAATTTGTTGTATGAAAAAAAGCTAAGTGTTTAGATTTATACTTTAGAGAGACATTTATGTGGTTTTTCATTGATGGGGAAAAAAAGCAAGAGCAGGCTATGTGCATATACTGGTGTTAGCTGCTTCTAGATATCTTCTAAAAGCACTGCTAGGGGTGTGGAGAGGGCATCAGTTTCTAAGTTAAAGGGATATTATATGCAAAAAATAATGTGCAGATTTATTTAACGTTATCTTAGCGACAGGTTTAAAAATCTAAAGATTTTAGAGCTTTTATCCCTCAAAGTCGAACTTACCCAGTCTTGTCTCCGGGGATCTTCTGATCGTGTCTTTTTCTAAAGCGCTTCACAGGCGCGCTGTCTAATCACAGCCCTATTGAACTGAATGTAGCGCGCTCCCGCGACCAGACCAAAGTGGGATCACGCTACATTCAGTTAAATAGCGCGATCGGGTGCGCTGTCATTAGACAGCGCGCCCACAAAGTGCTTTTGAAAAAGGAGATAAGATCAGAAGATCCTGGAGAGGAGACCAGGTAAGTTCAACTTTGAGAGGTAAAATCTTTATGCAACATTATTTTTTGCATTTTCTGTCCCTTTAAATGGACTATAAAATCAAAATTACACTTTCATGAATTATATAGCACGTGAAATTTTAAACAACTTTTCAGTTTACCTCTGTTCTCAAAATTGCTTTGTTCTTTTGGTTACCTTTATCGAAGGGTAAAGCTAAGTAGTTTTAGGAGCAGCTATCCACTATTGGGAGGAACTGAATACATTGGGTGAGCCAATGACAACAAGCATAATGCAGCAACCAATCACTACTGTCTTTACTGTTTGTGTAACGTATCACAGTTCAAGGTCAAATGTTAAGTAGACATGTAATGAAATATAATAAGATAGACTGGGGTCAGATACCACATTATCAACTCACATTAATATCCATATTTCAAGTAATTTTTTTTTTTGTGGTAAAATCTGAGTTAGTTTTCGCATTAATTTAAGCTATAAAGGGACATTTTGATGCAAAAAATAATTATACTAATTTATTACAGCGTGTCATTTTTATATTACTAACCCCATCAAACCAGTATTTAAATTGTATTTAAAAGGGTTAAACACATTGCTAAATTACCTCATGTGAAACTCGAGCATTACAGTTCCTGAACAGAAAATCACAGGAGGTTGGGAAGTAAGAACCACTTCTGATTGGCTCAGAGCTGCAATGTTTACAGATGTTGTGTGATTCTATTTCTTATGTGTCTAACCCTTTTGATGGGGAATGAACACAGAGGGCCAGATTATGAATGGAACACTATCGTTTCCGCCCGAGCGATATAGGGTTTTCACGTTCGTTTGAGCGCAAGTTAAATTACGCTCATATTACAAGTTGAAATGTAAATGCGAACGCGTGAGCGCAATCACGATTATGCTTGAATGATTACCGCAACCTCAGAGCTGTTTGACTTTCGCAACACAAAAAAGTGTCACAAAACACTTTGGCTTTTTGTACGCATCGGATTAGCACATGAGCTATAACTTTTTTTACTTTCAACTTGTAATATGAGTGCAACCCAACGCGCAGTTAGAGTACGAGCGCTAAACATAGCTTCCACGTGTAATCTGACCAATAGTGTGTCATTTTTGTAGTGCTGACCATGGCTAGCAAATTAGAGCATGACATTTTTTTGTTTTAGAATGTCCTGTATATTTAAAAACAAAAACACTTTGATCACATATTTAGCAAGACATATTTAAAGGGATATATAATGTATAGCAACAGTTTTCTCTCTTAGTTTTTACAGGGACAGTCCACTCCAGAATGTTTAAAAAAAAATATATACACATTCCTTTTATTTACCAATTCCCCAGTTTTGTATAACCAACACGGTTATTTAATACAATTTTTAGCTCTGTGATTACCTTGTATCTAAGCCTCTGCAGACTGCCCCCTTATTTCAGTTTTTATATAGACTTGCATTTTAGGCAATCAGTGCTAACTCCTAAATAGCTCCACAGGAGTGAGCAATATATATGTGTGTGTGGCACACATGAACTAGCACTGTCTAGCTGTGAAAAACTGTCAAAATGCACTGAGATAAGAGGCGGCCTTCAAGGGATTAGAAATTTAGCTTATGAGCCTACCTAGGTTTAGCTTTCAACAAAGAATACCAAGAGAACAAAGCAATTTTGATGATAAAAGTAAATTGGGAAGTTGTTTAAAATTGCATGCCCCATCTGAATCCTGAAAGTTTAATTCTGACTAGACTGTCCCTTTAAATTAATCTTCTTTACATTGCTTTAAAATGTACATTCATGCCAGAATTAAGTTCTCACTCATGCAAAAAAACCAGGGAAATTCCTGGATTTATCCCTATCTAAATAGGAATTTTAAACCTAAACTCCTCTAATATGCAATATGTAAGCACAACTTAAATACTGCACTACCTTACCTAGGAACTCCTTATTTAATAAAGCTTCTTTAGGTGAGACAATAAAATTAAAACTAACATTGATCATTCAGACAGAGCATGCAATTTTAAACAACTTTCCAATTTACTTCTATTGTCAAATTTGCTTTGTTTCCCTGCTATAATTTGTGCAAATTAATACTTAGGTAGGCTAATGGGAGCTTTGGACTGTTTGCATGTCTTTAAAAGTTTATGGTTGTTTTTGCATTAATATATAACTGTGCTATAAACCAGTGCTTGACGAATATGTTAAAAAATTAGGAGCCAGTAAGAATATTTAGGAGCCAGGCATATTTCTTAGGAGCCAGACAGTTTGATTTGTATATAGATATATGGAGAATAACCCAAAAAGTTAGGAGCCAGGGGTAAAATTCTAGGAGCCAGTGGCTCCCTGGCTCCTGGGTTTGTCGAGCGCTGCTATAAACATCGTTGCAAGCACTGCTACCAGGTGGTTAAAGACTTACATGATCCTGAGCTCACTTTTGATACCAAGAGAACAAAGTTAAAGAGACAGTCTAGTCCAAAATAAACTTTCATGATTCAGATAGGGCATGCAATTTTAAACAATTTTCCGATTTACTTTTATCACCAATTTGGCTTTGTTCCTTTTGTAATTCTTAGTTGAAGGCTAAACCTAGGAGCTTCATATGCTAATTTCTAAGCCCTTGAAGGTTGAAGGCTGCCTCTTCTCTTAGGGCATTTTGACAGTTTTTCACTACTAGAGGGTGTTAGTTCATGTGTGTCATATAGATAACACTGTGATCATGCACGTGGAGTTCCTATGAGCCAGCACTTATTGACTAAAATGTATGTCTGTCAAAAAAACTGAAATAAGGGGGCAGTTTGCAGAGGCTTGGATACAAGATAATCACTGAGGTAAAAAGTGTATTCATATAACCATGTTGGCTGTGCAAAACTGGGGAATGGGTAATAAAGGGATTATCCATCTTTTAAAACAATACAAATTCTGGTGTAGACTGTTCCTTTTTAAAGGGACATACAACTGGTTGAGATCAGTGCATATCCTAAAAGGGCTAATTAATTAAAAATCATTTGTATATATATATATATATATATATATATATATATATATATATATATATATATATATATATATATATATATATATATATATATATATATATATATTTTAAATTGCTGGCAAGTATTTAAAATAAGCACAATTATTTACATAGCTAAGCTGCCTGGAGCAGCCAACTCCACCCCCCTTATCAGTGTTTAGACACAGGCATTGTATTTTAACTAAATTCACAGCTTCTAGGCCTGCTCCAGCAGATGATCCCTGTGTCTCTTTGCATTCTACCAAAGCTACAATAGATATAGATACAACCATAAAAGGAAATGTGTGGAAGGAGTTAGAGCTGTACAATTCAGAAACGTAAAAGAAATGGTTAATGGCGAAGCACTGCAGTATAAATTTGCAGGTAAAGTAATTAAAGTACCGATTATTATATATTTTTTCTCTATCCCAAATCTGATTTATTTGCTATATTTCTTCAGAGTAAATGCTTTCAGGAGTGGTATTTACAGTATTTGTAAATGTGTCATTCTCTCTGTGTCTGTAGAATTTCAGGCTATACGTAGATGGCAGGTAACATATGTAGCGAGCTGTTTGTGAAAAGCATACGCTCTAGGACCCCGAAAATGCTTTTTACTGTCTGCTCTCAGAGGATAAAGCCGCAGTCTGATTTAGGTACCAGACTTTGGATTCTTTATCTGCAAATATAATTTCAGATACTCGAGTTCTATCTTGTTGCATGCTTTTATTTACAGATTCTAAAAATTGTGTATTTTATGAGAACATAATTATTTAATTTGCAGTCAGGTCACGTTGAAAGTATCTATAGCTTGATCCGTTTATGATTATTATTAGTAACATGTGAAAGGGCTATTATACCATAGACTGTACACTGGGTTTCTATAGATTCTGCATAAAGTTGTAATATGTAAGTGGTTAAAAAAAAAAAGTCATTTCTTTTCTGTTTTTAAATGCTCCTGTTCTGATTATAGAGCATTTTCTCTGACTGTTGCGTATACACTGCACATGCTATTGCGTGTCGAATGTGTGTGTGTTCTAAATGACAGCGGTGAATCCACTTTGGGGGTGCAAGCAGTAAAATATAAATAAATAGACAGGATATTTAAAAGAAATAAATAAATGTTCGGATTCCTTGGAGCATGTTAGTTTTTGTACTTTATTTCTCTTGCTGATCTTCTGTTTAAAGCCTCTTCATAGGGCATAAACACACATCTACAGACCCACTCTGGAGACGCAACACACTGCAGCTCTTGAGCAGAACACAGACTGTAATTGGTGGCTACATTAAATAAATCATATATTTATTTTATTTTTTAAGCCATTATGAATCCCCTTACTGCCTACTAAGCTGCTCCTATTGGGTAATGTATTGTTATCCAGCCCAGGAGGAGGCTGCTCCTATTGGATAATGTATTGTTATCCAGCCCAGGAGGAGGTTGCCCCTTTTTCTTCTTGTTCATGAGCTTTGCTTGCCTGTCCGGTTTTGCTGAGCAGTCAAGTGGTGAATTCCAGCAACTTTTCACAAGTGGGCTCACACTGAGAAACTTGAATGTGCACCCCCTATACAAACAGCAGCACGATTGGAGCAAGAGGGGTGGCTACAAGGCGCCCCAAAAAATAAAAAATAAATAAAACACACCGTATCATAGGGAGGCTGGCAGAGACACCCACCATTGTTGCCTGCTTTTCTAACACATTGCCTATAAATGTTCAGCATCAAGTGAGCATAGATTATTTTAGGTACATTAGGCATTTTGTAAACTTTCATGTAAATGTCTACTCTTACTTTGCTTTTAGAGGGATTGGAAAGTCAAAATTAAACTTGCAGCATATACTTTTAAATTCACTTCTGTTTTCAAATGTGCTTTGTTTTCTTGGCATCCCTTGTTGAAAAAGAATTCACACATATCCTACACTAGTGGGAGCTAGCTTCTGATTGGTGCCTGCACACATGTGTCTCTTGTGATTGGCTAACTAGATGATAAGATCTAATGAAGCAAATTTGATAATGGAAGTAAATTGGAAAGTTGTTTAAAATTATATGTTCTATCCCAATCATGAAAGAAAATGTTTGGGTTTCCTGTCCCTTTAAACATGTAGTTTGAAGGAACTTCAGTACAAAATAAAATGTTATACATTAAAGTAAGGGGAAAAATGACTTCCCTACACTGATGTGTGCTAGGCAGTTTGAATTGCGCATATGTTGCGCACAGCTCTATTGCTATAAACTCATGATGTTGCTTATAGCGGTATCAATGTTTCACAGAGAATTGGGGGTATGTGTTTTGTGATATTTTTATTCCTTATGTGTTATTTATATATCCGGGCATTTTATCAGAATTGCTAGTTTTATAAAATTATACATTCCCTTCCTGCTCTAATTAATTATAGCTTATTATTTTATCACTAACAACACTGCAACTCTGTGTTTAAACCCAACAGGTGTTAAACACATAGTTAAGGTACTGCTCAAGGCTCGCAGAGCACTGCTGGTCCAAAGCGGAGACTGCTGTTGATCCAATCGGCAGCACTTGTTGCACAGCTGTCTTGTGCGACTATTGCTGCTGATTGGATCAGCAGAAGTTTCCTCTCTGTACCAGCAGTGCTCTGCGCATCCCGAGCAGTACTGTAAACTGTGTTTAACCCTTTAACAGATAGTTGCAGTGTTGGTATTGAAATAAATGGCATTCTAACAAACTACAGCATGTAATGTTATCACTATAATGGCCATATTTGATTTTAATATAGGATACCAATTCACTTATGTGCCAACATTTTCTGATCTATATTTATTTTACTGTAGTTTTTTTTTTTTTTGTGTGGATACATGATGCAAGATTAGTTTAGTGGTATAGTGAGCTTTATCATTATGCACAGGGGAGGAATTTGTTTTGTTTGTCTACTCAGAGTGCAAAAGTTATAAAACATATTTTTAAACTGTATACAACTATGGGCATTACAGTTGGCTGAATCTGGGACAGCCGTATAAAATGAAATATGTCTTAATTGAGAACACTGCCCACAGCTGCAGACTGACTGATGTGTGTCCAAAGTTCAGAATTGCATTACAAAAGGAAATACTTTTTTTTTTTTTTCCACATTGCAACCAATAGAAATCTCTCCAGAATTTTGTTTCACTCAAATTTTTAATGTGCAGATGGGAAAGTAACTAAGAGAATGCTCCTGAGAGAGAAATGAATTGGAAAACAGATGCAGATATGCCAGAGATTTAGAAAAGACTATGATTTAGTTTGTTATTGCTAGACGTGAACAAATCCTCACTGTGCATCTGAGTGTGTTTATCTTATATCCAAGCATTTGAATGAGTTCCTGTCCTGCTTATACCTTTTTAAATTCCCTTGAAAGGACGGGATATCTCCATAAAGTTAAACGTTGGCTGTTGGATTAACAGATTTTATGCATATTCTCATTTGCAGATGAGTCGTAATCATATAGAGAATTTTTAAACTACACAGGAAGAACACAGGAAGAAAATATATTTAAAGTGAAGGTCCATTTTGATGAATTAGTGCCTGGTTTTTAATAAACCTATTAAAAACAAGGGCACTTTAATTCATCAAAGTTGAAATTTCACAGTTTTCTTCAAAAAGTTACCTTTTTAATCCTGAATGCCGCTCCAGCGATTCCCCCGGCCGTCGGAAGCCTCTGCAGATGTCAGAAATGAGGAATCGGGCTTCCTCCAATCACAGCTTCCTTGGCCTGATGCAATGCTGTGATTGGAGGAAGCCGGATTCGTCATTTTGGACCCGTGAAGACAGCTTGCGACGGGCGGAGGAAGTGCTGGAGCGGCTGCCAGGATTAAAAGGTAAGTTTTTGAAGAAAACAGTGAAATGTCAATTTTGATTAATTAAAGTGCCCTTGTTTTTAATAGGTTTATTAAAAACCAGGCACTAATTCCTCCAAATGGACCTTCACTTTAAAGGACCAGTACATACAGTAGATTTGCATAATAAACAAACGCATGATAACAAGACAATTTATTTATAAAAATATTTTACCAGGAAAGATACATTGAGATTTCTCTCGTTTTTAAGCACTTTGTCTGAACTTCAAATGAGTAGTAGTTTTTTTCTGACAAATATCAGTTATGTCTATTTCCACTCCCCCTGTACCATGTGATAGCAATCAGCCAATCACAAATGCATATATGTATAGTCTGTGAATTCTTGCACATGCTCAGTAGGAACTGATGCCTCAAAAAGTGTAAATGTAAAAAGACTGCACAGTTTGTTAATGGAAGTAAATTGGAAAGTTGTTTAAATTGCCTGCTCTGTCTGAATCATGAAAGTTTAATTTTGACTTGTTTGTCCCTTTTTAAAGTGCAACATGAGTTCATAATATGAAATTTAAATTATACCAAAAAATATAAAATTAAAAGCATGCTTTATATTTCTTTTGTAAAATTAGTCTGACAGCCTTGGCAAGTAGGTTTAACAGAAGCATTCCTTGGGGGGTGTCTGTGTTTTCACCGGTCTTGTGTATTCTATAAGCATTTTACACAGCACGTTTTGCAGTTTCTTCTTGCTAAATAAAAGCTGGCAAGTTTTCTCAAAATTTCGCAATACATTTATTGCAGTGATAGAATAAAAGGTATATGCAAAACTAGAAGTTGATGTACTGAAATGAAAATACAGTAATACAATTGGTTTTTGCTTAAAAAAATATCAGTGCCTGGTGCTCCCTGTCACATTCCCTCTACCCTGCGAAATCCATTGTAGAGAGTTTCATTCGATTTAATGGGAGGCAGCTGACCACTCGCAAGAACAAAGTTTTATTTAACTATTGCTTGCTTATAACTGAGTTTAACTCCTGCAATACACACAGCAGATACTCGCCTAAATATGGTTATTTGGTAGCTACATACAAATGCCATCCCTGACTGTGCCATCTCTGGGGAAAGAAACAGCCGGATCTTCCATAGCTAAATTACAAAAAAAAAAAAAAAGCACATAAATAATGAAAGTGCAGTACAAAGTTTATTTAAATGTGCACTCCCTTAACTTTCTATGAGAACTGGCAGTAGTGCACTTATTTCATTCATATTGCAAGTCACATTGTTTAAAGGGACAGTCTAGTCAAAATTAAACTTTCATGATTCAGATAGGGCATGCAATTTTTAAAGACTTAACAATTTACTTTTATCATCAAATTAGTTTTGTTCTCTTGCTATTCCTTTATGTAAAGTTAAACCTAGGTAGGCTCATATGCTAATTTCTAAGCCCTTGAAGGCCGCCTCTTATCTCAGTGCATTTTGACAGTTTTTACAGCTAGACAGTACTTGTTCATGTGTGCCATATAGATCACATTGGGCTCACTCCTGTGAAGTGAACTAGGAGTCAGCACTGATTGGCTAAAATGCAAGTCTTTCCGGAGAACTGAAATACGGGGGCAGTCTGCAGAGGCTTAGATACAAGGTAATCACAAAGATAAAAAGTATATTAATATAACATTGTTGGTTATACAAGTGGAAAAGAACATTTCCATAGTTAGAAAATGACATGAAAAGCATAGCAAAATAAACAATGGACATATATTGCAATTTTTTTTTTTTAACTACTAAGTTAATATGTTAAATTACAGTCTTAAGTTGTTTAATGTCACTTTTTAAACTTTTTTACCTTAAAGTGATATGAAACACAATAATGTTATTTCGTGGCTTAGATAATGCTCACAATTATAATCAACATTCTAATTTATTTCTAAGCTTTAATTTGCTTTGTTCTTTTGACATCATTTGTTGAAAAGCTCAGGAGCTGTTAGCTAGCTGTGGATTGGTGACTGCACATAGGCTTACTAGTGTTCAGCTAGCTCCCAGAAGTGCATTTCTGCTCCCTTCAATAAAGGATACCAAGAGAATAAATCAACATTTTATAATAGAAGTAAATTGGGAAAAAGTTATTAAAAATGTATGCTAAATCATGAAAGAAAAGAAATGGATTTGACAGTGGGGAAAGGGTCATTTAATGCGCTGTTGAAGAAATAAGTTACCCAGCTATGTGTGACTTGGTTGTACCCTTTGCTGTTAGGTTACTCATAACTAATAAATGGAATCTCAGTCCACAAGCAATGTTTCATAGATGCAAAGCACATTTCTATTTCAATGATAACTAAACTCTCTTTTTGAAACCTGTTTCCCATTAGGATTGGAGAAATGTTTGAGCCCCGTTTATTCGGATCACATTGAAATGCAGCCATGCAATCAGTGACTCTCCTGACTTTATGTTGTTAAGGGCTGTGAGAAAATTCCTGGTTGGCTGACTGTGAATTAAGGAGAATCTACAAAACATTTCACTAGCAATAGCTCCTGGGGTTTTGTTGTTTGTGGGTTTTTTTTTTATATATATATTATTTTTTTTGTTAATTTCAGGAATAGTTTATATAGTTACACAGACAAGGGCAAGCATTTACAATACATCTGGTAATTTTTCTTTGCCAATAGTCTGCTTTAGTACAATAGAGAATGTCCTGTGTTTCAGAGGTAACCAGGGTGACCCCTCTGTGATTTCATTGCATACACAGTGCTCGCTCATTGCTGGCCGGCAGGAACTCATGGCAATTGTGTGGGAATTATCTATACCTGGTTTTGATAATGGCTTCACACAGAGTTTTGGCAGCTTTTTGGAATGTCTAGGTCCCTTACATCATTTGTACGCCAACAGGGACAATTTCATCAAAGACTTAAGTTATTGAAGCCAAGCTGGGCTGTATTCCCTTCTAAAAAAAAAACAAAAAAGCCAACATGTTGGTCTAGAATATGTGGGAAAAGGGTCTAGTTCCTTGAATAGTCTTACCCCCCCCCCCCATACACTTAGTATTGATTTTTGAAACTAAACAGGAAGTGTGTGTTTGTGCAAATTACGTTCCTAGGGACAGTGTATAGTTTGTCAACCTGTTATTCTGTAGACCACCCTACCCCAATTTTTCACATTGGATTGTTGGTGATCCACAGCTTATTTAGCAGAGATAAATTAGCTGATTCTGACCAAGTAACAGCTTAAAATGTAAATAAAACAGGAAAATGTAATTAGTAGTGTTTATAATGTATAATATTGGCTGTATAATTCCTGAGAAGTTAGAGATTCTGAAAATTATTTAAAAAAAACAAAACAAAGCAGTGCATCACAAACCAAAAGATAAAAAAAACACCTTATTACTATATTTTGCTGATTGGTTCTATTTGATAAGATTGACTTGTGACATAGAAAGTTTCTCTAAAATTATTACAGTACATGATACCCAAATGTTAAAGCAATCAAAAGTGATGCAGCATAGCTGTAAAAAGCTAACTAGAGCAGTGTTTTTCAACCAGTGTGCCGTGGCACACTAGTGTGCCGTAAGAGATCCTCAGGTGTGCCGCGGCAGACTGACAACAGTGCGACATTGACATTCATTCACAGACAATCATTATGATTGTTTGTGAATGAATGTCAATATGTCATGTATAGTTTGTACTGTGCTGTCATGCCATGCCTCCTACAGTGTGTATGTGTATATATATATATATATATATATATATATATATATATACTGTATTAGGCTACAATGTGTGATTTTGTAAAATTTTGGGATGGTGGCGTGCCACAGGATTTTTTAATGTAAAAAAGTGTGCCACGGCAAAAAAAAGGTTGCAAATCACTGAACTAGAGAATATCACCTGAACTCTATATAAAAAAGGAAGATATTTTAACCACAAAATGTCCTCACTAGCCACATCACATTGTAAATGGATTTTCAGCGGCCAATCAGGATGTTGGTCTCAGGACTTACAAAGGAGCATATATTTAGCATATTCAGGCACAGTCATGTTATTTGCCTATTCAGTTTAAAGAAGTTTACTATGAAATCTTGGAATATTTTAGTAAAATCTCTGCTGATGAGATTGTACTTTTTTTTTTTTTTTTTTTTTTTTTTAAATTGCAGCGTGATAGTAGCTGAAGAATAATGGTTCACTAAGCACTTATTTTTGTGAGATGAAGAAAGTTTGTGGTAAAATATCTTACTTTTTACATAGAGATGTTCAGGTAATATTTTCAGGTCTGCTTTTTTCAGTTATACTGAATCACTTTCAAGTGATTTAGCAAATGGGTATTATGTCCCTTTTTAAAGGGACAGTAATGGAAAATGGACCTTCTAATTTGTTATAGCATATCATTGTTTCCATTATTGACCCTAGGTAACCCTTGTAAATGGCTTAAACACATCCATAAAATGGCCAGTGATTTGTGGCATGTGTGACTGCTGCTCCAGATTGGATCACTGACTTTGTTCTGCACAGAATCTGCACAGTTTGCAGCTTCCAAGTGATACTATAATATATGTTTAACCCCTTTGTTGAGGTTAAACCAACAGCTAGCAATTACCATTACTGCAAAATGTACATGTTCTGGCAAATTAGAGTGTCTCTTTTTTTTTTTTTTTTTTTTTTTTTTTTTAAATTGGAATGTCCCTTTTTTTTAACTTCATATTTCAATACCAACAATCCAGCTTTGGGTACTTGGGTTTTGTTTTTATTCCACTGACTGAAGTGAGTATATTTTGCAGTATTTAAATCTTGTGCTGTTACTTTTAACCTTTCAAATAAACAATATTTTAAACATTGCAGACACCATTCTACACAGCCATTTATGTTTGCTTAGTGTCACTGCGTCTTATGAATACGCTTTTCAGCCCGGCAGCTAGTGTTGAACACTTATTAATCCAGACTAAAGAAATCACCAGTTTTGCAAAGGAGTTTAAAAAAAAAAAAAGTAGCAATTCCTATTTCGTTACAGTAGTCTTAACGCTAATGGTCTATTGTTCCCAATACTGTGTTTTTTTCCCTTTCTATTCTTTTATACCAATAAAAGGTCACCGTGAAACACTGAGTCTAAATCATCCAACTTAACAGGTGAAAAGTTGTAGTTGGATGAATCCAGGCAGCAATGGAAACAAAATCTTCATCTTTTATTCATAACCCCAGAACAATAAGGAGTTGATAGAGCTTACGTTTCTGCAAATAGTCCCATTTGGAAAGCGTAATTCAGTAATCATGCCATTCACGTTAGAGTTTCTTTTAACTAAATACGGCAAAGCGTGAAATGTCATGCAGAGAATTAATGGGGGATGCATTCATCCGAGCTCTGAAAAGGAACATTGCTGCTTCATTTGATGTGGACTAAATTCTGCGTTCCAAAATCCCCCAAAGATCCTGAGACATTAATATACTTTTTTTATTTCTAAGTAGAGATTATTTTATGTAGTGTATATATTAATAAGTTAACTCCCCAAGGCTTTCATCTGAAATATCTTTCCTTTTGTTTCATTAAGAAGTTGCACTCTAATCTGTATGAGTCATCATAGTGGAATGTCGTTTTATTTTCATATCTGTTCTAATGTATTCAAAATTGTAAGGAAATAACTATAAGGTACTTTACATATGATGTTATTCCAATATGCTAGCAGGTTGGAATGCCAAGCAGGCACCAGTGCTGAAATTATTTGTAGAAAGCTTATACACAACAGGAAAAGTATGTAAATGTTGTCCAGTATCCAAGAACATAAAGATTTGAAACTACATTCTATTTTAAAAAAAATCTGTGTTTTACTAACTAAAGCTTGGTTTGCATCGTCCCCTATGACTTGACAGTAGGTGGAGACATGCAAATTATATCACTAAGCTTTCATCTATTTTAAGAAGACCTTATCATAAAAAAAAAAATAGAAAAGAAACCGTTCAGCTCCTAAATAGTAAGCCAATCAGTTGTGGCAGTTCTACTAGGCTAACTTTGTCTGCTTGGGAACTACAAGACTCTGTTTAGCTCCTTTTGCTAGGGTAAACACATAGGACTACATTTATCAAGCTTTGGATCAGAAGCATAACTAGAAATCAGTAAACCCCTGGGCAGGGCCCCCTCATTTTGAACTGCAACCCTTCCAAAGCATAGCTAATGAGATATATATGTATATATAATGGGGGAGAGAGAGAGAGACGGGGGGAGAGAGACGGGGGGGGAGAGAGAGAGAGACGGGGGGGGAGAGAGAGAGAGACGGGGGGAGAGAGAGAGAGACGGGGGGGGGGAGAGAGAGAGAGACGGGGGGGGAGAGAGAGAGAGACGGGGGGGGAGAGAGAGAGAGACGGGGGGGGAGAGAGAGAGAGACGGGGTGGAAGAGAGAGAGACGGGGAGGAAGAGAGAGAGAGATGGCGGGAAGAAAGAGAGAGAGAGATGGGGGGAAGAAAGAGAGAGAGAGATGGGGGGAAGAAAGAGAGAGAGAGATGGGGGGAAGAAAGAGAGAGAGAGACGGGGGGGAAGAGAGAGAGAGACGGGGGGAAGAAAGAGAGAGAGAGACGGGGGGGGAAGAGAGAGAGAGACGGGGGGGGAAGAGAGAGAGAGACGGGGGGGAAGAGAGAGAGAGACGGGGGGGGAAGAGAGAGAGAGACGGGGGGGGAAGAGAGAGAGAGACGGGGGGGAAGAGAGAGAGAGACGGGGGGGAAGAGAGAGAGAGACGGGGGGGAAGAGAGAGAGAGACGGGGGGGAAGAGAGAGAGAGACGGGGGGGAAGAGAGAGAGAGACGGGGGGGAAGAGAGAGAGAGACGGGGGGGGAAGAGAGAGAGAGACGGGGGGGAAGAGAGAGAGAGACGGGGGGGAAGAGAGAGAGAGACGGGGGGGAAGAGAGAGAGAGACGGGGGGGAAGAGAGAGAGAGACGGGGGGGAAGAGAGAGAGAGACGGGGGGGAAGAGAGAGAGAGACGGGGGGGAAGAGAGAGAGAGAGACGGGGGGGAAGAGAGAGAGAGAGACGGGGGGGAAGAGAGAGGAGACGGGGGGGAAGAGAGAGACGGGGGGGAAGAGAGAGACGGGGGGGAAGAGAGAGACGGGGGGGAAGAGAGAGACGGGGGGGAAGAGAGAGACGGGGGGGAAGAGAGAGACGGGGGGGAAGAGAGAGACGGGGGGGAAGAGAGAGACGGGGGGGAAGAGAGAGACGGGGGGGAAGAGAGAGACGGGGGGGAAGAGAGAGAGAGAGACGGGGGGGAAGAGAGAGAGAGAGACGGGGGGGAAGAGAGAGAGAGAGAGACGGGGGGGAAGAGAGAGAGAGAGACGGGGGGGAAGAGAGAGAGAGACGGGGGGGAAGAGAGAGAGAGACGGGGGGGGAAGAGAGAGAGAGAGAGAGACGGGGGGAAGAGAGAGAGAGAGAGAATGGGGGGAAGAGAGAGAGAGAATGGGGGGGGAAGAGAGAGAGAGAGACGGGGAAGAGAGAGAGAGACGGGGGGAGAGAGAGACGGGGGGGGAGAGAGAGAGAGACGGGGGGGAGAGAGAGAGACGGGGGGGGAGAGAGAGAGACCGGGGGGGAGGGAGAGGGAGAGAGATGGGGAGAGAGCCTTCCCCTAAACCATAATTTTGAACAATCTTTGTTTTCAGGTCATTTGAGAGTTGTTTTGAGGCCCCCATGTTGACACTCTTCAGAGGAGAGTCAAAGAGAACAACAACTTGCAAATGGCCATCTAAATACCTTTTCTCATGATTGGATGCACCTGTCCATGAAGTTCAAGGCTTAATGGGCTCACCAAACCAATTCTGTGTTCCAATTAATCAGTGCTAGGTAGTTACAGGTATTCAAATCAACAAAATGACGACAAGGGTGCCCAAATTTATCCACCTGTCTAATTCCGTTTTGATGCATATTGCACATTTTCTGTTAATCCAATAAACCTCATTTCACTACTGAAATATTACTGTGTCCTCCAGTTATTTAATGGATCAAAATTAAATTGCTGATCCAAACACCCAATTATTTATAAATGAAAATCATGGACATTTTCATGGGTGCCTAAACTTTTGCATACAACTATTTGTTTATTTTTGCATGAAGTGTAACTTACTGCTGATATGGTTCCAGTAAATACAAAATGATTGTGTTGAGGTCAGTGGTGTTGCCCAGCCTTGCCTTCTTTCCGAGGCCACGCCCATAATTTACCGGTGGGCCTCCTGGAAGTGTTCCCCCAAGGCGCTTCTTTATGAGAACATGGGGTTAGTGTTAATTATTTTTTTTTTAAATGTCATAGATCTTTTGAACTGGTGTACAATTTTCTTTTTGTTTTGTTCGCAGTTAACTAATTACAATTAAAACAAAAATAAAAATAACGCTTGACGTAAGTTTATGCACAAATAGATAAGAGCTTAAAGGGACATGAAATTCATTTTCTTTTCTTTTGTGATTTAGAAAGAACATACAAATTTAAGAAATTTCCAATTTTGTTCTGATATCAAATTTACTTATTTCTTATCTTATGTTGAAGAGATAACTTACGGCTAGATTACGAGTTTTGCCGTATGAGGGGTGCGGTATTAGCTTGCACGTTATTGTCACCTCTCACTTACCTACAGCGCTGGTATTACAGGTTTTCATAAACCCGGTGTTAACAGGCAAGAAGTGAGCGTAGAGCAAAATTGAGCTCCATACCACACTCCAATACAAGCGATGAGCTGATTTTACGTGCTCGTGCACGATTTCCCCATAGACATCAATGGAGAGAGCCGGCTGAAAAAAAGCCTAACACCTGCAATAAAACAGCGTAAAGCTCCATAACGCAGCCCCATTGATTCCCTAACATCGCCGCAACCTACATTAGTTATTAACCCCTAATCTGCCACCCCCAATGTCACCGTCACTATACTAAAGTTATTAACCCCTAAACCTAAGTCTAACCTTAACACCCCCTAACTTAAATATGATTTAAATAAATATAAATAAAAATTCCTATCATTACCTACATTATTCCTATTTAAAACTAAATACTTACCTGCAAAATAAACCCTAAGCTAGCTACAATATAACTAATGGTTACATTGTAGCTAGCTTACGGTTTATTTTTATTTCACAGGCAAGTTTGTATTTATTTTAACTAGGTAGAATAGTTACTAAATAGTTATTAACTATTTACTAACTACCTAGCTAAAATAAATACAAATTTACCTGTAAAATAAAACCTAACCTGAGTTACACTAACACCTAACACTACAATGAAATAAATTACCTAAATTAAATACAATTAACTAAATTACAAACAAACACTAAATTACACAAAATAAAAAAAGAAATTATCAGATATTTAAACTAATTACACCTAATCTAATAGCCCTATCAAAATAAAAAAGCCCCCCAAATAAAAAAAAAAGCCCTAGCCTACAATAAACTACCAATAGCCCTTAAAAGGGCCTTTTGCGGGGCATTGCCCCAAAGAAATCAGCTCTTTTACCTGTAGAAAAAAAATACAAAAACCCACCACCCACACAACCAACCCCCAAATAAAATCCTAACTAAAAAAACCTAAGCTCACCATTACCCTGAAAAGGGCATTTGGATGGGCATTTAGCTCTTTTTCTATTGCCCAAACCCTAATCTAAAGCTAAAACCCACCCAATAAATCCTTAAAAAAAAAAAACTAACACTAACCCCTGAAGATCCACTTGCAGTTTTGAAGACCGGACATCCATCCTCAACGAAGCCGGGAGAAGTCTTCATCTAATCCGGCAGAAGTGGTCCTCCAGACGGCATCTTCTATCTTCATCCTTCCGATGTGGAGCGGCTCCATCTTCAAGACATCCGGCGCGGAGCATCCTCTTCTTTCCACGGCTAACGATGAGAATGAAGGTTCCTTTAAATAACGTCATCAAAGATGGCGTCCCTTGAATTCCGATTGGCTGATAGAATTCTATCAGCCAATCGGAATTAAAGGTGAAAAAATCCTATTGGCTGATGCAACCAGCCAATAGGATTGAGCTCGCATTCTATTGGCTGATTGGAACAGCCAATAGAATGCAAGCTCAATCCTATTGGCTGATTGTATGGGTGTTTGTATTTTTTTTTTTACAGGAAAAAGAGCTGATTTCTTTGGGGCAATGCCCTGCAAAAGGCCCTTTTAAGGGAAATTGGTAGTTTAGTTTAGGCTAGGGTTTTTTTATTTGGGGGGGGGGGGCTTTTTTATTTTGATAGGGCTATTAGATTAGGTATAATTAGTTTAAATATATGATAATGTCTTTTTTATTTAGCGTAATTTAGTGTTTTTTTTTTGTTGTAATTTATTTAATTGTAGTGTAAAGTTAGGTGTTAGTGTAACTCAGGTTAGATTTTATTTTACAGGTAAATTTGAATTTATTTTAGCTAGGTAGTTAGTAAATAGTTAATAACTATTTACAGTAGTAACTATTCTACCTAGTTAAAATAAATACAAAATTGCCTGTAAAATAAAAATAAACCCTAAGCTAGATACAATGTAATTATTAGTTATATTGTAGCTAGCTTAGGGTTTATTTTATAGGTAAGTATTTCATTTTAAATAGGAATAATTTAGGTAATGATGATAAATATAATTACAATAAATCTAAATAAAAATTAAGTTAGTGGGTGTTAGGGTTAGACTTAGGTTTAGGGGTTAATAAATTTGGTATAGTGGGGGCAGCAGATTAGGGGTTAATAACTGTAATGTAGGTTGCAGCGATATTGGGGACATCAGATTATGGTTAATAATATTTAACTAGTGTTTGCGAGGCGGGATTTCTGGTGGTTTAGGGGTTAATTTGTTTATTATAGTGGCGGCGATGTTGGGAGCAGCAGATTAGGGGGTTAATATTTTTTTTTAGTGTTTGCGATGCGGGGCGGCCTCAGTTTAGGGGTTAATAGGTAGTTTATGGGTGATAGTGTACTTTGTAACACTTTAGTTATGAGTTTTATGCTACAGCTCTGTAACGTAAAACTCATAACTACTGACTTTAAAATGCGTTACGAATCTTGCGGGATAGGCTGTACCGCTCACTTTTTGGCCTCCCAGAAAAAGCTTGTAATACCGGCGCAATGGAAGTCCCATTGAAAAAAGACTTTACACAAATTGTGTAAGTTAATTTGCGGTACGGCCAAAAAAGTGTGCTGTGCCCCTAAACCTGCAAGGCTCGTAATACCAGCGGGAGTGAAAAAGCAGCGTTATGAGCCTTAACGCTGCTTTTTTACTCATACCGCAAAACTCGTAATCTAGCCGTTAGGTAGTTAGTATGCTCATGTCTGTGAGAATACGTGGCAACAGTTTTGTAAGAAGTAACATTTTCCTTTTTCCTATATCATGTGACAGCTATCAGCCTATCACAAAATGCATATATGTATAAACTGTGAAATCTTGCACATGCTCAGTAAGAACTCGTGCCTCAGAAATGTGAATATAAAAAATATAGTGCACATTTTGAAAATAGAATGGAATTGGAAAGTTGTTAACAATTGTGTGCGCTGTATGAATCATGATAGTTTGATCTTGACGTTGGTGTTCTTTTAAAACACTGCCCATTTCTAGGCAGTTACTAGTCCAGTCAATATTAAAGATCGGAAAAAGACAAATTTCTAACTTGTTTGCTGCTATTTCTTACTCGTCTGGGACTAGCAAACAAGTGGAAATTCCAAGATCTATCTTTAGATAGAATTAGGAAAAAAAAAGAAGAGTTTAATGTCCTTTTATATTATATTGTGTTTTTGTACTTTTATAGCCTTTATTTATTTAAAGGGACAGTCTAGGGGGGCGTGTCCATGCAGCGATCCTGAGCGGTTACTTAATTTTACAGTTTCAGAGCTACCTTCGACTACAACATTAATGGACCGCTCTGTTGCAAGCATATCATAGCCTTTTGAACTGTATATGTGACATCAGAGCCCTGGATTGGACATCATAGGCCTGTAGCGGCGGCTTATACCAGGCAGCGTTTCCCCCTCGGCAAGCCAAGGTACTCGACCATAGCTGGCTATGGCATATCAGCATTGTCTGACGCCCTTGGCGCTAATATTGAACTACATTAAAAAGCAGCAACTCACAGTGTCATATCATTTGGCACAAATGGAAGCCATGTGGCAGCGTCATGACGCACGCTATCTGAGGATCGAGGCCCTCTTACAAAGAATGCTGGATAAAGCTCCATCGGAGCAGCAGCTGCAAAGCTGGTGTCAAAAAACATCTTCAATAGCACCTAACGATGAAACACAGGATTCTACAAAACCGGAGCCCTCCGCATTAGTTGAGCAGCTGCAAACTGCGCACTATAAGAAACGGAAAGCGGGCCTACCGGGTCATATATGCTCCTTAACTCTTGACCGCCAACTCTTGTTCACGCGATCATCTAAAGGAAGTAGCAAGTCACTCACTCCGCAACACCTGTTCATGCCCTCAGGAAACCTACAGATGAAGCCTCAGAAGACTAACACAGAGAACTCATTGAGTTGCCTAGCCTTTACCGAGGGAGTCAGAGCAGGCACCTGTAATGGTCGCGATACTTTCCCTTTGATTACGGCTCCATCGAGGTCAGAGAGAGTCATACAGGCTGCGCCTCCTCCGCAAGCCCCTGGCGTATCGCGGATTGAGCCGACTAAGCAACCATCTGAACTGGGACATGGTTCAGCTAGCATTTTAGTGCAGCATAAATGGAGATTACCTCCGGAAGCGAAACTATCCGCCCTCCCTTGGCTTAACAAAGAGACGGTCAGTAAATTCTCTGCTCCTATACCCACAAGATGCAGCAAGATAGAGGAGCTAATAACCAATACGCTGCCTACCCTTCTACCCCTCTCACAAATCTTTATAGATGAGACTGAGCCTACTTATAACATAGAGGGGAATGGAACCTCACTGGAATTGTTTGGAAACGCTTAAAGCAAATGTCATACATAACAATGCCGGCCAATAGGTTATAACCTGTAATTACCTTGGTCCATATGGGTTATAGTGTTCTTGCTGGTTATTTCATGTACTGTTGAGAGGGGTTTGGATTGTTGTGTTAATAGGGTACAATTGGACAAGGACAATAATTTTTTCTTTATCTTTTTTTGGCACATAATAATGTATTATATCTATGTTAGCCACACCATGTTATGTTACAAAGAAGGTTGAGAATGCTATGCTAGAGTGGGAGGGGTGATATTATTGTTTGTGAAAACCTAATAAGTGCTATGCAATTTAGAATATACAGGGTTTGCAGTTTAGCTTAATACTCCCAATAATTGAATAATACCTAAATGTTTTAAAGCATTATAGAAATATTCTGATATGGGGGCCTCTGGGTCCCATAGGTTCACTGCCATGTGTCCTTTGCTGCTACAGCAGGAGTCTCCTACTCATACACATATATAGATGCAGCAATACCCATATACAGTTATTTTAAGTCCTCATATACTGACCGCATTACATTGGATGGGACCTAGCAGCATAACTTTTAAGATTGGCGTTCGATCTGCGCCTGGAGCCGCAGATAAGGGTTGCATATTGTTATAGGTTATAGATCCCTTCCTACAACTGTTAAGATTTGTATTTTTATTGACGCTGGTTTTAGGATGATTATTTGTTACCCATATATATCCCATCCTCTATATAATTGTGCACTGCTATAGCATCAATCTATTAACATGACAACATACTAGTGGACCCCCAGATGGCTTTATGTACATACTACCAGGCCCAATCATCAGCGCCCCACAATAACAATCTTAGGTAATAAAGGAAATACCCTTATATTTATTAACAAATTACTTTGTTAGTACTACTGTACGCTAGCAATTATACTAATCATACCACTTGTGTTAATAGCTGTTTATGCCGTTGGGATGTCACCAATTTATAGTAACATGTTTGCTGTGCTCGGTTATGGTCTTTGCTCCCTATACTAGGAAGCAAATTTTGTTTTTATTACTTTATATTTCAAGCCAATATAGCAATATGGGTTCATGTGAGACCTATATGGGACAGTAAAGAAAAAATATAGAACTGTATTCCATGCAAATATTTGATGTAACACGTATGCTCTTATATTTTATGTAACTTGTATTTGCCATTGTGTCCTCAATAAAAAATATTAAATAAAGGGACAGTCTACACCAGAATTGTTATTGTTTTAAAAAAATAAAATAAATGCCTTTACTACCCATTCCCCAGCTTTGCTCAACCAACATTGTTATATTAATATACTTTATAACATTTAAACCACTCAATGTCTGCCTGTTTCTAAGCCACTAAAGACAGCCTCTTATCACATTATTTTTTTTATTTGCTTTTCACAACAGGGGAGTGCTAGTTCATGTGAGCCATATAGATAACTGTGATCATGCTCGTGGTTTGTGGCAGACACTGCACTAATTGGCTAAAATGGAAGTCAAAAGATAAATAAAAAGTCATGTGATCAGGGGGCTGTCATAAAAGGGTTCGATACAAGGAAATCACAGATGTAAAAAGTGTATTAATATAACCATGTTGGTTATTCAAAACTGGGGAATGGGTATTAAAGGCATTATCTTTTTTTTTTTTAAAAACAATACTATTTTTGGAGTAGACTGCCCCTTTAATAATTGAAAGATATCTATGTTATGGACCAGAGGGGATTTTGGTATTTGTTCTGAGGTGATCAAACTGGTGTAAAATTAAATTTCTCTGAGACTAACGCAATGTACAAATTACACTTTAAAACAAATTGGTTATGTATTTTTCTTTCTTGCAAATATTAAACTTAAAAAGTAGATAGCAACATAAGCCATTTTTATCCGCCTGTGATCAAAGGACACAATCTTTGCCCCTGAGTGTAGTTGCACACTGACAATCTGTAGATACCATTACATGTTTTCAGCATGAAACCAAACCCTTCAAATCCCAGAAGCAGTCTCAAATTTATGCTTAATAAAAGAATTTATTGTGCTAGATGACATCTGCTATATCATTCTGGGAGCTGAAACTGGCAACGAGCAGACAGGAAATATTTCCATTTCAGATCATTGGAGCTCGGGCAAAAAGTATCTGATTTCAGTTAAATCTCATAGATAGAAAGATAATTAAGCCATTTTTTTGTCGTCTCTTTTCATACAGATAATTTACTTATTGTACAATTAGTCTATATCACTATGGGTTTTGTTTTTTTATTATTAATTGGTAATCCCAACAAATATCCCTCCACTTTGAGTCTTTGGAAACGACAGAGTAATAGTTAATCTATAGTCTGTCTAATATTCCCAGACAAATGTCTGCAAAAGTGAAAAATCTAGGCTCTGTTTCATCTTTTTTGGCAGAGTGTTTTGTAATTCTAAGGATTTTACACTGCTGATCAAAGTATGGATTTAAATTAAATAAAAAATATTTTAATGTGATTCCTATATTTCCATAAAACTAGCCTGTGATTTCTATTAATAGTTTTTATAGCATTTTTGATTAATAAACTATTTCAAATTTCTCTCTTTTTATAATGAAAATAGGGTCTGCCTAGCAACATTCATAGAATATTTAAAGGGCCATTATAGAAAAAAAATAATTACACACTTTAATTAGAGGTTGTAATTGTAAGACTAGTGACTCTGCATCTCTTTGATTAAACCCTGAAAAGGAGTTAAAAGGACACTCAAGATAAATTTAAACTGTCATGATTCAGATAAAGCATGTCATTTTAAACAACTTTCAAATTTATTTCCATTAAAGGGACAGTCTAGGCCAAAATAAACTTTCATGATTCAGATAGAGCATGCAATTTTAAACAATTTTCCAATTTACTATTATCACCAAATTTGCTTTGTTCTCTTGTTATTCTTAGTTGAAAGCTTAACCTAGGAGGCTCATATGCTAATTTCTTAGACCTTGAAGCCCACCTCTTTCAGATTGCATTTTAAAAGTTTTTCATCACTAGAGGGTGTTAGTTCACATATTTCATATAGATAACACTGTGCTTGTGCACGTGAAGTAATCTGGGAGCAGGCACTGATTGGCTA
Source organism: Bombina bombina (assembly GCF_027579735.1). NCBI lineage: Eukaryota > Metazoa > Chordata > Amphibia > Anura > Bombinatoridae > Bombina > Bombina bombina. The sequence continues at coordinate 294,191,165 of NC_069505.1, read as the reverse complement.
GACTGCAAGCCTGTCAAAAGAACTGAAAAAGGGGCAGTTTAGATACAAGATAATCACAGAGGTTAAAAGTATATTATTATAACTGTGTTGGTTATGCAAAACTGGGAAATGGGTAATAAAGGGATTATCTATCTTTTTTAAAACAATAACAATTCTGGTGTAGACTGTCCCTTTAACAACAAGTGCACAGTTTTTTTATATTTATACTTTTGTGAGTCACCAACTCCTACAGAGCATGTGCAAGAATTCACAGAATATACTTTATGCATTTGTGATTGGCTGATGGTTGTCATGTGATACAGGAGGAGTGGAAATAGTCATAACTTTGAAATTTATCAGAAACAAATCTACTACTCATTTGCAGTTCATACTAAGTGCAATTGCATTGTCTTTTTATCATACATTTGTTGATTATGCAAATCTACTGTAGTTACTGGTCTTTTAAATACATAGTAAAAGTACCACTCTGGACCCGCTGAACACTGCTTGTCCTGAGTAGAAACTGCTACTGTCTGTTGCCTAACATTTTGCCTTTGCACTGTATAACTGCTTAATTAAAGGGACATTTTGCCTTAAAATATTCTCCCTTATTTACTTGGTTTAAAGGATCCTTTTACCTGCTGGAGATTGTTGTTGTTGTTGTTGTTGTTATTATTATTATTATTATTATTATTATTATTATTATTATTATTTATTTTTTACAAATGGGTTATTTACCTTTGTTTTGTCATTTGGAATAGCTATTTAGCCTATTGGAAACACCACCTGTTCTGTAAAGTTAAAGGGACAGTATACACCAATTTTCATATAACTGCATGTAATAGACACTACTATAAAGAATAAGATGCACTGATACTGATGTAAAAATCAAGTATAAAACTGTTTAAAAACTTATTTAGAAGCTTCCAGTTTAGCTCTGTTTTAAAAGCTTACTGGAACACCCACTGCAAGTGGGAAATAGCAGACACATCCTCCCCCTTCCTCTGCCTATGAAAAGATCCTTTACACAAACAGGAGCAAGCTGGAGTAGATATACGACGGTATTCTCCTAAAACTTTGGGGCTTGGTTAGGAGTCTGAAAATCAGAGCAATTTTATTTAAAAAATAAGCCAAACTCATCAATTTAAAAACAAAACAAAAAACTGTATGGGCTATATAAATGGATCATCTTCAAAACATCTATGCAAAGAAAAATCTAGTGTATAATTTCCCTTTAAAGGGACACTGAACCCAATTTTTTTTCTTTCGTGATTCAGATAGAGCATGCAATTTTAAGCAACTTTCTAATTTACTCATATTATCAATTTTTCTTCCTTCTCTTGCTATCTTCATTTGAAAAAGGCATCTAAGCTAAGGAGCCAGCCAATTTTTATTTCAGACCCTGGGCAGCACTTGTTTATTGGTGGGTGAATTTATCCACCAATCGGCAAGAACAACCCAGTTTGTTCACCAAAATGGGCCGTCATCTAAACTTACATTCTTGCTTTTCAAATAAAGATACCAAGAGAATGAAGAAAATGTGGTAATAGGAGTAAATTAGAAAGTTGCTTAAAATTGCATGCTCTATCTGAATCTTGAAAGAAAAAAATTTGGGTTCAGTGTCCCTTTAAGTAGTTGGTAGACAGGAGGCAGCAGAAACCAACCTTCCAGTGTGGGAGAGAACCAAGCCCATTTAAAAGGGTGTTACTGCAGCTGCTATTAATACAAGCTGCCAGTAAATATGGTAGATTTGCATAATCAACAAATGCATGATAAAAAGACAATGCAATAACACTTAGTCTGAACTTCAAATAAGTAGATTTTTTTTTTTCTGACAAATTTCAGTTATGTCTTTTTCCACTCCCCATGTATTTTCTATGAATTCTTGCACATGCTCAGTAGGAGCTGGTAACTAAAAAAAAAGTGTAAATACGAAAAGACTGCACGTTTTGTTAATGGAAGTAAATTGGAAAGTTGTTTAAAATTGCTCCTCTATCTGAATCATGACGGTTTCATTTTTGCTTGAGTGTCCCTATAAATTGACAAATTTTACATCCCACATAATCATGTTTTAACACATCTAGGCCAGTAATAAATCAGTTCTTTGTTTTAAATTCTAGGTTAATACTATATTTATTTTTTGATCTCATGTTGATAGCCGTAGTATTTAATAATACCAAATTGTTAATTCTCTCACCACCTAGATGGTGACATATAAAGTGGACTCTGAGATTTGTAGGGTTTATTGTTGTGATATTTTTGAGTCTGCCTGACTACAATGCCAGTCTACTCAGAAGTTCAGTAAGGCGTAATTCCTTGTGCTGTGCCAGTTCATGCAAGTCTCTAGGCTATCAAGAACATTCTTGCCCTTAGGTTGTTGCGCTATGTTTGCTTGTCATATTGTCAGATTCATTTTAGGGAAATGCTAGGTGGATCAATCTCTCACTATTGTTTGACTTTTTACACATCTGCTAGTTGCAGCAGGATTTTTACATCCTGTCAAAAAAACAATAACAAAGTTACCAAAACAGCTTTAGATACAACAATGTATAATTTTCCTACATGGTTTGTACTTTAGTAGTAATACCATAAACAATAACAATTAATATGTTACATTTATGTGTTGAGTAAAGTAATATGGAACAAAAATGTTTCTTTCATGATTCAGAGAGAACATACAATTTTAAACAACTTTCCCATTTACTTGTTATCACGTGTGCTTCATTCTCTTGGTATCCTTTTGTTGAAAGAGCAACATGCACTACTGGAAGCTTGGTGAACACAGGTGAGCCAATGACGAAAGGCATATATGAGCAGCTAGCTCCCAGTAGTGCGTTGCTGCACCGGAGTCTAGAGGTATGTTTTTCAACAAAGGATGCCAAGAGTACAAAACAAATTTGATAAGACGTAAACTGGAAAATTTGTTTCAAATGGTATGCTCTATCTGAATCACCAAAGAAAAAAAAATTAAGTTTAATGTCCTTTTAATAATTTAAATTAGCTTTGTGTTAATTGATGTTCTTGTGTTTAAAACAAATGTGTTTTTTTTGTTTGTTTTGTGTCCTTCTCCATCCCTGCAGTTAGTATTTATCAAGCAGCGGTTGTCAGAACGCTGCTTCCCTAACTCTTCTCCACCTCTTATGTGGAGAATCTTAATCTCCCTGGTCTTTTTCGGCTGGGGAGATTTACAGCTCCTGCCTGCACGTGATTGGCTGTGCGCGGTCAAGGGGCGGTGTTGCGCAAGAACGCCAACGGAATTCTGCCAGAGGCGAGCTGCAGGGGACAGGGGCGCGTATGTCTGCCCCTATCCGCCTACGCTTGATAAATCAAGCCCTTTATCTCCTCATTCATAAAACACACATACATCTGCTGATCACGGCTTATCTCACAAGTGCATTTGTGGGACTGTCATGTCATTTTTAACTTGTCTTTAAAGTGAATGCCAAGCTTGCTGAATTAGTGCCCGGTTTTTAAAAACCCTATTAAAAACAGGGGCACTTTCATTCATCACACTTCACTTGTTTTGTTAAAATACTTAACTTTTAATCTTGAAAGCCGCTCCAGCGCTTCCCCTGCCCGTCGCAAGTCTCTTCATATGTCAAAAATGATGAATCCGGCTTCCTCCAATCACGGCGTTGCCTCAGGCAATGATTCCCCTTGGGGGGGAAGCCGTGATTGGAGGATTCTGTATTCGTCATTGCTGACGTATAAAGTGACGAGCGGCTTTCAAGATTAAAAGGTAAGTATTTTAACAAAACGAGTGAAATGTAAAGTTTGATGAATGACAGTGCCCCTGTTTTTAATAGGATTTTTAAAACCCGGGCACTGATTCATCAAACTTTACATTCTTTTTAAGTATATTAATGTAATAGTAAGCTGTGCTCTAATAGTTTTTAATATAAAATTAAATAATGAATGTAAGGGAACCATTATCAGTTCATCTTTAAAAACACTTTATTTTCTTTTAAACTTACTTTTAAAGCTCCATTATAGTCCAAAATTACTTGCTCTAATTCGTTAGACCATATCATTTTTAGACTGTCGACCCTGCACCTACTGTGTGTTTAACCTCCGTAAAGGGGTTAGACATACAGCAGAAATAATAATTGGGACTTGCAAAGCTTTGCTGGTCCCCGAGCAGAAAACGCAGCTGATCCAATCTGCAGCGCTAGACACACAATTCCTATCTGGAACTAGCACTACTGTTTGGATATTTTACTGCAATAGTTAAAGGGACAGTCTACACCAAAAATGTCATTGTTTAACAAGACAGATAATCCCTTTATTACCCATTCCCCAGTTTTGCATAGCCAACAGTTCTATTAATATACTTTTTACCTCCGTGATTACCTTGTATCTAAGTCTCTGCAGAATGCCCCCTTATTTCAGTCCTTTTGACAGACATGCATTTTAACCAATCAGTGCTGACTCCTAGGTAACTCCACATGTGTGAGCACAATATTATCTATATGGCACACATGAACCAATGCACTCTAGCTGTGACAAACTGTCAATATGCATTTAGATAAGAGGTGGCCTTCAAGTGCTAAGAAATTAGCATATGTGCATACCTAGGTTTAGCTTTTAACTAAGAATACCAAAAGAACAAAGTAAAATTGAAGATAAAAGTAAATTGGAAAGTTGTATAAAATTGTATTCTATATCTTAATCATGAAAGTTTATTTTTGACTAGACTGTCCCTTTAACCATCAGACAACATATATATACTGTACAAACTTCTATCATTTTCAAATGTCTAGAAGCCAAATTTTTCTGCATTTAGGTTGTTTATTATAAAATCCATTACATTAACGTTCTCTGTGCTGGAGAATTACTAAGGTCTGAGCTGACCTGGTAACATGCTTTATAGTAAGTAGTCTTTTGAAAAGCAGTGCGTGCCAAAGACAGATCTAAGCTATTCTGAAATGCATGAATTTCTGTGCATCCGATGATGGTAAGATTCAACAATACTACAAGGTCAACATGTTCTGACATAAACTGTGTTTGATGCTGAGTTTAAGAGAGGTGATTATATTTCTTTTCAGGAAATAAACTTGCAAAAAAAACTATAATTACAAGCTTGCTTTTGACTACGGATAGAGCACGCAAACCTTTTTGTTTTGGCTTGCAATCAAATACACTTTAGCACAAATCCTCAGGAAAATGGATCTCCCAAACCGGTTGGCTTTTCCCAAACATTTTATAGTTTGTGAGATCTATATAGGGTATAACATTAACTGGTAAAATACAAAACTGGCCAAATTTGTAGTTTAGACACAAAAATGGTCATGAAACATTTTCATAAAAATGTTAGCAATTATAAACACCACTGTGTCTAATACGGTAAATTTCCAAAAACATTTATACAATGCGATCCTAAAAATAAAATCACATTGCTAGCTACTTCTAAGGGGCCAGATATCCCAATTTTTTCCAGGACAGTGACAAATTTGTGAAGTCTGTGCCCAATTCTAAATCTAAAGCACAAATTAATTGTATAATTTAACATACATTGATTTACTGATAACTTGTGCAAAATACTGAATAATATTCACATTCTCCTTTCTTTCTCTTTTTCTTTCTCTTTTTCTTTCTCTTTTTCTCTCTCTCTTTTTTTCTCTCTCTTTTTTTCTCTCTCTTTTTTTCTCTCTCTTTTTTTCTCTCTCTTTTTTTCTCTCTCTTTTTTTCTCTCTCTTTTTTTCTCTCTCTTTTTTTCTCTCTCTTTTTTTCTCTCTCTTTTTTTCTCTCTCTTTTTTTCTCTCCCTTCTTTCTCCCTTCTTTCTCCCTTGGTCAGAGTACTTCTGTACCTGAGAAGTTGTTTCAGGGACATATAACTGTTGTGTAGTGTTGCAATAAACTAACATTAGCAACCAGCCAAGTGTGAAAATATTTTGGATACATTATGTTCCTGCTCTGAAGAAGAAAACATAAATATAGTTTATGCCAATCACAAAAATAAGTAATTTCATCAACTGCTGAAACAATGTGGTATTGCAGAGAGTAAGGCCAGTAGAATGATGGGATGTATTGCAGGAATAGTAAGTTTATTATGCCACATTACAGAACACAATTTAGGCCTCATCTTGAGTATTGTGTGCAGTTCTGGAGGCCATATATGTAGAAGAATAGAAACAAACTGTAATATGTTCAAAGCAGAGCTACTAAATAGTACATGGTCTAAAAAATAAGTTGCAAAGAAATACTTGATGACCTAAATATGTATAGCTTAGAGGAGAAAAGGGAAAACAATCTATTGCCTGGGATAAGCATAAGGCTCTCCTATTAACAAAATAAGTTTTTAGGATATTTTGGGCAGACTTGTTGGGCTAAATGGTTTGTAATTCTTACAAGAAAAGATGCAACATTTTTATCCAAAATTAAGATTAGATTTTCATAAGCCTCTGTGTTTACTTGTTTTTGTGTTGAAATTTATTTGGTTATCAACTTTAATTATAAAAGTCTGGCATTAAATATGCTCTGTACATGGGGAGACGTCATGTAACTGGGTACCATGAATATATATATTAATTATAATTTAGTGCAACAGAATCCCAGATAGATTAGCTGCAAGAGATAAAAACACAAAGCACATCTGGTTACAGAATGTTTGAAATCTCTGGTATTGCTCAAAGGATTATCTTCTAATTATAGTCTTCTGGTTACCCATTGATTGTAGAGCTAATTTAATCTTACAAAAAGTGCAGATTCACAATGGTACAAGTTCAAAACTTGCCTTTCTTTCCTTTTCGTTCGTTCGTTCTTTCTTTATTTCTTTCTTTCCTGTAAGACAATGCACTAATAAAATTACATTTTTTTTATCTTATCTCCTGTGTTGTGACTCCTTCTCTGATGACTTTGGAGCTTTAGTCATGGCCAGAGATATGAAATATGCAGCATGGCTGTAGAGAGAAAAAAAAAACAAGAATTTTTTTTTTCCTATGGAGAATTACATTTTATGTTTTTAATGTCCCCAAATCTGTTTGTATAATTTAGGACTACTTAAAGTGAAGGTAAATTTTACTCTATCATAAGACATAAATGTGTCTATTTTTACTATAAGAAGCTGATCGCTAACTTTATTTTTCAATTTTTAATCAATATGATTATTATATTTATATTATTATACTCCTACCGTTTCCATGTATGCTCCTCCCCACCTATATTTCCGGAGTTTCAATGCTGTGACGTATAGAGCGGTCCCACCCGCTCTATACGTATCTCCCAAGCGCGTGCACGACCTTCATTTATACTGCGCATGCGCGAATCGGCGATTCTGACAACTTTTGCGCATGCGATAGTCTAAACTTTCCTGCACCAATGCGCATGCGTAAGCAGACACTCATACAAGTCCTAATGACATGGAATACGCTTGCGCAAAACGGGAGCGCGTATCGAGTTTAAGATTGACACTCTAAATGTAACGCATGCGCAGTTTAAAAGGGAGACGGGTGACGTGGATTGACGGGCACCTAACGGCCAGAATTGCAATTGGATGTTAGGAGAACGTGATCTGGAGGTAAAAAAAAAAATAGAAAACGGGTTGAATCGGATCAGCTAAAAATCGTTATTTATTACAGTGATAACTTTTTACATCGACATTTGTGTAAAAGATGATGAATGAAACTCCTACTAATTTTGGTCAATTAATCTAATTCAGGATAAAGAAAAAGGTAACTTAACCTTCACTTTAAGGCCAAACAGAGAATCGATCTGGGATGGCTCCATTCTATCTGAAACTTATCTTGTTCATTTCAAAGGAGCAGCAATTGCACTTTGCACAGAATAAGTCTGTGTTTTTCTTTTTCTTAAAGACATATTTACCTCTGCAAAACACATACAGGAAATTTGGGCTCAGGTCTATTCACTGGAGTAACATTTATATCTACACATCATGACAGATCTGGATAACTGGTTAATGTACAGATCTGCTGATATAATGTCACAGAACAGATCTTTTCCAGTATCACTCCAAAATATATCCAACTAGTCTACTCAGGCATATTTGCAGCTGTTTATTGTAGAATTCAATCTCAGGGGGTTTCAGACAGTACAGTGTTGTGGATGTAAAAAAGTTGACCACACATACAAAATTAAAGGGACAGTAAACACATGGTAATTGCAAGACCTGTTTGTTGTGTTGCTATAGAATAACATATCAGCCAAGTCTTAACAGTTTTTTTTTTAACAAATTAACATCCTTTTTACCACAATTATGTTTCATTAGCTAAACTCCACCCACTGTTTTTCCTTATTTGGAGGAGCTAATCTGTGCTTTACTCTGCAGACAACAAGGCTAACCACTGTCATAAAGTTAGTATAAAGTAAATTGTTTTGCAGTTGTTATCTAATAAAGTCGATTAGGGACAGATATGTAGAAGGTTAGCCTTGAGAAGTCAGCAGGGTGCCTTTAAGTTCTGAGAATATAAACTGCTTAATTTTCATAGCTAAATTACATGATAGGGGGGCAAAGTAAATAATGAAATACAACTAGACATTTCAAAATATTCAGTTCTTGGTGCTTCCTGTTAGATTTTCTTTCACCTCTGAGATTCCCTATTCCAGAGAGCTTCAGTACTTTCTAGGAGACGTAGCTCACCACTCACTGAGTTCAGCCCCATATTTTAGAGAAAAGTATGAAGTCCTATGACAGTCGTGTAGTACTTTTTTCTGTGCCTGCAAGCTTTTTGTCATATGTATAGTATTGGAATTTTATTAATGGCTGCCTTGTAAATTCAGGACTGCTGGTTCATTTAAGTTTGGGGGTACTATGCTCCTCTTAGAACTTCCACTGAGACTACTACTTCCATAAAGTTGTAATTTTTTTAAGATGACTAGACATCTCACATTTTCTGGGTTTTTTCTAGTCCTGAATTTGGAAAGTCTGCCCCTAATTATCCCAATTTTGCCTTTTAGAGCGTTGCGCTACATATTTAGAAAATTAACTCTACTTATTTTGGTCCATCGTGCAACCTTTATTCCTGCTCATAGCTTCTCTCTATGAGGCAACCAGACGTGGCACCCCAATGAAGGCTGAAATAATTGTCTTGTTCAGAGGGGAATTGCGCTTGACTGGCCATAATAGGCTGATATACTACAAGTTCTACTTTTTGAAAAGCCACCCCATCCACCTTTTATGTGGCGTTTTGAATTTGGGTCTGAGGTGTCCCAAATTTGAGTCTGGGAAATCTGGGCACTTTTTGAACAAGCGTTCACCACTTTGTTTTGTTTTTTTGTTTTTTTTTAAATGTATGAAATCTAATGCCATTGAAGATCTGTACACATCAAAAAGTCATTGTTGCATCCACTCACTGTCAGATGTAACATTTGTCTGAATATCTACAGCAGAACATATTTGTTTACAGGTTCAACCTTACATAAAACAATACTTTTTTTGTTCTTTTTTCATGACATAGGTCAGTGGGGGTTTGGAGTGGACAAAGAATATAGTTTGACAAGATTCTAATTACTCACAGAAGACGTTAGGTCTGTCATGTATTATAAAAGATGCAGGTACCCGAAAAAATACTTTGTTGGGTTGAGATACAGATCTCTGTTCTGCTCTGTCCAGCTGGATTGGATTTCTCTGTTTAATTGATCCCAGAGTAAGATGTTTAATATGTTCATAACAGAGTTCTGAGGCTTTGTAGGTTTAATTCTGTAAAATGTATACATCACAAAGCAGACCCTAAGATGCAATCTCTGCGCAATTAACTCATTTACTTCCATTGCAGCTGCAGTGTGCGTGAGCTCACGCAGATTAGTATGGGCTGATATCTGAGATCTTCTAAAACACAACTGTCTGTTTGAAGCCCTAAAATCTACAGAAATAAATATTCTATCTGCTTTTTAATTATTATAAATGTTTATTTTAGTTTATGTTCTGTTTTAGTTTCATAGTTACTTTGTGTTGTTGTTGGATTGTGTATTCTTATTTAATTTTTTTAAATACCACCTGGGATCTTTTAAAACTCCACTATTTAAAGGTACATTAAACGCAATACTTTTTTTCTTTTATGTATGAAAAAGAACACTATCTAGTATACATTTTAAAATATTTTTAAAATAATAGTATTAATAATTACTAAGCCCCCTAACCTAACACCCCCTAAATTAACCCCAATACTAAGTAACAAATTATAAACAATAACAAACTCTAAAATTACAGAAAAAAATAAACCTAATTCATATGAAAATAAAAAAGCCCCCCCAAATAAAAACATCCCCTAATCTAAACTACCAATAGCCCTTTAAAAGGGCCTTTTGTAGGGCATTGCCCTAAGTTAAACAGTTCTTTTACGTTTAAAAAAAATACTAAATTCCTCTTAACAGTAAAAAACCCCCACCCACCAAACCCCCCAAAATAAAAAAAAAACTAACACTAAAAAAACAACTAAACTACCCATTGCCCCTAAAGAGCATTTAGATCTTTTGCTGGCCATTAAATCCCTAATCATAAAAAATATATATATATATATATATATATATATATATATATATATATATATATATATATATATATATATATATATATATATATATATATATATATATATATATATATATATCTATCAAAAATCTGAAACAGCCCCAAATAAGTACTCGCCATTCCTGAAGTCTGGCAGAAAAGGTCATCTTCTATCTTCATCTGGAGTGAAGGCAGTGCAGAGCGGAGGTGCGAAGCTGGCTTCCCCAATGCACGGATCCTCAGCGGCGTGGAGGCTCCTCTTCATGCGATCGTCCTTTGCACACTGAAGATTGAATGCAAGGTGCCCCATATTTATTGGGGTACCTTGCATTCCTATTGGCTGAAATTTTGAAATCAGCCAATAGGACGAGAGCTACTGAAATCTTATTGGCTGATATGAACAGCCAATAGGATTTCAGTAGCTCTAATCCTATCTGCTGATTTCAAAATTTCAGCCAGTAGGAATACAAGTTACCCTAAATTAAATGCGATACCTTGCATTTCATTTTCAGTGTACGCCGGTGATCGGATGAAGAGGAGCCTCCACACCATTGAGGAACGCCACTCCGGATCCGCAGATCGGGGAAGACCACTCCGCACTGCCATCGCACAGGATGAATATAGAAGATGACGGAGCCGCCTGGAAGAAGACCTTTTCTGCCGGACTTCAGGAACAGTGAGTACCTATTTGGGGCTTAGTTTTAAGATTTATTTTTTATTTATTTGGGGGGTTATTTTTAAGATTAGGGATTTAATGGGCTGTTAAAAAGCTGATTGCCCTTTTAATGGCAATGCCCATACAAATGCCCCTTTAGGGGCAATGGGTAGTTAAGGTTTTTTTTTAGGGTTAGGCTTTTTATTTTGGGGTGGTTGGTTGGGTGGGGGGTTTTACTGTTAGGAGGTAATTGGTGATTTTTTTTTAAGTAAGAGCTGTTTAACTTAGGGCAATTCCCTACAAAAGGCCCTTTTAAGAGCTATTGGTAGTTTAATATTAGATTAGGGGGGGAATTTTTATTTTTATAAGGGTATTAGTTTAGGTTTACATTTTTTATTTTGGCTAGCTTTGTTTATTTTTTTCTGTAATTTTACATTTTTTATTTTTAGTTAAAATTAGCTTGGGAGTTTAGATTTTCTAAACATAGACTGGTGTGTGTGTGTGTGTGTGTGTGTATGTATATATATATGTGTGTGTGTGTGTGTGTGTATTTGTATACATACAATAGATTGGTTGCACTAATGAGGGGATGGGTTTTGGATGTGTATGTAACTGTTCATTTGGATTTTGTCTGAGGGAGGGGTGAATACCTCGAAACTTCACGCTGGTAAAAATACTATTTGTTTTCAAAGCCAGAGAATGCTTTTTTCTTGACATCTTATATATATGATATATATATATTTCTTTCATGTAAGTGGCAAGAGTCCATGAGCTAGTGATGTATGGGATATACATTCCTACCAGGAGGGGGCAAAGTTGTCCAAACCTCAAAAGGCCTATAAATACACCTCCCACCTCACTCATTCCTCAGTTTTACAAACTTTACCTCCTTTGGAGGTGGTGAAGCAGGATGTGCTTGATTTCTTCTGTGAAAGGTTCTTCTAAGCATTTTGAAGCCCAATTCCTCTCAAAGTACAGTGTTTGTCTGAGGGATGCGAAGGGAGTAGTGCCTGATGATACCATGTTTTCACCTATGCGAAAACTATTCTAGGGCTCTCTGTAAATCGGTCGCAGGGATTCATCTGCTGCTTCCCTTTACAAATCGACATTATACTCCTCTACCATTTCCTCTACTGATTCAGTACTGGTTTGGCTGTCTGCTATATGTGGATGGGTGTTTTCTGGTAAGTATATATAATTTTTTAAGACACTCTCAGCTATGTTTGGCACTTTATATTATAAAGTTTTTAATATATATTGCATATATTTGCCATGAGTCAGGTCTGTGTATATTTCCCTTTGCAATCTAACAGTTTCAGCATGGAAATTATGTTTATGGGAGAATTTAGGTATTTTTTTTCTTATCTGGGGTTCCAGTTAGTTGTAACGTGGAGTCTGTTTTTCAATATTTTTGTGGGCAAATTAGGCTCGCGGTGATGCAAAATGCTACTTTTTATTTCATTTTTGTTGCGAAACTTTTTGACGCAAAGTTGCGCCGGTCATGACGTGAGTCACGTAATTTCTTGCGTCTTTGTTGATGTAAAATTTTTTGGCGCAAACATGCTCCTGTTAAGACACACAAGGTGCGTCATTTCATTGTGTTAGCTTTGGCACCAAAAGTTTATTCCACTGCATTTGCGTCATCTTTGTTTGCTTCATTCTGGGCGCTAACATTTGTTATATTAAGTCTCTCCCTCTTTTTTGTTCGCTGCTCTCATTTGTTTATAGAGGCTATGATGTTTGCTTTTGATTTTACTTTTGTTTATGAATTTTGTCATAAAGCATTTTTTCCCATTCCTGAAACTGCTATTTTGAGGATATTTGATATTTTGTTTGTGTTATTTTTTTTTCTTTTTTGTTACATTTTGCAAGATGTCTCAAACAGATCCTGACCCAGATGTTACTGTAGAAACTAAGCTGCCTGAACACAATTCTACCAAAGCTAAGTGTGTTTGTTGTAAATTAGCTGATCTTATTTCTTCAGCTCAAATATGTGGCACTTGTTATAGAAACATTATCAGCATGTAATAATTTGTCATAAGTACAAATACATCTACTGTTATTCCTTCACAGTCTAATGGACATGATATTCCTGCAGATATAAAAAATTATATTGCTGCAGCCACAGAGAAGGCTATGACTGCTATTCCGCCTTCAAATAAACTTAAAAGGTCTTTCCAAACTTGTCATAGATCTGATGAAATTGGTATTGACTGACAGCATACTGGAGTATCCTCTGCTGATGAGGATCACTCTGGCTCAGAGGTTGCTGCATTAGAGACTGAAATTGACAAATCTCATTTTCTATTTAAGATTAAATATATTCGTTCTTTATTAACCTCTTAAGGACATATGACGGAATTTTTCCGTCATAAAACAATTGAGCAAACTGAAAGCTGTATCCTTAAAGGGTTAAAGGAAGTATTGTTTACTTTGGGTATTGAGGAGTCTAGTCCTCTTGATAACAAAACTAGTAATCGTTTGAATTCTGTTTTTAAAACTTCTGAAGTTTTTCCTATTTCAGAAGCTATCTCTAATATGATTTTATAAAGAATGGTCTAAGCCTGGTTCCCTTTTTTTCCCTGCTGGAGCGACCAGGGGTAAAGTTAGCGGGTGTCCTGTGGCCGACCGGGAGTTCCAGGAGCCCGGCCAGCCTGAGAGGAGTGAGGCGGGTGTCTGTTGTGAGGCAGCCGATCGGGAGTTCCAGAAGCCCGGCCAGCGTAGGAGGGTTTTCCTGGTCATACACCAAACAAAGGTTCCAGAGATTGTGGTTGCTCTGAGGAGCCCAAAACCACTGAGAAACAGCTGGGGTGAAGTCTATAGGGGGGGCAAGGGTTCAGCCCTTGCAGCCCAGTATCCGTGACAGAGACCATCTCCGAATTGGAATAAATCCAAGCCTTATAAGAAACCAAATCCAGCCCCTATGTCTGCATGAGGGTGCAGCCCTCAAACCAGCTCAACTGGTGGGGGGGGGTAGATTGAAATTATTTCAAGACATTTGGACAGATTCTGTTCAATATCATTGGATTCAGGATATTGTTTCTCAAGGGTATCGAATAGGTTTCAGAATAAGACCTCCCATGGGAAGTTTTTTTCCTTCCGTCCTTCCCTCCCAACAAACCCTGTGAAGGCTCAGACTTTTTGGAAGTGTGTTTCAGACCTAGAGCTTTCAGGGGTGATTGTCCCAGTTCCTCATCAGGAACAGGGTTTGAGGTTTTTATTCAAATCTGTTCATTTTCCCAAAGAAAGAAGATTTGTTCAGCCCAATCCTGGATCTGAAAACTTTAAATCATTTTGTCATCAAAATGATCATCAGTTGTCCCAACTTTCAAGATGGTGACTATAAGGACTATTCTGCCTTTTGTTCAGCAAGGTCATTTCATGTCCGCAATAGACTTACAGGACGCTTATCTTCGCATTCTATTCATCCAGACCCCTATCGTTTTCTGAGATTCTCTTTTCTAGACAAGCATTACCAATTTTTCGCTCTTCTGTTTGGCCTAGTGACAGCTCCAAGAATTTTCTCGAAGGTTCTCGGTGTCCTATCTGTAATCAGAGAGCAGGGTATTACGGTGTTTCCTTATTTGGCCGATATCTTCGTACTAGCTCAATCTTTTCATTTAGCAGAATCTCACATGAAACAACTAGTGTGGTTTCTTTAAAGACATGGTTGGAGGATCAATTTACAAAAGAGTTTCTTGATTCCTCAGACAAGGGTCACCTTTTTAGGTTTCCAGATAGATTCAGTGTCCATGACTCTTTCTCTGACAGATGAGAGACGAATTAAGTTGGTTTTAGCTTGTCTAAACCTTCAGTCTCTATCATTCCCTTCAGTGGCTATGTGCATAGAAGTTTTAGGTCTCATGACCGCATCATAGGACGCGATCCCCTTTACTCGTTTTCATATGAGACCTCTACAGCTTTGCATGTTGCACCAATGGTGCAGGAATTATACTCAAATATCTTATTGTTCAAGGGGTCTCCTTTGTTCGTCCTTCCTGGACTGTTATCTCAACAGATGCAAGTCTTACAGGTTGGGGAGCTGTCTGGGGGTCTCTGACAGCACAAGGGGTTTGGAATCCTCAAGAATCAATATTTTAGAACTCTGTGCTATTTTCAGAGCTCTTCTGGCTTGGCCTCTATTGAAGAGAGAACTTTACATTAGTTTTCAGACAGACAATATCACAACAGTGGCATATGTCAATCATCAAGGGGGACTCACAGTCCTTCAGCAATGAAAGAAATATTTCAGATACTATCTTGGGCGGAATCCAACTCTTGTCAAATTTCTGCGATTCATATCCCAGGAAGTAGACAATTGGGAAGCTGATTATTTCAGCCATAAGACTTTACATCCGGGAGAGCAGTCTCTCCATCCAGATGTGTTTTTTCATCTTGTATAGATGTGGGGTTCTCCAGAAATAGATCTGATGGCGTCTCGTCTGAACAATTAGCTTCCCAGATACCTTTCCAGGTCCAAGGATCCTCAGGTGGAGATGGTGGATGCTTTAGAAGTTCCTTGGTTTTACCAACCTGCTTACATTTTTCCGCCTCTGGTTCTTCTTCCAAGGGTGATCTCCAAGATTATAATGGAACAATCTTATGTGTTTCTGATGGCACCAGCATGGCCCCACAGGTTTTGGTATGCAGATCTTGTCAGGCTGTCCAGTTGCCACCCATGGTCACTTCCTTTAAGGCCAGACCTTCTGTCTCAAGGGCCGTTTTTCCATCAGAATCTCAAATCTCTAAATTTGAAGGCATGGAAATTGAACGCTTTGTGCTTAGTCATAGAGGTTTCTCTGACTCAGTAATTAGCACTATCATACAGGCTCATAAGTCTGTTTCAAAGAAGATTTATCATCAGGTTTGGAAAACTTACATTTCATGGTGTTCCACTCATGATTACTCTTGGCATTCTTTCAGAATTCCTAGGATTTTGCAGTTTCTTCAGGATGGTTTAGATAAAGGGTTGTCTGCAAATACTTTGAAAGGACAAATCTTTGCTCTTTCTGTCTTATTTCATAGAAAGATTGCTAAACTTCCTGATATTCACTGTTTTTGTTCAGGCTTTGATTCGTATCAAACCTGTTATTAAATCTATTTCTCCTCCTTGGAGTCTCAATTTGGTATTGAAGTTTGTACAGGCTCCTCCTTTTGAGCCTATGCATTATTTGGATATTAAATTACCTTCTTGGAAAGTGTTATTTCTTTTGGCTATCTCTTCTGCTATAGAAGAGTTTCTGAATTGTCTGCTCTCTCTTGTGAGTCTCCTTATCTGATTTTCCATCAAGCTAAAGCTGTTTTGCAGACTTCATTTAAATTTTTGCCTAAAGTTGTGAATTCTAACAACATTAATAGAGAAATTGTTGTCCCTTCTTTGTGTCCTAATCCTAAGAATACTCTTGAAAGGTCTTTACATTCTTTGGATGTGGTAAGAGATTTGGAATATTATGTTGAGGATACTAAAGATTTTAGAAAGACTTCTAGTCTATTTGTTGTTTTCTCTGGTTCCAGGAAAGGTCAGAAAGCCTCTGCCATTTCTTTGGCGTCTTGGTTGAAACTTTTGATTCACAAAGCTTTTTTGGAGGCGGGGCAGTCTCCGCCTCAAAGAATTACAGCTCATTCTACTAGATCAGTTGCCACTTCTTGGACTTAAAAGAATGAAGCTTCAGTTGATCAAATTTGAAAAGCAGCAACTTGGTCTTCTTTGCATACATTTACTAAATTGTACCATTTTGATGTGTTTGCTTCTTCGTAAGCAGCCTTTTGTAGGAAGTTTCTTCAGGCAGCTGTCTGAGTTTGATTCTAGTGCTTTTGATTTGAGGTTTTTTTTTTTTTAGAAAACTTAATTTATTTATTTTTTAAATTTCATTTCTCAGCAGATATAGCTGTTTTTATTTTATTCCTCGCTCTCTAGTGACTCGTGGACTTAAACATCTTGGGTATTATATACCATACATCACTAGCTCATGAACTTTTGCCACTTACATGAAAGAAAACAACATAATTTATGTAAGAACTTACCTGATAAATTAATTTCTTTCATAGTGGCAAGAGTCCATGAGACCCACCCTATTTTTGTGTGGTTATGATTTTTTGGTATAAAGCATATTATTTTTCCAGTTCCTCTTTTTGTATGCTTTGTACTCCTTTTTTTACACTTTACTACTTGGCTATACGTTAAACGGAGGTATGAGTGAGGTGGGAGGTGTATTTTATAGGCATTTTAAAGTTTGGGAAACTTTGCCACCTCCTGGTAGGAATGTATATCCCATACCTCACTAGCTCATGGACTTTTGCCACTATGAAAGAAATGGATTTATCAGGTAAGTTCTTGCATAAATTATATTATATATAAGCGCACACACACACACACACACACAATGCTGAGTCTTCATGCTTGGAATATGAATTTATAGAAAGACTTGGCAAAAATAGAGAATACATATACTCTCATAAAAAGACAGGGATTTCAGCACTCAATTATATTCTCAAAAAAGTTATAACACCAATTCAATTAAAAAATACATATTTTATTTGGCTATGTCCACACACGTACAGACTCTGCAAGCAAAACCTCCAAGAGGCAGTACCCTAGCCACAAGAAAAATTCAATTACATAATTGTAATTGTATATTCACACTTTCTGGGGAACAAGATCATACTAAGGCTGTGCAAAATTTGATAATGGAGTAAATTGGAAAGTGTCTTAAAACGGCATTCTCTTTCTGAATCATAAACATTTATTTTGATTTGAGTGTCCCTTTTAATGTTAGATGTGGAATAGACTTATTAAATACTAAGCCGAAGGAAAGAATAGAGCCCATAATAAACCTTCCTTTTAGGTGTAGTTTTGTTGTAAAAACCATGTGTTTGCTAATTAACAGCACATGATGAATGAACTCTGTTTACTGCTTAGGTCTGTTGCACAAGGCAATGCTTAAGGGCCATTTATTTCCTGCCTCCTGCATAAGGACTTGGTAATTATTGCATTGTAATTATAGAACACACTGATTCCTGCCACAGTAGTACCTGATTAGGTTACGCTGTGTATGACTGATGTACCTAGTCTTTGGAAGAAGTGTTCTTAAAGGGTCCAATAAGTCACGCTTTGAAAATTATTTGTAGCATGAAAAAAAATCCTTAATCCTATTTGAACCTACTAACATAGTAGAGGAGGTTAAAATGAGACACAATGTCCTTTGAGTTCAAACTTTGATCCATGATTTGTAATATAAAAAATATACAGCGTAAACTTAAAGTAATACTTTTAAGGGGGCATGAATTGCTTTGATTTTGTAATTTGAATTTTGTAATGAATTTATTCAGTATCTCACAGTGTTAAATATAGACATGGAGGACACATTTGCACATACTTTTTCTTTATTTGCACCCCATACTGACCATAGATATGTGATTTTGGCAGTTTTGTCACTGCCGATTGGGGAAGAAGATGCCCTATTGTGACTTTTTGTCTCAATTCAGAGCTGAAATTATTTTTGTGAATTCAGAATGCACATATCTACTGGCCAGTACGTCTTCTCATACTGAAAGCAACATGAAACACTTTGTGATTGTAATTTAAATTGTTTAATTATGCATAGTAAAATCATATTGCAGTATACATTTATTATTTATTTTGTATGCTTTTCCTGTAATTTTAAGTCTAAAATATGAATTTTCTACATCTGAGAACTGGGAGTGCACACTGCAGGTCACAGTCAATACTTGACTGTGTGTAGTAAAAATGAAATTTTGCTTAAAATTTTTGATTTTTTGTTTGCTAAATCCCACTTTTTTTTCTTCTTCTGGAGCTTAAACAATATCAACATGTTTTATAAATAATATATTTGGCTTTTCTTCCAGTTTGAGGACTAAGAAAATACCTTGCGGTCTAATAGTCATGTTTTGGGTCAACAACTCCCATTGCTCAGGCTAGTCTCAACCTTCCATCCCTAAAGCCGTTTGTAGACAGGACGGAAAATAAATTATGTTCTCTGTTCTGCAATTACTCAGTGGTATGGAACTGTTCTTAAGGAAATATTGTGCAAGCTGTGACCCTATTCTGGGAGTCAAACTCTTGATTGATTTAACATAACCTTTTAATTTACCCAAACCTATATTTACATTCCATGCTTTCTGCTTAGGAAGTGGTCTACAAGCTGCAAGATTCTTGTGTTGGGCTTGTGGAAAATGTATTTTTTTTTTTTTAATTTTTGCAAGTGTTTAGTTGTCTGTCCGGATCGATCTATATCTATCTATCCCCCAAGGCAGAACATGCTGCGATCTGAGATGTCATGCAGAAAAGACAGCATATCTGCAGAAAGAAAAGGACACATGCAGGAACTGTTAGTGCTTTCGCTGCTCTGCATCAGGCTGTTCTCTTCAAACAGTGCTGTGCTCTGGCTGCACTGTGTAAGTTTTCCCTAACACAGTGAAGCCAGAGTGACACGCTGTTTGAGGAATATGGAGCAGCACTGCAAAGTAGTGCATTAATTGATGACTGAATCTCTGAATTTTAACCCGCCGCCTAGCCTTTCCCAGTATTGCATTCAATACAGCAGCCATATTGTCCTGTAGGGAGCAATAAAAAGCATGATGTATGGGAAGATCTGCAGACTGCCAAAGGAATAAACTACGCACTCTCGTCATTTCAGACATGCACTGACTTGGCTTACAGAATGACATTTTGCTCGTTGATTACGAATTTGTTTGTAAACTGGTCATTTTTTCAAGTGTATTTTAACTAGAGCAATCTTAAAGGGGTAGAAAGGTCAAAAATTCAATTTGAAATAGAAGCGTTTTTGCAATATATTTCCATTAGCAAAAATGCTTATTGCAGTTTTTCAGCGGCATACGCACATTTCCTGTGAGGTCCACTGCACCAGTATTCAAACGCTATGCATTCTCAGAGAGGTGGCTTTTGCTTCTGAAGACATAATTTGTGTCATACAAGCCACTGCGGCCCCTCTAAGAAAGTATGGAGTTTGAATTCTGGTGTAGTGGCCCTCACAGGATATGTGCGTTTGCTGCTGAAATACAGTAATAACTTTTATTAGAAGCATCTGTGCTAAAGGAAGTATATTGCAAAAATGCTTCTATTTCAAGTTGAAATGCCCCTGTGCATATTTAATTTTTTACCTTTCTATTCCTTTTAACAGGGGTGAAACTTCAGGGGGTGCAGAGGTCGCAATTGCGACTGGACCCCCAAGGGTGGGGGCCCAGCTTAAATTTTTTTTTTTTTTACAATAAAAAACATTGACCTGCCACTGCCTGCACTGATGTCATGTGAGTGTGACATGTTTCACTAGTGTCTCTGACTTCAGGGGTTAGTCTTTATGTTTTACCCATTGGTGTTTATGTGTGTGTGTGTGTATGTGACTGTGTGTGTATTTATGCATGTATGCGTGTGTGTATTTATGCATGTATGCGTGTGTGTATGTATGAATGTGACTGTGTGTGTGTATTTATGCATGTATGCGTGTATGTATGTGACTGTGTGTGTATTTATGCATGTATGCGTGTGTGTGTGTATGTATGTGACTGTGTGTGTATTTATGCATGTATGCGTGTGTGTGTATGTATGAACAGTGGCGTCACTAGGGTTGGTGTCACCCGGTGCGGTAAGTTATGGTGTCACCCCCCCCCCCAGAAAGCAGACACACACATACAAACACTCAGACACACTTAAAAACATACTCAGATGCACACACAAACACTCGGAAACACACTCAGACACACACACACAAAAACACTGAGACACACACACACACAAAAACTCAGACACTCACACTTACAAAATATGTAAACTGCACTGCATTAATTATAAAGCTCATGCCTAGAGCTGCTCCCTGGCTCAGCAGAGCATCAAATGAAAGATAAACAGAGCACTCTAAAAATAAATCACTAAAGAAAAGGTTTAGGCGCAAACTATGAAAATTCTGCTCTCTGACTCTGTTCCAAGCCTGTCAGTGCACAGCCCCGGGCCGCGTGCCTACCTCTTCTTATGTCCAATCACCTCTGCACTCTGCCCACCCCCAGACCCCCGCCCGCCCTCCTACCTGTTCAGTGTGCACTTAGTGTACCGTAATGGTCTGGTGGGCATCATACGTGGCTCCTTCACTTTAAAGACAGTGTCAAACAGTCATGCAGTCAGGTGCCAGGCATCCCCTCATGATTTGCCAGTTCCCGTTTAGAGAGACAGCACAGCAGTGAGTGACTCCACTGCTCCACATGTCACTGAGCAGTGAGCACAGATAGGCAGGCAGGTTTAGGCTAGCAGCGCAACTTTGCAAGCCCCACGGCATGCCCACAACATTCATAGCGAAATTGGGCAGGGGAGAAGCAAAGTACAAACAAGCAAAAGCAGCCGGGAAAACTATTTGTTGAAATTGCAGCACTGGCTCAAGGGGCAAATAAATTGTGTGTCTACAACTTCCCCAGTCCAACCAATGTTCACAAATGCCAGCCCCTCTAATAAAAAAAAAAATCTATGCATCTCAACATTAGTATTTCTTTGAATTTCAATAAAATTAAAAAAAAAAATTAAAAAAAAAAAATTTTTTTTTTTTTTTTTTTTGGTGTCACCCCCTGGAGGGTGTCACCCGGGTGCGGCCCGCCCCCCCTAGTGACGCCACTGTGTATGAATGTGACTGTGTGTGTGTATTTATGCATGTATGCGTGTATGTATGTGACTGTGTGTGTATTTATGCATGTATGCGTGTGTGTATGTATGAATGTGACTGTGTGGGTGTATTTATGCATGTATGCGTGTGTGTGTGTGTATGTATGTGACTGTGTGTGTATTTATGCATGTATGCGTGTGTGTGTGTGTGTATGTATGAATGTGACTGTGTGTGTATTTATGCATGTATGTGTGTGTATGTATGAATGTGACTGTGTGTGTATTTATGCATGTGTGTGTATGTATGTGACTGCGTGTATGTATGTGACCGTGTGTGTATTTATGCATGTATGCGTGTGTGTATATATGTGACTGTGTGTGTATTTATGCATGTGTGTGTGTGTGTGTATGTATGAATGTGACTGTGTGTGTATTTATGTATGTGACTGTGTGTATTTATGCATGTGTGTGTATATTTGTGGAACCAGCAAATTACAGACCTTGTTACTACAGCTTCAAAGCAATTTAGATATTTTGTTTTTCTTTCTTTATCCACAAGCATTCAATATTTGTCCAATGTTGGTTTGTTGTGCATACTTTGGTCGTAATACTATTTAAAAAAAAAAATTACAGTTTTGGGACCCACATTCTTTGTTAATGACCAGCGACATTTCTTAAAGTTGTGCAGCTTTTTAATTGGTTTTAACATAAGTTTGTGTTTGGGCTCTCAAAATTCTTTGGGTTTACTCACTTTTGTAAGCCTAAATGCAAAATGCTGATGTTTTAATTAATAAAGTTATTTTTTTTTATTTAACTGGTTAGCTTGGCTGAATGGCTTCAAAGCATCAATCCCTATAGATGCATTTCAAACACCCATCTAAGCACTAAATGTTATTGTGTGCTTGCTTATTGGTGGCTACATTTAGCCACCAATAAGCAAGCACTACCCAGGTGCTGAACCAAACATGGGCCTGTGTTCATAGTGAAGATGGGGCAATTACATTACCCATCGTATATATGGTTGATGCGGCGACTCTGAAGCGCATGCGTTCTGAGGGGATTTGCAGTTAGCTGATTTGTGTCACCGGAAGTGATGCAGTCTAGCATTCTTCTGGGTCCAGGAAAATTTTAGAACGCCGGCTCCTAAGCTTTGCATTACTGCTTTTCAAATAAAGATAGCAAGAGAACAAAGAAAAATTGATAATAAGAGTAAATTAGAAAGTTGCTTAAAATTGCATGCTCTATCTGAATAGAGGCGGTTTAGGGGTTAATATGTTTATTATAGTGGTGGCGACGTTGGGGCGGCAGATTAGGGGTTAATAAATGTAGGTAGGTTGCAGCGACATTGGGAGAGGGAGTTTAGGGGTTAATAAATATAATGTAGGTGGCGGCGATGTTGGGGGCAGCAGATTAGGGGTTAATAAGTGTAAGATTAGGGGTGTTTAGACTCAGGGTTCATGTTAGGGTGTAAACATAAATTTTATTTCCCCATAGGAATCAATGGGGCTGCGTAACTGAGATTTATGCTGCTTTTTTGCAGGTGTTAGACTTTTTCTCAGCCGGCTCTCCCCGTTGATTGCTATGGGGAAATCGTGCACGAGCACGTACGACCAGCTCACCGCTGACTTAAGCAGCGCTGGTATTGGAGTGTGGTAAGGAGCACAATTTTGCTCAACGCTCACTTCTTGTCTTTTAACGCCGGGTTTGTAAAAACCTGTAATACCAGTGCTGCAGGTAAGTGAGTGGTGAGAGAAAACTGCTCGTTAGCACCGCATAGCCTTTAACGCAAAACTCGTAATCTGGCTGTTTAATAATGAAAAGAAATACATGCTCTTATACGTTCCGCTCTGGACCTGCGGAGCACTGCTGGTCCTGAATAATAGAATTTCTACTGTGTGTTTAACCTCTTTGTGGGGGGTTAAATACCCACTAGTGTGGGGTTGATAATCTTAAAATGACATGCTTAGAGTGTCATTTTTCAACTATTATGGCCCTTTAAGTGGCCTTTCATTTTTCTTTTATTACCAAATTAACTTTTTTTCTTTTGGTATCCTTCACTGAAAAGCATACCTTGGTAGGCTGAGTAGTACCAATCTGGTACAGGGAGCTTTTTGGTGATTAGGTGGCTACACATAAATGCCTCTTGTATTTGGCTCACCAGATGTGTGCAGCTAGGTACCAGTAGTGCACTGGTGCTCTGGATCTGACTTTAAATATGTGTTTTAACCTTAGCAGGGGTTAAACAAATCATTCTTTACAAGTAAAAGTGCAATAATAAAGTGCTGTAACACATTAAAGAATTTTCTTTGTTCACTTTTAGGTATTTTCTCTTGGGAATTGCATGAGCCCATATTATCAATTATATACAAAATCTAACCCATGCACTATTAATACTGTCTGCACAGTGCTTGCTGAATATGCTGTACTAGCAGAAGAAACCTGCTTGCAGAGTTTATAAACCAAAGTCCTCCCATTTCCTATAGGATCAATATTTCTTTATACAAGAACTTTGACCGTCATAAGTTTTGTTTTGTTTATGAATATTCATTATAAATATTCCCAAAAGCATTTTTTGTGTGCAGAATAGAGCAATATTGTGCCAAGTTATCTTGATAAGATACGCTTGGCTAATTAGGAGTTTGGAAGTTTGTAGGAACATGAGGTTGTATGGAATTTGTTTATTTATTTTTTTATACTTTGTGCTGGAGCCAAGAAAATGATCTGACTTATTTTTTTTTCTGCCCAGATTAGCTAAATCCGCTGAACCTTGCAGATCCTTTTGAACTGTGTACTGTAAGTTACTAAAAGAAAGGGATTTTCTCATTTTCATTCATCTGATAAATAATAATAAAAAAAATACACACTATGAAACCTGATTTAATTTTCCTGTAATTGTTTTTTTCTCTTTGCACGCACACTGAAATGATCAGGTTTTGTCGTTGTCTTGAACCTGTAAAGTGGCTGGTGTATAGAATGCACCTGTAAGGTATTGTGTAGTAGCGATAACATCTGTTATCTTGTGTTAAGCTTGCTTTGCACGCACAGAAGGTGCACACTATCCTGTTTGCTCAGACGTCTTTCAATCTTCCAAGCCCTGGAATTCCAAACCCTTTGCGTACCAGAAGGGAATTTGTTTTAGGTTGGCTTGTCAAGACCTGAGGTTGTTAAGTTTTCCTGATCACGCAGCCATCTGCAAATATTTTAAGAGACCAGAAAGTCAAAATGATACTTTCATGACTTGGATAGCGTGTACCATTTAAAGAAACAAGAAAAAGAAAAAACATACAATTTTAAACAACTTTTCAATTTACTTCTATTATCAATTTTACTACATTCTTTTGGAATCCTTTATTTAAGCACTGCTGGGAGCTAGCTGAACACATTGGTAAACCAATGACAAGAAGCATTTATGTGCAGCCACCAATCCGCACCTAGCTCCTGAGCCTACCTAGGTATCATTTTCAACAATGGATACAAAAAAAACAAACAAAGCCAATTTGATAATAGAAGTAAATTGGAAAGTTGTTTAAAATTGCATTCTCTATCTGAATCACAAAAGAACATTTTTGGATTTTATGTCCCTTTAACTTTGCTCTCTTCTTTGGTGAAACTTAGTTACTTTTCATATGAGCATACTGTGGTAGATTTGTAAGCGTGCAGGTGTCTTGATAGCTATAAGTAATGCTGCTATGTAGTGCTCAAGACACGTGCACACTCCTGTGCCTACCTCAGTATGCTCTAATGGAACAGAGCACAGTCTCAACAGAAGGGATATCGAGAAGATTTTTTTTTTTTTACGTTTAAACGTATTGTATTTTTTCTTTTAATTAGTCATAGAAAGGTGATCTCTTTTTTCAGTTTGAGGTTAACCTTAAAGGGAGATAAAAGTGAGAAAAGAAAATACGCTATTAAGCACTTTATTATTGCACTATTGCTTGTATATATAACTATGTATCCCTGTAAATGTATAAAACACGTAGATAAAGTTGGCTCCAGAGCAGCGATACAATACTGGGTGCTAGCTGAATACATCTGGTGAGCCAATGACAAGGAACACGTGTAGCCACCAATCGTCAGCTAGCTCCCAGTAGTACTTTGATGCTGAGCAAATGTATGCATTGTTTTCACCAAAGGATACCAAGAGAACAAAGAAAATGTAATTATATGTAAAAGTGTCTTAAAGGACCACTAATGCAGTATAATTACATAATTTAACAAGTATCTAATAAAAAGACAATGCAATAACATCTGACTTTCATAAGCAGTAGATTTTTGTTCTGACAAATTATTTTTTTCTCCCTTTTTCTGGCCCCTGTATCATGTGACATACATCAGCCAATAACAGACTAGTATACGTATACCCTGTTAACTTGTGCACGTTCTCAGTAGGATCTTGTTCCCCAGAAAGTGTGAATATAAAAAGACTGTGCATAATTTGATAATGGAAGTTAATTGGAAAGGGTCTTAAAACTGCATGCTCTGTCTCAATCATACAAGTTTATTTTGACTTGAGTGTCCCTTTTTAAAATAGATCATATACCTATGCAGTACTGTTTTATACTTTAATTGGCAGCCTTGTATAAAATAAACACCTGTAAAAATCACACCTTGAACTAAGGCAAATCCTAAACACAAGTTAGTGTCTAATCAAGCTGCATTTTCCTTTGAAATAAAATTCCCAGTGAGGTCATAAGTGGCGCTCAGATGATTGTTGTATCGCAGTGAAAGCCTCCTACCGAGGTGCGGGCGCAGTACTTCCTGTAACAAGTAAATAACACCTACTTACTGACAAGATCAAACCCTCTTAGATCTTTTTCAATTACAACCATCAGTTCAGTGGTTTATGGAAGGTCCCATTGTAGGCACAACACCATGTAGTTTTGGGTAGATTTCAGCAATTCAAGACTTGTGTAGAATACATATTGTTAGCATAATCACAAGACATCACATTTTTTTTTTTATAGCCTTTTTAATTGCTCAGGTGACACAGCACATGATTGGCTGCATTTTCCTTTTCTCTGTGGGGACAAATAATTGAGAAAATGCATTTTAGAAGCATATTGTTTTAGGTAGGGTAGTGAGCTGATGGTGTATAATCCAATGCAAAGGAACATTTTACAACTAAAATATAATTTTATTTTGTGTGGGTTGAACTACATGGCCATACTCTTTTTGCATTTTGAATTTCCCTTTAATTGTGCATAGTACAACAATCTCTGCAGTTTACTTTCATTATAATTAAGATTGCTCTTCTTCTAATGTAACATTGATCATTGTGCTTTTTCCACTGCTGCTGGAGAGTCTTGAGTAGATCATGCAGTATCTTTCACCCTGCCACATTCTACACAGTGATTGCTTGATCTATGCAAGAGCTCAATTATATCTGTATCTGATAAAAACACATGAGAGGTTTTTCAAAGAGTTTGTGCCTGGAATGCAAAAAACAATGCATATATTAACAGCTGATATGTGCTATGCAGTATATTAAAATCTACTTATATCCCTTATTTATATATCCTTTCCATGTCCTTTTTAAAAACATTCATGGTTCAGACAAGGCATGCAACTTTGAGACATTAAAATTAACATCTGTTATAAAATAAACTTTGTTCTCTTGTTGAAAAGCATACCTGGGTAGGCTCATGAGCAGCAGCGCATCTCTTGGAACTAGCTAGTGATTGGCTACACACATATGCCTTTTGTCATTGGCTCACCATATGTGCTCCACAAGATCCCAGTAGTACACCTTTTCCTCTGAAGCTGAAAGGTTAAACATATTGCTAGATCATTTTATTGTTAGGGACACTCAAGTCAAAATTAAACTTTCATTATTTAGATAGATCAGCAATTTGAAACAACTTTCCAATTCACTTCCATTAACAAAATGTGCACCGCCATTTTATATTTACACTACTACCTACTGAGCATGTGCAAGAATTCACAGAATATACGTATGTGATTGGTTGATGGCTGTCACATGATATAGGGGGAGTGGATATAGACATAACTGAAATTTTTCAGAAAAAAAAATCTGCTACTCATTTGAAGTTCAGACTAAGTGCTATAGCATTGTCTTGTTATCATGTCTTTGTTTATTATGCAAATCTACTGTATTTACTGTCCCTTTATTGACACAGTAGAGCATTATCTTTTGTTGCTCTATTATGTCCATTGTACGTGTGTTTAAATGTCAGTGCATTGAAATGGTAAGTGTGACATCTATAAGCAAATATATTATGCAAACGGGACCAAAGCACATTGTTTAGAAGAAATATTAATGCACAACAGAGGAAGCAATATTTCCGTCACACCTTTCTGGCCTCTTTTATTTTAATGTTTCATTCTCTGCTCTGTCACATTTTATTTGGATACTGCAACAGCTTTTTTTTTTTCTTTTCTTTAGTAATCTTTGTGCCAAGCTGCCTTTAGCAAACTATAAAAGCTTAATATGATATCCTTCCTCTGCTAAAGCATCTTACATGGCCAGCTATGCACTGCAATTGTATTCTTAAAATAAGTAATTTTACCAGTTCCTAACAAATAAGGTTAAAGGGATAGAAAAGCGAAAATTAAACTTGCATGATTCCGAGTATGTAATTTTAAGACACTTTTAAATTCACTTCTATTTTCAAATGTGCTTTGTTCTCTTGGTATCCCTTGTTGAAAAAGAATGCCCACATATCCTACACTAGTGGGTGCTAGCTTCTGATTGGTGCCTGCAAACATTTGTCTCTTGTGATTGGCTAACTAGATGTGTTCATCTTGCTGCCAGTAGTGCAATGTTGTTCCTTCAGCAAAAGATAACAAGAGAACGAAGCAAATTTGATAATGGAAGCAAATTTGAAAGTTGTTTAAAATTGTATGTTCTATCCAAACCATGAAAGAAAATTTTGGGGTTTCCTGTCCATTTAAAGAGACCATTTACTCTCTTGCACAAGAAAGGGAACATCATTTTACACATGCTAAAATATTTTTATGTAAAAAATGGTAAATTTAATAATATAATCCAGCAGGAAATGCAGGTTTGTACACAACTGACACAGCTGTAATGCTTATTGGCTAAAATGGACAGCCCCATTCTGCTGGCGAGATAAGGTAATGACTTTGTTTTATACGTTCTCTGCTAATAAAACAACTTGAGGGATTTCCTTGTTTACCACCGATATAACCCTAGCAGTCACTGTGCACTTATACAACATTATTATTTGTGCACAAACATGCATTTCCTGTTGGATTTCATTTATTACTTTTAAACTATTTGTTTCAATAAACAATATATTAGGATATTGCTAATATTTGATTTTGACATGACAACATTAGGAGGTTGTTACTACAACTATTACTATTAAAACTACTACTACTATTTAGTGTTTAGGTAGAAAAGAAGTAAAATAACAGCTTGTTCTTCAGGGACATTGTTCTCGTATTTTAACTCTTTACAGCTTCCGACTGGTAAAGCTTCATGCTGGGTGCACATATTCTTGCATCCTGGCTTTTTCATAGGTGTATCATGTGCTTCAGGTTACACACACTTTACAGAGCAGTGGGGTTTAAAAAAAATTTTTGCGTTTTTTTTTTTTATATATACAGTTTAAAAGTTACGTAAAATATATAAATAGGCCACAATCCCACATAAATAATATAGAGCAATGCTACAACTATAAAAATGTAAAGTTCCCGCTCTGTATGTTAACGTGAAGAGCACAATACAGCTGTCAGAAAGCCGACAACATCCCTGATCTGTAAATTGCAACGCCGCTGTCACAAGAATACCTAAGTTCCAAGATGGCGGCGGCCAGTATAAAGATGCTGAACTTCTCTAGCAGACACCTGCTAGACGTTAAAATGAAAGAGCCGGCTTAAAAACAGCTGCTGGCACAGGCGTTAAAACAATATCTTGGTTAGTAGTAACCATGTAATTTCAGTTATGCCCAGCAATATTAGTTTGTACTAAGCAAGCAACACATTTATACAATAATTAAAAATTCTAAAACTGAACCCAATTTTTTTTTTCTTTCATGATTCAGATAGAGCATGACATTTTAAGCAACTTTCTAATTTACTCCTATTATCAATTTTTCTTCGTTCTCTTGCTATCTTTATTTTAAAAGCAGGAATGTAAAGCTTAGCAGCAAGCCCATTTTAGGTTCAGCACAATGGATAGTGCTTGCTTATTGGAGGCTTACATTTACCCACCAATAAGCAAGCATAACCCAGGTTCTCAAGCAAAAATTGGCCGGCTCCTATGCGTCACATTCCTGCTTTTTAAATAAAGATAGCAAGAGAACAAAGAAAAATTGATAATAGGAGTAAATTAGAAAGTTGCTTAAAATTGCATGCTCTATCTGAATCATGAAAGAAAAAATGTGGGTTTAGTGTCCCTTTAAAGGACCACTCAATGCAGTAGAATTGCATAATTAACAAGTGCATAATGAAAACTCGATGATTAACACCTACTCTAAATTTAAAATAAACAGTAGATATTTTTTCTCACAAATGTATTTTTCCTCCCATTTTCTGCCCCCCTGTATCATGTGACAGACATCTGCCAATCACAGACTAGTATAAGTATACCCTGTGAGCTTGTGCACATGCTCAGTAGAATCTTGTTCCTCAGAAAGTGTGAATATAAAAAGACTGCAAAATTTGATAATGAAAGTAAATTGGAAAGTGTCTTAAAACTGCTGCTCTTTCTGAATCATAAAAGTTTATTTTGACTTGAGTGTCCCTTTCATACTTCTGTCATTTAAATGTAAGAATTTGCCTGTCTTGTGTCCCTCTTACCTTTTATAGAGGAGCCATTTCATACTGCAGTTTATTATTAATACTGACCTTGCAAGATGCTACACAAGGATTGCTTGGACCAGATCAAGACATTTTTGTATTTATATGGCATTGATTGCTCATACTTCTGTGTATTTTAGGGTGTTTCCAAGGGGTCTATTCCTGGTAACAAAACAAAAAAATCCTGCAAATAGTGAATTGGGTTCCCTAAACTTGAGTCTTTTCCTGCAACATTGTCACTACTAACAACACTTTTATAAATAATGAATATAGTATATCTATATAGTACAGAGCTTGACACATTTTTACCAAGCTTAGAACCCAGTTGAAAGAAATATGGGACCATCTACTTTTATAAGAAGCCAAGCAAGAGGTTTTGTGTATTGGGAATAGTTGAATAAACCATTAGGTACTATGGAAACATTCTAGTAGTTGTAACTACTTGCGATTGTCAGGCTCAGATCTAGTACAGTACATAATAATATGTATTGTTAGTGTGCAGATTCTGCTGGAATTTACAATGAGATCATTGCAGCGTTCAAATCCCAGATTTGCAGGTTGGCTTTTGACCCTGTCAAGGGTTCGGTTTCATGCGTTCTACTTTGTAGGATGTTGTCATCGCTTACAACGAAGGTGTCAGTAAAATAAGAAGCTGTCCGCTCCAGGCTCTTTGATGTAATTTGATAGCACAGATCCTAAAGATTATCTTAGCTTGATATGGCTAAAGGGAAGTTAGTGATTTTTTTTAAAAAAAATTATTTTTTACAAGTGGTCATTTTAAAGGGACACTCAAGTCAAAATTAAACTTTCATGATTCAGCAATTTTAAACAACTTTACAATTTACTTCCATTAACAAAATGTGCACAGTCTTTTTTATATTTACACTTTTTGAGTCACCAGCTCCTACTGAGCATGTGCAAGAACTCACAGAATATATGCATTTGTGATTGGCTGATGGCTGTCACATGATACAGGAGGAATGGAAATAGACAAAACTTTGAAATTTGTCAGAAAAAAATCTACTAATTTGAATTTCAGACTTAGGGGTCGATTTATCAAAGACATCGCAAGCCTTTCGAAACCAATACAACTGCAAGTTCTCACAAGAGAACCTGCACGCTGTATTTAACAAGCAGCAGTCATCAGACCGCTGCTTTCCTAACCTTTCGCCTCTTCTAAATTGGCGAATTTCAATCTCCCCGGTATAGATCGACCGGGGAGATTGACAGCTCCTGCCATGCGTGTGATGGGCAGGGGACGGGATTGCACACAAACGCAAAATAGCGCTCGTGTACAATGCTGAATTCAGCCCTCTAGAGGCGAGCTGCAGTGGACGGGTGCGTATATGTGCCCCTGTCTGCCTCAGCTTGATAAATCGCCCCCTAAGTGCTATTGAATTGTCTTTATCATGCATTTGTTAATGCTCATCTACTGTATTTACTGGTCCATTAAATAGTTGCTGCAGTGTCCTTTTAATTATGATTATTATTAGTATTAATATTTTAAAAATATTTTTTGAGTTGTCTACCAATATAGCTGTGGAAATTCTCCTGATCAGCCAGTGAGGAGTCAGTCCCTAGGGATGCACGCAGACATGGATTTCCTGTTAGTTTAAAAAATAAAATAAATTCATGCAAAAATTATAATATATATCAGCACTGCAAAAATATGTATAAAGGGGAAAAAAGTGTTAAAGGAACAGGTACAAATCCCCATTTCTAATTGCTTGCCATAGTACACTGTATATGTTCTTTGTAGTAAGTTGTCATAATAATAAAATAAAAAGTATTTGATACAAAGTTACATAAACTGTACAGGTATGGGTACTTGCAAAATATTAAAGGGACATTCTGATGTAAACACAAAATGCTACATTCCATTAGAGCATTTTATTTTTAAACAAATTATATATTTTTTATATGTGTTTAAAGGGACAGGAAACCCCAAAATTTTCTTTCGTATAGAACATACATAAACTTTCCAATTTATTTCTATTATCAAATTTGCTTAATTCTCTTGTTATCCTTTGCTGAAGGAACAACATTGCACTACTGGCAGTTAGCTGAACACATCTAGTTAGCCAATCACAAGAGACAAATGTGTGCTGGCACCAATCAGCAGCTAGCTCCCACTAGTGTAGGATATGTGTGTGTTCTTTTTCAACAAGGGATACCAAGAAAACAAAGCACATTTTAAAATAGAAGTGAATTTAAAAATGTCTTAAAATGACCTGCTCTATCGAAATCATGCAAGTTTAATTTCAACTTTCCTATCCCTTTAACTCTGTTAGTAAAGACATACATACACTCCTGGAACACCTTATTTCTACTCTAGGTGAGGATACAGCCAGTGATTGGAGCAGGCCCATTTTTAGTTCAGCATCTGGGTAGCTCTTGCTGATTGGTGGCTAAATGTAGCCACCAATCAGCAAGTGCTACCCAGGGTGCTGAAACAAAAATGGTCCGACTCCGAAGCTTACACATAAAGATACTAAAAGAATGAAGAAAAATTGATAATAGGAGTAAATTAGAAAGTTGCTTAAAATTGCATGCTCTATCTGAATCATGAAAGAAAAAAAAAATTGGGTTTAGTGTCCCTTTAAATCCTTTGCATGGTTTAAACATAAAAGCAAGGATTATTTTTTTAATAAAATGCTCTATGTTTACACTAGAATGTCCATTTAACTTTTTATGTTAACAAAGAGAGGCTAATTTGAAAGAGATTTAATTAATCCATATTTCCACCAAGATATCTAATGCAAACACAAGTTTTGTTGGAAGCAAGAATACTTACATTTACTGTGCATAGATTTGATTAAACGTTGCTAAATAGCTTAGATAAAGAAGGGGAAAAAAAGTCTGGCTCCATTTGTCTTATCATAATGAAAAATGACCTCCAAAAACAAATATTGCACAAAAGACTGTGTTTCTTGAATGCCATTTCTGTGTGTTTGCAACTATCTGTAAAGAATCTGTAGTCAGTGGACACGGCTCTTTGCTTGGCTGACGGACACAAGCAGATTTAAACCATACTATGCATTCAGTGTAAATGAGTATTCCCTTATGACGGTCATCAAGAATCACTTCCAGGCCAGTTCCTCTGGCACTCTGTGTCTGCACAGGTGGGTTTAAAGGAACAGTACATTAAACAGTACCTGGGTAGTGCAATATAAAAATGCATTAAAATCTGGCATTGTGTGTGAGCAAGAAGAAGCCCCGTGGGAGGCTGATTTCTGATGTTGCCTTTGTTTACATAGCTTTTCTATACCCAAAACTGCATTATTGAAATTTTCAGTATAGTGGGTAGTTTCAACAAGCAAAATCTATTTCACACGACAAAATAAAGATAAAGGAGATATGTGTAAATTATTTAATACCCTCCAGCAGCTTAAATTGATCATCAGTAACACATTAGATGGTATTACCTTTTACAATTAAAGGGATATAAGCACTAAGAACACAGTCTGATTGTTAAGTACATACTGCACGTGCTTTGAAAGAAGCATATGCAGTACCCAGCAGTGACATATGCTCTGAGATCAGCACTGCAGTTTGTAAATGGTAGCAACTTCACAGTTGATAAGAAACTTATTTTTTAATGTGCTTATATTAAATAGTGACTGTTGCTGTTAACCCCCAGCATATTATTATTAT
Source organism: Bombina bombina (assembly GCF_027579735.1). Classification (NCBI taxonomy): domain Eukaryota; kingdom Metazoa; phylum Chordata; class Amphibia; order Anura; family Bombinatoridae; genus Bombina; species Bombina bombina. Next base: position 294,157,004 of record NC_069505.1, on the reverse strand, counting down.
TTTTTATTTGTATAGTGACACAAAATTCGGTAGCGCTGGGTACAGGGATAGGGGTATACAGTGACAAGGGTTTGTAATTCAAAAACATAACAGACTAAACAAATCTAGTACAGAAGAAAGGGGGCCCTGCTCCGGAGAGCTTACTGTCTACAGGTCGAGGGTGCAGATGTAGTATAAGGTTTGGGGTAGCTTGTCACGTGGATTGTAGATACAGCAGTGAGTCAAGGCAATTCAAATATTATTTTGGGTAGGATGAAGAACAGAGGAGAGATGGTAAGCCTCTCTAAATAGGTGGGTTATCAAGGAGCGTCTGACGGAGCTGGGTATAGATATTTTGTTAGCAAAACCTGCACTCTTTTGCAGTTTCTTGTCCTATCACTTTCTCTTACGCAAATTAAGGACAAATATGCAGCAGGGTTAGCCTAGTGATGTGTGCAATGTGCACTTCAAATTCTCTGAAACGTCAAACTAATTGTTTTGAGATATAAAGCAATAACCGACTCAAAAACCGCCTATCATATATGAATGAGCAGTATTTTCATTTGTGAAAAAAAACTAAAAATCTGTTTCATTTCAATTAAAACTAATACAGCTATATTTGTATTGTAGTTCCTACTAATCCTCACTGGCTGATACAAACATTTCCTTTTGTGTATTGGTGGAGAGGGACACTTCTCTCTGAATACAGAAAGAAAACTTTCAGGAATATGAGTTTTTAAAAAAGTTATTTTGAAATGCCCTCTCTTAAATATGTTTACTAAATTGTCTCTTTACTTTGCCAGAAAATGGGGCAGAATAAGTATTTACTACACATAATAGAACATATTTTATATTCTAATATGATGTCCCTTTTAATAGGCATGTAATAATGAGGGTTATTATTTTATTATTTAAGAGAAATGCATTTTTTACTTGAGATTTTTCATATATATCTGTGTGTGTGTGTGTATATATGTATATATATTTTTTTTTTATTTTTTTAGATTGGTGGGAACATGGATTTTGCTATAATAGCTGTAACAGAACAAACCAGGAAATAATCAGTACTGGTGTAAAAATGTGAATAATAAAACAGCAAGTGTCAGTCCAGTTGTAAAAGAAAATGCAATTAAGCAACATTGTCACTCTGCAAACTCCGTCATTTTGACACTTGTGAAGCCCAGAGCAGCTGTGCAGATCACCATAAACATGGGGATACTCCTTGGTGGCTATTTTCTTGTTAATTAGTGCGCAAGTGTGCGTGCAAGGAAGTTCCTGCTATTAGGAACAACAGATGTCTGTTTCTCCTGTTAAGTGTAGTCAGTCCACGGGTCATCATTACTTCTGGGATATTAACTCCTCCCCAACAGGAAGTGCAAGAGGATCACCCAAGCAGAGCTGCTATATCCCCTCTACGTCACACCCAGTCATTCTCTTGCACCCAACTAATAGATAGGATGTGTGAGAGGACTGTGGTGATTATACTTAGTTTTTATATCTTCAATCAAAAGTTTGTTATTTTAAAACAGCACCGGAGTGTGTTGTTCCTTCTCAGGTAGAATTTGAAGAAGAATCTACCTGAGTTTTTGGATGATTTTAGCCGGCGTAGCTAAGATTCATTTTGCTGTTCTCGGCCATTCTGAGGAGTGAGGTAAACTTCAGATCAGGGGACAGCGGGCAGGTTCACCTGCAAAGAGGTATGTTGCAGTATATTATTTTCTGAGGAATGGAATTGACTGAGAAAATACTGCCAATACCGATATAATGTAAGTTCAGCCTTAAATGCAGTAGTAGCAACTGGTATCAGGCTGTTATGTATATATGTTTACACTTCAGTATTCTGGGGAATGGCACTTCACTGGGATAATACTATATGCATATAACTTTTAGCCTAACTTGCAGTGGGAACGTCTAGCAGCAGGCTGTTTAATGACATTTCATATTATTTGATTTTAAACGTTTTGCTGGCATGTTAAATCGTTTAGTTATCTGAGGTACTGGGTGAAAAATTGTTTTGGGCACTGTTTTTCCACTTGGCTGTCGTTTATTTTAATTTAATTTATTTTAATTTAAGACAGTTTACTGAACTTCCCTCACTGCTGTGTGTGAGGGGGAGGGGCCTATTTTGGCGCTTTTGCTACGCATCAGAAATTCAGTCACAAGTCTGTTTCTCTCCCTGCATGATCCGGATCGTCTCTACAGAGCTCAAGGGTCTTCAAAAATTATTTTGAGGGAGGTAATCACTCACAGCAGACCTGTGAGATTGTCCTTTGACTGTGATAAAAAACGTTTATATTTTGTACATTTTTTCTGCTATTAAGGGTTAGTTATCCATTGCTAATGGGGGCAATCCTTTGCTAAATTTATGCCTTTACCGGGAAAAATTTGGTTTTTATAATTTCTCCGGTTCATTGTTATTCAACTGTCATAGTTTTTTTCTGTGCTTCTTAAAGGCACAGTGCGTTTTTCATATTACTTGTAAATTGAGTTGAAAAGTATTTCCAAGCTTGCTAGTTTAATTGCTAGTTTGTTAAACATGTCTGACTCAGAGGAATATCTCTGTGCTATATGTGCAAAAGCCAAGGTGGAGCCCAATAGAAATTTATGTACTAATTGCATTGATGATACTTTAAATAAAAGTCAATCTGTACAAATTGAACATCATTCACCAAACAACGAGGGGGAAGTTATGCCGACTAACTTGCCTCACGTGTCAGTACCTGCATCTCCCGCTCGGGAGGTGCGTGATATTGTAACGCCGAGTACTTCAGGGCGGCCATTACAAATCACACTACAGGACATGGCTAATGTTATGACTGAAGTTTTGTCTAAATTACCAGAACTTAGAGGTAAGCTAGATCACTCTGGGGTGAGAACAGAGTGCGCTGATAATAATAGGGCCATGTCAGATACTGCGTCACAATTTGCAGAACATGAGGACGGAGAGCTTCAATCTGCAGGTGACGGATCTGATCCAAATAGAGTGGATTCAGACATTTCAAATTTTAAGTTTAAACTAGAAAACCTCCATGTACTGCTAGGGGAGGTATTAGCGGCTCTGAATGATTGTAACACCGTTGCAATTCCAGAGAAATTATGTAGGCTGGATAGATACTATGCAGTACCAGCGAGTACTGACGTATTTCCTATACCTAAGAGGCTTACAGAGATAATTACCAAGGAGTGGGATAGGCCCGGTGTACCCTTTTCCCCCCTCCTGTATTTAGAAAAATGTTTCCAATAGACGCCACCACACGAGACTTATGGCAGATGGTCCCTAAGGTGGAGGGAGCGGTTTCTACTCTGGCTAAGCGTACCACTATCCCGGTGGAGGATAGCTGTGCCTTTTCAGATCCAATGGATAAAAAATTAGAGGGTTACCTTAAGAAAATGTTTGTTCAACAAGGTTTTATATTGCAACCCCTTGCATGTATTGCGTCTGTCACGGCTGCAGCCGCATTTTGGTCCGAGTCTCTGGAAGAGACTCTTGACTCAATAACTATAGATGAGATTTCAAATAAGCTTAAAACCCTTAAGCTAGCTAATTCATTTATTTCAGATGCCGTAGTACATCTAACTAAACTTACGGCTAAGAATTCCGGATTCGCCATTCAGTCACGTAGAGCACTGTGGCTAAAATCCTGGTCAGCTGATGTTACTTCTAAATCTAAATTACTTAACATACCTTTCAAAGGGCAGACCTTATTCGGGCCCGGTTTGAAAGAAATTATCGCTGACATTACAGGAGGTAAAGACCATGCCCTGCCTCAAGACAGAGCCAAACCTAGGGCTAGACAGTCTAATTTTCATGCCTTTCGTAACTTCAAGGCAGGAGCAGCATCAACTTCCTCTGCACCAAAACAGGAAGGAGCTGTTGCTCGCTACAGACAAGGCTGGACACCTAACCAGTCCTGGAACAAGGGCAAGCAGGCCAGAAAACCTGCTGCTGCCCCTAAGACAGCATGAATTGAGGGCCCCCGATCCGGGAACGGATCTAGTGGGGGGCAGACTTTCTCTCTTCACCCAGGCTTGGGCAAGAGATGTCCAGGATCCCTGGGCGTTAGAGATCATATCTCAGGGATATCTTCTGGACTTCAAAATCTCTCCCCCAAAAGGGAGATTTCATCTTTCAAGGTTGTCAACAAACCAAATAAAGAAAGAGGCGTTTCTACGCTGTGTACAAGATCTTTTGCTAATGGAAGTGATCCACCCGGTTCCGCGGTCAGAGCACGGACAGGGGTTTTACTCAAATCTGTTTGTGGTTCCCAAGAAAGAAGGAACCTTCAGACCAATCTTGGATTTAAAGACCTTAAACCAATTCCTAAGAGTTCCATCGTTCAAAATGGAAACTATTCGGACAATCTTACCCATGTTCCAAAAGGGTCAGTACATGACCACAGTGGATTTAAAGGACGCTTACCTTCACATACCGATTCACAAAGATCATTACCGGTATCTAAGGTTTGCCTTCCTAGACAGGCATTACCAGTTTGTAGCTCTTCCATTCGGATTGGCTACGGCTCCAAGAATCTTCACAAAGGTTCTGGGCGCTCTTCTGGCGGTACTAAGACCGCAAGGAATTTCGGTGGCTCCGTACCTAGACGACATTCTGATACAAGCGTCAAGCTTTCAAACTGCCAAGTCTCATACAGAGTTAGTACTGGCATTTCTAAGGTCGCATGGGTGGAAGGTGAACGAAGAGAAAAGTTCTCTCTTTCCACTCACAAGAGTTCCCTTCTTGGGCACTCTTATAGATTCTGTAGAAATGAAGATCTACCTGACAGAAGACAGGTTAACAAAGCTTCAAAATGCTTGCCGTGTCCTTCATTCCATTCAACACCAGTCAGTGGCTCAATGCATGGAGGTAATCGGCTTAATGGTAGCGGCAATGGACATAGTACCCTTTGCACGCCTACATCTCAGACCGCTGCAATTGTGCATGCTAAGTCAGTGGAATGGGGATTACTCAGATTTGTCCCCTACTCTGAATCTGGATCAAGAGACCAGAAATTCTCTTCTATGGTGGCTTTCTCGGCCACATCTGTCCAGGGGGATGCCATTCAGCAGACCAGATTGGACAATTGTAACAACAGACGCCAGCCTACTAGGTTGGGGCGCTGTCTGGAATTCCCTGAAGGCTCAGGGATCATGGACTCAGGAGGAGAGTCTCTTTCCAATAAACATTCTGGAATTGAGAGCAGTTCTCAATGCCCTTCTGGCTTGGCCTCAGTTAACAACTCGGGGGTTCATCAGGTTTCAGTCGGACAACATCACGACTGTAGCTTACATCAACCATCAAGGAGGGACAAGAAGCTCCCTAGCGATGATGGAAGTATCAAAGATAATTCACTGGGCAGAGTCTCACTCTTGCCACCTGTCAGCGATCCACATTCCTGGAGTGGAGAACTGGGAGGCGGATTTCCTAAGTCGTCAGACTTTTCATCCGGGGGGAGTGGGAACTTCATCCGGAGGTCTTTGCCCAAATACTTCGACTTTGGGGCAAACCAGAGATAGATCTCATGGCGTCTCGCCAGAACGCCAAGCTTCCTTGTTACGGGTCCAGGTCCAGGGACCCGGGAGCGGTCCTGGTAGATGCTTTGACAGCACCTTGGACCTTCGGGATGGCCTATGTGTTTCCACCCTTCCCGATGCTTCCTCGATTGATTGCCAGGATCAAACAGGAGAGAGCATCGGTGATTCTAATAGTGCCTGCGTGGCCACGCAGGACCTGGTATGCAGATCTAGTGGACATGTCATCCTGTCCACCTTGGTCTCTGCCTCTGAGACAGGACCTTCTAATTCAGGGTCCTTTCAAACATCAAAATCTAATTTCTCTGAAGCTGACTGCTTGGAAATTGAACGCTTGATTTTATCAAAGCGTGGATTTTCGGAGTCAGTAATTGATACCTTAATACAGGCTAGGAAACCTGTTACCAGAAAGATTTACCATAAAATATGGCGTAAATACTTACATTGGTGCGAATCCAAGAGTTACTCATGGAGTAAGGTTAGGATTCCTAGGATATTGTCTTTTCTACAAGAGGGTTTAGAAAAGGGTTTATCTGCTAGTTCCTTAAAGGGACAGATCTCAGCTCTGTCCATTCTTTTACACAAACGTCTGTCAGAAGTTCCAGACGTTCAGGCTTTTTGCCAGGCTTTGGCCAGGATTAAGCCTGTGTTTAAAACTGTTGCTCCACCATGGAGCTTAAATTTAGTTCTTAACGTTTTACAGGGTGTTCCGTTTGAACCCCTTCATTCCATTGATATTAAATTGTTATGAGTTATCGGCCTTACATTGTGATTCTCCTTATCTGATTTTTCATTCAGACAAGGTAGTTCTGCGTACTAAACCTGGGTTCTTACCTAAGGTAGTCACTAATAGGAATATCAATCAGGAGATTGTTGTCCCATCATTGTGTCCTAACCCTTCTTCAAAGAAGGAACGACTTCTACACAATCTGGATGTAGTTCGTGCCCTGAAATTTTATTTACAGGCAACTAAAGATTTTCGCCAAACTTCTTCCCTGTTTGTCGTTTATTCTGGACAGAGGAGAGGTCAAAAAGCTTCTGCTACCTCTCTCTCTTTTTGGCTTTGTAGCATAATACGTTTAGCCTATGAGACTGCTGGACAGCAGCCTCCTGAAAGAATTACAGCTCATTCTACTAGAGCTGTGGCTTCCACTTGGGCCTTTAAGAATGAGGCATCTGTTGAACAGATTTGCAAGGCTGCAACTTGGTCTTCTCTTCATACTTTTTCCAAATTTTACAAATTTGACACTTGCTTCTTCGGAGGCTGTTTTTGGGAGAAAGGTTCTTCAGGCAGTGGTCCCTTCCGTATAAAGATCCTGCCTGTCCCTCCCGTCATCCGTGTACTTTAGCTTTGGTATTGGTATCCCAGAAGTAATGATGACCCGTGGACTGACTACACTTAACAGGAGAAAACATAATTTATGCTTACCTGATAAATTCCTTTCTCCTGTAGTGTAGTCAGTCCACGGCCCGCCCTGTTTTTTATGGCAGGTCTAAATTTTTAAATTATACTCCAGTCACCACTGCACCCTATAGTTTCTCCTTTCTCGTTCGGTTCTCGGTCGAATGACTGCGTGTGACGTAGAGGGGAGGAGCTATATAGCAGCTCTGCTTGGGTGATCCTCTTGCACTTCCTGTTGGGGAGGAGTTAATATCCCAGAAGTAATGATGACCCGTGGACTGACTACACTACAGGAGAAAGGAATTTATCAGGTAAGCATAAATTATGTTTTTTCGAAGGTTTGCCTGCGGGGGCAATATTCAAATAGTGTTCAAGACACATGTACATGTCTGAGCCTACCTAAGTATGCTCTAGTCAAAAGAAGGGAAGTTTCAACAAAAATACTAAGAGGAAAAGTTAAATTTAAAGGGACATTCCGGTCAAAATTTAAATGCACATAGATGAATTACATCTTTGAACCCACACATATATGCAATATACACGCATTGGCACAAATTCTTCTGGTAAAGGTTATCACTGTTTTAGTGTTAACATTTTTCTCTGCACTTGCATATGAAACATAGCGAGATATTCTCAGTGCACCAGCATTTTAAATACTGCAGCTGCTCAGCACACCAGTGGGGCTTGTATCACATCTACAATTAACCAGTATTACAAAAATGCTTCTATTCAAAACTGAAATGCATCCATGTGGATTTCGATTTTGCCTGGAATGTCCCTTTTAATAACCGGATTAATTTGATTTTTAATTTTTTGAATTTCATTCTCTGAATCATGAATATTTAGATATGATGTCCTTGACCCTCTTGGGCTATTTCTATAGTTTTTATTGACATTAAATACATTAGGTGTAATCTCTGATTAGCTGAATATGTCTCACAAGTGTTCTACCCCCCAAACACCTGTATTTAATTAACAATAAAAACAATTTATGTAGCTCTGTTTGAAAGTACGAACACTTGTGGAAACATTTATATATAAAAAAAATCCTTCCAGGACTCTAATTGGGTCGTTATTACATATCGTTAATAATGAGCGTCTTTTCTAAGCTTCCCAGCTCAGGTTGTTACTAATGAGGTTGTAAAACATTTCTTGTTGTCTGGTATATTCAGTATTATACAGCTAATTATAACGCTAACTCTTTCTTAGAACTGGTCCAACATTCCGGAAAGGGTTCGCTATAAACATTCTGTTCATATGTTTGTTGTAGGATAAACCAATAGTCATGGTAAAATGTATTAAACTGCTGCGTTAGACATTTTGTATATTACATTCATAGGTGGGGGTACCTAGGTTAGCAGCTTTCCCTTTAGGTTTGTACATATTTATGGCCTTTAAAGGGATATGAAACCCAAAATGTTTATTTCATGATTCAGATAGAGCATGTGATTTTAAACAACTTTCTAATTGACTTCTATTATGAATGTGGTCTTTTTCTTGGTATCTTTTGTTGAAAAGCAGGGACAAAATCCCAGGAGCTGGCTCATTTCTGGAGCATTATCTGGCAGCAATTTTGCAAGAATGTTATCCATTTGCCAGAGCACTAGATGGCAGCACTACTTCCTGCCGTGTATTGCTTCAGATGCCTACCTAGGTATCTCTTCAACACTGAATATCATGGGAACTAAGCATATTTGATAAAGGAAGTAAATTGGAAACTTTTTTGAAAATTAAAATTTTTGGGTTTCGTATCCCTTTAAAGGGTCAGTAAACCTTAGTATAAATGATATGCTATATATACTTACCCTAGTACTGGGTTTTAACTGATACACTGCAGAAATGGTTTCTTTAGAGCACTGGTTTTCAAACCTGTCCACAAGTCTCCCTAACAGGCCAGATTTTGAGGATATCTGAACTGGAGCACAGGTGAAATAATCAGAAAACCTGGTTATTTTACCTGCTCCTCATCCAAGTGAATCCTGAAAACCTGGCCTGTTAGGTAGGCCTGAGAACAGGTTTGAAAACCAGTGCTTTAGAAGAAAATTAAAGGACCAGTAAATATGGTAGATTTGCATAAACAACAAATGCATGATAAAGACAATGCAATAGCACTTAGTCTGAACTTGAAAAATTAAGTAGATTTTTTTTTTAAACAAATTTCAAAGGTATGATCATTTCCACTCTCCCTGTATCATGTGCTAGCCATCAGCCAATCACAAATGCATATATGTATAGTCTGCGAATTCTTGCACATGCTCAGTAGTAGTTGGTGACTCAGAAAGTGTAAATATAAAAAGGCTGTGCACATTTTGTTAATACAAACAAAAATAATACCCTAAGAATTGCGTGGCTCCTCTTAGTTAGAGAGAGTTCATCAAATCTCTCAATAAACAACGTACAAATAAAAATAAGAGTGCGCTAAGAAAGCAGCAATATGAAAGACAAACTAAGATATTCCATATAATAAGAACGATGCAATTTATTGTAAACGGTTCCTAAAGGTAACAATAGTTATGTAACTAAAACCACTGGTGATTAATAAGATACAATCTAAAAGCGTGGAATCTAAAATGTAGCAAATAATGCGCATATATTAATAAAAATAAAAAGTATACATCCATGCTGCTCCGATACACTTGATAAACATAGAAGTGTTTGTGCAAATACAGTCAATGTATCCCGGCTTGTGATATTGGAGGTTTAGCTCAGGATGTAATCAATCTCACTGTCCTGGTTTGGTCCGATATGGATACAATACTCCAAACAGCGATATATCTCCCAGCATTCACCGGAATACGAAATCTTACTTGGTTAACAATCTCTCTACTCACAGGATCCCAGCTCTCACTCTCAACCTCTCCTGTGGCAAACACGAGAGTCTGTCCTGTGTTTTTTGTGGTCACGTGCCTTCCATTGACCAATGGGATAGGTAGATTGCCGGTTCTGACTGCTGGAACACTTTCTAGCCGTTATTTTTGAAGTATAATGTCAGTGATTCGAATTTCAGAGTGCTCTGATATAGAATAAACAAGACTTAAAATGTTAGCGTGGAACAAGCTCCATCATCAACGCGTTTCAGCTCGTAAAGCCTTTTTCAAGAACTTTTGATGGATGTATACTTCTTATTTTATTTAATATATGCCCGTTATTTGCTACATTTTAGTTTCCACGCTTTTAGATTGTATCTTATTAACCACCAGTGGTTTAAGTTACATAACTATTGTTACGTTTAAGAACTGTTTACAATAAATTGCGTCGTTCTTTTTATATGGAATATCTTAGTTTGTCTTTCATATTGCTTTGTTAGCGCACTCTTTATTTGCACATTTTGTTAATGGAAGTCAATTGGAAAGTTGTTTAAGATTGCCTGCTCTATCTGAATAATGAAAGATTAGTTTTGACTTGAGTGTCCCTTTAAAGTCAAACATTTAAAGGGACAGTTAACACCAAAAATGTTATTGTTTAAAAAGATAGATAATCCCTTTATTACCCATTCCCCAGTTTTGCATAACTAACACTGTTATCTTAATACAATTTTTACCTCCGTGATTTCATTGTATCTAAGCCTCTGCAGACTGCCCTCTTTTCTCCGTTTTTTTTTTACAGAGATTTTAGCCAATCAATACTGACTCATAAATAACTCCACAATGTTATCTATATGACACACATGAACTAAAGCCCTCTAGTTGTGAAAAACTGTTGAAATCCACTGAGATAAGAGGCGGCCTTAAAGGGCTTAGAAATTAGCATATGAGCCTACCTAGGTTTAGCTTTCAACAAAGAATACCAAGTGAACAATGCAAATTAGATGATAATAAATAAATAAATATATATATATATATATATATATATATATATATATATATATAGCCACCAATCATCAGCTAGCTCCCAGCTCTGGAGCCTAAGTTTCCTTTTCAACAATAGATACCAAGAGAACTAAGCAAAATCGATAATAGAAGTCAAATGGAAAGTTGTTTAAAATGTTATGATGAGCTATATAAATCATTAAATAAACATGTTTGGATTCATGTCCCTTTAATTAAACAGTTGTGTATTATATTGGCTTGTGTTCTTCTGAGACATGGAAGTCGAACTTAAACTCATACAATAAAAAAGTCCAGTTTACTTCTAATAGCAAATTGGCTTTTTTCTCTTGGTACCCTTTGTTGAAACTCCTTTTCATGAGAGCTTGCCCCATCATATTACAATATTATTCTTGCACACATCTGAACCTACAGCAGTATGTTCTCATATAAAGGAACTAAAGTTTTGTTTTTTTAATTGCAGTTTAACCTCCATGTCCCTTTAATGGGGATATGGTCCTCTGAACCCACAGAACTGCAGTCGCCGCCCTTGACTGCACAAACATAAGACTTTTTTAAGGTTTTGTTTGTGGGAACTATTTCTAAACCCTGGAATGTGTATGATCCAATTGTTTGGTGACTTTGAGATCTATTTGTTTTCTCCTTGTGTTCACATTGCTTTTTCCCATTATACACACTTATTTACCAAGTGCTTCTTTAGTGACAGAATAAGTCAGAAATGTCTTTCTGTTTTCTAAAAAATCTGATGATATTAAAGGGACACACTAATGGCAGATTTTCTTACAATTGGCCAATGTTTTGTCCTGGCATACAGAATTACATTTTATACTCTACAGCTGGTATAACAAGTCATTGAAAATACATTAACCCCTTAACGACCAAGGACGTGCAGGGTACGTCCTCTTAAAAAAGTCACTTAACGACCAAGGACGTACCCTGCACGTCCTCGGTTTGGAAAGCAGCTGGAAGCGATCCTGATCACTTCCAGCTGCTTTCCGGTTATTGCAGGATGCCTCGATATCGAGGCATCCTGCATTAACAATTTTTGCCCCTCCGGTGCAGAGAGAGCCACTCTGTGGCCCTCTCTGCACCGGACATCGATGGCCGCATTCGTTGGTGGGTGGGAGCGGAAGTGGGAGGTGGGTGGGCGGCCATCGATGGCTTCTTAGTAAGAGAGGGGGGCGGGATCGCCGGGGGCGCGCACGGGCGCGCGCGCGTGCACAGGGGGCGGCGGGAGGGTGCGTGCACGGGGAGGGAGCGGGTGGGAACCGCTTACACTACAGAAACTATTTTGCTGCTATTGTAAAAAAACCTAATGGACATCATCTAAGGGATCTGGGAGGGGGTGGGGGATTGATCTTGGAGGGGGGGGAGCTACACTACAGAAAAAACTAAAATAAATTGTTAAAAAAACATTTTTATATGCAAACTGGGTACTGGCAGACAGCTGCCAGTACCCAAGATGGCCCCCAATAAGTCAGTGGGGAGGGAGTAGAGAGCTGTTTGGGGGGGATCAGAGAGGTTGGGGGCTAAGGGGGGATCCTACACAGCAGCATATGTAAATATGCTTAAAAAAAAAAAAAGACAAGAAAAAAAAATACCTTTTTATTTTAGTACTGGCAGACTTTCTGCCAGTACTTAAGATGGCGGGGACAATTGTGGGGTGGGGGAGGGAAGAGAGCTCTATGGGAGGGATCAGGGGGTCTGATGTGTCAGGTGGGAAGCTGATCTCTACACTAAAGCTAAAATTAACCCTGCAAGCTCCCTACAAGCTACCTAATTAACCCCTTCACTGCTAGCCATAATACACGTGTGATGCGCAGCAGCACTTAGCGGCCTTCTAATTACCAAAAAGCAACGCCAAAATCATATATGTCTGCTATTTCTAAACAAAGGGGATCCCAGAGAAGCATTTACAACCATTTGTGCCATAATTGCACAAGCTGTTTGTAAATAATTTCAGTGAGAAACCTAAAATTGTGAAAAATTTAGCGTTTTTTTTAAATTTGATTGCATTTGGCGGTGAAATGGTGGCATGAAATATACCAAAATGGGCCTAGATCAATACTTGGGGTTGTCTACTACACTACACTGAAGCTAAAAATAACCCTAGAAGCTCCCTACATGCTCCCTTATTAACCCCTTCACTGCTGGGCATAATACACGTGTGGTGCGCAGTCGCATTTAGCAGCCTTCTAATTAGTAAAAAGCAAAACCAAAGCCATATATGTCTGCTATTTATGAACAAAGGGGATCCCAGAGAAGCATTTACAACCATTTATGCTATAATTACACAAGCTGTTTGTAAATAATTTCATTGAGAAACCTAAAGTTTGTGAAAAAAATTGTGAAAAAGGGAAAAAAAAAATTAAATATTAAATTAAATATACCAAAATGGGCCTAGATCAATACTTTGGGATGTCTTCTAAAAAAAAATATATACATGTCAATGGATATTTAGGGATTCCTGAAAGATATCAGTGTCCCAATGTAACTAGCGCTAATTTTGAAAAAAAGGGGTTTGGAAATAGCAAAGTGCTACTTGTATTTATGGCCCTATAACTTGCAAAAAAAGCAAAGAACATGTAAACATTGGGTATTTCTAAACTCATGACAAAATTTAGAAACTATTTAGCATATGTTTTTTTGGGTGGTTGTAGATGTGTAACAGATTTTGGGGGTCAAAGTTAGAAAAAGTGTGTTTTTTTCCATTTTTTCCTCATATTTTATAAATGTTTTTATAGTAAATTATAAGATATGATGAAAATAATGGTATATTTTGAAAGTCCATTTAATGGCGAGAAAAACGGTATATAATATGTGTGGGTACAGTAAATGAGTAAGGGGAAAATTACAGCTAAACACAAACACCACAGAAATGTAAAAATAGCCTTGGTCCCAAACGGACAGAAAATGGAAAAGTGCTGTGGTCATTAAGGGGTTAAGGGAAAAATAATTGTACAGTGCACTGTCACTTTAATTCTCCAACCTAGATACTGTAAGGATTGAGCCCTTCCCACCATATAAATACAGAGAAGAAAGCAGGGATTGGTTGTTTCTCACATAAACACAGATGGACCAATGATTGACCCTTTCCTGCTCATACAGCCAGAGTACACAATACTATGACAGTAGTTAACCCCTTCCTGCCCAGAGCAGTAACAGACCCCTTCCACCCTAGACACAGGGATTAATAAGCTATCTTTCTCCCATTTACTCCCAAATTCCATACCACTTCTTCTTTTTTCTCTCCCTTGCGCCAATAGCGATTGAGATAGTGCCACTTTTATCCAAACGTTGCCATTATGTGTAATTTTTTTTAAAGGGACACTCAAGTCAAAATAAACTTTTATGATTCAGAAAGATCATGCCGTTTTTAAGACACTTTCCAATTTACTTCCATTATCAATTTTTGCCCTTTCTGGGGAACAAGATCCTGCTGAGCATTTGCACAAGCTCACATGGTATACTTATACTAGTCTGTGATTAGCTGATGCCTGTCACATGATACAGGTGGTCTTTTTTTATCTGAAGTGTTACCATAGTTACCAGGTAACACATCCATTGTATTTATTTAGATATACTTTTACTATGAGTTGTTCTGTTGAGATGCATTAAACCCATCAAGCCGAGGCTTAGACATATTATATTGTGTGTAGTTTATTAGATGCTACTTTTTAGTTTGTTAGACAAGTTACTTTCTAATATATTTCGGTATTATGAAGCATACATACCTATATATTGTTTTTTATTTTTATTGTTTACAACAAAAATGTGAAAGGATGAAAATTAAGCTAATAAAGTCCATGTTACTTATTTATATATCTGTCATTTTTAGGGTATAACTGTACAGAACAAAAATAACGGCCTTTCAAATATCACTTTCAAATATGACAGTAAGTATATGTCCATTTTTTTTGTTTTGTTTTGTTTTGTTTTTTATGAAGAAAAATATGTTTGCCTGAAATTTAAGTAATACAATATTTTAATTATTTTGATTTTATGCTAAAAATAAGTTGCCTGCATTTGTTCTGAATTACCTACCCTGAAATAACCTCAATACATAAGGGGTTCTCTTTTTGATGGAAAAGAAGAAAAACTGAATAGAATGTCCCTTTAAAATATTAGGGTAGGAACCTCATTATTAACCTGAGGTGGGGTGCAATGAAGATAAGGGGTTAACGCTAACACTTGCTCTAAACATAACTGTTTTATTGGTGCCGTAATCTTGTCAATATTCTAAGTCTTGCAGTTGTCACCTTTTTTGCATTACCATTTAAATTGGATAATTTAAAGGGACATGAAACCCAAAGTTTTTCTTTTATGATTCAGATAGAGAATACAATGTTAAACAACATTCAAATTTACTTCTATTATTTAATTTGCTTCATTCTTCAGATATCCTTTGTTGAAGAAATAGCAGTGCATATGGGTGAGCCAATCACACAAGGCATCTATGGGCAGCCACAAATTTGCAGCTACTGAGCCCATTTAGATGTGCTTTTCATTAAAGGATATCAAAAGAATGAAGCAAATTAGATAATAGAAGTAAATTAGGTTTTTTTTTTTATTGCATTCTCTTTCTAAACCATGAAAGATAAAAATTGGGTTTCATGTCCCTTTAAAACTGTACCTTTAAACATCTATATTTTTCGGTTACTGCAGACTGCACTTATTTAAGTTCGGGAGGAAAGCACCTGATAGGAGATACGCAGAACATAACCATCAGCCAGTTTGCGTGCAGTGACCAAGTTGCAGTATCGGTTCTTTGGACAGCCAATGCTATTGGTAAGTTCTAGAATTTGTATTTATTTGTTTGATAATAAAAAGAATAAATATTAATTTGTAGTTAGTATTGTCATTTGAAAATAATGTAAAATAATTAAAAATAAAATGTAATAATGTTATATGTGAATAACATACATTAGCAGTTATACACTGTTTTAAAACAGATATGCAAGAAATTGAGTATTTTAAAATTATTCGAATTGGCTACAAAATTTGCAGGTTTTTGCATATTCAGAGCAGCACAGGCATGCACTCTTTGAAAACCACACCTAGTTTTATTTCCTGTGGCCAATTAGAAACCGGATGAAAATTAGCTCCTTGCTGATTTAAGCAATCACAGTGGGGAATGTAGAGGGGGTCAGCACAGCATACTTAGATATACTGTATGCCTTCTCTGGTGTTGCATTGTTTTCTTTATTGATATGGGGATATAATTGTGAGTTTTATGTACCTTGAATCAGGTGAATTTTTTTTTTTTTTTAAATCCTAATGTTTCTAAACTAGCTGCAGTTTTTAAATCTAATTGCTGTGAAAATCTACAGTCTTTGTTCTTCATCAGTCAAGCGATTTGTTGTGTGGATATTTTTATTCATATGATAAGCATTTATAGCAAATTAACTAATATTTGCTAAGAAAACTAATCAGTCACCTGCTTGGCACTTTTATGTTCTAAATATTAATTATTCTGTTTAATTTCCTAGACTGCCGCTTCCTTTAGAAAGAGGAAAGACGTAATTTTTTTACAAATTAAAACATGTGTCTCATAATTTTTTACATGAATTTTTCCTTGTATAGCTATAATTTACAAGCTTCTGTGGCTAATAAAATGTTCATGAGATATTGAAGGTCTGGAAGGAAAAATGTATTTTCTCGTTTGCATATTTTAGTGAGTTAAGCGTTTAGTAATCAAATCATCATTTTGCAACAAATCTGCAAAATTCTACAAACGTTAGCACTAAAAGTAAAGTCTAATTTGCACAAACAAGAAACTTGAATATGTCAGACCTTGTTATTTTAGCACTAGAGGCCTTTAGTGACTGTTTGACACCTACAATTTCCTGCTCGGCACTGGAGCAGCTGCAAGTCTTAAGTCGTATCTGGCTGGTGAGTCGACTGGGGTTAGCCTGAGCAACTCTCCACCAATAACTGTCTGTGTCCTGCCCAGACGCTGCAGTAGGTTAGGATCATAAAAGCCAAACTTTCATAATTCAGATAGTGCATGCAATATCAACAGTTTTTTACTATACTGTTGTTAGCAATTTTACTTTGTTCTCTTGGTATCTTTTGTGGAAAATCATACCTAGGTAGGCTCAAGAGCACAATGCACTACTGGGAGCTTGCTTCTAATTGGTGGCTGCACACATGCCTCTTGTCTTGGCTCACCAGATGTGGTCAACTAGCTTCCAGTATTGCATTGGTGCTCTTGAGCTGATGTTAAAAATGAGTTATTTGCAGGGGTTTAATACATTACAGCATTTTCCTGGGGATTAATCATAGTAAGACACACTAATGCAATAAATAATATATAATATACAGTATATATATATATATATATATATATATATATATATATATAATATAGGTTTATATATATATATATAATCTCAAGCAATCACTGTGTGCTATGTAGCTGGGTCAGCATTCTGACTGCTCCAGGATACAGTCTATCTTCTTTGTGGGCAGGGGGGGGGGGGGAACAGTATTTCAAAGGACCATAAAAAACAGCAGAATTGCATAATCAAGAAATACACAGTAAACATTTAATGCAATAGCACTTGTTTGTTTTTGTTCCTGATAAATTTGAAATTAGTTTCATTTTCTGTCCCCCTTTATCATGTGAATGCAATCAGCAAGTTCAATATACACTGTGAACTCCTGCACATGCTCAGTAGTAGCTGGTATCTCAGAAAGTGTGCATATAGAAAAAAAACACTGATAATGGAAATAAATTGGAATGTTTTTTTCTCTTGTTAAGTGTAGTCAGTCCACGGGTCATCCATTACTTATGGGATTATATCTCTTCCCCAACAGGAAGTTGCAAGAGGATCACCCAAGCAGAGTTGCTATATTGCTCCTCCCCTCACATGTCATATCCAGTCATTCTCTTGCAACCTAACTAAAGATAGGTCGTTGTGAGAGGTCTGTGGTGTTTTTAAACTTAGTTTATTTCTTCAATCAAAAGTTTGTTATTTTAAATGGCACCGGAGTGTGCTGTTTGTTTCTCAGGCAGCATTAGAAGAACAATCTGCCTGCGTTTTCTATGATCTTAGCAGACGTAACTAAGATCCACTGGCTGTTCTCGCACATTCTGAAGAGTGAGGTAACTTCAGAAAAGGGGAATAGCATGCAGGGCCCCCCTGCAAACGAGGTATGTGCAGTAAATTATTTTTCTAAGCAATGGAATTGACTGAGAAATTACTGCTGATACCAATGTAATGTAAGTTCAGCCTTAAATGCAGTGGTAGCGACTGGTATTAGGCTGAGGAGTGTGTGTACACTGAAGTATTTTTCTAGGGAATGGAATTTGACTCAGAAAATACTGTTAATACTGAAGTAATGTGTGAGCCTTAACTGCAGTAAAAGCGACTGGTAGCAGGCTTATTAATAACACTTCATAACTTTTAAAATGTATGTTCAAAATGTTTACTGGCATGTTAATCGTTTTTTGTGAGGTACTTGGTGATAAAACTTATTGGGGCATGATTTTTACCACATGGCTAACTTTTGTTTCTGCATAGAAACAGTTAACTGAGCTTCCCCACTGTTGTAATATGAGTGGGAGGGGCCTATTTTAGCGCTTTTTTGCGCAGTAAAAATTCAGTCACAATCTTCCTACTTCATCCTCCATGATCCAGGTCGTCTCTAGAGAGCTCAGGGGTCTTCAAAATTCATTTTGAGGGAGGTAATCAGTCACAGCAGACCTGTGACAGTGTGTTTGACTGTGATAAAAACGTTAATTATTAAATTGTTATCCGTTTTTGGGTATTAAGGGGTTAATCATCCATTTGCTGGTGGGTGCAATCCTTTGCTAACTTAATACATTTACTGTGAAAATTTGGTTGCTATAACTAATTTGGTTCATTGTTATTTCAACTGTGACAGCTTTTTGTGCTTCTTAAAGGCACAGTAGCGTTTTTTATATTGCTTGTAAATTTATTTGAAAAGTATTTTCCAAGCTTGCTAGTCTCATTGCTATTCTGTTTAAACATGTCTGACACAGATGAATCTGTTTGTTCACTATGTATGAAGGCCAATGTGGAGCCCCATAGAAGGTTGTGTACTAAATGCATTGATGTAACTTTAAATAAAAGTCAGTCTTTACATGCAAAGAAATTATCACCAGACAACGAGGGGGAAGTTATGCCGACTAACTCTCCTCACGTGTCAGTACCTTCGCCTCCCGCTCAGGAGGTGCATGATTTTGTGGCGCCAAGTACATCAGGGAGGCCCTTACAAATCACTTTGCAAGACATGGCTACTGTTATGACAGAAGTATTATCTAAATTGCCAGAATTAAGAGACAAGCGTGATAGCTCTGGGTTAAGGACAGAGCGCGCTGATGATGTGAGAGCCATGTCCGATACTGCGTCACAATTTGCAGAACATGAAGACGGAGAGCTTCATTCTGTGGGTGACGGATCTGATCCAGGGAGACTGGATTCAGAGATTTCTAATTTTAAATTTAAGCTTGAGAACCTCCGCATATTGCTAGGGGAGGTATTAGCGGCTCTGAATGATTGTAACACGGTTGCAATTCCAGAAAAATTATGTAGGTTGGATAGATACTATGCGGTACCGGTGTGTACTGACATGTTTCCTATACCTAAAAGGCTTACAGAGATTATTAGCATGGAGTGGGATAGACCCGGTGTGCCTTTTTCCCCTCCTCCCATATTTAGGAAAATGTTTCCTATAGACGCCACCACACGAGACTTATGGCAGACGGTCCCTAAGGTGGAGGGAGCGGTTTCTACTTTAGCTAAGCGTACCACTATCCCGGTGGAGGATAGTTGTGCTTTTTCAGATCCAATGGATAAAAAATTAGAAGGTTACCTTAAGAAAATGTTTGTTCAACAAGGTTTTATCTTACAGCCCCTTGCATGCATTGCGCCTGTCACTGCTACGGCGGCATTCTGGTTTGAGTCTCTGGAAGAGGCCATTCGCACAGCTCCATTGGATGAAATTATGAACAAGCTTAAAGCACTTAAGCTAGCTAACGCATTTGTTTCTGATGCCGTTGTACATTTAACCAAACTTGCGGCTAAGAACTCCGGATTCGCCATCCAAGCGCACAGAGCGCTATGGCTTAAATCCTGGTCAGCTGACGTGACTTCTAAATCTAAATTGATTAATATTCCTTTCAAAGGGCAGACCTTATTCGGGCCCGGCTTGAAAGAAATTATCGCTGACATTACGGGAGGTAAGGGTCATGCTCTACCTCAGGACAGGGCCAAATCAAAGGCCAAACAGTCTAATTTTCGTGCCTTTCGTAACCTCAAGGCAGGAGCAGCATCAACTTCCTCCACTCCAAAACAGGAAGGAGCTGTTGCTCGTTACAGACAGGGCTGGAAAACTAACCAGTCCTGGAACAAGGGCAAGCAGGCCAGAAAACCTGCTGCTGCCCCTAAGACAGCATGAAGAGAGGGCCCCCTATCCGGAAACGGATCTAGTGGGGGGCAGACTTTCTCTCTTCACCCAGGCTTGGGCAAGAGATGTTCAGGATCCCTGGGCGTTGGAGATCATATCTCAGGGATATCTTCTGGACTTCAAAGCTTCTCCTCCACAAGGGAGATTTCATCTTTCAAGGTTATCAGCAAACCAAATAAAGAAAGAGGCGTTTCTACGCTGTGTACAAGACCTCTTACTAATGGGGGTGATCCACCCAGTTCCGCGGACGGAACACGGGCAGGGATTCTATTCAAATCTGTTTGTGGTTCCCAAGAAAGAGGGAACCTTCAGACCAATCTTGGACTTAAAAATCCTAAACAAATTCCTAAGAGTTCCATCATTCAAAATGGAAACTATTCGAACCATCCTACCCATGATCCAAGAGGGTCAGTACATGACCACTGTGGACTTAAAGGATGCCTACCTTCACATACCGATTCACAAGGATCATTATTGGTACCTAAGATTTGCCTTCCTAGACAGGCATTACCAGTTTGTAGCTCTTCCCTTCGGGTTAGCTACGGCTCCAAGAATCTTTACAAAAGTTCTGGGCTCACTTCTGGCGGTACTAAGACCGCGAGGCATAGCGGTGGCTCCGTACCTAGACGACATTCTGATACAAGCGTCAAGTTTTCAAACTGCCAAGTCTCATACAGAGATAGTTCTGGCATTTCTGAGGTCGCATGGGTGGAAGGTGAACGTGGAAAAGAGTTCTCTATTACCACTTACAAGAGTTCCCTTTCTAGGGACTCTTATAGATTCTGTAGAGATGAAAATTTACCTGACGGAGGTCAGGTTATCAAAACTTCTAAATGCTTGCCTTGCCCTTCATTCCATTCCACACCCGTCAGTAGCTCAGTGCATGGAAGTAATCGGCTTAATGGTAGCGGCAATGGACATAGTACCATTTGCGCGACTGCATCTCAGACCGCTGCAATTGTGCATGCTAAGTCAGATTTGTCCCCTCTACTAAATCTGGACCAAGAGACCAGAGATTCTCTTCTATGGTGGCTTTCTCGGCCCCACCTGTCCAAGGGGATGACCTTTCGCAGGCCAGATTGGACGATTGTAACAACAGACGCCAGCCTTCTAGGTTGGGGCGCAGTCTGGAATTCCCTGAAGGCTCAGGGATCATGGACTCAGGAGGAGAAACTCCTCCCAATAAATATTCTGGAGTTAAGAGCAATATTAAATGCTCTTCTAGCTTGGCCTCAGTTAGCAACTCTGAGGTTCATCAGATTTCAGTCGGACAACATCACGACTGTGGCTTACATCAATCATCAAGGGGGAACCAGGAGTTCCCTAGCGATGTTGGAAGTCTCAAAGATAATTCGCTGGGCAGAGTCTCACTCTTGCCACCTGTCAGCAATCTACATCCCAGGCATGGAGAACTGGGAGGCGGATTTTCTAAGTCGCCAGACTTTTCATCCGGGGGAGTGGGGACTTCATCCGGAGGTCTTCGCTCAACTGATTCATCGTTGGGGCAAACCAGATCTGGATCTCATGGCGTCTTGCCAGAACGCCAAGCTTCCTTGCTACGGATCCAGGGACCCGGGAGCAGTGCTGATAGATGCTCTGACAGCCCCATGGGTCTTCAACATGGCTTATGTGTTTCCACCATTTCCGATGCTTCCTTGACTGATTGCCAAGATCAAACGGGAGAGAGCATCAGTGATTCTGATAGCGCCTGCGTGGCCACGCAGGACCTGGTATGCAGACCTAGTGGACATGTCGTCCTGTCCACCATGGTCTCTGCCTCTGAGGCAGGACCTTCTAATTCAGGGTCCTTTCAACCATCCAAATCTAATTTCTCTGAGGCTGACTGCATGGAGATTGAACGCTTGATTCTATCAAAGTGTGGCTTCTCGGAGTCGGTTATTGATACCTTAATACAGGCTAGGAAACCTGTTACCAGAAGAATTTACCATAAGATATGGCGTAAATATTTGTATTGGTGCGAATCCAAGAGTTACTCATGGAGTAAGGTTAGGATTCCTAGGATATTGTCTTTTCTACAAGAGGGTTTAGAAAAGGGCTTATCCGCTAGTTCGTTTAAAGGACAGATTTCTGCTCTGTCTATTCTTCTACACAAGTGTCTGGCAGAAATTCTAGACGTTCAGGCTTTTTGTCAGGCTTTGGCTAGGATTAAGCCTGTGTTTAAGACTGTTGCTCCGCCGTGGATCTTAAACTTAGTTATTAACGTCCTGCAAGGCGTTCCATTTGAACCCCTTCATTCCATTGATATTAAGCTGTTATCTTGGAAAGTTCTGTTTTTGATGGCTATTTCCTCGGCTCGAGGAGTCTCTGAGTTATCTGCCTTACATTGTGATTCTCCTTATCTGATTTTTCATTCAGACAAGGTAGTTCTGCGTACTAAACCTGGGTTCTTACCTAAGGTAGTTTCTAACAGGAATATCAATCAAGAGAGTGTTGTTCCATCATTGTGTCCTAACCCTTCTTCAAAGAAGGAACGACTTTTGCATAATCTGGATGTAGTCCGTGCCCTGAAGTTCTATTTGCAGGCAACTAAAGATTTTCGTCAAACTTCTTCCCTGTTTGTCGTTTACTCTGGACAGAGGAGAGGTCAAAAGGCTTTGGCTACCTCTCTCTCTTTTTGGCTTCGTAGCATAATACGTTTAGCCTATGAGACTGCTGGACAGCAGCCTCCTGAAAGAATTACAGCTCATTCTACTAGAGCTGTGGCTTCCACCTGGGCCTTTAAAAATGAGGCTTCTGTTGAACAGATTTGCAAGGCTGCGACTTGGTCTTCACTTCACACTTTTTCAAAGTTTTACAAATTTTACACTTTTGCTTCTTCGGAGGCTATTTTTGGGAGAAAGGTACTTCAGGCAGTGGTTCCCTCCGTTTAAAGTTCCTGCCTTGTCCCTCCCTTCATCCGTGTACTTTAGCTTTGGTATTAGTATCCCATAAGTAATGGATGACCCGTGGACTGACTACACTTAACAAGAGAAAACATAATTTATGCTTACCTGATAAATTTATTTCTCTTGTAGTGTAGTCAGTCCACGGCCCGCCCTGTCTTTTAGGCAGATCTAAATTTTTAATTAAACTCCAGTCACCACTGCACCCTATGGTTTCTCCTTTCTCGTCTTGTTTCGGTCGAATGACTGGATATGACATGTGAGGGGAGGAGCTATATAGCAGCTCTGCTTGGGTGATCCTCTTGCAACTTCCTGTTGGGGAAGAGATATAATCCCATAAGTAATGGATGACCCGTGGACTGACTACACTACAAGAGAAATAAATTTATCAGGTAAGCATAAATTATGTTTTTTTTTCAAAATGGTATGCTCTATGAAAGACCGATTTTGACTTTAGTGTCCCTTTTAAAGGGATAGGAAAGTCAAAATTAAACTTTCATGATTCAGATAGAGCATGTAATTTTAAGACATTTTTTTAAATTCACTTCTATTTATAAATTAGCTTTGTTCTCTTGGTATCCCTTGTTGAAAAAGAATGTGCACATATCCTAAACTAGTGGGAGCTAGCTGGTGATTGGTGCCTGCACACGTGTCTCTTGTGATTGGCTAACTAGATGTGTTCAGCTAACAAGTTTTTTTTCTGTGCATAATTTAAACACTTTATGGAGAATTAATTTTTTCGTTTACTGTCCCTATAAATATGTAAACTAATGTATCCTCTATGCGTGAAGCTTTTAACATTCAGACGGCTGGTAGAGCAGAAGATATCCCTAATAGGATCTGCACAGGATACGCACAAGTAGTGGTTTCGTTTTAGTCATCACAGGTTAATCCAATTTTGAGACATCAAGTCAACATTGCAGCTGTATGATCTCAGGTAACAGGAAGGCTAAAGAGCCCTCCTCTCGGAGTTATGCCTACAAAAACAAACCTCTCTTTGTTCTGTCACTTATGGAAGAGCCAAATGAACATTGTTGAGGTTTCTCCAAGGCACAAAACGCAATCTATACCTTGGCAGCGTGACTGGGCATATAGCTCAGACCTGCCCATAGCTCTGTGTCTCGTATTGTCATTGTTCATTGTACAGGAGAAAGCACATAACTTCTGCTGCTGTAGAGACTGCACATAGCTTCCCCAAGGTAGCTGCCTGTAAAGATGTCTAATATCATCCTACTTAAAGGGACAGTCAACACTAAAATTGTTATTGTTTAAAAAGATACCCATACCCCAGCTTTGCACAATTATTGTTATATTCATATACTTTATAACATTTAAACCTCTAAATTTCTGCCTGGTTCTAAGCCACTACAAACAGCCTCTTAATCACATGCTTTTTTTATTTGCTTTTCACAACCGGAAACTGCTAGTTCATGTAAGCCATATAGATAACATTGTGTTCACGGCCGTGGAGTTATTTAAGAATCGGCACAACACAGCACTAATTGGCTAAAATGCAAGTCAATAGATAATAAATAAAAAGTCAAGTGATCAGGGGGCAGTCTGCAGAGGCTTAGATACAAGGTAATCACAGAGGTAAAAAGTGTATTAATATAACTGTGTTGATTATGCAAAACTGGGGAATGGGTAATAAAAATGATACAAATTCTGGTGTAGACCATTCCTTTATGTGCATTTTATAGTTTACCTTTTGGCAATTTGCTACATTTTATAGTGTGCTGCATATAAATACTGATATTCTACTAACCTCATAACAATAACATAATAAAAAATTACAGTTATATGTATGAAATGTTATTAAAAGCAAATAATATGATACTGCGCGCCTTTAGTTAAAAAAGGGGAAAAAAAATATGTTAAATCAAAGTAAACTTAAAAAGGAACAGATTGTGTTAAAAAGACAGCAAACAACTTGGAAAAATCTCAGTGTAGCGATTGCCTATAGTTATATAAGGGAGCGGACCTGCTGAGAACTTAAAGGGACAGTTTGCTTGAAAATGTTTGTTTAAAAATAGATAATCCCTTTATTACCCATTCTCCAGTTTTACATAACCAACAATGTTATATTAATATACTTTTTACCCGTGATTACCTTGTATTGAAGCATCTGCAGACAGCCCCTTGTCTCAGTTCTTTTGACAGACTTGCATTTTAGCCAATCAGTGCTGACTCCTAAATAACTCCACAGGGGTGAGCACAATGTTATCTATAAGACACACGTGAACTAGCACTATATAACTGAAAAACTGTCAAAATGCACTGATATAAGATGCAGTTTTCAACAGTTTAGAAATCGGTTTTAGCCTATTTAGATTTAAAAATAAAATTACCAAGAGCAAAGTAAATTTGTTGATAAAAGTAAATTGGAAAGTTGTTTAAAATTGCATGCTCTATCTGAATTCTGAAAGCTTAATTTGACTTGACTGTCCCTTTAAGTTGCATTGGGCCTCTTCTGAGCATGGGCAAGAAATTGACAGTAAACCAGCTCATGTTGCTCTACAAGATTTATGGCATCAAGTTAGATATGCCTTCCTGTAGCAACCCTGCCCCTGGTGGGGCTGTGACGGGAAACAATAGACCCTACACAAATGATTTTTTTTTTTTTTTAAATGAATACAAGGTATAACCCTTTTTTAAAATGATGAATAATACATATTGTAATAATTTATTTTAATCATAACCACTGCTTAGAGCTTTTTTATTACAACTATGAAACAGCCTGTTTTATATTTCTTTTAATTTCTTTTAAATGTTTAAAAAAGGGATTATTTTTCAGATTCATATAACATACAAATAAAAAAAAACAACTTTCCAATTTACTTGTTATCAAATTTACTTTGTTCTCTTTGTATCCATGTTTGAAAAGCAGACACATAGGCTCAGGAATCGCACATGACTGCAGCTCTATATGGCAGGTTTACACGGTTTTTCTATAGCTAATACTTAAAGGGACACTAAAGTCATAAAATTACTGCTCATGAAGTTTAATTTTGAGACTTTCTAATTTACTTCCATTATCAAGTTTTGCAGTCTCTTTGTATGCACACTTTATAAGGCACAAGTTCAGAGTATATGTATAATTGTCAGCGATTGGCTGACAGCTGTCACATGATACAGTGGGCCGGCAAAAGGGGAATAAAATAAATTTGTCAGAAAAAAACCTAGGTTACATAATTTGCTTTTTTGGCCCCTCAAGAGAATGTGAGACAATCGCACATCTATTTATTTGTTTTATTAGTAATTTACCCAATGTTCTCATCGACTCCTCAGCTAAAGACGAATAAACGTAGGTAGGATTTTTATATATAGTTATTGGCTTCTACAAATATTGTGTGTATCACGTGGCAAGGAGTAAAGGTTTTTTAAAAGACTGCAAACTCCTTCAGAGGTTTATATGATATACATTAGTGCTTGACAAATGTGTTTAAAAATTAGGAGCCAGTAAGAAAATTTAGGAGCCAGGCATATTTTTAGGAGCCAGATCGTTAGATTTGTATATAGACATATGGAGAATAACCCAAAAAGTTAGGAGTCAGTGGGTAAAATTCTAGGAGCCAGTGGCTACCAGGCTCCTGGGTTTGTCGAGCCCTGATATACATAGTAAAACGACTTTGCATTATACTTTTTCATGTAATTTAGCTCTGAAAATTGTGGCTTTTCTGTTTCTCAGAACTGGAAATGAACCTTTGTAGACTTCTTACGGTACCTGCTACATATCATTCCCTAACTGGCTTTAACAGATAACAACTGAAAAACAATGCATTTTATACTATAAGTAGCATAAAGAACCTGGCTAGTCCTGTCTTCTCCAGAGGAAACAACGGACTGGCTTCTCCAAATAAACTAAATAGTGGATGGGGATAGAATAATTGAAAAAAAAAAAACAT
Source organism: Bombina bombina (assembly GCF_027579735.1). Taxonomy (NCBI): domain Eukaryota; kingdom Metazoa; phylum Chordata; class Amphibia; order Anura; family Bombinatoridae; genus Bombina; species Bombina bombina. Next base: position 294,130,024 of record NC_069505.1, on the reverse strand, counting down.
TTGCAGTAAATCTGTTAATGTTAATTTGTTTTAAAATGTTTGCACTTGACTGGTGCATTATTCTATAGTAAGACAACAGAAATATCTTGTAATTTTAAAAGGACATTGTACACTAGATTTTTCTTTGCATAAATGTTTTGTAGATGATCCATTTATATAGCCCATCTGGGAGCGTTTTTGTAACAATATATAGTTTTGCTTATTTTAAATAACATTGTGATGATTCTCAGGCTCCTAACCAAGCCCAACAGTTTTATATGTATACTGATGTCTACAGACTTCAGATTGCTTCTGTTTGTATAATGGGTCTTTTCATATGCGGGGAGGGGGTCTGCTCTCAGCCCCTTTCAGTGGTTGTCTTAGCTTAACCTCATCAACTGTGCTAAATTGGGAGCTTTTTAAAATGTTTTATACTGGATTTTTATATAATTATCTGTGCATATTATTCTTTATAGTAGTGTCTATTACATGCAGTTATATGACAATTGGTGTATACTGTCCCTTTAAGGTTTCCCTTTATAGGGAGAGTACAGAGAGCTCTAAGAATTTGCTGTAAGCACAATGACAAATGCCAGTTATAAACATTGTGTATGTTCTCATTTCCAGGCATTGAGTACCTTAAAGGTTTTCGGGTTATACTGGAAGAACTGAAATCTGAGGGACGACTTTGTCAACAGATGGTCTTGAAGGATCCAAAGCAGCTTAATTTTAATTTTAAAAATGTTGTAAGTATTATGTGCGTCAGTTTTTTTTTATTTATAAACAATATACTCCATAAAACACACTAGCTGCACTGGTGACCTACCGGGAGATAGTGCTGTGGTTTTGTACCTATTCTGTTTAGAACTATTGTTGTCTGCTTTATGTTAATACAAACAGGTTCTTCATTCGCCTCATAACATAATGTTCAAGCTATATGATATCCAAAACATTAAAAAAGCATATTGTAGTCTTGATTACTTAAAGGGTCAGTTTACCCCAAAAATGTCTTCCCTTTATTTTGACATTTGAAATAGCTGATTTAGCCTGTGGTATCCCCACCTTTACTGAAAGTTTCTGTATTTATGTCTAGGCTATTGACATGCTATGTAAACGCAGCCAGCAGAAGAAATTACACTCCTTGTGGGGTATAGAAGAGTTAACTAATAAAATATTATTTTTTAATTGTTCTTTCTAAGATCCTGATATTCAAAGATTCTCCGGCTTGGAGAGAAATTATAGCTCAGACTTCACAAAGGCTGAACTCAATGAATTTTCAAAAGAGAAAGGGTTGAACTCTCCAGCACTGCAAGATCTCTCTTATTTATGTGAAGGGGAGACAATCCCAGTGCAATAGAGCACTGCTTGATATGAGAGCTTTGTTATACTTTGTGCTTTGTATTTTATATTACTTTACATTTCAGATTGGTTCCTTTCAGTGTTATTGCATTTAAGTTTGCACTTTCTCATTTTGTATTTTAATACATTTAAATTTTGGTCTAGCAGTGATTTTACACAATGTGATTATCCTTTGAAAGCTTCTGTGTTACTTTAATAACTTTAGGATCATTCTTTGTATATTTTTGTGAATCAGTTACAAATTACATTGCACTTTTGTAGTTTCTCCATTGTAAACTTACAGTTTCAGAAAGGGGGAGGGAGAAGGCAATTCCCTGGACTGAACAGGGGAGTTCCCAGAGTATGTCTGAAGCTTACTCTCAAGTTTTTATAAGCATTATTATTATTATTGGTTATTTGTAGAGTGCCAACAGATTCTGCAGCGCTATAAACAAAGGCAGAGTACAACAAAACAATTATAGGATCAAATGGGTAGAGGGCCCTGCCAAGAGTCGCACTGTTGTAGTCGGCTCTTAAGAAGGTGATCTACAAACAGCTGGACTCTTAGGCATACATGCTAAGGGGGTCCAGGGGATAGCAATGGAGGAGAGGAACTGGTATAAAGAAAGGTTAGTGTAGGTTGTATCCATCCCTGAACAGTAGAGTCTTTAGGGAGCTCTTGAAGCTTTCAAAACTAGGAGAGAGTCTTATGGAGCGAGGCAGAGAGTTCCACAAGATGGGAGCCAGTCTGGAGAAGTCCTGTAAACTGGAGTGTGATGAGGTAACGAGAGAAGGAGCGTAGGAGGTCATGAGCAGAGCAAAGGGGACGGGAGGGAGGGAGAGTATTGGGAGACAAGGTCTGAGATATAGCGGGGAGCAGTGCAGTTGAGGGCTTTGTATGTCAGAGTGAGAATTTTGTGAGCATTTTAAACAAGTTGGTCTAACTGATTTGTCTCGCCAGCTGTATCCAGGTGAAGTTTGCTCAAAATTCACAATACACTTATTTTAACTAACAGAAAAGTAATATATACTAAAATATAGACAAAAGCAAGTTAAATTTATAGTGAACACATTTCAGTTTAATTTGGAATTGATGCAAACAGAGCCTTTATATCAGCCCCAGGGGTTCTCCAGTTACCTTGTCTCTCGCTTGTGAAATTTTGTATCCTAGAGAGCTTCATTGCTTTCTGTGTGTGTGTGTGTTTTTTATTATTATGGATGTTTCTTTTTGGCTCGATCACTGATTTATTAACTGTGTTCTATCTTCTGCAGGTAATGGAGAGCCAACCTTTTATAAACCTGAAATTTGAAACAGATTATTTTGTGAAAATTGTCCCTTTCCCATCAATTAAGAATGAGAGTAACTACCACCCGTATTTCTTCCGAACACGTAGTAAGTATTGTAACCGGTATTCATCAGTGTTGCAGATTTCATAATAATTACGTTTCCATTAGGAAGAGAACAATATAATGTTTGAGACCTTGACCTAAATTCCTCTAAGGGATAGTAAGCACCAAAAATGTTATTGTTTAAAAAGATCGATAATCCTTTTATTTACCATTGCCCAGTTTACCATAACCAACCCTGATATAGAAATATAAGTTTTACCTCTGTAATTACCTTGTATCTAAGCTTCTGCAGACTGCCTGCTTATCTCAGATCTTTTGACAGTCTAGCATTTTAGCCAATCAGTGCTGACTCATAGGTAACTCTACGGGCGTAAGTACAGTGATAGCTATATGAAACACATGAACTATTGCCCTCTAGGTGTGAAAAACTGTCAAATGCATTCAGATGAGAGACGGCCTTCAAGGGCTTAGAAATTAGCATATGAGCCTACCTAGGTTTAACTTTCAACTAAGAATAACAAGTGAACAAAGCAAATTTGATGACAAAAGTAAATTAGAAAGTTGTTTAAAATTACATGCCCTATCTGAATCATGAAAGTTTAATTTGGACTTTACTATCCTTTTAATACTTCTCAAAACCATCTGAAACAAAACACCTTGCTTGTCTGACAGTCATGTAAATGGCTGGAATGAAACACCTACATTTAAAAATTAGTAGCTGCCATATAGTTTATATAGTATGATATTAAAATTAGTTTGTTAGCTTTAATCTTATATAGTAAAATACAACAATCCGTTGCTTGCTGAAACTTCTGAAAGGGCAAGCTGAGGGCCACTCCAAGGTGTTTTTCCCACCTCTTCCTAAAATAGTCAAGTACCTTATACAACAACATTATAGGCCCAACTGGATTTGTCCCAGAATGCTTGAGGCATGAGACACATACAAAGGTTTGCTAGTGTTTTTTTATTTATCTGTGGCAGTCGTCCAGTGGTTAAACTCATCCTTTCCACAAGAAAATACTGGCAAGTTTTACCACTCTGATCTTTTTTATCATAAGAACATATTGTTTTAGGTTTCCACAACAAAAATAATAAAACCCTGACTTTGTCATTTAAATGACTTAATAGTGATAACGTGTTTTTCTATTGCAGGTGACTTTCTCAATTTAGACTCTATTTTTAACGAAACAAACAAATATATTCTGTGCACGTTATGTAGTTTTACTGACTATTTATTCTGTGGAATATTTACCAGGGATTTTATTCTTTGTACTTTGGTGCTATTTTACCATACTAATAGACATTGTCAGTAGGAAGGGCTGTAATCGTGTTGTAGCTGTGTAGTCTGCCCTGTAAGGTGATATTGCACAAACATAGCCTATTTTGCAACAGAGCATACAAAGTAAACTGCTTTTCCTTTTCATAATCTTGTTGCATAAACATATCTCTTTTTTTATGAAAAATTCTCATAACATTTTAAAGGGACATCAAAGTTAAAATTTAAAGGGATACTAAAGCCAAATTTTTATTTAATCATTCAGATAGAGCATGCAATTTTAAGCAACTTTCTAATTTAGTCTTACTATCAATTTTGATTTCGTTCTCTTGTTATCTTTATTTAAAAAGCAGGAATGTAAACCTTAGGAGCCAGCCTATTTTATGTTCAGCACCCTGGATTAGTGCTTGCTTATTGGTGGCTATATTTAGCAAAATATACCGAGGTTCTGAACCAAAAATGGGCCGGCTCTTAAAGGGACATTAAACACTCAATTTTTCTTTGATGGTCCATTTATATAGCCCATACAGGTTTATTTTTAAAAAAAAATAAAATTGCCCTGATTTTCAGACTCCTAACCAAGTCCCAAAGTTTTGTGAGAATACCGTCAGCTACCTACTCCAGCTTGCTCCTGTTTGTGTAAAGGGTCTTTTCATATGCAGAGGAAGGGGGAGGGGGGAATGTCTTATTTCCCACTTGCAGTGGGCTTTCCGGCTACCTTTTTAACAGAGCTAAACTAGGAACTTCTAAGTAAGGGTTTAAACAGTTTTATACTGGATTTTTATATCAGTATCTGTGCATCTTATTCTTTATAGTAGTGTCTATTACATACAGTTATATGAAAATGAGTGTATACTGTCCCTTTAAGCTTTACATTCCTGTTTTTTAAATAAAGATAGCAAGAGAACGAAGAAAAATTGATAATAGGAGTAAATTAGAAAGTTGCTTAAAATTGCTGCTCTATCTGAATAATTAAAGAGTTTGGTTTAGTGTCCCTTTTAAGAGATTTTTTTTTAGAAACTTTTCAATGTATTTCTCTTATCAAATCTACTCTGTTCTCTTGGTATCCTCTGTTGAAAAGCATACCTAGGTAGTCTTAACAGCAGCAATGCACTACTGGGATTTAACTGCTGATTTGTGTTTACGCATATATGCCTCTTGTCACTAGCTCACCAGATCTGTTCTGCTAAGTTTCTAACACATTTTCTTTTTTTGCACTTATTTATTCTTTTAACCCCTTAACAACATGACATATCCTGTATCTCACAAGTGATTAAGGGAGTTTTATGCCAGTAATAGTGTGGGTATCACCGCCAGCTGCAAGCCGCTCTTTTATTGCACGCCTCACTCCATGATGTATTTGGCTATAGCTCAGTATCGCTGCTGGCGGTGAGACCCACGCTATAATTAACCCCTTTGTTTAAAAATGACAGCCAACATGAAAGGTTATGGGTTAAAGCCCGATCAAAGTTCTCCAACATCATATTTCCCCCTCTTTATCACTGGGATTAAACGGTGCATTTTAGAAACATATTTGTTAGAAGAAAAAAAAAATTGCTAGTAGGGGTTAAGAGTGTTTGTCAGTCAAAATTTTGCAGAATAACTTTAAATGGACCAGTAAATACAGTAGATTTGCATAATCAACAAATGCGTTTTAAATTTCAAAGTTGTCTATTTCCACTCCCCCTGTACCATGTGACAGCTATCAGCCAATCACAGATGCATATAGTATATTCTGTCAATTCTTGCACATGCTCAGTAGGAGCTGGGGCCTCAAAAAGTGTAAATATAAAAAGACTGTGCACATTTTGTAAATTGGAAAGTTGTTTAACATTGTGTGCTCTATCTGAATCCTGAAAGTTTAATTTTGACTTGAGTATCCCTTTTAAAATGCATCACCTCTTTCTATGGAGGTAAAATATGTAATATGAAATACTTTGTTACCTACCATACTAACCGTCTGTATTTGCCTGTTTGCAGCTTGTGAGACATTGTTACAGCCGGATAGTTTAACCTGCAGGCCATGTAAGTAATTTATCTCGGGCATGCCTCCGTTAACATATAATAATGTGTTCCCTATCTAAAATAACCACTAATTCTCTCTGCTCACGCTTGTGCAGACTGGAGGCCAAAGAATGTGAACGTTACTCAGCAAGGAGTCAATATGCAGGTGACGTTTGACCACGCTCCTTACAATTTCGGCCTCAACTCCTATTATGTGAACTATAGAATGAAGCATGAAGGTTTATTTAAGCAGAAGATCTGTAGAACGGTAAGAAGAAATGTAATGTGCATTGTACAGAGAATGAATATATGTATATGATAGAGGAGAGAAAGTATGTGCTCTAATTATTCAATTGCAGCATCAATGCAGAACAGTACAAAAATAATATATATATATATATAATATACTTATGAAAAAGCACTAATTAAAGGGACATTCCAGCCACAATTGGAATCTACATGTGATGTATTTTAGTTTTGAATAGAAGCATTTTTTGTAATATACATGTATTAGCAAAAACGCTTCTAATAAAAGCAGTAGCTGTTTCAAATGTGTATTTAAGCATGCACCGTGCACCAGCATTTTAAACACGACACTTGCTCAGAGAGCCTACGGTGCTTGTACCATCTGGTAATGACTCAATTTGTTATGTGCTGAAATGATACAAGCCCCACTGTTGCTCTGAGCAGTTGCAGTATTTAAAATGCTGGTGCGCTGAGAATATATAGCTATGCTTTATGTGCACGTGCAGAGAAAACTGCTAACATTAAACAGTGATAACTTTTACTAGAAGCATTTTTGCCAATACATGTTTCTATTCAAAGATGTAATTCATTTATGTGCATTTAAATGTTAACCGGAATGTCCCTTTAAATGGCCATTATAGTTAAAAAAATGATATGCTCTCATTCATTAGACTCTGTAAATTTTTTTTGTTTAACTCCCACAACTGGGTTAAGCACATAGGTAAAGTACCACTCAGGAGATGCAGAGAATGGCCGGTTCCAAATGGAAACTGCCAATGAGCTCATCAGCAGCAGCAGTCGTACAGCTGGGTCATGAAACTACTGCTGCTGATTGGGTCAGCAGCAGTTTCTGCTCAGAACCAACAGTTCCCGAACAGTACTTTGCCTATGTATTTAACCCCTTTGCGGGTGGTAAAAAATACATATATTTGCAGGGTCGATAGTGAAGTACGAATGAGAGCATGTCATTGTTTCCCTATAGTGGCACATTAACTATGTTTAAATATTTTATGCATGAAAACCTAATGTTGGTGTGTACCGTCTATGTCTGTTTATTTGCTCTGTTTTTTTTTATAATCTCCACTTAAATGGTTAAATGTATGTGGAGCGTAGTTGCATTAAGTAAAATATTGTTTAATGGATAACTGTCAAAACTCAGGATCCATGAGTGATTATGACTACTATGTGTGCGTTGGATCCCTGACGCTTTTGACACAGTTGAATGCTCTAAGGCATTACTAGGAGATTTTCCAATTTGCGTCAGCTCGACAAGCAAAGCTTAGCTCCTTTATCTGCCGGAGGGGCTGGGTATGTGTAGGAGTAACATTGTGTACTTACTTTGGCAGTAACGACCTGGTAAAATCATAAAGTGTTCAGTTTTCCCAAGTTAAAGGCTGCATGTAGCAAGTGTGAACTGTTTTATGGCTTTTATTTCATTTAATGAAACCAGGGTGTCTGTTCCTTCCTTTTCTTTGTTGTTGAAAAGAGTTTTATATGTCCAGTTCCTGAAAGCTTAGAAACACTTGGCTAGCATGAAGTATCTGTGTGTGTATGTATCTGTGTGTGTATGTATCTGTGTGTGTGTGTATCTGTGTGTGTATGTATCTGTGTGTGTCTGTGTGTGTATGTATCTGTGTGTGTCTGTGTGTGTATGTATCTGTGTGTGTGTGTGTATAAAATATATATTTACATACAGGGCTTGACATTTTCAGTCATCTACTAGACCTGCACCAATGCAAAAAACAAAAATGCAGCGGATGAGTGAAAAATGTGACTTTTTCCAATCTACAACATTGAGTGGACTAGTTTATTTCCCCCCCCCCTCTGGGCTAGTAACTATTATCCCCTGACTAGTAAACTATAGTGTTATTTTTACACGTGTGTGTATATGTGTGTATATGTAGTGTGTGTGTGTGTGTGTATATGTGTGTATATGTACTGTGTGTGTGTGTGTGTATATGTGTGTATATGTACTGTGTGTGTGTGTATATATATATAGTGTGTATGTATCTGTGTGTGTGTGTGTATAATATATATATTTACATACAGGGCTTGACATTTTCAGTCATCTACTAGACCTGCACCAATGCAAAAAACAAAAATGCAGCGGATGAGTGAAAAATGTGACTTTTTCCAATCTACAACATTGAGTGGACTAGTTTATTTTTTTCCCCCCTCTGGGCTAGTAACTATTATCCCCTGACTAGTAAACTATAGTGTTATTTTTACACACACGTGTGTGTATGTATGTATATGTGTGTGTGTGTATATGTACTGTGTGTGTGTGTGTGTGTGTGTGTGTGTGTGTATATATATATATATATATATATATATATATATATATATATATATATATACACACACTATTTTCGAGCACCAGATTATTTACTGATAATTAACAACTTAAACAAGACTTGTAAAGCAGAATATGAGAGAACAGCCTTGCAAGACATCAATAAAATAAAATGTCCAACCAAAAGTAATTCATAGCAGTAGAAATGATCCCATCAGACCAGTTTGAAATGCTGTTCCCAATCTTTAGTTATTATGTTGTTTCAATGTATCGCATCCACAGCGCAACATAAATGTAAACAGATTGTATTCCTGGATACTGAGGCCAAACATTACCCCTTTAAAGCATACAAATGACTGTTTTTATTACTTTAATAAATTGTAATCCACATGTTCCGTGTCGTTAAATGCAGTGTTAGGCAGGACACGTACCTTTGTGAGCCTCATGGCGCTGCCATCTCAACAGCCGTACATCATACTCACAACACCACTCGGGTTAAACGGTGGTGGTGCGAGAATTCTGTTGCAAGAATGGTGGTGCGAATTACAATTTATCAAAGTAATGAAAACACAGTCATTTGTATGCTTTAAAGGGGTAATGTTTGGCCTCAGTATCCAGGAATAAAAATATGTTTACATTTATGTTGTGCTGTGGATGCGATACATTGCAAAAACATAATAACTAAAGATTAGGAACAGCATTTCAAACTGGTCTGATGGGATCAGTTCTACTGCTATGAACCTTGAATGACTTTTGGTTGGACATTTTATTTTATTGATGTCTTGCAAGGCTGTTCTCTCATATTCTGCTTTACAAGTCTTGTTAAAGTTGTTAATTATCAGTAAATAATCTGGTCCTGCAAAATAGTGGTCTCTTTCTCCTTTTTGAATTTATCTAATATTTTACCACTACCGTGCACTGTTAGCAGTGTATTTCTTGTGTTAAGAGCACTGCTTTCAAATGGTTACTGTTATAACTGTTATATCAAGTGGTGCTGATATAATAAGTTATATTGATTATTTGATTTGTTAGCTTTAGTAGTACCAGGTCTACATAGTTTGTTTTACCCCATAGAGATTGCTACAGGGTTTTAAAGTGAAAAGCTGAATTTTGAGCTATTTTTAGTTCAAAATGTGTTGATATTTTTGCAAACTTAAAGGGAAATGAAACCCAAGACTTTTATTTCATGGTTCAGATTGAACGTACAATTTTAAACAACTTTCCAATTTACTTCTATTATCTAATTTGCTTCGTTCTCTTGGTATCCTTTGCTGAAAATGATATCTAGATAGGCTCAGGAGCTGGGAGCTATCTGCTGATTGGTGGCTGAACATATATGCCTATTGTCATTGGTTTACAGATGTGTTCAGCTATTTTCCAGTAGTGCATTGCTGCACCTTCAATAAAAGATAAGCAAAATTGATAATGCAAGTAAATTGGAAAGGTGTTTAAAACTACGTTCTGTCTGAATCGGAAATGTTTTGGGTTTCATGTCCCTTTAACTCACTCCAGAACATGACATATATCGCCTACATATGAGGTTAAAAATGTTCTAAAAAAAAAAAGGATTATTTAAAGGGACAGTAAAAGTAGATATTAATGTTACATAATTCTGCAGACACCTGTAAAACATCAGTCATTTAAGATTTATCCTCCAAAAACTTTACTTACCTTTTGGAATAACAAAACGGCAGCTGAAGTGGACAGCGAGGAAGTTAAAGGGACACTGAACCCAAATTTTTTCTTTTGTGAATCAGAAAAAGCATGAAATTTTAAGCAAATTTCTAATTTACTACTATTATCAAATTTTCTTAATTCTCTTGGTATCTTTATTTGAAATGCAAGAATGTAAGTTTAGATGCCGGCCCATTTTTGGTGAACAACCTGGGTTGTTCTTGCTGATTGGTGGATAAATTCATCCACCAATAAAAAGTGCTGTCCAGATTTCTGAACCAAAAAAACCCTTAGATGTCTTCTTTTTCAAATAAAGATAGCAAGAGAACGAAGAAAAATTGACAAGAGGAGTCAATTAGAAAGTTGCTTACAATTGCATGCTCTATCTGAATCACGAAAGAAAAAAATTGGGTTTATTGTCCCTTTTAAGTTAAAGGGACAGTCTACTTCAGAATTTGTATTGTTTAAAAAGATAGATAATACCTTTATTACCCATTACCCAGTTTTGCATAACCAACACTGTTATATTAATACACTTTTTACCTCTGTGATTACCTTGTATTTTAGCCAAGCATTGCTAAATCATAAGTAACTCCTCAGGAGTGAGCACAATGCTATCTATATGGCACACATGAACTAGCAGTAAATTGTAAAGTTGTTTAAAATTGCATGTCCTATCTGAAATTTTAATTTAATTAATTTCAGTTGAATTATGACTAGACTGTCGCTTTAAACACAGTTTTTAGGGCTTAAATCTTTAGAATGCTTTATTCTTTTACAGGTGTCAGCAGGTTAATGTTACATCATTCTACACATAGTGCAAAATTATGTAACATTAATATCTGTTTACTGTCCCTTTAATTCAGGGATGACCAGCTGACGGACCATATGTGGCCCTCTGCGCTATTTTTTGCAGCCAGCCCCAGGGGAAATAGATTTATGGCCTCAGGAAAAAGTGGATGAAATATTTGTGCTTTGGGGACGTGTGTTGGATGTGCAAACAAGGCGGCCACAAATCAAAATTCCTCTGGAATGGAGAACAGCATATAGACAGTACCCTGCAATCATGCTGTGCCATTGGCCATTTTTTCGGAAATATATATTGTGTGTGTTTAAAAGCCATAGATTTTTTTTTTTTTTGCTTCTAAAATATTGATTTGCGGCCCTCATGTTTTTGGAAGTTTTTTATCACTGATTTAACTTACAATTAAAACGTTAAAAGGACATAAAAGTATTCAAATGAAATGCAGATTTTTTGTTAAATGCTTAAAGTACCCTTTAATGTCCCTGATAAAGACACTGTTGGGGAGCCAATGAGGGGCAAAATACTTAAAGATTTACCAATTAATGTCAGTTTCTTACTCAGGAGGATTTAAACAGAGTGAAAAACAAGAGAACATTTTATGTGTACGCTTCAGAATAAAATCCCAGATGTGTAATGGCGTAAAATCAGAGCACTAGAGATGTGTACAAAAAACGGTTGTGTTTTTTTTTCTTCTTGGAAGTGATTCCAGTACATTGTTGTGCAGAATGAGCACAGAGTGTGTTCTAAAGGTCAATGTTCATTTATGTAAATATTTTATTTCTTACCTTTTTTTAGGTTCTGAACACTGAATACACCAACTGTCTTCTGCAAAATGTCTCCCCTGGTGATTACGTGATTGAGGTAATATTTTAAAGAATACATTTGGGGTTATACTGATACATTTGCTGAATGGTTTAACAGTAAAGACGTTTCTAAGACAGGATAATGTTAGAAACTTGTAATAACAGCCAAGGTTCAGTTCTGCTTCAGAGTGTTAGCTGAAAGGGATCGATGGTTCCCATTGGAATTCAGTAAATATGAGTTGCCAGGTTTCACACAGTCATATTAGGAAATAACTACTTGCAAAATAGATAGACTTGTATACTACATCACAACAAGTACAATAACAAAGAAAAAAGGAAGATGCTCAGAATTTATTCCCCCCCCCCCCCCCACGTTTTTTAGGGTTTAATCATAGAATACCTTTTTTAACACATGGTTCTCTTTCTTGTTGTTCCTAATGGTTGTTTGGATCTCCATTTCACTATACTTTGCAAAGCATTGTGGTAGAGTTTATATTTGAGGTTTGCTTTAAACACCTGAAAAGCACCACCGCGCCAAGGTGGTTTGGAAGCACCACCGCGCCAAGGTGGTTTGGAAGCACCACCGCGCCAAGGTGGTTTGGAAGCACCACCGCGCCAAGGTGGTTTGGAAGCAGGGAATTTTAAAACAAGCTGGATCCTTTTTAAGAGCATTACATATTGGTTTTATCTTATGACAGGCATATCTTCCTAACCCAAATACATTTTTTCAAGGCATATGTTCTAAACTCTAATACATTTTGATAAACCTTTTTTTTCTCTGGTTTTCTTTTTTGCTATATGTGAAGGAATCTTTTTGCAACAGAACATAATAATTTTTAAAAACCATAGAAACAAATTTCAATTGTCAAAGCCTGTTAATGTATATAATTGGAAGAACTATTTCAATAATATTATGAAGGCTACTCGTTTGTTGGCCTTTTCATGGGTTGCCAGCTCCAGTATTAGAGAATATATTACATACTAAATATAGAATGTACCAGCCCATATGGGTCTGTTAGTGGCATATGAAGTTCAACTTGCTCCTTTGCCAATGTTCTTGGAGAGTTGTGCCTCACTGATACCTAGAAAAAAAAGCAATCACAAAGTGGCATAAAAACAAATTTAAAATGTATTTTTCTTTTGTCACAGCTTATTGATGACACCAATACCACAAGAAAATCCATGCATTATTCTTTAAAACCAGGTAAGTATCATTCTTCTTCTTGATTGTATAATCCATTGATACAGAACACATGTAGTTCCTTTCAAACGAACTGACATATGAAATAAAGATATTTATTTTTAATGTTCGGCCTGGTTAATTTTTACTTATAATGGCAGGACTTAAAAAAACAAAACAAAAAAAACAGACACACACACAGGGAATTAATCAGTAATGTGGAGAATAGATGCCAAATGTAGAATGGCTTCTGCACACCCGTTTTAAATATAAAGCATAGAGAACAACCAAGATTAAAAACTTTTTTTTTTAAACTTAATGTTTTAATATATTTTTTTATTATTTTTGTACACGATAGTTTTGCTATTATAAGGGAACTTTGAAGTAATGTAATAAATATATATATATATATATATATATATGTTTGTTTGTGTGTGTGTGTATATATGGAAAGCACTCTCCAGGTCTTGTACCATAATAATCAAATTTATTAATACCAGTGACGTTTCGGAGATATTATCCCCATCCTCAGACCATGTAAATAACAAAACGCATACCTGACTCTTTTATCCCTTCACCAATTCACCCAGCCGAAAATATATATATATATATATATATATATACATACAGAGAGAAGGGCACTCACAGGAACGAACAACTGGCTCAATACCATTGTTAGCCTGTTCTATGGCGATTTACCACCTGGGTGCAGCTTTTTAGCCCAGTAATGCTTTTCACAGAGTAGAACTTTTTTGTAGTATATCAGTCTGATCACGCCTGTTACGGTCAGTCCAGCGCTGAAATATCAGGCAATTCCTCTCTGAACAAGGAACACAGCAACCCCAGACGATCGTTTCGGCCTTCATTGGGCCTCGTCAGTTAGGTGTAGCAGTATTCCTCTAAGCACACTGAGCAAGGAGTCCACGTCTGGTTGCCCCTTTTTCCCATATATATATATATATATATATATATATATATTTCAAACTTTTGATAGACATAGTTGCATTACTTTGCAGCCCAAGAGCATAACCCTTGAAAGTTCACTTGAGTAGTCAAAAATTATTGGTTTGGTGTTTTTTTTTCTTCCTGTGCATAATTAAACATTTTATATGGAATTAAATTATGGCTTTAATATCAATTTAAAGGGATACCAAACCCACATTTTTTTATTTTTATGATTTAGATAGAGCATGCAATTTTAAACAAGTTTCTAATTTATTCTATTATACAATGTTCTGCATTATCTTGTTATATTTTGTTGAAAAGCAGGGAAGTAAACTTTAAGAGGATGTACATTAATGGAGCACTAGATGGCAGCACTATTTCCTGTCTTGTAGAGCACTAGATGGCAGCACTATTTCCTGTCTTGTAGAGCACTAGATGGCAGCACTATTTCCTGTCTTGTAGAGCACTAGATGGCAGCACTATTTCCTGTCTTGTAGAGCACTAGATGGCAGCACTATTTCCTGTCTTGTAGAGCACTAGATGGCAGCACTATTTCCTGTCTTGTAGAGCACTAGATGGCAGCACTATTTCCTGTCTTGTAGAGCACTAGATGGCAGCACTATTTCCGGTCTTGTAGAGCACTAGATGGCAGCACTATTTCCGGTCTTGTAGAGCACTAGATGGCAGCACTATTTCCGGTCTTGTAGAGCACTAGATGGCAGCACTATTTCCGGTCTTGTAGAGCACTAGATGGCAGCACTATTTCCGGTCCTGTAGAGATCTAGAAACCTACCTAAGTATCTCTTCCACAAAGAATACCATGGGAAGGAAGCACATTTTATAATAGAAGTGAATTAGGAACTTGTATATTGTATGCTTTGCCTGAATCACTAAATACATTTTTGGGGGTTTCATATACCTTTAAATATTAGTAGTAATGTGGGAACTTGTGTAATGCAAACTTGGTTAAAGAACCAGTCTACAATAGAATTTGTATTGTTTTAAAAGATAAATAATCCCTTTATTACCCATTCCCCAGTTTTGCATAACCAACACAGTTATAGTAATATACTTTGTACCTAAGCATCTTCTGACAGCCCCCAGATCACATGACTATTATCTATTGACTTCCATTTAAGCCAATTAGTGCAGTGTTGTGCTGACTCTTAAATACTCCAGGGGTGTGAGCACAATATTATCTATATGGCTCACATGAACTAGCACTCCCCTGTTGTGAAAAGCAAATACAAAAGCACGTGATAAGAGGCTGTCTATAGTGGCTTAGAAACAGGCAGACATTTAGAGGTTTAAATGTTATAAAGTATATTAATATAACAATGTTGTTTGTACAAAGCTGGGGAATGGGTAGTAAAGGCGTCATCTATCTTTTTAAACAATAACAATTTTAGTGTTGACTGTCCCTTTAAGATTGTATTGCTATTAATACTATACATTATGTATTTTTTCCTGTAGTTCATTCTCCCTGGGCAGGACCAATAAGAGCAATGGCCATAACGGTGCCGTTGGTCCTGATTTCTGCATTTGCCACTCTCTTTACAGTGATGTGCCGAAAGAAGCAGCAAGGTTTGTTACTTATTTGGTCCCTGATTGTGTATTAAAGCTCCGTTTTTAGATGGCTTAAAATCCGAAAGAAAAAATAAATAAATAATGTTCCTATGTTTAATTAAAAATATTTATGGGGATTTAGTTAAGTTTTTTTTTTTATCTAATAATAATAATTAGGTACCACCTGTAAATTGTTGTGACATCTGGATTAAATTATTTTTAAAGATTTTTAAAAAGACTAAATATATATTAGATATACTAGATATCGTATATCTCTCTATAGTAAGGTATGTAGAGACCAAATAACTCCACTTAATGCCCTTAAGAATACCAAATAAATTGATAATTATGTACATATAACAATTATTAGTATACCATATTGGCCAAACCATATATTCCAATGGTAGTAAGGACAGTCCCAATTAAGAGTTCCAATTCAGATCTCAAACAAGAGTTGATGTGGTCTATCCAATGTGATGAAGAAATCCAACTCAAATCAATCAAAAGGACACAGATAGAAGGCTGCTCTCCTCCTCACAGAATTATCCGGAAGTGGCTATAGAGAAAACAGGAGAATAGAGGGGCGCCTCATGTGTGTATCAATATGTCCGATTCAATCAATCAAATAAGCAAAGCCAAGTGGGTACTCGCATTTGTCCCAAGTACACTTATGTACTGGTATAAGCAGGCTGGTAACGTGGGGTGTACCAGCTAACCCTCTCCAGACATAGGTCGAGTTATAGAGTACTAAAGAGAGAAAGGGAAAGAGCGAGCAAGAGAGAGTGTGAGCGTACAAAAAGTAGTGAGACAGGGAAAGAGAGACCGAAAACCTACAACTAAAGAACCTCTATTCCAGAGCTCATATTCAGTTCTAAACAGACTTTTAAAATACCCAAACATAGTCTATAACTGCATCAAAACAGGGATAATTAATTCATTATCATTTCAGGTCCCTATAACTGAAACCATTGTTTGAGGAAGGGGTTAAACTACAAAACACAAAGTACAAATGAATCAATTTCCACAGGGACAGTGTGCAATGTACAGAGCTTAAAGGAACATTAAACACTAAATACATTTCATGCACTTCCCTCTAATTATAGGTGCAGCCATATTGTAACCTAGGTTACACTGTAGGTATCTGAAGGAGAGGTGCTGCACCTGTGCAAACACATCACTGGAATGCAGCGAGAGCCATATTATAACATAGCAGCACTCATGAATAGAGAGGTGGGGAATAACCCCATACTATGCTTATAATATATATTTAGAGAAAACAGAATAGAGGGGCGCCTCATGTGTGTATCAATGTGTCAATCAATCAAATAAGCAAAGTCAAGTGGGTACTCACATTTGGCCCAAGTACACTTATGTACTGGTAGAAGCAGGCTGGTAACTTGGGGTGTACCAGCTAACCCTCTTCAGACATAGGTCGATCAGTGCAGGGGGGATCCTGCCGCACTCGGTGTGAATAGAAGTCGGTTGCAGTAGTTGTGACTGCTCAAGAAGGTGATGAACCAGAGCTTGTATAAAACAAGTTAGTTTATTTAAAGCAAAATTAAAAACAGTAGCAAGCAATGGTTAGATCAAATCAACGCGTTTCTCAGCCCTAGCATGGGCCGTTTCATCAGGCATAATGCACCTTCCAACTGACAACCCATTTCAACTAATGGTTAGCAAGGACACACCCATTTAAGGGCGTGCAAGAGTACATACATTCCTAATTGATTAATTGACATTAAGCAACAAACTTATGGTTAAAGTGGATACATGGCAAGCATATATAATGTTGTATAATATAATCTACACTATACATAGCAATCTAAACATTGCAAACCTATCCTGACCATCAACAATATCAATAATGTATTCATTTGTATAATGTTAAATATAACATTGCACTGTAATCATACATAACCGAGCTGTAATCATACATAATAAAAGTACAATCATTTATACAATGTCAAATATCAATAATAAATGTATCTATACACATAACCGTTGTACAGATTTAAATGTTATCCTCCAATGAGCAAACAAACCATAGACGTAAGTTCACAGCATTGAACACATACACATCACTGTTCAATGCTGTGAACTTACGGCTTATGAGCAAATCTACAACCACATCCTTATAAGATAACTATTTTCTTCTGATTGCATCGTTTTAAGCAGAGCTTAGTTCACAATATTCATTCAATTGTTATAATATATGACATGAGTTAATAATATGCATAATTTTCTTTCCCTTCCAGAAAACATTTATGCCCATCTTGACGAGGAGAGTTCTGAATCCTCAACAAATGCAGGAAGTCTTCATGTAGAAAAACCGTGGCCACGCCCAAAAGTGTTTATTTGTTATTCCACTAAAGATTGCCAAAAGCACATTAATGTGATACAATGTTTCGCTTACTTCCTTCAAGATTTCTGCGGATGTGAAGTAAGTCTAAATGTATCTGTAATTTCATAGTAATTCAAACACTTTATATGTTTGGTAATGTTTGCTGTTGACTTAAAGGGACAGTATACACCAATTTTCATATAACTGGATCAGTGACGTCAGAGGTTGGTGAGGCAGTGGCTAGGATACGCCTTCATTCTTTAGATATCCTTTGTTGAAGAAATAGCAATGCACATGGGTGAGCCAATCACATGAGGTATCTATGTGCAGCCACCAATCAGCAGCTACTGAGCATATTTAGATATGATTTTCAACAAAGGACATCAAAAGAATGAAGAAAATTAGATATTAGATGTAAATTGGAAAGTTATTTAAATTTGCATATGGGTTTCATATGGGTTTCATGTCCCTTTAAATGGTGTCTTGGAAAACTGGCCAACTTAGTAAACATCTGATTTTAGTCTAAAAGGATTGTAACAGAAACTCTTGCCAGATAACACAATGCTTGCTCTGATTATGAGATCTAGAAATCCATGCCCATTAAAATATGTTTAAAACATACTTTTTACTTTAATGCTGCAAATTATGCTTATAGATTCTTTCATTACATAAGGGATGAGAGTCAGAGGGGGAGGAAGAGAGACAGAGAGAGAGAAAGAGACCATGTGGAGAACAACACATAAGGAGAGAGATGGATAGATAGAGAGAGAGAGACACACACACACAAGGTGGGGGGGGGGGGACCACTGCATTTTAAAGTAATAAAACAGCAGAGCTATAGAGAGTTCATAAAATTAGTCTATAATTTAGTGTGAAGTACAGAGGCAAGCTGCTAAGTTAGTGGGTGTAAAGTTTGAGTAAACAAAATACAAAAACGACCCTGCTGTAAAAGAGTAAAAAACACTAAACCACATTCATTAAATTATCATTTTCACTAACAGAATCCCTTTCAGTAAAATCTTACTTTAATAAGATGTGGCTAAAACACTGCTGTCTCTGCCTCTCTTCCTGCTCTGTATAAGGATTCAGGAAGTGACAGTGGCACATTCCACTGCACTTAGAGGGGAAGAACAGAACTCTCTTTTTCACTTTAGCAAAGCTAGCAGGTTCACAGGACAGCAACAAAATATATGAAAGTTGTTTTTTTCCGTTTTTGTTTTGTTTTATATGATTTAACATCCAGCCCCAACCCTATGTTCCACTTACTAATGCCTCTCGCTGGATTGGTTCAGCCCAAATAGGACTGCCTCAAATAAAGCACTTATGGGCCATGCAATGATCTTAACCACTTGCATCCAGTAGATGGCGCAGCATGTTGTGTAATGGTGGGCAGACCTGCTTGTGCCTCTCCATTGCACAACATCTAGCTGTGAAAAAAAATGCTGGGGAAAAAAAAATTACAATTTTTTTTTAAAGCCAATAAAAATATATATATTTTTGCCCATATGAAAGGTGAAGCACTGCCTCACCTGCCTCTAGTGACTGCACAGATGTAATAGACACAACTATAGAATAATATGCACAGATACTGATCTAAAACTTAGAAGCTCCCAGTTTAGCACTGTTGATGAGGTTAGGATGGGACACCCAGTGAAAGGGGCTGAGAAAGCTGAAAGAGCAGACACTCCCCCCTTCCCTGCATCTGAAAAGACATTACACAAACAATAGCAACAAGAATCTGTAGACCTGGGTCTACAACTGAAAGTTTAGGGCTTGGTTAGGGGTCTAAAAATCAGCCCAATGTTACTAAAAAATAAAATAAGCAAAACTATACATTTTTACAAAAACACCCCCTGATGGGCTATATAAATGGATCATCTACAAAACATTTATGCAAAGAAAAATCTAGTGTACAATGTCCCTTTAAATTATGTTAACTCGTACACACAAACCCTGAAATTGAGAACCTATCGTTCCTCCTGTAATCTCATCCTCCTCCCTTCCTCCTCCCTTCCCACCCACCTTACAAACAGGCGTGCAGCTACGGTGCGCAAGGCAGGTTTGCTGCAGCAAAAAAGCCTTTTTGAAAATAGGAAAATGTGAGTAGCAAACTTATTTTCATTATTGCAAGTTCAGTTGTTTCACCTTCTGTTTAAGTCTCTACCAGTGAAATCCCATCTAGTTTTTAACTGTAACCATCCCACACCCTTCTCTTTTGAAATGAAATGGATTATAAATAAATTGTAAGCCAGCAGTCGGCCCATTTATTTCAAATATAGGCGCTAAAGAACAGTTTTTTTTTTATAGACACACGGAATAATCCAAAAAGTAAAGTACCATGGATACCTTTATTCTGTTACGCCCAGTAGAAGCATTTAATCACAACTATTATTGTTTGCTTACTTGAATTTCTCCCATGCTGGCTAGAAGTGTGCTGCATATTGAAGCAGGAATCTAAGCTTAGAAGCCGGCCCATTTTTGGTTCAGTACCTGGGTAAGCGCTTTCTGATTGGTGGCTAAATGAACCCACCAATCAGCAAGGGCTATCCAGGGTGCTGAACCAAAAAAAGGCTGGCTCATAAGCTTACATTCCTGCTTTTTCAAATAAAGATAGCAAGAGATCGAAGAAAAATGTATAATAGGAATAAATTAGAAAGTTGCTTAAAATAGCATGTTCTATCTGAATCAGGAAATAAAAAAAAATGGGTTTAGTGTCCCTTTAACTCATAAAAAAATGCTTTAGAGGGCAGTGGGAAAATGTTTGAGGCAGTTGTGCCTTTGGGGCTTCTAAAAGGAGCAGAGAAATTCCAGCACACTAATGGCATTAGCCTTTTCTTTAAATAGGGAGATTGGTACCATGTGACCGGTGCCATCTTTGTGATAACACCATGCCAGTTGGCACAATAGCTATGTTCCTTGTGCTGTGAAGAATAAAGAAGTAGGACCCTATCCAGGAGATGTAAATTGCATGACTTTTTGTGTGAAACATATTCCAATTCTTATGTTTATCTTGTACTTTTCAAATGCATATGGAGGTATTTAACCCCAGTATTACAATCAGACTATCTTTGAACTTTTCAAATTTAGCAAATTGGACTTTCAAGCAGCATTTCTGGGCTGATTCAGATAGAAAGATCAATTATAGACAACATTCTAATTTACTTCTATTGTCATTTGCTTTCTTGGTATCCTTTTGTTGAAGAGCATACATGCATAGGCTCAGGTCCCTGCACATGTTTAAAGCATTATATGACAGCAGTTTTTGCAGCAACTATACCAGTAGCAGACCTACTCAACTGCGCCCCCCCCCCCCCCCCCAACACACACACTGAAGGTCTCTTAGTATATATATATATATAAATAAATGTGTGTGTGTGTGTGTGTGTAATAAATATATATATATATATATATATATATATGTATATTGTTATTTATACGCCCATGGCTGTGCTGTATAATGACGTAATAGCTATACACTAATAGTGAACATGCTGCACTGTATAATAATGCATCTATGCACTGATGAGTATGCCGTGCAGCATAATGATGATATGTGTGTGCCTATGTGGTCATTATCTGTGTTTAGATACCTATGTATAGACTGGCTGCTATGGGCCCTCCCAGAACTTAGGCCATTGCTTTTGATTTGCAGTTCACAGGGTAGCTGGGGCTTCAGGATATCCCTGTTTGAACACCAATATGTCAATAAATGGTGCAGTCAAGCAAGGCTTCGTTCATTTCCAGACATAAAAATAGCCTTTGGGGACTGAAGTTATGCATTGCTGTTATGGAATATATTTTAAACTCAGGATATGATCTTTTCCTCAGAAGTAAATGGAAAGCTTTTGCAAGTATTTTGCAAGCAATCCAAATGGTAAAAAGATTAGAGAGGGCAAAAATGGATTGTTAGGTTATTGGTAAATTTAGTTTACTGGTAATTTTATATGAAAAGTGTGACTCCTAGTGGCAGCCATGAGACACTGCACTTTTTTTCTTTGCATAGCAACTTTTAACCCAAATCACTGTATATCTATATAGATATAGATATAGATATAGTATAGTGTAAGATATATATATATATATATATATATATATATATATATATATATAGTGTAAATCTCCTACTACTGTGCACATTCCTGAGGCTACGTAGGTGGGCTATTCAACAAAGGATGGCAAGAAAACATAGTAACTTTGATTATAGAAGTCATTTGGAAGATTTTGTTTAACCCTTTTAGTGCTAAGCACTTTCCCACCTGGGTGCTAAGGTTTTTTAAAGGTTTTTTTATTTTATACTTTTAAAAATATATTTTTTAAAACTTTTTATTATTTAAGATCCCCAGGCGATTACTTTTCCAATGGTGGGTCTTGGGGGTTTGTAGCTGCTTAGATGCCTGAGATACAGGCTTCTAAGCAGCATGACCCCCTGCTCCTATATTTAACGTTGTTAATGTTAAATAAAGTTGCGCAGTGACGTCATCACGTTATTGCGCATGACGTCACTGCGCGTAAGGTGAAGCCCCGGCGATGCCTGTCATTATGCAGGCCCGATCGCTGGGGTGGGAGCCCCCATATTTCCCTCAAACTGGGATAGTGCTAGTGACGGCTCTGAGCCATCATTAGCACCTGACTGAGACAATTTGTGACGGCTCAGAGCCATCGTTTGCACTCAAGGGGTTAAATTACAGTTTAATATTCAGTTTTATATATCTTTTTAAATCCAGATTTTACCTGTCTCCAGTTTTTGTGATCCCATGCAAGGAAAACCTTTTTAGTTAAAGGGACGTTACATTGATAAGCGCAACTACAGTAGTATGGTTACTGTTCACCGTGATATTGTATTTCCTTCTGTTCTGCAGCTCTCTTTAAAGCCGTTTTCTTATTTTAACAAATTGCAGAAGCCGATTGGTTAAAGGGATAGTAAAGTCCAAATTTAAACTTTCCAGATTCAGATAGGGCATGTCATTTTAAACAACTTTCTTATATACTTTTATAATCAAATTTGCTTTGTTCTCTTGTTATTCTTAGTTGAAAGCTTAACCTAGGTAGGCTCGTATGCTAATTTCTAAACCCTTGAAGGCTGAATCTCATCTGAATACATTTGACAGTTTATCACAGCTAGAGGGCATTAGTTCATGTGTTTCATATTATATAACGTGCTCATGCATGTGAAGTTATTTAAGAGTGAGAACTAATTGCCTGAAATGCAAGTCTGTTAAAAGATCTGAGATAAGGAGGCAGTGAGCAGAAGCTTAGATACAAGGTAATCACAGAGGAAAAAAAGTATATTTCTATAATAGTTTTGGTTATGCAAAACTGGGGAATGGTAAGTAAATAAAGGGATTATCTTTCTTTTTAAACAATAACACTTTTGGTGTTTACTATCCCTTTAAGCTCTGCATCTCTAAACTGGGAGCCGCTATCTTGGTACTTGCGTATTCTACATGAATGAAGCAGTGTACTTTCACACATCAGTGACATTTTAACAGCTGTACCTTGCACTAAATTAGCTTGCACAATAGAAAGCAGAAGATAAATTTTTTTTTTACAGTTTCCAAGTTTTATAACAAATATTAAAAATAATCCTCAGTAATATGACTGTATAGAGAAATGCAAGTCACTGAAAGTATAGATATCCTGCTCTGTACTGTGCACACTAAACTGCAGGATACAGCTTGTTAAGAAGACAATATCACTTATCTGTGAATGTGCACCACGTCTGTCACAGGGTATAAGAATAATTAAATTCCAAGATGGCGGCGCCCAGAACTCTTGAAGTGTTCACATAAAATAATAGTTGTAAAGACAGCTGCAGGTACTGGAGTTAAATCCGTAGCCAGCAGTTTAACCCCTTCAGTACCTGGAATTTTACAACTTGCTTAAACTACTAGAGAATTTTTAGCATTTTTGCTATCACTCCATTTAAACAGAAATAGAGCCTTGTTTTTTTTAATTTTATTTACCTATCAAAGCTATAAATTTCTTTTAAATAGAAAGCCCAATGTATTGATCTAGGCTCATTTTGGTATATTTCATGCCACCTTTTTGTCGCCAAATGCGATAATATAAAAACAATCATTAAATTTTTCACCAACTTTAGGTTTCTCACTGAAATTATTTACAAATTCCTTGTGCAATCATGACACAAATGGTTGTAAAAGTTTCTCTGGAATTCCCTTTGTTCAGAAATAGCAGACATACATGGCTTTGCCATTGGTTTTTGGTAATTAGAAAGTCGCTAATTGCAGCTGCGCACCACTCTTCAGTAAAGGGGTTAATTAGCTGACAAGGGTAATATTATTCTAATGTAAGGTTTACCCTCCTACCTGTCACCTCCCAAACAGCTCTCCCCCACCCACACTCCTCACCACCATCTTAGGTTTCTACAATGTATTGATTTTTCCTTAACCCTCCCTGATCCCTTTCCTAACAGCTCTCTAACGCTCCCCCTCTGCCACTAGCATCTGTCTGCCAGTACCTAGTTTATAGGTATTTTTTTTTTTATTATTATTATTATTATTTTGCCTTTAGTGTAGGGACTGCACGGGTTGCCTGAAGTTTGCATGACATAGATCTACACCGATTGGGGCAAGGGGTTAATGTCCCTTAAATTATGTAGGGCCCCCTCAACCTAAAGGTCATATATCCTGTTTCATCATTGGAAAGGGTCTGGAGTTTTGTTGTGATTTGTAAGATCCCAAGAGTCTGTTTTATCTACTGTTAGACTTGAATGAGTTTAGCAAGTTTGTACGGATCCCACATTTCAACACATTTCAAGAAAGCTTGCCATTATTCATAGTTTGTAATGGGTCAGTTCATGATCATTATAAATCTAATGGTTATTTGTGTTCATATTTTCCATCCCTACAGATTTTTTCAAGTAAATCAGGTTTGGCCTTTTCAACAAGCCACATCTCTCTAGCGTCTTTCAGATGAACTTGTCTATTGTCCAGCAAAAAACTTATGGGTCCCTGACCCATTTAGCTTGGCAACATTTTGGCAAGGCATTGGTTAAGAGACATGGAGGTGAAAATTAAACTTTCAGGATTCATATAAGAGTAAAATTTGTAAAAACTTTCCATGAGAGCAAACAGAGGTAGGTTTAGGAGTGTTCACGTGACTTGAGGACTATATAACAAGTGTTTCTAATGTACTATATATAATGGGCAAGACATGCACATTTCTGGTCCGACCTTAGTATTTTCTCATAGAAAGAAGCTAAGTTTCAACAAGATAACAGGTGAAACTGGTAGATTTGATAATGGAAGATATTTATTTTGTAATTGTACATACTAATCATGTACGTTTAATTTTCACTTGTCCCTTTAAATGAGCTGATGGCCTTGTCAACTTCATGGTGTTTCAGGTACTTCTGAAGTTTACCCTATCCAACATCTAGTTGTTTTTGGAAGTCATCCAAGATGCAAACGTGTAGTTTTTCTCCCAGACCGTACAATTTCTAAAACCATTCTGAAATTGCCATATCATTTTGTGGACCTTTTATAGAAGCCTACGTATTTTTGAACAGAGTTTGTAAACGTGTATTTATTTCCTAATTTTATTTTGCAGGTTTCTCTGGACTTATGGGAAAACTTGAAGATATGCAAAGACGGACAAAAGGAATGGCTGAAACAGAAGATCAAAGATTCTCAATACATCATAGTTGTGTGTTCGAAAGGAATGAAGTACTTTATAGACAAGAAGAAGCGCAAGCACAAAGGAGCAAACCATGAAGCTGAAAAAGGGGAGCTTTTTGTGACGGCCATGTCTATGATCACGGAGCAGCTCGGCAAAGCCCAAGACAGTTCCGATGATCTTTCAAAGTTTATCACGGTCTATTTTGATTACTCCTGTGACAATGATATCCCTGGAATTCTTGATAGCACACGGAAATATAAATTAATGGATCATCTTCCCCAGCTTTACCACCATTTATATTCAAAGGAAATCAATCTACAGGATCCTGAACAATACCCAACCAATATTAGCAAAAGAAACTATTTCAGGAGCAAGGCTGGCCGCGCATTGTACGTTGCCATCTGTAACATGCACCAGTATATTGACCAGGAACCTGACTGGTTTGAAAAACAATATGTAACATCTCATTCTCCGACCCTTCATTGCCAAGAACCAGTTATGGAAAAATTTGATTCTGGCTTAGTTTTAAATGATGTAAAACAGCTGTCCGAAAAAGATTTTTCTGTAAAAGCTGATGTTGTAGTTCCTGCAAAGTGCCATCCAGCTGTTGGCAAAGACAAACGCGATGAACTGGAAACTCAAGAACATGCTGGCAGCTGTGCGCTACAGCCTGTGTTACATTCGGTCAAAGCTGTCCATCAGGCCGACATGCCGCGGGATTCTGGGATTTATGACTCCTCTGTCCCTTCCTCAGAATTGTCATTACCTTTAATGGATGGACTATTAACTGACCAAGTAGAAACTTCCTCAATTGCAGAGAGTGTCTCTTCATCGTCAGGACTAGGTACTACATACCAACTTCATATGAACCAGTTTTAGTCCCATTCTGTAGCATTTCTGAGTTTCCTTTTCATGACCAAACGCAATTTGCAATATATAAAAAAAAATAATCAGTCAAGCTGTAGGAATTGTTCTTGTTAGCCAATGAGCAATCTGTCTCTAGATTCACTGTCAATGCAGACAGTTTTAACATTTTTATATGCTACTTTCGCACTTGCATCAAATATTTATCTTTTTAACAGGACATAAAGAACCTTACAAGACTTTCCTGTTGTCTTGCAATAAGTTAATGTCAACTCAGTGTAAACACATTCCTAATATGCCAACATCTTGTTTGTTGCAAATGTTTTTCAATAGCCAAAATCCCCCATTGCATGCCTTATTTAAAGGAGCCAATCCAGACTTATTACTAGAGTAGACAAAGCTAACTACTATCATTTTGTTGATACAAATTTCTATTCATTTGCAATTCTTTATGTTCTCTCTTAGGCCAATTAAAGGGACATGAAACCCAAAAATTGTTCTTTCATGATTTAGACCAATTTACTTCTATTATTAAATTTGCTTCCTTCTCTTGTTATCCTTTGCTGAAAGGTTTATCTAGGCAAGTTCAGGAGCAGCAAAGAACCTAGGTTCTAGCTGCTGATTGGTGGCTGCATATATATACCTATTGTCATTGGCTCGCCCATGTGTTCAGTTAGAAACCAGTAGTGCATTGCTGCTTCTTCAACAAATGATACAAAGAGAATGAAACAAATTAAGATAATAGAAGTAAATTAGAAAGTTGTTTAAAATGATATTCTCTATATGAATCATGAAATAAAAAATTGGGGGTTCATGTCCCTTTAAGGATAGGTACGAGTATTAGGCTGGTGAAGCTGGCAATGTAAACTTCCAGTTGTCAGAATTGGAAAATATCACACTTTTTTTTTAAATTTTAATTACAAAAAAAAAATTGTACATAGTTTTTTTTGTTACTTACTAGCCATAATTCAACATTTTAAAGCCTTCGTTCAGTCGGATATATATGACGCAATATATTGATATGTTATTTGTTTCTACAGGCGAAGAAGAACCTTCTATCCCCAAATCTGTGGTTTACGGAGTGTGTAAAGCGGAACTACATTGCAACCTCCATCCGGATGAGCTACAGGCAATAGCACCTTTATAGCGTTGTTTATTTGGCGCTCATGCATTGCCACTTTAAAAGGTTTTGTGACCCATCACTGCAAACCCTGAACCTACTTGAAAAAATGAGATTATAAACACTCCTTACCATTCAGCCTGGGACCTTTCGGCCAGTGAAACGGACTTTGACCTATATTTGTACCAAGCTGGGAACGGATACACTCAATTTACTCAGCCAATAGGCGTTCAAAGGAAAATATCTCTACTATTTTTATGTGCTGGTTGAGACTATTCATATTTACAATGGAGTAAATTAAATCATGTTTCTATATTAACAAGATTATTGAACCACTGATATATTATATTATATTATATTATATTATATATATATATATATATATATATATATATATATATATATATATATATATATATATATATATATATATATATATATATATATATATATATATATATATATATATATATACACACACACACACACACACACACACACACACACACACACACACACACGTTATTTCCATGATTAAAATGCTTTGCGACAAAAAGTAACAGAAATCATGAACTAGGCTAAGTTTGACCCATGTATCTTCATTTACTATTTTTCAAACCCCGGTAAATAATTACTTTTATTTGGAGCAGAAAGCTAAAATAGATATGATTGATCACAAGAAACTTCTGGAATTTTTGGATATTTCATTGTGATTTTGATAATCTGTGAAGTAGTGATCAGCTTTGTGATATATTCTCTTTATCTGCAAATTGTGCCTTTTATACTTAGTTTTGGTCCTTTTTTGGCATGCTGGCTGTTTTTATATCTGAGAGGTACGGGAGTGAGTATGTATTTCACTTTGACGCTTTATTTATAACTGGGAGTGACAGCTTCTGGAATTCAAATATTATCCCTTGCTATAGTGACTCTTGATAGTGAACAATATAAAAAAAAAAATTGCCTGATTCCTAAATATGCGAAGCTGGCTATTTAATCTTTTAGAGATGCCAACTAATATAGATTTTTCAAGCCAAGATGGTTAGATACAAACATTGAAACATTTATCATTTTGTATCAAATTTGTGCCCTGGGGTTTTCTTTTCTTCAGAATTCTATACCAATTCATGGTTTTGTTGCCCTCTACTGTTTTAGATCTATTATTACACAAGCAGTTAAAAAAATTTTATGTTTGTTCTAAACTAAATGATTCCTGACCGATTTTCCCTACATTTATTACAGTGATGGTTAACTCTGCTCTGTTCCTGAATGAAATATTAAAGTACAAGTCATTTTACATATATTTATTAATAGTTTGCAAAGTTTGTTATAAATGATTATTCAATACTGATATGTTTTACTTACATCTTCGCTTCCGCCAGCCCCCTCCCCCACGAGACCCTTTTTTTTTTTTTATCAAGGTGATGTTTCCTTATGGCAACCAATCATCTTGTTTGCCATACAGCTCACTATTCTCAATGCGGTCTCCTGCTATTGTTAAACACATACGCTAGACATTCATGCGAATGACGTAATAGTAAACACAGTGAATCTGAACTCTCATTCCGATTCAATGTTGACTTTAATCACAGTGATCTAATATTACTTACACAATTGCTCGTTCTAATAAAGGGGGAGGTTAGAAGCGCTATTCTTTCACACAATCAGTTCTTAGCTCTCCAAGTAAACATTAAATCTCGTGATTCAGTGTTTACATTGGAGCGACTGAGAAGACGATCTGAGCATGCGCGCACTGAGAAATAAGTATAGAGCAGGTGGGATCGCTCTGTATGTCACTAGAAGACAGGCAAATGAAAGGGGGCAGAGAAATAAACTAATACAGAGCAGTACAAATGAGAGAGCGCTATATATGATTAGAGACCAACTCTGTTTTGTTGAATTGCATTTTTTTTTTTTTACAGAGGGATTTTTTAAAATTATGTATTTATTTATAAAACAGCAACATTCCACAGAAGTGAATTTCACTTCTTAGATGCAAAAAAAAAAAAAAAAGACCCAATATCGCTGGATTATTCAAAAAAAAAAAATTCTTTCAACTATGACACAAGCTTTGTGATTATAGTGGAGTGTAGTGAATTAAAGGGATACTAAACCCAATTTGTTTTCTTTCATGATTCAGATAGAGCATGCAATTTTAAGCAATTTTCTAATGTACTCCTATTATCAATTTGTCTTTGTTCTCTTGTTATCTTTATTTGAAAAAAGCAGGAATCTATGCTAAGGAGTCGGCCCATTTTTGGTTCAGACCCTGGATAGCGCTTGCTTAAATGGTGGCTACATTTAGAGACCAATCAGCAAGCACAACCCAGGTGCTGAACCAAAAACGGGCCGGCTCCTAACCTTATATTCCTGCTTTTTTTCAAATAAAGATTGCAAGAGAATGAAGAAAAATTGATAATAGGAGTAAATTAGAAATTTGCTTAAAATTACATGCTTCATCTGAATCATGAAAGAAAAAATTGGGTTTAGTATCCCTTTAATACATTTTGTCAGTGGTTGTATAATTCCACATAATGTATTGGTTATACCATGAACTTTATATTTCTTACAGTCTCTAATATAAAAAGTACCTACATATCACCTTGTCAGACCATGCACAGTTATTGATTAGTAATACATGAATTAACTCTTATTTCTATTAAAAAAGAACATTCAACATTAATCTTTCATGGATCAAATAGAGCAAGCAATTTTAATTTGAGACTTTCCAATTTACTTTGATCTATTGATATCCTTTGTTAAAAAGCATACCTAGGTAGGCTCATGAGCAGCAATGCACTACTGGGAGCTAGCTACAGATTGTGGCAGCCGTGCACACACAGCTCTTTTCATTCGCTCACCAGATGTTCAGCATATTCCTAGCAGTGCATTGTTTCTCTGGAGCAAATGTTAACTTTGCAGGGGTTAAACACACCTTTAAATGTTTGACCTTCATAAAAAGTATTATTTGCAGATAAACTCTTAGCAATAGAGCAGTTTCCTGGTACTATAGAGTACCGTGTGCTGCTGTTGCTCAGTAACGTAGCAGTACCGTATTTATTAGATGTGATGTCCCGGCTTCTCATACAGCACAGAGATTTCACAAGAAACCTCAAAATGTAATGTTAAATTATGCATAGTAAATATTTCATTTTCATTATTTATTTTGCCAGAATTTACTGGAATTGAACCCTTACAGTTGTTGTTTTACCAATGTCCCCAGAGCAGCTGTAGTTCAGACTGCAAGATTCAGAACCATGACCCTGCAACAATTCTACACAGTGACTGCTTTACCAGCGCAGGAGCTCATTTTATATATTTCCTTAATTGGCCACAGCAAAGGAAATAACAAACATAACCTAGAAGTTTTTATCACCTTAATGACCACTGATCTACTCTGTACGTCGGCGGTCATTCAGATGCGCACATACATGTGCCGGACCATGTTATATCTGCATGCCTTCAGATTTGAGGCATGCAGTTCTATCACAACTTCCCACTTTCGACGAAGCTGAGCTAGTTAAACCCTTAATGACCATGGACATGCAGAGTACGTTGAACGTTAAAGGGTTAAGAGATTTATCCCTGGACTGTAAATGTATGCACATTTTCTGCAGGTGGTTTTCAATGCAGTGGTCAGTTAATTATATATACTATCTCTCTCTCTCTCTCTCTCTCTCTCTCTCTCTCTCTCTCTCTCTCTCTCTATATATATATATATATATATATATATATATATATATGTATATGTGTGTGTATATATATATATATATATATATATTTTAAAGTCCAAATAAATAAGAGTAAATGTATATGTTTTATTAATCACAACTTATGTGTATAATGTATGTGTAATAATTTGGTGGGTGTGATATTTGTAATGCCTGATCCTTGTAAAAAATGTACAGCACCAAGTATCTTTTTGGTAATAGTTTATGTTCCTTGTATATAGGGTGCATCAAAGTTAATTTTTATTTTTTATTGCTGAAGTGGGTTGCAATTCCCTGTAGCAAAATGAATGAGTGGTGAAGCTTACACTTAGCTAAAATGTTTGTTAGTTTTACGGTACGTCATGTATTGTACTTTTGTACATTTTGTAGTATTTTTACACTTATTTGAACAGCTGTAGCAATTTTTGACTTGTTTATTTTATAAATTAGATGGAATCTGATATTTCTTTATTTGAAACAATGTACAGTTTTATGGTACCTTTGTATTGTATAATAAAAACTAAAAATTTTCTTAACTTTTGTGAACAGTTTTTATTTTAATTGAAAAGTTTCCTTAAAAAGTAGCAAATAAAAAAAAAAAACGTTCATAACATTGCTTAACCGGTTTTATTTTTCTTTGGAGGAATGTTTATAAAAAGAGAAATAAATAAGAGAAGAACAAAACTGACTGGATCAAATAGGTGCTCTTTCATCTTTTTATTTTCACACTCAGTGATTTAAAGGGAGATTAATTACTTTGAAATTGTAATATAAGATGTTTGTGTATTTACGCTCTGCAATATACTCTAATTATTTATTTTGTCCTCTTTTCCTTTAATTTAATTCTGAAAAATTGTGGGATTTTCCATAGATAGAGCCATGATGAAACTTAGGTTTCCCTTCAATGATCTCTTCTGCTGGAGACAATTAGGGACAGGTTAAAAGGGACAGGAAATCCCAAAATTTTCTTTCATGATTTGGATAGAACATACCATTTTAAACAACTTTCCAATTTACTTCTATTTTTAACCCTTTAACGCCGTTAGGATGTTGTTTTATTGTCCAAATTTTGCTGGGCTTTAGCGCCGAAGGACGAAATACAACGTCCTAACCGCTTGGCTTGTCTGGAGGGCGTGCCTAGCATCATAGGGACACCCCCCTGACGCAATCCCATCATTGAAATCTCGTGATCACATGCACAATCGCGAGATTTCAATTTGTTTACATCGGAACAGTTGTTCCGATGTAGACAAGTTAACCCCGGCACGGAAGGGTTAAATCTACTTCATTATCTTGTTATTCTTTGCTGAAGGAACAGCATTGCACTACTGGCAGCAATATGAACACATCTAGTCAGCCAATCACAAGAGAAGTGTGCAGGCACCAATTAGAAGCTAGCTCCCACTAGTATAGGATATGTGCACATTCTTATTCAGCAAGGGATTCCAAGAGAACGAAGCACATTTGAAATAGAAGTGAATTTAAGTGTCTTAAAAGAATATAGCAGTGTTAAATGGCCGTTAAACTTACAGCCATTGTTTGCACATTTTATATGTCCCTAACTGTCCTCTGCAGCAATGGGCAACTCTGACTGTTGTTTTTTTTTTTAAACTGTTATGTCTGAGCTCCTGTTTCAACTAGAAACACACCCTGCTGACTTATCCTGTGCTAACCCTGCTACATATTTTCCCTTAACTGGCTTTAACTGATAACCACTGCAAAAAACAATATAATTTTATACTAACATTATTATCATTACTAGCCTTGTTGTCTACAGGCTCAAGTACAGATTTTGCTCCTCCAAATGAGGTAAAAGGTGGGTGCAGTGTAGCTATTGCAAAACAGTTGTGATTTGTTTCTGACTGATATGTTATTATATAGCTACACAAATGCCCATTTAAAGGGCCAATGTACTTATATCAACAGATAAGGGTTAATTGTATTCAAAGCTGCTGCATGAACACCCTTTAAAGTGGGCTGGGCTATATCTCATCCAACCTTAATGGGGGTTGATTTATGTAGCTTATGTTTTCCTAAGCTTTTCTACAGCCAATACTGTAGTATTCATATTTTATTATAGGTGGATATTTCCTCAGACAAATACAGCTATTTCAAATGACAGAATAAAAGTAAAGGATCTATATGTAAACAATTTATAGGGACAGTCTAGTCAAAAATAAACTTTCACGATTCAGATAGGGCCTGTCCTTTTAAACAGCTCTACAATTTACATTTGTCATCAATTTTGCTTTGTACTCTTGGTAATCTTAGTTGGAAGCTAAACCTAGGTAGGCTTATATGCTGATTTCTTAGCTTGTGAAGGCCGCCTCTTATCTGAATGCATTTTGACAGTTTTTAACAACTAGAGGGCGTTAGTTCATGTGTGCCATATAGATAACATTGCGCACGTCTAGTTACCTAGGAGTCGGCACTGATTGGCTAAAATGCAAGTCTGTGAAAAGGACTGAGATAAGAGGCAGTCTGCAGAGGCTTCCGATACAAGGTAATCACAGAGGGAAAAAGTATATTATTATAACTGTGTTGGTTATGCAAAACTGGGGAATAGGTAATAAAGGAATTATCTATCTTTATTAACAATAACAATTCTGGTGTAGACTGTCCCTTTAATACACTCCAGCTGGTAAAATATATCATTGGGAACACAAAAATAAAATTAAAATACAATGTCCTTTTAAAGTAAATTTAGCTACAGGATTCTAAAGATTTCTAAAAATGTTCACTATACACAGTGATTGCTTAGACCAGGGCTTGATAAAAAGCCAAGTAACCGCAGTTCCTAAAATGTTACTTCTGATAGCTGTTTGGATTATTGTACATTAGTCTATATATTACATTTCATCACCTGACTACTAAAAATGTGTGTCTGGTTACTAGATTTCATATAGAATGTAAACCACCACTGGCTTATGTCTGTGCAAAGCTTATTTACATGTGAGCTCTGATTGGACAGAGTAAAGGACTAGGTAAATATATTCATGAAGGTTTTAAATGGGTATATTCCTGTACTGCTCTGAATTTGTAAGAACCCAGCAATCTTTTGCTATCTTACTGATGTTTACATTTTTTTTTCTAAGCAGATCTTCAGCAATGTCTTTTTTTAATTTGAAACGAATACAGCAGTTTATGATGTGTATTTTCTGCCAATGCTCATTGGCTGACAGGTATATTGCACATTTGCAGGAAGTACATATCAGCCAATCAGCTTAAAGGGACACTGAACCCAATTTTTTTCTTTTGTGATTCAGATATAGAGCATGCAATTTTAAGCAACTTTCTAATTTACTCCTATTATCAATTTTTCTTCGTTCTCTTGCTATCTTTATTTGAAAAAGAAAGCATCTAAGCTTTTTCTTTGGTTCAGACTCTGGATAGCACTTTTGTATTAGTGGATTAATTTATCCACTAATCAGCAAGGACAACCAAGGTTGTTCACCAAAAATGGGCCGGCATCTAAACTTACATTCTTGCATTTCAAATAAAGATACCAAAAGAATGAAGAAAATGTGATAATAAGAGTAAATTAGAAAGTTGCTTAAAATTGCATGCTCTATCTGAATCACAAAATAAAAAATTTGGGTTCAGTGTCCCTTTAAGCTGCTGATATTGCTTTATTAGTATTCATACTTTACATAGTTTTTGCTTTACTTAGGGAAAAAAATATTAACTGCTATCACATGGATAAAATGTTTTTGAGGATAGTGTCCAATTAAAGTACCACTAAATACAGTAGTAGGGACATTAAACCCAAACATTTTCTTTCATGAATGAGATAGAGAATACAATTTAAAAAAAAGTTTAAAATGTACTTCTATTATGAAATGTGCTTAGTTCTCTCTTTATTATTTGTTGAAGAGATATCTAGATAGGTAGCGTGCACGTCTGGAGCACTACATAACAGGAAATAGTGCTGCCATCTAGTGCTCCTGCTAATGTATAATATTGTTGCAAAACTGCTGCCATATACTGCTGCAGAAACATGCACGCTCCTGAATTTACCTTCCTGCTTTTCAACAAAGGATAACAAGAAAACAAAGAAAATTTGATAATTGAAGTAAATTGGAAAGTTGTTTAGAATTGTATGTTCTGTCTGAATCAGGAAAGAAAAATGTGGGGTTTAATGTCCATTTAATAATTGACAAATACACTGAAATACAACAATGCAATAGCATGTTCTTTGAATTTGAAATGAGCAATAGAATATTTTCTGGCAAATTTTAAAATGAATCAAATTTTCCTTTCCCCTTGTATCATGTGACAGCTATCAGCCAATCACAAAATACATTAAGTATCTATTGTACCCTTTTGCACGTGCTTAGTAGAAGCTGGAGTTTCAGAGAGTGTGCATATAAAACGTGAGCGTATTTTGATAATGGAAGTTTACTGGAATTTGTTTTAAATTGCATGCTTAATCTGAATCATGTAACTTTAATTTTGACTTTTAATATGTTTGTAACATACACACACATAACCAGGAAACATCTATTGGAAACATTCTTGCCTGAACAATGGTATGGAGAGGTAAAACATGATTTATATATAAAAAAAAAAATGGCATCACTTTTGTAATTGTTGTTTGCCAAATTATCTGTGCTCTTTTCTAGTCATTTTTTTTTTAAACACATTTTTACTATTAAATTCAGGTCCTTATACCATATTATAAGGAAATCTGAAATAGCGCTCATGTAATCAGCTGTAAAAGCTTATGGGTAAAACCAGATTTTACTTAAGCTCTGAAAATCCATCCTGTTTGAAATAGAAGGGGCATAGATCACAGATAAACAATACTCCTCTTTCCTCTGCTTTGTTTATTGAAAGAATATAAAATTAAAATGTCAAATTAAGCAGTAAATAATGATGCACTATAAGCACAAATATTTATTTGTCTTATATGCAGATGTCTTTTTATTTATTTTTTATTAAAAAAAAAATTATAAAACAAAAAGGAGGGAGGACTTCCGGTGGGCGGGCTTACTGAGCAGACTCATCTTTGTGGAATTCCGTATATCGTATACCAGACTCTACCAAACTTTAATGCCTGCCTAGCCTCACACAACAGACTTGTCGGGTTGAGGACATCTTCGCCGGCCATGTACTTCAGTGTGCAGAACAATCCACCTGTTCTGGCAGCCGGGAGCCCTAACACATACGGTGCAACAGATCTCAAGCCGCCATCTTAGATTACATAGAGCCGCAGCATGTTACGGAGAGGTAGTTCCCCCTGACCGATTAGACCTTCACAGCCAGGAAAAGAACAAGCTGTACGTGAGGGCGACGGAACCAGGGGAACGGTTATCTATATCTATACTGTAAAAATAAAGGGGACAAAGAGCAGCTAAATAAAAGAGATAACTCAGCTTTTTACGCCGTTTTTCTGTAAGAGATATCCAGATCCCTAAAAAGCAGCACAACGGGATTAACCCTTCTTTGGCAGAACACAATAAATCAAATATTCTCACGGATCACTGTCTTAAAACATACCACTCAGCTAAATAAAATGGATAAATAAGCTTTTTTTTTTTTTTACACCTTCTGCTATAAGAGATATCCAAATCCCTAAAAAGAAGCATAACAGGGTTAACCCTTCCCTGGCAGAGAATAATAAACCAGTTACACGGATTATTGCACTATACATACCATTACTCCCAAACTGATGAAAGTTGACACATACTTTTATAAACTCTCCCCCACCACTACAGCTGACATGTCTCACAGAACAAAGGCTGTCGACACAAAGCAACAGAAACCCTCAGCCGACATACATGCAGAGAATGCAGCCATATCCGATCAGATTATGGTCCAAGGCTTGGATCAGACTGCCCTGCTACAAGAGCTAAAGTCCTTTTTCCTCCCAAAGATGGAATCTCTACAGACAGGGGTAGACACTTTGACCTGTGAGGTGAGGCAATTCTCACGGCTGAGCTCAGCCGAAACTCGCATCTCTGAGGTAGAAGACAGACAATTTGCCTCGGATACCACAGTCAAACAACTAGCCAAAAAATCTCAATTACTTCAAGATCGTATAGATGACTTAGAAAATAGAAGTCGTCGCAACAACCTACATATAGTGGCTGTCCTGGAGTCAATCAAGGGCAAAGATCTGCTAGAATATACAGCGCTCACATTCCCTAAGCTGCTAGGAATACGTGCTGACATTTTGCCTATTGATGTGGAATGGGCCCACCGTGTGGGGCCAGAAAGAACTTTGGATTATGTTAGGGCCAGACCCAGACAGGTTATATTCAAATGCCTGAACTTTCAGGAGAAATTAAAGGTTCTGCAAGCCTATAGGCCACACAAAGAGATACTCTATGAGGGCTCAAAGCTTCTCCTTTTTCAGGACTTTTCAATGGAAGTGTCGAAACAGAGAAAATAATTTCCCCCACTATGCTCATAGCTACATGAACAAGGAAGACAGGCGGGTCTACTATATCCAGCGAAACTACGGCTGCAAACGCTGCATGGTGCTAAACTTTTCCACTCACCTCAGGCACTAAAAAGCTACCCGGCTACTGAGAACCATCAGCAACCAACGTGAAAGAAACTCTCTATGGGGCTGGAAAGCCTCTCTTTTGAGATGCAGTAAATGGCTGTGTCTTATTTTTGTATTGATATCCTGTGGAATAATAGGGATCCTCAAATTAAGGGGATACAAGGCCCTAGTTGGAAGTTAACCCATACCTCCAGGGTAATGTTGAACAGTTATGTATTCTTGACTTGTATTTTTCCATCATTGCTACACTTATCAAACGATGTACAAGTACAGATAACGACTATTGTTATGATTAATGTTACTTATGTTATTAGGTTTTACAGTTACATTTTAGAGTTATTGTTTGCAGGGAACCTCATACACAGATGTTATAACTTAAAGGGGAACACCGGTCTGCTTAGAGGCACGGAATACAAAATGAAGCACCACAAACGACCTCTGGGTCTTGGGAAGGGTGGAGAATCCCCTTAATTTAGGTTAGTGACGGAGACAACTTCACAAAGAATGAGGTATAGTGCTACTTACTCACCAGTTATATTTGACATTAAAGATGTTGCATTCTTATACATCCTTCATATATACTGGATGATATCACACTATATCACTAGAGTCCCTACTCTATGGATAGATCAGATAGACGAGGCAAATCATAACCCCATTAGGTCCACTTTGGTTGACATTAAGGGCAAGACTAGGCTAAATGCTGATCACATACTAGGGGAGAGGACACAACTTAGAAACGCTGCGGTCATTGATGTCAGGCCCCGCCCTCGCACCACTTCATACGAACCCCCAACACAAAAAATGGGGAGACGTATGTTCCCAAACCAAGATGTACAATTAGATACCTTTTCTTCTGATATTGGATGGGGGATGTTGGATTCTGTTATAACATGCTGTTGTCTGGGTTTGTTGTTGGGTGAGTCAAGCCAGATGGACATACTGTGGATTGCTTTAAAGATGTACCCCCTCTCCATCCCTGCCCCAACCTCCCTCCCTCTTCTTTCCTACCCCTCCTCTCCTTATTTATTTATTTATTTATTTATATATTATTATTATTTATTTTTTTCTTCAAAACAAGCACAGAACTATACTCCCTTAGATAAATATGTCACTTAAAATAGTAACTTGGAATGTGGGAGGCCTCAATTCGCTCATAAAACGCAAGACAATCCTTACCCATCTCAGGAAAATGGGAACAGATATAGCTCTACTCCAAGAGACACATCTAATTGATTCTGAGCATCAGAAACTACAAAGAGATTGGTGGGCCAAGTAACATTTTTATCCCACACTAGTGCCAGTCGTGGTCTGGCCATTGCGTTTGGAAAAAGAGTTGCGGTTAGTATAAACCACACATATATGGATTCAGACGGTAGCTTTATGATAGTTCACGCGACGGTGAACTCAATTGATTATGTATTCTGCAATTTATACTCTCCTAATCATAGATTGATAGGGTTCTGGAAAGATTTGATAAAAAACTTGGCCCCACACATAGGATCGAATCTGATAATAGGCGGCAATTTTAATATCTCCCCCACACATAACTTAGACTATGGTTGGAGCCCCATTGCATAGTGGACCTAAAAATAAATTATTAAACTAGATATGAAACAAAAATCTTTGACATTTTTAATAAAGACCTGGGTACATGTGATATATGGAGACTACATCACCCAGAGGGTAAAGACTATACAGGGCTAAACACACCCTATCTAGAATATACTTATTCTTGATAGCTAACAAATTAGATCAGGTACACCAATGCAAAATACATGACATATTAATATCTGACCATGCACCAGTAGAACTGATATTGGGGTTTGATGGTCCACGTATGAACAGAAAAACACTTAGATTTCCCACATACCTGACAAATATGGAAGCATTTATTAAATTCCTGCAACACTGTCCTCTCAGTTTATTGTTGTATAACCACTTTAGCTGTTTTGAGTATTGTATTTTATTAAAGTTAAACATTTTGGAAACGGAGAGTTCATGCAGGACCAGACCTTAAAGACTTTATATTACTTTCAATGGAACGATGGACAATAATGGGATGAATTCCCTCCTTCTTCTATATTATAATAGACTTTATTGAATATATTATGCACATTCTCAATCTACCGTATGTAAAACTGTATTTAACTTCCAAAGGTCTGGATTGATATGTTTTCTTGAATGGATTTTTTTTTGTTTCCTGTAATAAAAAGAATTAAAAAAAAAAAAAAAAAAGGATGGAGTGTATCCTGTAGGATTTAAAACAACTCACACTTCAACATGCTACTCAGTGATTGCTTAATTAGTGCAAGAGGTCATCTATATATGTCACTAAATGAATAAAGTAAATTAGATAAGATAAACATACTAAAGAGGCTTATAAATGGGGTATCTTCCAAGACTGCAAGACAATACAAATTGTGTTGACAATATAACAGCTTTAAATGTTTTTCCAACTCAGGACCCTTAGTTTTAGATGTTTTGTCTTCAGAATCATATGAGCTATTGAAAGGCACAGCATCGTGAAACCTTATTTTTGCTTACAAACTCTTTTGGCTATTATTTCCCTAAAGTTATACATTTTAAAACAAAATTATTTCTTTCATGTAATTGGCAAGAGTCCATGAGCTAGTGACATATGGGATATACAATCCTACCAGGAGGGGCAAAGTTTCCCAAACCTCAAAATGCCTATAAATACACCTCTCACCACACCCACAATTCAGTTTTACAAACTTTGCCTCCTATGGAGGTGGTGAAGTAAGTTTGTGCTAAGATTTCTACGTTGATATGCGCTTCTCAGCATTGTTGAAGCCCGATTCCTCTGAGTACAGCGAATGTCAGAGGGACGTGAAGGGAGTATCACTTATTTGAATACGATGATTTCCCTAACGGGGGTCTATTTCATAGGTTCTCTGTTATCGGTCGTAGAGATTCATCTCCTACCTCCCTTTTCAGAGCGACGATATACTCTCAATTTACCATTACCTCTACTGATAACTGTTTCAGTACTGGTTTGGCTATCTGCTATATGTGGATGGGTGTCTTTTGGTAAGTATGTTTTTTATTACTTAAGACACCTCAGCTATGGTTTGGAACTTTATGCATTTATATAAAGTTCTAAATATATGTATTGTACTTATATTTGCCATGAGTCAGGTTCATGTATTTCCATCTGCAGACTGTCAGTTTCATATTTGGGGAATATAAACATTTTAAGAAATTTATTTCTTACCTGGGGTTTAGTCTTTTTTTCAATTGACTACTTCTTGCTATTGCGGGTATTAGGCCCGCGGGTACGTCAAATGCTAAACTTTATTGCGTCATTCTTGGCGCGAAAAAATACATTTATGACGCAACTTCGTCATTTCCGGTGTCATACGTGATGCCGAGTCCTTTCACACGGCGGCGTCATTAGTGACGCGAGTGTGTCATTTCCGGTTATTTTTGGCGCCAAAATAGTTTACGTTACGTTGTGCGTCATTCTTGGCGCCAAACTTTTTCATTATTTCAATACCCCATTGATGTTTGCCTCTTGCTTTTTTCTCTGTCAGAAACTGTCATATAAAGAAATAGATAATTTTGCTTTATATGTTGTTTTTTCTCTTACATTATGCAAGATGTCCCAATCTGATCCTGTCTCAGAAGTTTCTGCTGGAACATTGCTGCCTGACATCGGTTCTACCAAAGCTAAGTGCATTTGTTGTAAAATTGTAGAAATTATTTCACTGAATGTCATTTGTAACAGTTGTCATGATAAACTTTTACATGCAGATAGTGTTTCCATCAGTAATAGTACATTGCCTGTTGCAGTTCCTTCAACTTCTAATGTGCATGATATACCTGTAAATTTTAAAGAATTTGTTTCTGATTCTATTCTGAAGGCTTTGTCTGCATTTCCACCTTCTAATAAACGTAAAAGGTCTTTTAAAACTTCTCATTTAGCTGATGAAATTTCAAATGACCAACAACATAATAATTTATCCTCTTCTGATGAGGATCTATCTGAGACAGAAGATCCTTCCTCAGACATTGACACTGACAAATCTACTTATTTATTTAAAATAGAGTATATGCGTTCTTTATTAAAAGAAGTGTTAATTACTTTGGATATTGAGGTAACCAGTCCTATTGACGTTCAGTCTAATAAACGTTTAAATGCTGTTTTTAAACCTCCTGTGGTTTCTCCAGGGGTTTTTCCTATTCCTGAGGCTATTTCTGATATGATTTCTAGGTAATGGAATAAGCCAGGTACTTCTTTTATTCCTTCTTCAAAGTTTAAAAAATTGTATCCTTTACCAGCAAAATCTATAGAGTTTTGGGAAAAAATCCCCAAAGTTGATGGGGCTATTTCTACTCTTGCTAAACGTACCACTATTCCTATGGGAGATAGTACTTCCTTTAAGGATCCTTTAGATAGGAAGCTTGAATCTTATCTAAGGAAGGCCTATTTATATTCAGGTCATCTTCTCAGACCTGCTATTTCTATGGCTGATGTTGCGGCTGCCTCAACTTTTTGGTTGGAGAATTTAGCGCAACAAGAATTGGATTCTGACATATCTAGCAGTATTCGCTTACTGCAACATGCTAATCATTTTATTTGTGATTCCATTTTTTATATTATTAAAATTGATGTTAGGTCCATGTCTTTAGCTGTATTAGCTAGAAGAGCTTTGTGGCTTAAATCTTGGAATGCTGATATGACATCTAAATCTAGATTACTATCTCTTTCTTTCCAAGGTAATCATTTATTTGGTTCTCAGTTGGATTCTATTATTTCAACTATCACTGGAGGAAAATGAGTTTTTCTGCCTCAGGATAAAAAAACCTAAGGGTAAATCTAAGGCTTCTAACCGTTTTCGTTCCTTTCGTCAGAATAAGGAACAAAAACTCAATCCTCCTCCCAAGGAATCTGCTTCCAATTGGAAGCCTTCCTCAAATTGGAATAAATCCAAGCCATTTAGGAAACCAAAGTCAGCCCCTAAGTCCACATGAAGGTGCGGCCCTCATTCCAGCTCAGCTGGTAGGGGGCAGATTAAGGTTTTTCAAGGATTTTTGGATAAAATCTGTCCAAAATCATTGGATTCAGAGCATTGTCTCTCAAGGGTATCGAATAGGATTCAAAGTAAGACCTCCTTTGAGAAGATTTTTTCGCTCACGTATCCCTGTAAATCTGGTAAAAGCTCAGGCTTTTCTGAAGTGTGTTTCAGACCTGGAGTCTTCAGGGGTAATCGTGCCAGTTCCTCCTCAGGAACAAGGTTTGGGGTTTTATTCAAACCTATTCATTGTACCAAAGAAAGAAAATATATTCAGACCAGTTCTGGATCTGAAAATTTTGAATCGTTATGTAAGAGTACAAACTTTCAAGATGGTGACTATAAGGACTATTCTGCCTTTTGTTCAGCAAGGACATTATATGTCCACAATAGACCTGCAGGATGCATACCTTCATATTCCGATTCATCCAGAACACTATCAGTTTCTGAGATTCTCTTTTCTAGACAAGCATTACCAATTTGTTGCTCTTCCATTTGGCCTAGCAACAGCTCCAAGAATCTTTTCAAAG
Source organism: Bombina bombina (assembly GCF_027579735.1). Taxonomy (NCBI): domain Eukaryota; kingdom Metazoa; phylum Chordata; class Amphibia; order Anura; family Bombinatoridae; genus Bombina; species Bombina bombina. The sequence goes on along the minus strand of NC_069505.1, from coordinate 294,086,815 downwards.
GTTCTGGGTGCCCTACTATCTGTAATCAGAGAACAGGGTATTGCAGTGTTTCCTTATTTGGACAATATCTTGGTACTAGCTCAGTCTTTACGTTCTGCAGAATCTCACACAAATCAACTAGTGTTGTTTCTTCGGAAACATGGTTGGAGGATCAATTTACCAAAAAGTTTCTTGATTCCTCAGACAAGGGTCACCTTTTTAGGCTTCCAGATAGATTCAGTGGCCATGACTCTGTCTCTAACAGACAAGAGACGTTTAAAATTGGTCGCAGCATGCCGGCACCTTCAGTCTCAGTCATTCCCTTCAGTGGCTATGTGCATGGAAGTTTTAGGTCTCATGACTGCAGCATCGGACGCGATCCCCTTTGCTCATTTTCACATGAGACCTCTACAGCTTTGCATGCTGAATCAATGGTGCAGGGATTGTACAAAGATATCACAATTAATATCCCTGAATCCCAATGTACGACACTCTCTGACATGGTGGATAGATCACCATTGTTTGGTTCAAGGGGCTTCTTTTGTTGAGTGTGAGATGTGAGTCTTTCAGGTTGGGGAGCTGTTTGGGGATCTCTGACAGCACAAGGGGTTTGGAAATCTCAAGAGGCGAGATTACCAATAAATAAATAGATTACCAATAAATAAAAAAATAAATAGAACTCCGTGCAATTCTCAGGGCTCTTCAGTTCTGGCCTCTGCTAAAGAGAGAACCGTTCATTTGTTTTCAGACAGACAATATCACAACTGTGGCTTATGTCAATCATCAGGGTGGGACTCACAGTCCCCAAGCTATGAAATAAGTATCTCGGATACTTGCTTGGGTGGAATCCAGCTCCTGTCTAATCTCTGCGGTACATATCCCAGGTGTAGACAATTGGGAGGTGGATTATCTGAGCCGCCAGACTTTACATCCAGAGGAGTGGTCTCTCCATCCAGATGTGTTTTCTCAGATTGTTCAGATGTGGGGTCTTCCAGAGATAGATCTCATGGCCTCTCATCTAAACAAGAAACTTCCCAGATACCTGTCCAGGTCCAGGGATGTTCAGGCGGAAGCAGTGGATGCGCTGACACTTCCTTCGTGTTATCATCCTGCTTACATCTTCCCGCCTCTAGTTCTCCTTCCAAGAGTGATCTCAAAAATCATCATGGAACAGTCTTTTGTGTTGCTGGTGGCTCCAGCATGGCCACACAGGTTTTGGTATGCGGATCTGGTTCGGATGTCCAGTTGCCCGCCTTGGCCACTTCCGTTACGGCCGGACCTACTATCTCAAGGTCCCTTTTTCCATCAGGATCTCAAATCATTAAATTTAAAGGTATGGAAATTGAACGCTTAGTTCTAAGCCATAGAGGTTTCTCTGACTCAGTGATTAATACTATGTTACAAGCTCGTAAATCTGTCTCTAGAAAGATTTATTATAGAGTTTGGAAGACTTACATTTCATGGTGTTCTTCTCATAAATTCTCCTGGCATTCTTTTAGAATTCCTAGAATTTTACAGTTCCTTCAGGATGGTTTGGATAAGGTTTTGTCTGCAAGTTCCTTGAAAGGACAAATCTCCGCTCTTTCTGTTTTATTTCACAGAAAGATTGCTATACTTCCTGATATACACTGTTTTGTACAGGCTTTAATTCGTATTAAGCCTGTCATTAAGTCAATTTCTCCTCCTTGGAGTCTTAATTTGGTTCTGAAGGCTTTACAGGCTCCTCCATTTGAACCTATGCATTCTTTAGACATTAAACTACTTTCTTGGAAAGTGTTGTTTCTTTTGGCCATCTCTTCTGCTAGAAGAGTTTCTGAGTTATCTGCTCTTTCTTGTGAGTCTCCTTTTCTGATTTTTCATCAGGATTAGGCAATTTTGCGGACTTCTTTTCAATTTTACCTAAGGTTGTGCATTCTTACAACATTAGTAGAGAAATTGTTGTCCCTTCCTTATGTCCTAATCCTAAGAATTCTTTGGAGAGATCCTTACATTCTTTGGATGTGGTAAGAGCTTTGAAATATTTTGTGGAAGCTACTAAAGATTTCAGCAAGACTTCCAGTCTATTTGTTTTATTTTCTGGTCCTAGGAAAGGTCAGAAGGCTTCTGCTATTTCCTTGGCTTCTTGGTTGAAACTTTTGATTCATCAAGCTTATTTGGAGTCGGGTCAGGCCCCGCCTCAGAGAATTTCAGCTCATTCTACTAGATCAGTCTCCACTTCGTGGGATTTTAAGAATGAAGCTTCAGTTGATCAGATTTGCAAAGCGGTAACTTGGTCCTCTTTGCATACATTTACTAAATTCTACCGTTTTGATGTATTTGCTTCTTCAGAAGCAGTTTTTGGTAGAAAAGTTCTTCAGGCAACTGTTTCAGTTTGATTCTTCTGCTTTTGATTTAAGTTTTTTTCTTTCAAAAATGAAAATAAACTTATTTCTTTGGGTTGTGTATTAATTTTTTCAGCGGAATATGGCTGTTTTTATTTTTATTCCCTCCCTCTCTTTTTTTTTATATATTTATTTATAATTCAACAGCATAACAAGAAAAGTTGTCAAAACAATTATCTTCCAAAAAAAAATAAAAATAAAGTGTACAGAAATAGAGAACAAAGTAAATACAGTTTTTCTTTTTCCAGTACCAAAATTTGAATACTCATACAGATGACGCCCAGGTTCATTCAATATTCCCTCCCTCTCTAGTGACTCTTGAGTGGAAGACTCCACATCTTGGGTATTGATATCCCATATGTCACTAGCTCATGGACTCTTGCCAATTACATGAAAGAAAACATAATTTATGTAAGAACTTACCTGATAAATTCATTTCTTTCATATTGGCAAGAGTCCATGAGGCCCACCCTTTTTATGGTGGTTATGATTTTGGGGTGATAAAGAAAGGAGTAGAAAGCATCAACAAAGGAATTATTTCCAAATTTCCTTTGTTGATGCTTTCTACTCCTTTCTTTATCACCCCACTGCTTGGCTATTCATTAAACTGAATTGTGGGTGTGGTGAGGGGTGTATTTATAGGCATTTTGAGGTTTGGGAAACTTTGCCCCTCCTGGTAGGATTGTATATCCCATATGTCACTAGCTCATGGACTCTTGCCAATATGAAATAAATGAATTTATCAGGTAAGTTCTTACATAAATTATGTTGTTTTTTTTAAAAAAAACATAAACATTAGAGCACTTGTTATTAGTTTATTACACCATTAGGTGGCACTGTAGAATTCTAGATTCAAATATACATTTTTATATACACGTATAGGCAAAGTAAAAATTGGCAATTGAGATTAAGCACTGCATTGCAAAAGATATGTGAACAAAATACATTTTAATTGCATTTACCAGTACATTAAAGTCATTTATATATTCATATTTTATATCAGCAATTAAAGGGCCATTATAGTAAAAAAATAACGAATTAGAGCATGTACTTTTAAGAGTAGCGACTCTGTGCCCTGTAAAGGGGTTTAACATAGTAAAAGTACCACTGCCCCAATCGGCAGCGCTAGTCTCACGACCCAGCTGTGTAACTAGTGCTGTTGATAATTCTACTATGTGTTTAATCAGCTACACATCCCAGAACAAGCTTATTAAATAGTAGTAATATAATTTAGCCATACTGATTGTTTAAAGTGATAGGTGAGTCAAATGTAATCTTTAATGATTCTGATGCAACATGTCATTTTTAAATTCACTTCTTCTATGACATTTAGTTTGTTTTCTTGGGTACCTAAGTTTAAAAGAATATGTAAATATCATCAGCAAAAGCAATGTAACACTGGTGATTGGTCGCTACACACATTTATCTTTTTTCATTGGCTCACCAGATGTGTCTGACTAGCTCCCAGCGGTGCATTGCTGCACTGGAGATGTGTTTAATCCGTTTACAGAGGTGCAATTATAAAATTGCTCTACTTATATTAGAGGATTTTCTTTTTTGCTTTGTTACAGCCTTTAATGTAGGTTAAATCATCGAGCTCCTCATCACCTCCCTTACTCTCAAGCATATTATTGGCTCGGGAAGAAAAGTACCAAAATAAAGAAGCAAATAGTCATTTCTGATCTTTGCTGCAGAATGTCACTGTCTGTATCGGCGATCTGCCTTTATATGGTAAAGTAATAAGGATCAGTTCTTCATTTCCATATGAAGGCAGATGTCTTCTGCCTCTGGCTGCAGTCTTTGATAGCGAGGGCCACAGCAGAGTCAGTAGGTTGGATGTAGGTACTATGTCAACAGGGTATGCTGGGCAAAGTATACTTGACATGACTAAGGGCAACAAGCCCGAAACATTTTCTTAATCTATGTACTATGGGGAAACTCCAATAAATCCTTGAACTTTTGTATAACTTGAGTGCTGCTGTCTTTTGGACTTGTTTTACATTTGTATGCTGGGCAAAGTATCCAGTGAGAGTAGAACCTACGTCCATATGGCTTATGCCGAAAAATAACCACCCTAATTTTGCATAGATATTACCTACAAAAAACTCACTTGGGGGGTTCACTAACCCCTCTGAATTCTGGAAGACCCTCACAATGGATGTTTTTCCACATATCCTCCACACACACAAACCTATATATAGATATATAGCTGAAGATTTCTTTTTTCATTCATGATTTCATTAATATGCCTTTGGCATAGAAACCTAATTGTGTGGGGAGCATACACTCAGCTGGAGTTGCAGATGCTCCACAGGTGTAGACAGGGTGGGTGGCAGTGCATTGGCAGGTGTTCTAAAGACAGGGCCAGGTGGTCCTGGGGTGTGGTTAGGCAATTGAGGGACGTGGCTTACCTAAAAGGACAGGGGCAGGGAATAGTATTTATTTTTTACCTTTTTTTACTCTCCTCCCCTCAAGGAATGTTTTTGCATTTCTTATTGTTAACAAGAAACCTTTTAAACCAACGTTAAAGTCAAAATGAAACTATCATGATTCAGATTTATGGATTCATTTACCAAGCTGCCAATGAAGCTTCGGAAGCCCCTGCAGTGCAGCTTGGACCTCTGTTTACCAAACTCTGCCAGCTAAGAGGTAGTACAATCATGTCAGACACATTCATCCAGGATGATTGACAGGTCCTGTTCTTGTGCAGTTGATTGCACAAGAGTATTGAGAGGTACTGCACAAGCAGTAACTGGTGTCATTGTATAGTGGGCAGTGGATCCTACCTCACAAGCCCTGAACACAAGCAGAAGGGTTCACTAGCTGCTTGTTAAATAGGCAGTTTTATTTTCTCTTGATATCCATTATTGAAACTTAGCTTTGAGGTAGGCTCAGGAGCATGCATGGGTGTTGAGCACTAATATATATATATAAAACACTATTACAAACATTGTTCCAAGCACTGTTGTTACATACTGCATATGTACATGTGAGAATTTAAAGGGACATCTATACCAGAAATTTTATTGTTTAAAAAGATAGATAATCCCTTCATTACCCATTCCCCAGATTTGCATAACCAACACAGTTATAATAATACACTTTTTATCTCTGTGATTACCTTGTATGTAAGCCTCTGCAGACTGTCCCCTTATATCAGTTCTTTTGACAGACTTGCATTTTAGCCAATCAGTGCTGGCTCCTAGGTAACTCCACAGGCGTGAGCACGTTTTCATTTTGGCACATGTTCTAAAATAAGTTGTCTACCGTGTAGGAATGTGTCTACCATGTCACTTCCGGTGACGTGAATCAGCTGCTTGAGGTTTGTGGCGCTCACTGCGCATGCGCCTGAGGGCCAACCTCCTTAAAACAGCTGATTTACATGGGTCGAGGAAATATATGGCACCTCATTCCTGAGCGCACATTACTGATTGCATAACAAGCTGTCTGTCATCGGATTTTGTAACCAGAAAGTGCGCCAGACGGGTCTCAGAATCTGTACACCACCACACAACGGCTGCAACGACTTGCACAGCTATTAACCTACAGACTCACAAAAAGAGATAACTCTCAGATTGCTACACAGTGAAGGGACTGGCTGAACTTGTTGACTGAGTATAAGGGGTTAATAGCAGTGCAAATCGTTGCAGCCATTGTGTGGTGGTGTATAGATTCTGCGACCCGTCTGGCGCACTTTCTGGTTACAAAATCCGATGACAGACAGCTTGTTACGTCTGATTTTGGTTGGGCCTCTAGCGCATGCGCAGTGAGCGCCACAAATCTCCAGCAGCTGAATGTGTCCACCAGAAGTGACGTGGTGGACACATTACTATGGTAAACAACTTATTTTAGAACAGCACACATGAAAATGCATTCAGATAAGAGGTAGCCTCCAAGGTCTAAGAAATTTTGCATATGAGCCTCCTAGGTTTAGCTTTCAACAAAAAATACCAAGAGAACAAAGCTAAATTGATGATAAAAGTCCTCCTGATTGCCCCATCCACACTAAGCTGCGGGTGCAATAAGAAACCCTAGAAGTACCAGGGTTCCGCATTCCACTGAATGCACTTTTTTTTTATAAATTATAGCAAAAACGTGCAAATTAAATAATGAAAGGGCATAGCATTTTTTTTAAACAAAACAAGAATAATTAAAGAATAAAGTCCCTTTAATATAAATGATAAAAGGAGCTGAAAGCAAGATATGGCTGGTGATTGCTGGTTGCATGATACTGCTCCTCCTGATTGGATCACCAGCCTTGCCCTGCTCTACAGATACAATGCAACTTCCAAGAGGAACTTATGTGTCTGACCCATTTGTGGGGGTTAAACATCATGTAAGCTAGAATCAGTATAGCAAAAATAACACCAGAAGGATGAACACAACACACATGTTTTAAATGCTTGTCTGTACTATATGATTCAAATGTCCCTTTAAAGCAGGAATGGGGGAACCTTGGCCCTCCAGATGTTTCAGAACTACATTCCCCATGATGCTCAACTAGACTTCAGAGTGCCTAAGCATCATGGGAAATGTAGTTCTGAAACATCAAAAGTGCCAAGGTTCCCCATCCCTGCTTTAAAGTCTACAGCAGGTTTAAAATGACAGCTCTTGACAGTGATTTATTCACAGTCATTTGGGATGGGTGACAATTTGCCTAAAACATAAGGAACAACAGACTAAGGAGTGGTCAATTGACCTGAGCTGTTTGTAGGGAGTGGAATTATACAGCAAATTGCTGTGATTATTGTTATAACTAGTTTATTGTTATGTCATTCAGTTGAGATACACCTAGTTTGTGTCCAACTACATTAGACTGTCAGGCACAGTAAGTGAGAGAAGAAAACATTTATTTACAAAGCAATGCTGATGCTATTCCTCATCTTACCTCAGGGCCACTGATTCTAATTAACAACCTAAAGGAACATGAGAGTCAAACTCAAACTTTCATGATTCAGATAAAGTGCAATTTAAAGGGATATTATAACAGTGTTAAATCAAATGTTAAATCAAAGTAAATATAAAAAGAAAAAGATTGTGTTAAAAAAAAAAACAGCAAATACCTTACTTGTTTTCTTTTAAAATGAGCACTTAGAAATTCTCTATGTAGTTCCTGCCCCCCGTGTTTTAAAGGGACAGTCTACACCGGAATTAAAAAAAAAAAAATGAATACATTTTTATTAGCATTTTCGCAGTTACAGTGATGTAGAGAAATGATAACAACAAAGGCATCATTGACATATAGTATAAAATAGGTGCTCAGTATCACATTTCAAAGTCTTTCCAAGTGCAGGTTGATATTGAAAGATTCTAATGTCCAAACTGGGGCAGGCCCTGCATGTGGATGATGAAACAGTGTCATTCGTGGATCAAGAATACTTTGTTGTGATAGATTATACAAACTTAAATTAATTAAAAAAACTTGTTCACTTTAACTTTTAATAACCATCAAAATAAAAAGTAACAAAAAAGGGGATTAGAAAAGGGGAGGCAGTTAGTTGTATCAATTATTATTATACAATAGTTTACTTTATGTGGGTAGTGAACTAGTGGGGGAGATTGCAGGGTCCTGTTCTCATTTAATTAGTACAGAAAGTTTATCTAGGTATAAGTTTGGTTTAGGGAAAGAGATGGGGAGGGGGGGTTGCCTTGTTTGGGTTAATCGCGTACACCTGATTTTTATTGTTTAAATTGTTTTTGTTTTATTGTTTGTTTTGCATAATGATCACAGATCTATTAATATACTTTTTACCTCTGTGATTACCTTGTATCTAAGCCTCTGCAGATTGCCCTCTTATTTCAGTTATTTTGACAGACTTGCATTATAGCCAATCAGTGCTGACTCCTAGGTAAATCCACGGACGAGAGCACAATTTTATCTATATGGCACACATGAACTAATGCCCTCTAGTTGTGAAAAAATGTCAAAAAGCTCTGGGATAAGAGCAGCCTTCAAGGGCTAAGAAATTAGCATATGAGCCTACCTAGGTTTAGCTTTCAACTAAAAATACCAAGAGAACAAAGCAAAATTGATGATAAATTGGAAATTTGTTTAAAATTACATGCCCTTTCTGAATCATGAAAGTTTAATTTGGACTTTACTATGCCTTTAAGAGCAGATGATTTTTTAAAACCTAAGTTTTTATTCTGTCAGTTCTGAGCATGAGCAAATCTGACTCCCTGTTATCTAGTCTATTCATTAGCCTAGAAGTTTTATGTCATCAGGCTAAGATAAAACTTCCTGCAAAGGCTCCTCCTCCTTGTAGGGCTGTGACAGGAAGCACAAATGTATTGTAAAATATAAATAAAAGGTCAAATCCATTTAAATAGATTAATAATACATATTTCAATGATTTATATTAAGTATAAGCAACTGCTTAGTGTTTTTTATTACAACAATGCCACCGACCGTTTAACATCCCTTTAAAAAGACTTTTCAATTTACATCTACTATCCTATTTCTTTGTTCTTTGGAATTCTTTGTTGAGAAGCATACCTAGGTAGGCTTAGAAGTAGCATTGCACTACTGGGAGCTATATGGTGCTTGGTGTCTAGACACATGCCTCTTGTCAACTGGCTCGCCAGATGTGCTTAGCTAGCTCCCAGTAGTGCATGTCTGCTCTTTAATTGACTTTAAAGGCATTACTGTGCCTACAATGACTTGCTATACCAGCTGCAGAAATGAAAATGTATTGGAAACATGTCCTTTATTTTTATATATGAAATAGATGGCTCAGCTAATTTTGGCCACAACCCAATCACATGGGCAAAGCTTGCAAGGAGAACATAACTCATTATCTTATCTTTCTATCTTTACACAAAAATATTTAAGCCTATGAGCCCAGCTGTTATTACCTTCATGAGAGCTGATTTACATCAGTGCAAGTTGCAACCCTACCCATTTGTCTCCCATAAATGGTACCTTGCATATTAGACCTATGTTTATAGCTGTGGAATCTGTTGGTGCCCTACAAATAATTGATGATGATAATAACAATAATAATGGGTGCTTGGGTTTTCTAAACCTACTTGTTTACATAGCTTTTCTATAATTAATACAAAAAAGCCATTTCATATCACAATTAGCTATTTGTAGACAATTTAATACATGTCATCAGGTGGATCACTGGGAACACACTGTAAAAAAAACACTGTACCATGCCCCTTTATTAACTTTGCGTTGCAGGAGTTAAACAGTTATATGCAAGCATCAAGGCAGTAATAAAATGTTTTAATACTTTAGTGCATCTCCCTTTTGCACTGTGTCCCTTTAAAGGGACATTAAACAGCAAAAATAAAATACCCCATAAGCATAAAAATCTATGTAATTTATTTGTGAAATGTGTACTATTCCAACTACTTCTGAGGGGCAAGAATACATCCTGCATACTTAAGTATGCTGCAGTTTTGCTGGCTATACTAAATCTTATGCCGTGGTTGCTTAGCTCTGTGCACATGTTAATTTATATGTCTCTGTCTGATTGGCCATAGCAAAGGATTAGGAAAAAATATACTCAACAGGGTTTCAAGTGGTGTATTTTTGGTCTGCTCTAAAATTAAAAAAAATACATATTTCCATAACAAAAATACTGGTTTAAAAGCTTATATAGAATAAGTTTATTAATGATTTTTATGTGTATTTGTAGTAAAAATAAATGTAATGCATTGCTTTGACAGCACATAATGACTACCTGTATATGTTATTAATGATTATGTGAATATTGAGTTGAATTTGGCATTTAAAATCTCGTAAAAAATTGAATTTATAGGCTATTATTTGTATTATTATGTTCTGCATACTAAACCATTACTACTTTAACAACATCTATTTCCTGTTTATGTAACTTTTTAATATAACCTATAAATAAGGTACCTGATATTTATTTTACTATGTATCAAATTCCTTTTTTATATATGTATCAGACATTAATCACTGCATAGCAAAATAGCTGCATATAAAAGAAATGTTACAAAAATAAGTAATAGACAATTTGCATAGATTTGCAGGGACACATCTCTTGAAAAAAAACATTTTTTGTCTCCTTTGCCATGTGGGGACAGATATAAATGATCATGTATCAAACAATCACTGTGCAAGATGATTGTGAAAGTGCATTGCATTTTTTTTATTGGGCATAGTTAAACCTTTCATAAAAACTTAAATTTTTATTTTTTAACTTCCCTTTAATATCAAAATATGGCACATTACAAAATCCTGAGTGCTAACGACGGCTGTGAGCCGTTGCAAATGTTCCCAGTCAGGTGCTAACCACGGCTCTGAGCCGTTGCTAGCACTCACCCACCTTTATGGAGATCTGTATAGTGACAGGCATCGCCGAGGCTTCCTGTTTCATGCAGTGACGTCACGCGCAATGACGTGATGATGTCACAGTGTAACTTTATTTAAAACTGACAATTGTCAGTTATAGAGAAATGGGGGCATGCTGCTTAGATGTCTATATCTCGGGCATCTAAGTAGCTACAGACCCCCCAAGACCCACCTTTGGAAAGGTAATTTACTACTCTTTCCAATGGTATATGTATTACAATAAACAATAAAATAGTTTAAAAAATATTTAAAAAAGTGAAGAAGAAAAAAAAGGATTTGGGGTCTCTAAAAGCACAAAAATAAAGATAAAAATTGCTTAGAGACCCCCAAAACACATTTTATAAAAATAAACTTGTATTATATAAATTACTTGTATTATAGCTAAATGATCACTGTGGTAACGAGCGTTACCGCAGTGATCACCTAGCTGATAAAAGTCGCATTCCCTTTTACAATACAGACCGATATTATATTTGTAATCCAATGATCACTTGGATAATGTGGTTACAAATTAATAAATGGTAGAAGAATGATATTTAAAAAAAAACAACAAAAAAAATCAGTCTTTTAGCGCGTGCGTGGTAGACGAGTAAAACACTCTCTACACGCAGCTCTTTCCATCTTTCAAAACTTCTGTATTTTTTATTCAAAGAATTTTATTTTTTTGCAATAAAAATGATATATTTTCTAGCGACATAATTCCTTTAAAAATATCTATTTATTTTGTAAAGAGAATTATGGCTATGCGTCTCAGTGCTGAGGAAGCAGCTGCGTTCTCTATGAATTCCGACACTGATGCATATTTTATATAAACTAAATACTTCTAGAAAGTACACACCAAGTCGCATCAAATGAGGGGCCACATGTATTGCTAGCACAAAAATAGAAATATGGCTCTTTGCTAAAAAAAATTATGCAAAGCACCATATTGCATTAATTGTTGCGCACCTCAATTATATGCTAGAGATACATGTAGCCCCTCATTTGATGCGCCAAAGGGTGTACTTTCTACAAATGTGTGCTTTGTGTACCATATTTTAATTTTCAAAGTGGCTAGAACTGTTTAATTGCAGACATGGCAATCTTAAAATTGTCTAAAAAAAAAAATTGCATTTCAACTTGTATGGGTTATGTCTGCAATCAGACAGCTGTAGAAACCTGGGAAACTAAGAGAAATTAAATAAAGTACACGTTTTTTGTAAGTACACCCCTTGGCGCATCAAATGAGGGGCTACATGTATTGCTAGCACAAAAATAGGCAATGTAATAATAAGTGGAATATGGCTCATTGCTTAGAATTATTATTTTTTTTTTTAAGCAATGCAACTTATTCCATTGATTGCTGCGCACCCCAACTTTATGCTAGAAATACTTGTAACCCCTCATGTGATGCACCAAGGGGTGCACTTTCTGCAAATATGTGCTTTGTGTACCCCATTTTAATTTCTCAGGTAGCTAGAACGGTTTAATTGCTGAAAACCGTACCGTAAATTCGAAGAGGCTGTTTTTGATGATTTATTAAATTGACATGCCTGCAGTAAAACAGTGGAAAAAACAATGACATTTTCTTAATTTCTGCTTATTTCAGGTTACCTACTACAAATATTTATCCACACAGGTTTTGATAAAAGATTTTAGAAAAATAAAATTACATACTATTATTTATCTTGTCAGGAGTAAAAAAAATACACTTTTTTTTTACATTTTATGCTGTACTTTTTAAATTTCATGATACATACACATATAATAATGGTATATTTTGAATCTGCTGGGTCTGCTGAGAAAAACAATATATAGTTTGTATAGTTTATTTACACAAACTTTACTTCTAAAAGTGTTTAAACGTAAACTGCAACAAAAAGCTCAAAATCAGCTTAGCACACAAGTGGGAAATGGCTTAGCAGCCAAAGGTTTAAAGGGATATGAGACCCAAAAAATATCTTTCGTGATTCAGATAGAGAATACAATTTTAAAAATGTTTCCAATTTATTTTTATTATCAAATTTGCTTCATTCTGTTGGTATCCTTTGTTGAAGGAGCAACAATGCACTGCTGTGGCCTAGCTGAACACATTGGTTAAGCCAATCACAAGGCATATATGTGTGTGCAGCCACCAATCAGCAGCTAGCTCTCAATAGGAAATTATATTGGTTTCATATTATCCATTTGTATAAGCATTAGGCTGTTAAAGGGACATGAAACCCTTTTTTTGGGATTCAGATAGAGCATGTAATTTTAAACAACTTTCCAATTTACTTTAAGCTCAAATTTGCTTTGTTCTCTTGGTATCCATGCCTGCTTTTTCAAATAAAGATGCTAAGAGAACGAAGAAAAATTAATAATAGGATAGTAGGAGTAAATTAGAAAGTTGCTTAAAATTGCCTTCTCTATCCGAATCATAAAATAAAAAAATTGGGTTTAGTGTCCCTTTAAAGAGAACATTAAACTGTTATGATTCAGATAGAGCAAAACATCTTTAACTTTCTAATTTGCTTCTGTTATCTAATTTGTTTTGTTCTTTTTGAAAAACATACCTAGGAGGGCTCTGAAACAGCAGGGCACAAAGCAAATTTGAACTTAAAGTAAATTGGAAAGTTGTTTAAAAACATACCTAGGAAGCAAATAGGAGTAAATGAGAAAGTTGCTTAAAATTGCATGCTCTATCTGAATCACGAAAGAAAAAAAACTGGGATCGGTATCACTTTAAATATAAATCTTGCTGTGTATACATTTTCTGATAAAATCATATGTGTAATGCAGAACAGTCATACTCAGAAGTTTGTGTATATAAAACAGTTACAATCACTGTGTTCACAGTATCAAAGTAAATTTGATACATTGCAGCAGAATGCACAGGTACCTTCCAACCCTATATTATATTACAATATACCAAAGGTTCTATTATGAAACACATGGTGTGTGGCAATGGGTATACCCTGAGGACAAGGAGGACTCCAATTAAGAAATGAGTTGTTCAGCAATTTAATTTCAGGAAGTTAAAACATGAACTGACTGCGCTTAGCATGTATTAGGAAAACATGTTCCTCTAGTTAGACTAAGGCACAAAAACACACTGGTGACATGTGGAGGTGTTTCTGCTGAGATACAGAAACAATGCAACTAATTATTCAAATGATTGACAGTTCATTTAGAATGATTATTTAGAGAGCATTTTAGGAAGGAGAGTTAACACAGATCCTCATAAAAATGTAACATTGCTTAGCGTCTTTCATTTGATAAATGCTCATAATTATCTTGTTTGGTAACACACCTGGTCTATAGCACTACATTGTCTTGTCAAGAATGATGTTTGGTTGATTCTGGTCAGAATTTGCAGTGATGACAAAATATGTCACAATATTGCAGATGCCACGTGGCTGAAGCAATGTCATCTGTGCACATTGTTGTGGAAAGACTCATTAACTCCTTTAATGTCAGAAAGTTCTGCAGCACATTGCAAATGACTGTTTAAAATGTTTAATTAACCTCTTCAGGAAGGTTTGAACGTTCTATGACATTAGGACAGCATGAAACGTCTTAATGTATGCGGCCCCCTGCTCCCCTCGTTAAAACATCCATTGGATCTAACTGGGGGACTTGCCTAGTAACGCAAGCAGCCAATCAGCTTTGTAAGTCACGTGATCCCAGTGAAGATCATGGGACATCCTGTCTGCACTGTTGTTTACAATCTAAATTTGGACAATTGCCTCCGTCCTGAAGGGGTTAAAGGAAAATAAAAGTAAAAAAATGCTCTGTTTCTTGTATATAACTATGTGTTTAACCCTGCTCCTGAACCAACCTAGGTACATGTTTCAACAAAGGTTACTAAATGTGATAATAGAAGTTAATTTTTTTTTATAAATTTGCATGTTGTATCTGAATCATGAATGTTTAAAGTGCCAGTAAACCTAAAAAATAATGTTATATAATTCTGCACATAGTGCAGAATTATATAACATTATATTAGTGCTAGTTTTTTATTACATAATATATCCGGTGATTTTTATAAAATGAAGAGGGTTTTCCAGACCGCCCTCTGTGCTCTACTGAGCGGGTCTGGTTTTCCCTCAGAGCGCATCGGGCCAGCTGTCTAGTCACAGCCCGGCCCAACCGCGCCATTACATTCAATGCAGCTCGCTCCTGCTCTGTCTGACAGCTGGCCCGATGCGCTCTGAGGGAAAACCAGACCCGCTCAGTAGAGCACAGAGGGCGGTCTGGAAAACCCTCTTCTTTTTATAAAAAATCACCGGATATATTATGTAATAAAAAACTAGCACTAATATAATGTTATTTAATTCTGATATTTTACCTCAACATTTCCTCAGTAGCCACATCCCCATTGTAAATTGACTTTAAGCATCCAATCCGAATGCTTGTCCTGGGACTTGCAAGGAAGTGTGAATCTGGCATGTCCAGCCACAGACACTTTATTTTCCTTCTTGATTTAGGAAAGTTTACTATGAAATCTTGTGAGAGTATGGTGAAATCCTGTCCGATCACCATCAAGCAAAGAAAGAACTCAGAACTGATTTGGTTTTTTACCATGCAGATGACACTAAAGAGAGTAGCTGTAGGATAGCTCTTTAAAGAACACTTACTCTGCAAAGCCAAATTTTGAGATACTTTTTTTTTTTTTTTTACATAGAAATGATCATGAGATATGAGTTTTAGCATATATGATAACATCCCTTATATACAGTATGTTTTATCTGAGAGGATATTAATATTTATTTCACTTTTTGCGTGTACAATGGATATTCTTGTATTAAAAGGACACTGAACACAATTTTTTTCTTTCATGATTCAGATAGAGCATGCAATTTTAAGCAACTTTCTAATTTACTCCTATTATCAATTTTTCTTCATTCTCTTGGTATCTTTATTTGAAAAGTAAGAATGTAAGTTTAGATGCCGGCCCATTTTTTGTGAACAACCTGGTTGTTCTTGTTGATTGGCGGATAAATTCACCCACCAATAAACAAGTGCTGTCCAGCATACTGAACCAACAAATTAGTTTAGATGCCTTCTTTTTCAAATAAAGATAGCAAGAGAACAAAGAAAATTGATAATAGGTGCAAATTAGAAAGTTGCTTAAAATTGCATGCTCTATCTGAATCACGAAAGAAAAAAATTGGGTTCAGTGTCCCTTTAAGAAAACCCACACACACACATTTTGTTTTTATGGTTGTAAGGTGTATCGTTGTCCATCAATTGAGCTGTGGAAGTTTTGCTTATTAACCAATGAAATTCTATCCCACAGACCAGTAAGTCACAAACACAAATTTTCTGTGAGTTTCAAAATAAACAGCTTTAATTTAACCTTTATTTTATACAGAAAATATATGAAACCTTCAAACAGTGAGCTTTCATACACATAATATATATTTTTAGAGATTAATGTCCCTTTAGTGAAGGTTGTAAACACTTTCAGTAGTGGCGGATTTGTAACAATATGAATTATGTTATGACATAAAAATTTAACACAGCTTCGGCCTAGTTTTCAAGGATATTATATAGGTAACAAACTTGTATTTTATTGATGAAATTGAAAATATATGACACACAATTGAGTCACTCTGAAAATCTGGTTGCAGTCTTCTTTTTGTTTTTTTGGTGAAGACTTTTCTAGCCATTGTTTTTCATTAATTGGGAATAGTATGTCAATGTATGTGGTAACCAGACCATCAAACCTATATAAGCTTGTAGAACATCCCATTTCAAAATCTTTAGCATTAATAAGGAGTTAGCCCCACCAAAGTGCTTTAACAGCTGCAGCTCTTCTGGGAAGGCTTTCCACAAGAATTTGGAGTGTAGCTGTAGGAATTTGTGCCCATTTAGCTAAAAGAGCATATTTAAGGTCAGGCACTGATGTTGGATGAGATCTGGCTTGCAGTTGGCATTTCATTTCATCCCAAAGGTGTTCATTGGCGTTGAGGTCAGGGCCCTCATCAGTCTCGTCAAACCATGTCTTCATAGACCTTGTTTTGTGCACAGGGGTACAGTTATGCTGGAACAGGAAAGGGCCTTCCCCAAATTGTTACTGGAAGCACCCAATTGTTTAAAATGTCTGTATATCCTGTAGCATTAAGATCACCCTTCACTGGAGCTAAAGGGCCTAACCCAAACTCTTAAAACCAGCTCCCGATCATTCTCGCTACTCCCAAACATTACAGCAGGCACTACGCATTCCAGTAGGTAGAGTTCTCCTGTCATCTGCCACACCCAAATTCTTCCAATAGACTGACAGATAGGGAAGTGTGATTTATCACTCCAGAGAGCATGTTTCTCTACTCTTTCACAGCTACACAGTCCAGTGGCGGCGCGCTTACTTTACATCACTACAGCCGATGCTTGGCATTATACATATGATGTGAGGCTTGTTTGTCTATAGAAACTCATTTCATGAAGCTCTTGTGCTGATATTGCTTCCAGAGGGAGTTTAGAACTCTGTGATGAGTGATGGAACAGATTATAGGAGATTTTTAAAGGGACACTCAAGTCAAAATAAACTTTTATGATTCAGAAAGAGCAGCAGTTTTAAGACACTTTCCAATTTACTTTCATTATCAAATTTTGCACTGTTTTTTATATACACACTTTCTGGGGAACAAGCTCAAAGGGTATAAGTATACTAGTTTGTGATTGGCTGATGTCTGTCACATGATACAGGAGGCCAGAAAATGGGAGAAAAAATTAATTTGTCAAAATATTTTTTACTGCTTATTTTAAATTTAAAGTAGGTGTTAAATCATTGTCTTTTTTATGCACTTGTTTATTATGTAATTCTACTGCATTGAGTGATCCTTTAAGTGCTACACTCACTCTTCAGAACTCGGCTGTCCTGTTCTGTGAGTTTGAGTGGTGTACCACTGTGTAACTGGGCAGTTTCTGCTCCAAGAATCTCCCACTTCCCAATAAAAGCACTTACAGGTGACTGAGGCAAATCTAGGTGGGCAGATATTTTGCAAACTGGTGGTGTTCTAAAGTAAACCGACTACCGCGTAGGAATGTGTATACCTCGTCACTTCCGGTCACTTCCGGTGAGGTATAATCAGCTGGTGGAGGTTTGTGGCGCTCACTGCGCATGCGCTAGAGGCCAAAACTCCTTACAATAGCTGATGAGAATACGATCAATAATGTGGCTCGTGCACGTTACTGGTTACAAAATCACAATGAACAAGCGGCCTGTCATTGGATTTTGTAACCAGAAAGGGTCGCAGAATATGTACACCGGTAAACTGTTACTAGTAAACACACACACCATGTACTAGTGACAAATTCCCCAGATTCACTGTTCATATATTATATATATTTATATATATATATATATATATATATATACACACTATATATATATATATATATATATATATATATATATATATATATATATATATATATATATATACTATATATATATATATATATATATATATGGAAACAGCTCAGTCACACAACACATAATTACTCATTATTACTTTGCATTGCATAAATGCTTTACAGATTCATTGCCCAGAGCTGCAAAGAAGATCCTGTATAATAATAAAACTTTTAAAATATATTGAAAACGTTATGTGGAGTCGTTCTTTAAATACATACATAGATAAATCACCTTATGCCTAATATAGATACAATTTTATATGTATTCAATAAACTACAGGTCTATAATGATCTACAATTAAATTAATCTTATACAATAATAAACTTCACTATATATAGAATTGTGTCCTATATTGTGTGCTTTTTTTTAATATAGAGCAGCAAACATCTAGCATATTTAGATGACCTCATGACGTGTGCAGCTGCTGTTAAATCTCTGTGATTATTATCATCACTGGTGAGCCACCTTAGTGCTGTGTGCATACTGACAGGACTGTCATGCAGTGTCCTCAGTGTCTGCCTGCCAATGGATCTGGCGCCTATCTGTACTGCTTATTGTGCGCTAACCTGCCTTAGGACCCGGTAATATTCTGCTTGTCACATTATCACTGCAACAGTGTGACAACCAAAACACTCCTCAGACAGGTTGGCAGTAACGGGATAAGCTCCTCCCCGTCCTAACAGCCTTTCACCCAGCTCCTCTTTTATCCATCCTAGCTGGCAGTCAATGATAACTATTGCTCAGGGGCGGAAAGATTTGGAGGTTTCTCACTTCCAACCTGGGTTGGTTGGCAGTCCCCGGATAGGCTTCTCCTCCATCTGAACGTAGCCTGTCACACTGCTCCTCCTTCTTCCTTTCTAGATGGCTCTCAGTCATGGCTCTAACACTGTACAGGTCCAGTCATTGGGGCTCCCCGACCTCAACCTTGGATTGGTGTTATTATAACTATGCTGCATTTTATATAGCAGAGTTTTCCAAGTACTGGGTTTGGTAGTGCTGTATGTAATTTAAATGAGTACCTGCTGTGGGGTGCATGACTAGTTACCCAAGAATTAGGTGTTCTAGAGTCACCATCATTTAACTTGCTCCTGCATATAATATTGTGGTTCAGCTCATACACTCTAGTACATAGTTTAAAGGGGTGTGTGTGTGTATATATATATATATATATATATATATATACACTGCTCAAAAAAATAAAGGGAACACTAAAATAACACATCCTAGATCTGAATGAATAAAATATTCTAATTAAATACTTTGTTCTTTACATAGTTGAATGTGCTGACAACAAAATCACACAAAAATTAAAAAATGGAAATCAAAATTTTCAACCCATGGAGGTCTGGATTTGGAGTCATACTCAAAATTAAAGTGGAAAAACACACTACAGGCAGATCCAACTTTGATGTAATGTCCTTAAAACAAGTCAAAATGAGGCTCAGTAGTGTGTGTGACCTCCACGTGCCTGT
The DNA here is from genome assembly GCF_027579735.1 of Bombina bombina. Classification (NCBI taxonomy): domain Eukaryota; kingdom Metazoa; phylum Chordata; class Amphibia; order Anura; family Bombinatoridae; genus Bombina; species Bombina bombina. The sequence goes on along the minus strand of NC_069505.1, from coordinate 294,067,273 downwards.
ATGACCTCCCTACAATGCCTGTGCATGCTCCTGATGAGGTGGCGGATGGTCTCCTGAGGGATCTCCTCCCAGACCTGGACTCAAGCATCCACCAACTCCTGGACAGTCTGTGGTGCAAAGTGAAGTTGGTGGATGGAGCGAGACATGATGTCCCAGATGTTCTCAATTGGATTCAGGTCTGGGGAACGGGAGAGCCAGTCCATAGGATCATTGCCTTCGTCTTGCAGGAACTGCTGACACACTCCAGCCACATGAGGTCTAGCATTGTCTTGCATTAGGAGGAACCCAGGGCCAACCGCACCAGCATATGGTCTCACAAGGGGTCTGAGGATCTCATCTTGATACCTAATGGCAGTCAGGCTACCTCTGGCGAGCACATGGAGGGCTGTTCGGCCCCTCAAAGAAATGCCACCCCACACCATTACTGACCCACTGCCAAACCGGTCATGCTGGAGGATGTTGCAGGCAGCAGAACGTTCTCCACGGCGTCTCCAGACTGTCACGCCTGTCAAATGTGCTCAGTGTGCCCCTGCTTTCATCTGTGAAGAGCACAGGGCGCCAGTGGCGAATTTGCCAATCTTGGTGTTCTCTGGCAAATGTCAAACGTCCTGCACGGTGTTGGACTGTAAGCACAACCCCCACCTGTTGACGTTGGGTCCTCATACCACCCTCATGGAGTCTGTTTCTGACCGTTTGAGCAGACACATGCACATTTGTGGCCTGCTGGAGGTCATTTTGCAGGGCTCTGGCAGTGCTCCTCCTGTTCCTCCTTGCACAAAGGCGGAGGTAGCGGTCCTGCTGCTGGGTTGTTGCCCTCCTACGGCCTCCTCCACGTCTCCTGATGTACTGGCCTGTCTCCTGGTAGCGCCTCCATGCTCTGGACACTACGCTGACAGACACAGCAATCCTTCTTGCCACAGCTCGCACTGATGTGCCATCCTGGATGAGCTGCACTACCTGAGCCACTTGTGTGGGTTGTAGACTCCGTCTCATGCTACCACTAGAGTGCAAGCACCACCAGCATTCAAAAGTGACCATAACATCAGCCAGAAAGCATAGGAACTGAGAAGTGGTCTGTGGTCACCACCTGCAGAACCACTCCTTTATTGGGGGTGTCTTGCTAATTGCCTATAATTTCCACCTGTTGTCTATCCCATTTGCACAACAGCATGTGAAATTGATTGTCACTCAGTGTTGCTTCCTAAGTGGACAGTTTGATTTCACAGAAGTGTGATTGACTTGGAGATACATTGTGTTGTTTAAGTGTTCCCTTTATTTTTTTGAGCAGTGTATATATATAATATATTTATATGTAACAGTTGACTGGTGTACATATTCTACGACCCTTTCTGGTTACAAAATCCAATGACAGGCCGCTTGTTCATTGTGATTTTGTAACCAGTAACGTGCGCGTGCCACATTATTGATCGTATTCTCATCAGCAGTTGTAAGGAGTTGGGCCTCTAGCGCATGTGCAGTGAGAGCCACAAACCTTCACCAGCTGATTATACGTCACCGGAAGTGACGTAGTATACAAATTCCTATGGTAGACGGTTTATTTTAAGACAGTGGCAAAGGTGCCATGCTTAAGTAACTGACCTCTTCAGTATGACACATTGTACTGCCAATTTTTGTCTAAGGAGATTTCATGGCTTTGTGCTGTTAGGAATGTGTGTGGCTGAAACACATTAACTCAATTCTTAGGGCTGTCAGACATTTGGCCATAGTCAAATGTCTGACAGCCCTAGTGTATATAATTATGGCATTCTAAAGAATTCAAATATTTTATTCTTTGTCTCAGTGCTTGATTGACACATAACATTACATCAGCAGATAAAGTAAAATATATCATCAGTACATTTCCTTTATCCCTTAGGGCTAGATTTATCAAGCCCCTGCGGCAGCAAGTTCTCACAAGAACTTGCTCGCCGCGATTTATCAAGCAGCGGTCACCAGACCGCTGCTTCCCTAACATCTTCGCCACATCTATTCTGGCAAAATTCAATCTCCTCGGTCGAGTACGACCGAGGAGATTGACAGCTCCTGCCCGCGCGTGATTGGCTGTGCGCGGGCAGGGGGCGGGATTGCACGCGAGCGCAAAATTGCGCTTGTGTGCAATGTTAATTACCTGCAGGTAATTGCGCCCCGCCACAGGCGAGCTGAGGTATACACGCCCCTGTACGACTCAGGGTTGATAAATCTAGCCCTTAATAGGCAATATTTAGCCCGCTGCAAGATCTGACCTGGAATTTTTTGGTGCAAAGTAAGTGTGTGATGTGTTCGAAAGAATCACACAGACACAAAGGATTTTGTGTGAATATATCGAGATAAGCTAATGGGGTCTGCTCTCCCTGAGACTGGGATGCTTCTGTCTAACTAGGCACATTAACGGCTTGTATGCTGTTGCTTTTAAAGTTTTTTTGAATAAACTACTAACTTTTATGCCGGAACCATGTTTGGATGTCTTTTTCCTTCCTGCAATATAGAGAGATAAGCTAATGGGGTCTGCTCTCCCTGCAAGCTTAGCCCATTTCATTGGTTATGACTTCAATGAACAGAAATCACTATTTCATATACAAAAACTATGCCTAATGGAGCAATTTCTCATATATTTTATGCTCTGCATCTGGTATAACAGGTCATTGAACAAACATTAAGGGGAACCTAATTTTGGAGTGCATTGTCCTTTAAGTTCCTTTTGCTAAAGAGGTTAAAGGGAAAGTATACTCAAGCAATCATCAGATAAGAATTCATTGTATTTTATGCTGATACATAAACGCCCTTTAAAACAGCTGGGATCTATCTCTCACCTCACCTTCCACTGGGAAATTGAGTACCTCTGATGCCTCTCATTTACATGATTTTCTGTAGCCATTGCAGAAGTGTTGACCTGTTATATATAGGTGGACGTTTCAGCAGGAAAAAGCAGCTATTTCAAATGACAAAATAAATGGAAAGGTGCTTTTTTGGTAAAACAATTTAAAAAAAACTCCAGTGATTAAAATCGATCAATGTAAATGCATTAAAGAAAACATTTTTATACCACACTGTCCCTTTATAGACACATTTTGTTTTGCTAAAGCAGAATTAGATGGCAACACATACTAGTCAAATAGACACAATAAAATGCTTTTGTGTTTAAAATATTTACATTTTCTTATGTTTCTAGAAGCTTAAATATATTTTTTTAACACTTGACTAAATGAGGACTATAACGATGAGATCAGATTTCCCTTGTCAGTATTTTTTAATGTCTGAATGTCATTTGCCTTTGTGTATTTCTAGCAAAAGATATCCCATAATCTGCTAAAGAAAGGCTTTAGTCATGTTGCTGCATGAAAATGAGAGATTCATTCAATCAGGGGAAACATTATTTGATATTTGTCTGAGCTTCTATTTCAAAATGATATCTCCTGTTTTCTAACATTTGTGTATTTGATCTTACATGATCCCACCCCAGATGTTCAAACATGGAAAATCATTTATAACAACACACTTTTTATTTTTTGTTGCTATGTGTTGTTAAAGGGACAGTCTACACTAAAATTGTTATTGTTTAAAAAGATAGATAATGCCTTTACTACCCAGTCCCCAGCTTTGCACAAACAACATTGTTCTATTAATATATTTTATAACATTTAAACCTCTAAATGTCTGCCTGTTTCTAAGCCACTACAGACAGCCTCTAATCACATGCTTTTTATTTGCTTTTCACAACAGGAGACTGCTAGTTCATGTGGGCCATATAGATAACATTGTGCTCACGCCCGTGGAGTTGTGGCTGACACTGCACAAATTGGCTAAAATGCAAGTCAATAGATAATAATATAAATAGCCATGTGATCAGGGGGCAGTCAGAAGATGCTTAGATACAAGGTAATCACAGAGGTAAAAAGTATATTAATATAACAGTGTTGGTTATGCACTAGGGAATGGGTAATAAAGGGGTTATCTATTTTTTTTTTAAACAATAACAATTTGTGTCTGTGCATATTCTTCCTTATAGTAGTGTCCCATTAAAGATATTCTAGAATAAAATAAAACATTGAAAGATTGCCTTTTCCCCACTGTGTTTAATCCATGTAAAGGACTTCTTAAAGGGACACTGAACCCAAATTATTTTATGATTCAGATAGAGCATGTAATTTTAAGCAACTTTATAATTTACTCCTATTATCAATTATTCTTTCTTCTCTTTGTATCGTTAATTGAAAAAAACCCCAGGAATGTAAGCATAGGAGCCGGCTCATCTTTTGGTTCAGAACCTGGGTAGCGCTTGTAATGTAGCTACCAATCAGCAAGCGCAAGCACTACCCAGGGTGCTGAACAAAAAAATGGGCCGGCTCATAAGCTTACATTCCCGCTTTTTCAATTAAAGATACCAAGAAAATGAAGAAAAATTTATAATAGGAGTAAATTAGAAAGTATTGTTGATTTAAAGGGACAGTCTACACCTCAGTCATCTTAAAGTCTTACCTTAGATTATGCTACAAATAGCCTCATGCGTCTTTTATATATCATGCAGCAGGGACAGTAAATAAAGTTATTCTAAAATAAATATTGTTTCTGGCCACTTTGAAATGGCTGCCAAACTCAGCCCACTGATGACATCACAATCTGGGCTACATCTAGGCCTTCTGCTGAATAGCATTGACAGTCTGTTGAATCCAACTAGTGAGCCTTTTGTGATTGGACGCCATATGCAGCCCATATCATGATGTCATCAGTGGGCGGAGCTTGGTAGCCATTTCAAAGTGGCCAGAAACAATATTTATGTAAAAAATAAAAATTTTACCATTCCTGCTGCATGATATAGAAAAGGTGCGGGATGCTATTTAAAGCTTAAAGTAATAGTAAATGATGCACATACTACTATGCATAAATCGATACGTTGTCAGTATAAATATGCTAACCGCATACTTTATTTTTTTTAAAAACATCTTTTAGAAATGAAATAATTTACATTTAATCATATGTCAGTCAAATATCCTTCCTTTCGCATTCTGTGAATTATTGGGCTTCAGCGATGTGACATGCAGAGTGGGCTGTACTGCCCTGCACGTCATTATAGGTTCTATCTGTTCCAAAAGATAGCTGCGCTCAAGCGTGTATGGCGCTGTTAGTTTTACATAGCGTTTAGCCTATCAATTGACATGCAATTTGATTGGCTGGTAAAGGAAAGCTGACGGGAAACAAAAAGTACTATCGAGTGGAGCCGGAGTGGGAACGATGCAGAGAACATACTACGGAGTGATATTGTGAATCATAGAAGGTACAAAATAAAAAAATAATGAAACATCAATAATCTTTATTTTGAATCTGCTTTCAATTGGCACTTAGTATTTTATCATGGTTTACCATCACTTTAATCTAAGGTATGTCGTTAAGATGATTGTCCCTTTAACTGTGTTTAAATGGTTATTTTGATTAACTGTTTATATATGTTTCAGAATGTGAATTTTAGAGCTAAACACTCACTTCAGCAATTTGGATTATTTCTGAAGAAAAAAAACAACAACAATCTCTGATCAATAAATACCTTATTATTCATTTGCAAACAATCGTGTGGTAAATAGGGTAAACTTGATTACTAGTCTAGTTCAGTTTGTACACATTATAATAAGTTTTGACTTAGTGCAACTTTATAAGCACAACTGTCATAATCAGATAGAAATAGCCCAGCACTAGATGACATCTGTGTCCATATAAAGTCCCAGCATCCAGACAGCTGTTAGCAGAACATTTGCAGGGATAACACAGATACTTAAATGCATCCTATGAATATTTTGCTTTTCAATTAAATGGAAACTACAAGCATCATATTGCATGCGTTAAGACTATACATTGAAACCACATCCTATGCAATCTGCAACTGATAGTTACAGGTTGGCATCATTATTGCAGAACGTCAGCTACTATTGGCCTGGGTGGATTTCATTTAAATCAAATCTATTTAAATCACTAGTCAGTATGACTCAGTTTAATCAGGGTTTTCTACATAAAGGTTTTATTTTTAGAATAATAACTTTTCAGATTATTTTTCCAGTTATATATCGAAAATCGAATTCTATTTGTTCTCTTGATATCCTTTGTTTAAAAGCATACATTGGTAGGCTCAAGATCACCAATGTACTAATGGGAGCTTGGGAACTAGCTGCTGATTGGTGGCTGCACATATGTGTTCAGCTAGCTCCCAGTAGTGCATTGCTGCTCTTTCAACAAAGGATACCAAAAGAATAAAGCAAATTTCATACTAGAAGTAAATCTGAAATACACAGAATGTATTCAGCAATAAAATGAGCATGCTCAAACTTAATATTTGATAGATTGCATACTTATTTTATCTTATTATACATATATACAGGGAGTGCAGAATTATTAGGCAAATTAGTATTTTGACCACATCATCCTCTTTATGCATGTTGTCTTACTCCAAGCTGTATAGGCTCGAAAGCCTACTACCAATTAAGCATATTAGGTGATGTGCATCTCTGTAATGAGAAGGGGTGTGGTCTAATGACATCAACACCCTATATCAGGTGTGCATAATTATTAGGCAACTTCCTTTCCTTTGGCAAAATGGGTCAAAAGAAGGACTTGACAGGCTCAGAAAAGTAAAAAATAGTGAGATATCTTGCAGAGGGATGCAGCACTCTTAAAATTGCAAAGCTTCTGAAGCGTGATCATCGAACAATCAAGCGTTTCATTCAAAATAGTCAACAGGGTCGCAAGAAGCGTGTGGAAAAACCAAGGCGCAAAATAACTGCCCATGAACTGAGAAAAGTCAAGCGTGCAGCTGCCAAGATGCCACTTGCCACCAGTTTGGCCATATTTCAGAGCTGCAAAATCACTGGAGTGCCCAAAAGCACAAGGTGTGCAATACTCAGAGACATGGCCAAGGTAAGAAAGGCTGAAAGACGACCACCACTGAACAAGACACACAAGCTGAAACGTCAAGACTGGGCCAAGAAATATCTCAAGACTGATTTTTCTAAGGTTTTATGGACTGATGAAATGAGAGTGAGTCTTGATGGGCCAGATGGATGGGCCCGTGGCTGGATTGGTAAAGGGCAGAGAGCTCCAGTCCGACTCAGACGCCAGCAAGGTGGAGGTGGAGTACTGGTTTGGGCTGGCATCATCAAAGATGAGCTTGTGGGGCCTTTTCGGGTTGAGGATGGAGTCAAGCTCAACTCCCAGTCCTACTGCCAGTTTCTGGAAGACACCTTCTTCAAGCAGTGGTACAGGAAGAAGTCTGCATCCTTCAAGAAAAACATGATTTTCATGCAGGACAATGCTCCATCACACGCGTCCAAGTACTCCACAGCGTGGCTGGCAAGAAAGGGTATAAAAGAAGAAAATCTAATGACATGGCCTCCTTGTTCACCTGATCTGAACCGCATTGAGAACCTGTGGTCCATCATCAAATGTGAGATTTACAAGGAGGGAAAACAGTACACCTCTCTGAACAGTGTCTGGGAGGCTGTGGTTGCTGCTGCACGCAATGTTGATGGTGAACAGATCAAAACACTGACAGAATCCATGGATGGCAGGCTTTTGAGTGTCCTTGCAAAGAAAGGTGGCTATATTGGTCACTGATTTGTTTTTGTTTTGTTTTTGAATGTCAGAAATGTTTATTTGTGAATGTTGAGATGTTATATTGGTTTCACTGGTAAAAATAAATAATTGAAATGGGTATATATTTGTTTTTTGTTAGGTTGCCTAATAATTATGCACAGTAATAGTCACCTGCACACATAGATATCCCCCTAAAATAGCTAAAACTAAAAACAAACTAAAAACTACTTCCAAAAATATTCAGCTTTGATATTAATGAGTTTTTTGGGTTCATTGAGAACATGGTTGTTGTTCAATAATAAAATTAATCCTCAAAAATACAACTTGCCTAATAATTCTGCACTCCCTGTATGTATTGTCTACTGATATTCACAGATACCCTGACAGGATACTAAACCCAATTTTTTTTCTGCAATTTTAAGCAACTTTCTAATTTACTCCTATTATCAATTTTTTTCTGTTCTCTTTATTTCATTAGTAAATTTTTATTAGTTTGAGATATCAGGGTACATACATCAAAACACATTAGTTTGCAAAATCCCGCAGAATACAAAATCATATATATATATTACAAACATCCTCAAACACAATTTAAATATTAGTATATTAGAAACAGAATCATTATCATTATGTTAAATTCTGCTTTAACCATCATCTGAACTTTCTATGAAGAGAGAAAAATTGTATTTATTATAAAAAATAAAAAAAAGGGGGGCCATTTATTGGAGCTCTCTACTCTCCCCCCCCCCACCCTCAGCTTACATAGACACCCTCTGAAGTATATCCTCTACATATTTACATGTAGTAAAGGGTGCCAATAATTGGGCCTGTATATTATTTTCATAAGTTTGAATAAAGCTGAGCCATTTTTTACAATACTTTTTAATACTCTGGTCCAATCCATTGATACTATCAAACTGCTCCATTACTACTTGTTTTAACATTAGATTGATCAAGTTATAAATAGTGGGTTCTTTCTTATTCTTCCAATTTTTAAGTATCAAATACCTTCCACCTAGGATTGTGGAATTAATGAAGCGTGTATTAACATATCTAATAGCATCAAAATCAACAAGGAGAAAAATGTGACGTTTCTCTAAATTAACCAAAGTATGAAGCGTTTAGCTCAGCCAGAAACTAATCCGTGACCAAGATTTTTGAATTTTCGGGCAATTCCAAAACATGTGAATTAAGTTGGCATTGAAATTAGAGCAGCGAGGACACTTATTAACTGTAGTCTGAGACTATTTATTTATAGTCGCCGGCGTGACATAGACCCTATTAATTCGCTTGAGATGGCTTTCTTTCCAGCTTGCATTGTTTACTTTACGGATACTTCTAGTCATTTTGTTTTACTATCTATTCCTGGAAGATACACTTGCCATCTTATAACTAAATTTTGTAAATTTAAATTTCCCGAGCAATTTATTAACATTGTATACCAATATTTAAGAGAATGAATACCTGTATTATAAAGAATTAGACCAGAATGTATTCCTGTATGTATCCATATATGATTAGGATTTTTAGTAATTCCATGAAACCAATGACGCACTTGTAGGTACGCATAGAAGTCAGAGTTAAATAGTTTATATTGTAGTCTAAGATCAGCAAAAGATAGACATCTAGAGGAATCCGGCTCTTTAAATTGATATATATATATATATATATATATATATACCGTATTGTTCCGCATATAGGCCGCACTTTTTTCCCTTGATTTGTAGCTTTAAATGTGCAGTGCGGCCTATATGCGGGGTGCGGCATATAATCGGGTGCTTATCGGCAAATTTGTACTTGAGCAGTACAGCCGAACTTCCGGTGCACCCTGTGGCCTTATGGGGATTGTAGTCCGCTGGAGTTGGATAGTTTTGCAACATTTTGCAAAGGCAATTGTTTTGGATAATGAGCAGGACGCTCATATACAGGAGCCGCCACTGTGAAGGTGTGTAATGATGCGGTAATGCTGTGTAATACTGTGCTGAGCACAGTGTAATTTGGATCTTGGGCTTATGAGGGAGGAAGTGAGTGGAGCACACAATGTCCCATATGAGTCCGTTTTGCTACTGATATTGTCAGGTAAGAAAGTGCTTTTATCCCCATCACATCGTACCTGCTAAAAATGTACCAGTACATACAAAATTATTTAATATGTTAAAATAAAAAAAAGGAAAGATGCTGTACTCCTTAGTACTGGTAATTTCAAATGTTAAAAAAAAGCCTTTATTAAGCCATTACAGCTTTAATGGCTAAATAAAGGTTTTTTTGACATTTGAAATTACTGAGGAGTGCAGCATCTTTCCTTGTTTTTCTTTTTTCTATACTCTTGGGGAAGTGTAAAAGTATCCCCTGGGAGCTGAGAACCCTGCATTGGGACTCATTGCTTGCACATTGTGTGTGTTTTCTTTAAAATTTTTATTTCTTCAAAATGGCACCCAAACTTTAAGGGTGCGGCCTATAATCAGATGCGGCCTATAATCAGATGCGGCACAATACGGTATATATATATATTTCAAGCCATTATTAGCAATTTTTAAATATCATGTTGTGCCAGCCCTTAATAAAGTCTGGATTTCCAGCAATTGGTAAACGATTAGAAATCGTAGGATCAACTACTATTGGTCTACATAGAGTCTGCCAAGCTTTAATAATTGAATATATGGATATACATTTCTTCACCTTTATAGGTAGCTTTCTTATATGTTCCTGCAGAGAATATGGAAATATCATACTCTCCTTAGCTATTAGAAAAGCTATATAATTGCCTTCTGTGAGCCAGTCTAGCGCAATTTTCCCAAGACAGATAATATTATAAATATCAAGGGATGGGAGGGAGAAGCTCCCCATACTTTTTGGCTGCATTAGTTTATTTAAAGCTATCTTTTTCCTTCCCTTGCCCCATATAAATAATCTAAATATTTTATGTACAACCATCAAATCTTTTTTATGTTGAAATAATTTTTATTGATTACAATATTGTTAAAACAGGAACAAAATCAATCATATGCACACATTTGTACAGGCTGCATTTTAAAGAACATGTCATAAACCAAAGACAACAAAATTTCTGTTCAAAATAATATACTGATGGCCATGATATTGTGCATCTTTAATCTTTCATAATTTCCTATCAGCCTTGTACTCTTAGTAACATAATGTATTAACTATCCCTAACACTCCCTCCCAACTACCAACCCTCCCCCCTCCAGGTGGTGCCATGTTACCTTAATAAAAGTTAGTAAACCTTACATTATAACTATACCTATAGATATCCTCTACTTCCCCTCTAGGTGTATATCCCTGATCCAAGTCTCCAGACACATTTAGGTCTAATGTCTCCAGCCATCTCCATCTTTGTTGTTATCACCTTTCTACCCTCCTCGCTTAGTACTCTGATCTCAAAATCCAGTAGAACCAGATCTTCTGGAACTGCTCTGGTTGCCCCAGCGACCAAGCAGCTAATTCCGACAGGGTGTATGTATCTGTAATCTTTCCTACCACCTCCTGCCATGATGGCACCCCAACTTTCCAATGTCGAGCTATGCAGATTCTCAAACATGTGCAAAGAATTCTAATAAGCTTATTAATTGTCGAGTTGAATGGTTTTACCCTATCGTGTAGTAAGGCTTGTGATATCGTGAGGGTCACTCTTTCTTCCAACAGTTTGCTTATCAAGTCTGATAGCTTCCCTTATATTGATTGGACTTCATGGCAGTCCCACCACATGTGTCTATATGTACCCCTTTCCTTACATCCCCTGTAGCAGTGGCCACTATGAGCTGAGACAAAATGAGCTGTCCTTTCAGGTGTCAGGTACCATCTAAACATCACCTTGATACAGTTTTCTCTCATATCTGCGCTAATCAAACCCCTATAAGAGTTTAACATCAATTCGCTCCATTCACTTGTCTCCCATCTTTCTGTTGTGTATTTTTCCCATCTCTTTGTCATGGCTAGCTTAGATTCATATTTAGCTTTCTGAATTAAGACGTAAATCCTAGAGATCAGTTTTTCCCCCCTAGTAGGTGCCACTACCATCCTCTCTAGCTCTGTGAGTTGGTTGGACTGTTTATATGGCGTATATGTTGCTATTGCCGAGCTAACCTGCAAGTATATAAACCAATGTAGCGTTTCCGGCTCTGTTTGACCTCTAATTTGGTTAAACGTGAGCATTTTGGAACCAGGTAAAAAGTCGGCCACCCTATACAAACCCTTGTTCGCCCACTTATCTGCTAATCTGCTCAGGTCCTTTGGCAACAAGAACCTAACAGGCCTTAACAATGATTCCGGCCTACATAAGCGCAACCCCTTCGCAATCTTATTCCACAGACGTATTGCTTCTAATGTTATTGGTGACCTATATTCCCCCGATTTGGTGAATGCCTCTGGGTCCCATAAAATATCTGCCGCCTCTATTTGTGGCCACACCAACCCATTGTGTTGTTTACTCAAGATAACCGTCTGTGCCAGCCTGGAGGCCTGGTAATACTCTACTAGATTTGGGACTCCCACACCCCCTACCTGTCTATGCATTTTCAGCAGTTGTGAGGCTATCCTTGTCCTACCTTCCCCACTCAAGAATTTCAAAAGATCAGCCTGTAGGGCTTCTATCTCCGGTAAGGGTATACTAATTGGAATGGCTCTAAATATGTACATTAATCTAGGAAGTACATTCATCTTGATAGACATAAGTCTCCCATACCATGAGAAACCACCTTTCCTCCACTTACTCAAGTCGGTTCTAATCGCGTTATAAACGGGGATAAAATGTAATCTGTATAAGTCCGTCAATTTGTCGCCTATTTTAACTCCTAGATATGTGATATGACCTTTTGCCCAAGAGAATGCAAAATTTTATTTGATCGCTTTCTTAGTGTGTGGGGGCAGTTTAACCGCTAGTGCCTCGCACTTATCGGAGTTTATCTTATAACCCGAAATTTCTGAATAGTCCCCTAAAACTTTATAGAGATGCGGCAATGAACTCATTGGCTTGGTGATTGTCAGCAAGACATCATCTGCGAATAACATAGACTTATACTCCGAAGTCCCTACCTGCACTCCCAATATTTCTTTCGGGCTCCTAATACATGCAGCTAGTGGCTCAATACAGATCGCGAATATTAGTGGTGACAGCGGACAGCCCTGCCTCGTCCCGTTCAGGATGTCTATTTGCCTTGATAAGTATCCCGCCGCTCCCACCACCGCCGTCGGCCTTGAATAAATACTGCCCAACGCCTGTACGAAGGCTCCACTAAATCCCATGACCGATAATACTTTAAACATACATTTCCAGTCTACCCTGTCGAACGCTTTTTCCGCGTCAAGCGACAGGAGTAGAGCTGGTGTCCCCATGGTGATCAAATAATCTAAGAGGGTAAGGGTTCTTCTAACGTTATCGGGCGCCTCCCTATCTTGGACAAACCCCACCTGGTCCTGGTGAATCAGCGAGGGTAAAATCTGCCTCAGTCTGTTTGCCATAATTTTAGCAAAGATTTTTATATCGTGATTGATCAGGGAAATAGGCCTGTAGTTTTGACATAATTTTGCATTCCTCCCACCTTTTGGTATTACAATAATCTTTGCCTGGAGCATTTCCCTAGGTATATCCCAACCCTCCATGATTCCATTACAAAAGTTTGTCAGATGGGGAAGTAATTCTTTCTTAAAGAGTTTGTAGTATTCACCCATCAATCCATCTGATCCCGCTGCTTTGCCTACTTTTAGTTCTTTAATTACCCCTAACACTTACATGCTTGTTATCTTTGAATTAAGGTTCTCTAGGTCCCCAGCTGCAATAGTTTTCAAATCCGCTTTGTCCAAAAACCTAGATATCAGGGTGTCTATATTCCCCTCTGTAACTTTATTCCCATCATATAAATGTTCGTAATATTGGGCAAAACTGTCTGCTATTTCCTGCGGGTTCGAAGTAAGCTCCCCCTTCAATGTAACTAACTTAGGTATAGAGAAGAATTTATTTTTCTCCCTCAGCTTATGTGCCAAATATCTATCCAGCTTATTCGCGTACACGAAATAATGGGCCTTATGTCGCAAAGCTGCTCTAATAGAAGCGTCATTCAAAAGTTTAGCTAGTTCCTTTCTCTTAATAACCAGTGTCTTGTATGTTCTCTCAGATAGTGTGCGTTGATGCTCTTTCTCTAATTGTTCCACCTCCCCTTGCAATGTGTTGACTAGTGCTGTCACTTTCTTATTTTTCATCGCTTTTTCTTTTATCAACAGTCCCCTTATCACAGACTTGTGGGCGGCCCAAGTAATTAATGGATTATCAACTGAACTTACATTGATCTCCCAATATTCGGTTATTGCCATTTGTACTCTGTCATAAATCTCAGGGTCTTTCAGCAAAGTCGGGTTGTATGTCCATGACCGTTGTCTGGAAAAATGTATAAGTCCCGTGAGCTCTAGATAGATGAGCGAATGGTCAGACCATACACATGCCTGGGTGCCCGTTGTCACTACATTTGGTGCTAAGATTTGACTGACATAAATATAGTCGAGTGTTGTGTATGTCTTATGGGCGGGTGAATAGTAGGTGTAATCGTGGTCTGAATTACCCATTACCTCCCATGAGTCTATCAGTCCTTGTTCCTCCAGTGAATGTCGGATTGATTTGACTATACTATTATGTCTGTGTTGTTTGGATGTAATTTTCAAGGTGTCTGTCCCTCCAAAAGAAGACATATTAACATTAAAGTCACCAGCCAGGATTAGCCTGGTCTGTGACCATTGCGTAAGCAAAGCAGATACCTTGGAGAAGAACACGTTCTGCGTTTCATTGGGGGCGTATATATTGCACAGCGTAACCGCTGTGCCCTGGAGCGTGCCCTGAACTATTAGATAGCGTCCCTCTTTATCTCTAATTACCTTCTCCTCCACAAAGTCAAGGGATCTGTGTATCAAAATTGTGACCCCTCTTTTTTTGGTATCAACTGTAGCGTGATAATGTAATGGAAAGTGGTGCGACCATAACTTTGGGATATTTCCCTTCACAAAGTGGGTCTCTTGCAAAAATATTATTTCGGCTTTTATTTTCAAATATTGTGACATGGCAGTTTTTCTTTTAGTGTCTGTATTGAGTCCCCTTACATTGTGTGGCAGGAGTATAAAGTTATGTGCCATTATCGCTCATTCCCTCCTTCATTCTGAGCCCCCATCCTCATCTCTTAAAAGAATATCTAATATGTGTTGGATATTTTGTACCTTGCTATAGCGTAGTGTCTTGTTGTCCCCTCACTGTATGGTACCCCCTGGATAAAAACCTTGTGTAACAAAATGTAAAATAACAAATAAACAATAATTTTCTCAATATTAACTAAACATTGCATCACAATAACTAAAAAGGCAGCATTATTACATCTTCTAATATTCTATATAATGTATAAGACAAGCATATTTGGATAACTGTAAGTACCCCAGTCATTATGGAATAACATTTTTGACATTTTCAACCTTTTGAAAGTCTTGATTTCGTATTGCCTAAATGTCCATATAAGTCTTGTAAAACAGTGTTTTTCAACCAGTGTGCCGTGGCACACTAGTGTGCCGTGAGAGATCCTCAGGTGTGCCACGGCAGACTGACAACAGTGTGACATATTTTTTAAACTTTGCTTGTTTTTTACTCCCAGTGCAGGGGTAGTTTGTAGGAGGCATGGCATAACAGCACAATACATACAGTATGTGTGTGTTTGTGTGTATGTGTATATATATATGCTGTATTAGGCTACAATGTGTGATTTTTTTAAAATTTTGGGATGGTGGTGTGCCACAGGATTTTTTAATGTAAAAAAGTGTGCCACGGCAAAAAAAAGGTTAAAAATCACTGTTGTAAAAGACTCTTAATACCTGCCAAATAACCCCCCCCCCGATATAGTCTCTATAGCGGCTCCTTGACAAATCTATCACATGGCCCCTTACATAGGCCCAAGTTAATAAGTCCTCATCTTGAAAACAAAGTTTGATCTTAACTCTCTAAACTAGAACAACATAAACAACATTAAACTATATCATCTGTCCGATGATCTGTATTGTCTGAAAGGTCCAAGGTTTCAGACCTCCAAACCTCGAAACATTCAAGACCATCTTGGGAGCGCAAATCAGCTCCAAATGTCTCTCTCTTTGTTTGGTCTTTACCTCCGTTTGCTTTCTCTTCATGATATTCTTCAGAAACTTCATGTCTTTCGTCTCTTCTCGGGCATCTTAAACCATCTTTTTTGGAAAGGTGATCTATTCCCCTCTTCTTTTCCTGCAGTTGAGTTTCTTTGTTGAAGAACCGGTAGGTCCAGCTTCAATTTTCTGTAAGTTTCTGGGATTTCTTCCGGGTCCTTAATGGACAGTATCTTGTTTTCCCAATTGATATGCAAAGCAAATGGGAAACCCCATCTGTATGGAATTTGAGCTTTCCTTAGCTGTGACGTAAGAGGCCTAAGAGCACCCCTTCTCTGGTCCTGAGGCATAGATCTTGGAAGAACTGAATTACGTTGCCTTGATGTTTAAATGTAGGATTTCTTTGCGCTGCCAAAATTTCTTCTTTTTCTTGGTATCTAAGCATCCTGATAATGATATCTTGTGGAGGGTCATCTCCTTTAGGTTTAGGCCACAGAGCCCTGTGAGCCCTTTCCATCTGGAATTTATTTACTTTGTCAGATCCCGTTATACTTTGGAATAAGGTAAGTAAATATGTATTCAATTCTTTAGGGGTCACCGATTCTGGCACACCTTTCAGTCGTATATTGCAGAGGCGACTCCGGTTCTCCAAGTCTTCAAGTTTATCGTAGATATTCTCTATGTCTTGCTGTTGGGCATGTGTTTGATTTGTGACTTCATTTAAACCTTCTGCTAAGGTATCCCCATTTTCCTCAAGAGAGTTCACTCTGGACCCTAATTCCCCCATCTCCTGTTTGAGTTCAGCCAGACTACTGGTAACAGTGTTTTGTAGAGTTTCCATTTTTTCCAGGAGTTTCTCAAAGTTTGTGGAAATGTCCTGTTTTGATACCAAATTATCAGGGTCTGCTTTTGTTAATGGCATCTGACTATCCAATTCTGCATGACATCTTGTAGCAGAATACTGCTCCTCATCCGATCGGGGTGATTGTTGCTCTGGGGATTTCTCTCCTCTTTGGGCTTTGAAAAAAAAAGGAGCCGTAGCTTGCTTGCCTGTTGGCGTAGCTTTTACGTTTCGCTTAGAGGCCATGGTAGCAACTTTCTGCTGTTATTTTATTCCCTAATCTTTGTGGCTGTCCGTTGATATGTTTTTTCAGCCGACCGTTACCCCTTTTTGAAGTTTGCAAGACTCTGTGGCCTGTCTGTTTAGGGGGTTATCCCTTCTCAAGATCTTTCCACCTAATGTTTAGTAAACTTGTGCTGATGATACAGACTGTGATCTAATACGCCATGCAGGCTATGTGTATAAAGACCTGCACTGATTTTGCCATCCGGTTCAAGAATCTAGCTTGTTATGTCACCTTTAACATTCTGGCTAGCGTACTGTCTTTCAATCTCTTTTAGCATAAATCTGGGTATCTGTCAGGGACAATCATTTTTATTTCTGCTGAAAGGGAATTTGAGTCTAGGGCCTGTATGTCCATGCATCAGTCTTGTGCTCTATTTTGCAGTACGTTGCTGCGCAGTGTCTTTTTCCCCCTTATGCTCTGGCTTATATATGCCTCTTGTTGCCGTTCTTCTGTGTATTAAAAGCCCTGCCACCCCTCCTGAACAGTAGCCACAGTCATTATCTTGTTCGGTCAGTGTGTATTCAAAAGTTCTGCGGTCTCTGCCGCACCACGTGGGTGTCCGACATGAGAATTCACTTACTGCGTTCTGCAGCTCCGTTTGAGTCACCTCCCTATCAGGCGCATTTGAGTGCTGCTGTGTTCTTTATTTTCTCCCCAGCAGTTACCCCAGACTGTCCGGTCTGCAGTTTAGGGACTGAGGGTCCTACCAGCCACATCTAGCAAGTCATAATATCCGTCTTATGCTTATTGTTGCCCGGAGCTCCACACTTATGCGGCCATTTCTTGGCCTCACCAGACTCCGCCCCCCATCAAATCTTTTTTAAATGGACAGTCTAGTCCAAAAAAAACTTTCATGATTCAGATAGGGCATGTAATTTTAAATAATTTTCCAATTTACTTTTATCATCAATTTTTCTTTGTTCTCTTGGTATTCTTAGTTGAAAGCTTAACCTAGAAGGTTCATATGCTAATTTCTTAGACCTTGAAGGCCGCCTCTTAAAAATGCAGTTTAACAGGTTTTTCACCATTAGAGGGTGTTAGTTCATGTTTTTCATATAGATAACACTGTGCTCATGCACGTGAAGTTACCTGGGAGCCATCACTGATTGGCTAAACTGCAAGTCTGTCAAAATAACTGAAATAAAGGGGCAGTCTGCAGAGGCTTAGATACAAGATAATCACAGAGGTAAAAAATATATAAATATAACTGTGTTGGTTATGCAAAACTAGGGAATGGGTAAAAAAGGGATTATCTATCATTTAAAACAATAACAATTCTAGTGTAGATTGTCCCTTTAAGCATAATAGCCAGTATATTATGTATAAGATACAGAAATTTTGGCATTATTATCATTTTAATAAGATTAATTTTAGCAGTCAAAGATAATGGAAGTTTCAATCAATTCTCAGAATCTTGCTTTATCTTGTTAATAACTGGGGTATAATTGATATCATACCATTGTTGGGGGTTACAGCATATGTTAATGCATAGATATGTAAATTGCACATTAACTTCCTTAAAGGGTGTCTTAATTTTCCTGTGAAAGATCCATAAAAGCTCTGATTTTAATGCATTAGCCTGATATCCGAAAATAGAGCTAAATATTTGAATCATATCTAGTAATGCCGGTAGTTCAGATTTTGCATCCTTAATAATACTAATTTACTCCTATTATCAATTTTTCTTTGTTCTCTTGGTAACTTTATTTGAGAAGCAGGAATGAAAGTTTAGGAGTTGGCCCAGTTTAGGTTCAGCACCTGGGTAGCGTCTGCTGATTGGTGACTAAATGTAACTAGCAATCAGCAAGCGCTATTCAGGGTGCTGACCAAAAATGGGCCAGCTCCTAAAGTTTCATTCCTGCTTTTTCAAATAAAGATACTAAGAGAACGAAGAAAAATTGATAATAGGAGTAAACTAGAAAGATGCTTAAAATTGCATGCTCTATCTGAATCATGAAAGATCCTCAAAGGTGAAAGCCGCCCTGAATCTGTAAGGTGGTGCTTTTGTTTACCTGTTCAGTGGTCTACACAGAGCAAGGATACATGTAAAGAGGGTGGTACAAGAATAAATAAATAAAGGTAGAAACATTCAGAAGAAGATAAGGTCCTCACTTTTATCTACATAGCCCTAATATTTAGCACCTGAAGGAACCTCTCAAAATGTCAACGGCTCAAGCACTATTGCAACTCCTAACTTAGTAGTAACTATTGATAGTTATTTCTATAGGAATCACTATAACAAAACAAAAAAAAGTATTAGTACCCTTTGACTGTCACTACTGTATGCAAATTGATAACTAATCTTTTTTGTACTAAGAGGTCAAAATAGAAAAACAAAGGAAGCAGCCGGAGCACTATGGATTGATGCCTCATGCCATGCTTAGCAACTTGCATCTGGTACTGTTGTGTCATTATCCAGTATCAAATCACAGGTTGCTTTATTCTTTGGCGCCACATTGCGTTTTTCTTGCATACATTTGGCGTGCTTTTTTTCCTTCCATTGCGTTATTATAAGCTCACCCTCCATGCTTGTTTGTTGGGTTACTCTACTAAGTTGTTGTTATTTTGTTGCTAACCTTGGCTCACTCCTAGACCACTCCTGATTGTGTTTTGACCTGTCTCTGTGTTACTAAACCTCTGTATCACCCTGACTACTCTTTAGATCCGGATATGGACTTTGTTAATTCCGGGGTGTTGCAACACATGCCTGTGTGTGACTATTCTTCCTCTCATTGTGAAGCTTTACACCCAGTCTCATATCCATCCAACATGTTGATGATATTGTTTACTACCTAGCCTCTGGGTGGTCATATAATAGCAACAAAAGTAATGCATGGAAGTGCAAATATATTTGAATACTTAAGCAATGGAAAAATATACCTATACAACTGGACATAGGAAATATATACATAACAACAACACCTAACTGCTTATCGGTCAAACCAAATAAGTGAATAAACTTGAATAAAATAAATAAAACATGAGTGCGGATCGAAATATTCCAAAGAGTCCAAAGATCGCAGGTAATATCACAATATCTATTGGAATCACAATATCATATGGCTGTGTTCCTGAAACACAAATTAAACCAAATATGGTGTATTATGGTTAAGAAGCATATGCAGAGTTAGGGGTGGTTACCATTTCATTATTGGACCCAGGCAGTACAACGAGCTCCATTTCTAAAGATGCATAGCTTGAGTTGGCCTGAAACGAGTTAAGTAGCTGTGGTCTTAATAGCGCTGCTACTTAACGTCTCAGATCTGATCAGGATGATTGACAAGCCCTGCTCTTATGTGATTGGTTACCTGAGAGCAGGAGTACGACCGCATGAGCATTTGCGAGCGGGCTTCTGCTATCCCGGGAGTGAACCTTGTCCACTTAGCATTTCAAAAATGGGAGCCAACGATTTGAGCAGACTGAGGCTATATTTTATATTCCTGTTTGTAATAATTAGATCAAAATATTTGCAAATATACATGGGTGGTACAAGTTTCCTGTATCTGTTTTCATTCATCCTCCAGGAATACAAATTATCCTGATAAAATGTAAGCACAGAATTATAGATTAAAACATTGATATATAAAATATAAAGTTTGATACAAGAACCCATAACTGGATTTGATAAGATCAAAACACCTGTAACCATGCATGGATGGTAAGGTCCATTAATCAGGGGTTTCATGCATCCTGTTGTAATATAGATTTAGTTTTGATTTGTTCTCAGATAGTGAACACATTAAAGGAACATGAACATACACAGGGAGCAGGAGAATAGCTTGGACATAGTGCTCTGATTTACCCGATATGACTGGATGGAAGAGGGAAACCCAAGTCTGTACTGGCATGGCTACCTTTCTGGTTATTATATGTTTCAGCTGCAAGCTCAGGATGCATTGATGTGCAAGAATTGCCCTTCTGGTAGATTTGATATGAGAGTTGGAGTTGGCTAAATTATATATAGAGTGGGGTAATTGTCCTCAGAATGATTCAGAATGCCAATAGTGCTTTAGCTCTGAGGTGGTGTAACTACTGACTTACAGAAGCACTCCAGTATCTATAAATTGTTCCCATTGCATGTTAGGTTTTAGCCAATGGGGTAACCAGACCTTTCTTGGCTCCAGGGCAAAGACTGAGGCAGAGCCCCCTATTTCAACATTGCCCTTTTGGTCTGTTTGCAATTAGCAGACGTCGATCTACTTATCTATTAATGTGAGTCACCCCACCCCCTTGTTTATTATGTTTAGGTGCAGCCTTCCTATACAAATATGGTGATGGGGTTTCCTATACAGCAACATTGTGGTAACCATCTTGAAAATCCTGCAACCATACTGTGAAGGAAAATCCATACACTTTGCTTGGTGATGCAGGACCCAGATGTTCCCTCGAGAGATATGAACCCAGTCTCAATTGAGACCCCTGTAATTATGCCCCTCTTTCAGCCAAACTATGTATTTGACTATGCTGATTCATTTGGAAAGAGGAATAGCTTTTTACTAGTGTTTTCATAAAATGCGTTTTGCCTACCGAAGTCTAGTATATTATATGAATATTGGGTTGAGTTCCCATCTTTATTTAATGCCACTGTTTATGTCATATGATTTGTGAGGATCGTTGTATCGTGTTTATCACGTAGAAGTTACAAATATGTTAATCTTCTTCATACCTGCATTAGCCTCCTATTATTATTATTTATTTACTACTAGTTAAGCTATTTTGATTGTACTGGGTTCTTATATATTTCTATTGAGTCTCTTACAATATTTTACTGCATAGCTCCATAAGTTGATGTTTTGTCTTTATTATTATATTGTGTGTGTTATTTCACAAGTGTGTGTGTGTTATTTTATATCACAACTGTGTGTGTGTGTGTTATTTTATATCACAAGTGTGTGTCATTTCACGAGTGTCTGTGTGTCACAAACAGTGTTCCCTCTAAGGCCAGTTTTGTGTGCGACCCAGCAGTGAAACAGTTAATTAGGTAACCACACCCTGCAATTAGCAAACACTGCACAATGCAGATGGCAATGTATGGTTCTCCTGTTAACTGTTTCACTGCTGGGCTGCACACAAAACTGTTCTTAGAGGGAACACTGGTCACAAAGTGTGTGTGCGTCATATCACAAGTGTCTGTGTGTCACAAAGTGTGTGTGCGTCATATCACAAGTGTGTGTGTGTGCGTGTGCCATATCACAAGTGTGTGTGTGTGTCATATCAGAAATGTGTGTGTGTCATATCAGAAATGTGTGTGTGTGTGTGCCATATCACAAGTGTGTGTGTGTGTCATATCAGAAATGTGTGTGTGTCATATCAGAAATGTGTGTGTGTGTCATATCACAAGTGTGTGTGTGTCATTTCAGAAATGTGTGTGTCATATGACAGGTGTGTGTGTGTGCGTCATATCCCAAGTGTGTGTGTGTGTGTCATATCACAAGTGTGTGTGTGCGTCATATAACAAGTGTGAGTGTGCGTGTGCCATATCACAAGTGTGTGTGTGTGTGTGTGTCATATCAGAAATGTGTGTGTGTCATATCACAAGTGTGTGTGTGTCATTTCAGAAATGTGTGTGTGTCATATCACAAGTCTGAGTGTGTCATATCACAAGTGTGTGTGTCATATCACAAGTGTGCACGCTTAATATCAAGTGTGTGTGTCATATCATAAGTGTGTGTGTCATATCAAAAGTGTGTGTGTGTGCACAACATATCACAAATGTGCGTAATATTACAAGTGTGTGTGTGTCATATCAAAAGTATGTTTGCGCAATATCACAAGTGTATGTGTCATATCACAAGTATGTGTGCGGCATATCACAAATGTGTGTGTGTCATATCACAAGTATGTGTGCGTCATATCACAAGTGTGTGTGTGTCACATCACAAGTGTGTGTGTCATATCACAAGTGTGGGTGCTTAATATCACAAGTGTGTGCGTGTAATATCACAAGTGTGTGTGTCATATCAAAAGTGTGTGTGTGTGTGTGTGTGTGTGTGCGACATATCACAAGTGTGCGTAATATTACAAGTGTGTGTCACATCACAAGTGTGTGTGTGTCATATCACAAGTATGTGTGCATCATATTACAAGTGTGTGTGTGTGTGTCATATCACAAGTGTGTGTGTCATATCACAAGTGTGTGTGTGTGTCATATGAGTGTCCTATCACAAGTGTGTGTGTCATATCACAAGTGTGTGTGTGTCATATGATATCACAAGTATGTATGCATCATATTACAAGTGTGTGTGTCATCTCACAAGTGTGTGTGTGTCATATCACAAGTGTGTGTGTGTCATAACGAGTGTCCTATCACAAGTGTGTGGGTGTCATATCACAAGTGTGTAGGAGTAGACAAAGAGTATATTTATGTGCTCGTGTTATGGAAGCTTAGTTTAACCCCTTAATGACCACAGCACTTTTCCATTTTCTGTCCGTTTGGGACCAAGGCTATTTTTACATTTCTGCAGTGTTTGTGTTTAGATGTAATTTTCCCCTTACTCATTTAATGTACCCACACATATTATATACCGTTTTTCTCGCCATTAAATGGACTTTCAAAATATACCATTATTTTCATCATATCTTATAATTTACTATAAAAAAAAATTATAAAATATGAGGAAAAAATGGAAAAACACACACTTTTTCTAACTTTGACCCCCAAAATCTGTTATACATCTACAACCACCAAAAAAAACATATGCTAAATAGTTTCTAAATTTTGTCCTGAGTTTAGAAATACCCAATGTTTACATGTTCTTTGCTTTTTTTGCAAGTTATAGGGCCATAAATACAAGTAGCACTTTGCTATTTCCAAACCACTTTTTTTCAAAATTAGCGATAGTTATATTGGGACACTGATATCTTTCAGGAATCCCTGAATATCCATTGACATGTATATATACGGTATTTTTTTTAGAAGACATCCCAAAGTATTGATCTAGGCCCATTTTGGTATATTTCATGCCACCATTTCACCGCCAAATGCGATCAAATAAAAAAAATTGTTCACTTTTTCACAATTTTTTTCACAAACTTTAGGTTTCTCACTGAAATTATTTACAAAAAACTTATGCAATTATAGCATACATGGTTGTAAATGCTTCTTTGGGATCCCCTTTGTTCATAAATAGCAGACATATATGGCTTTGGTTTTGCTTTTTACTAATTAGAAGGCTGCTAAATGCGACTGCGCACCACACGTGTATTATGCCCAGCAGTGAAGGGGTTAATTAGGGAGCATGTAGGGAGCTTCTAGGGTTAATTTTAGCTTCAGTGTAGTGTAGTAGACAACCCCAAGTATTGATCTAGGCCCATTTTGGTATATTTCATTCCACCATTTCACCGCCAAATGCAATCAAATTAAAAAAAACGCTAAATTTTTCACAATTTTAGGTTTCTCACTGAAATTATTTACAAACAGCTTGTGCAATTATGGCACAAATGGTTGTAAATGCTTCTCTAGGATCCCCTTTGTTCAGAAATAGCAGACATATATGACTTTGGCGTTGCTTTTTGGTAATTAGAAGGCCGCTAAGTGCTGCTGCGCATCACACGTGTATTATGGCTAGCAGTGAAGGGGTTAATTAGGTAGTTTGTAGGGAGCTTGCAGGGTTAATTTTAGCTTTAGTGTAGAGATCAGCCTCCCACCTGACACATCAGACCCCCTGATCCCTCCCAAACAGCTCCCTTCCCTCCCCCACCCCACAATTGTCCCCGCCATCTTAAGTACTGGCAGAAAGTCTGCCAGTACTAAAATAAAAGTTTTTTTTTTTTTAAAAAATAAAATACATTTTTAGCATATTTACATATACTACTTTGTAGGATCCCCCCTTAGCCCCCAACCTCCCTGATCCCCCCAAAAACAGCTCTCTAACCCCCCCCTCTGCCTTATTGGGGGCCATCTTGGGTACTGGCAGCTGTCTGCCAGTACCCAGTTTGCAAGAGAAATGTTTTTTTTTGTTATGTTCTTTTTCTGTAGTGTAGCTTCCCCCCCCCCCCCACAGACCAATCCCCCACCCCCTGACTAATGTATTTTTATATAAATAAATACTATTTTTTAAAACTTTTAATACATCATTTTTCTGTAGTGTAGAGGTTCCCACCCGCTCCCTCCCTGTGCACGCGCCCGCCCTCCCGTGCATGCGCCCGTGCGCGCCTCCGATCCCCCCCGCTCACGATCCCGCCCCCCTACACATCATCAGGGCCATCGATGGCCGCCACCCGCCTCCCGAACCGGCTCCCACCCACCAACGGATTTAGCCGGTGATGTCCGGTGCAGAGAGGGCCACAGAGTGGCTCTCTCTGCACCGGATTGCTAAAAAAGGTTATTGCAGGATGCCTCAATATCGAGGCATCACTGCAATAACCGGAAAGCAACTGGAAGCGAGCAGGATTGCTTCTAGCTGCTTTCCAGACCAAGGACGTACGCCACACGTCCTCGGTCATTAACTGTATTTTTTTTGAGGACGTGTGGCGTACGTCCTTGGTCGTTAAGGGGTTAACTAATTTCTGTTTCAAGCCCGGTTATAATATGCAGCATAATGTAATGGTATAATTGGAGAGCAGGGGCGAAATACAGGGGGTGCAGAGGTCGCAATTGCGACTGGGCCCCCAAGGGTGGGGGCCCAGCTTAAATTTTTGTTATTTTTTTTTTACAATAAAAAACGTTGACCTGCCACTGCCTGCACTGATATCATGTGAGTGTGACGTGATGCTTCACTAGTGTCTCTGACTACAGGGGTTAGTGTTTCTGTTTTACCCATTGGTGTTTGTGTGTGTATGTATGTGTGTATGTATGTGACTGTGTGTGTATTTATGTATGTATGTGTGTGTGTGTATGTTTGTGGAACCAGCAAATTACAGACCTTGTTACTATAGCATGGGGGGGTGGGGGGTAAACAGTGATGTCAGTCTATACAGTACCACTATATACAGTACGAGGGGGCTGCATGTCACAGACTACTGTGGTCACTTTATAAAGTACTGGGGCGGGTAGGGTCAGGCCAGCCATCTCACCGGCAGATTACAGACTGTGTCAAACAGTGTCACTATATACAGTAATAGGGGGTCAGACCATCTCACAGACTGGGTACTTCCTTTTGCAGACGTAATCTGATTCACATTTTTTTTTATATGTATCAAATTCAATTTATTTTTTGGGGGGATGGGGGGGGCCCTTCTTAGATTCTTGCACCTGGGCCCTGTGGTTTTTAGCTACGCCTCTGTTAGAGAGGTTAAACAATCTACTAGAATATCAGTTATTGCAATTTATGATTGTAACCACAAATATTGATTAAGATTTGATGTGTTTAGTTTGTAAATAATGGTTGTTAACTGAATGATATATGTTCAACATTTTTGTACTACCATTTCTTTTTTCTTTTTAAAGGGACAGTCTACAATAGAATTGTTATTGTTTTAAAAGATAGATAATCCCTTTATTACCCATTCCCCAGTTTTGCATAACCAACACAGTTATATTAATATACTTTTTTTTCTCTGTGATTACCTTGTATCTAAGAACCTTCTTCCAGCCCCCTGATCACATGACTGTGACTGTATATTATCTATTGTCTTGCAGTTAGCATTGTTTTGGGCTAAATCTTAAATAACTCCCTGTGCCTGAACACAGTGTTATCTATATGGCCCATGTGTACTTTCAATCTCTTTGTGTTGAAAAGAGATTTAAAAAGCATGTGATAAGAGGCAGCCCTCAAGGGCTTATAAATTAGCATATGAGTCTGCCTTAATTTAGTTTCAACTAAGAATAACAAGAGAAAAAAAGCAAATTTGATGATAAAAGTAAATTGGAAAGTTGATTAAAATTACGAGTCCTATCTGAATAAAGAAAATGTAATTTTGACTAGACTGTCCCTTTAAACCTCAATAAAAATAGAATTGAAAAAAGGACATGAAATGAAAGTCATTTTTTCTAATATATGAATAGTTTATACCAGCAATTAACTACTGAATTGCAAAGATCTACACAGAAAATCAGTTTTAAAAATCCACCAACTGAGGCCTAACACGAGGTGCTCTCAAAATCTGTATGAGACTGCAGTTTGGGCACAATCAGTTTAAAAAGCTCCCACCCCTAGGATGACGATATGTGATTGTCATCCGCACTAACAGAAATGTGTGGAAGACCACTGCGAATCTACATCTGCAGTTAAAGTGTTAAAAGAATTTTTAAATTACTTCTGTTGTCAGTTACTTATTTCTCTTGGTATCCTTTGTTGAAAAGCATAAGTAGGTATGTTCAGGAGCAGAAATGCACTACTGGGTGCTAGCTGCTGATTGCTGGTTACTTACATATGCATCTTGTCCTTAACAGATATGACTTTAACTACACATTTAACCCCTTTGTAGGGGTTAAAAACATAGCTATTTGCACCCAATAGTGCAATAATAAAATGATCTAAATAACATCATTTTCTTTTTGCATGTTATGTCCCTTTAACTGATTTACTTCAAGTTTCAGGGTTTGCACTAACTGGATTGCCAAACGAAACTTCCAAATTGTTACTCCACTTAATAGTTAAAAGTCTTGGAAACATGATTTAGTATAGAGCCCTTGGTAGCGTTTGCTGATTGGTGGATACATTTAGCCACCAATCAGCAAGCGCTATTCAGGTGCTGAACAAAAAATGGGCCGGGTCGTAAGCTTACATTCCTGCTTTTTCAAATAAAGATACCAAGAGAACAAACAAAAATTGATAATAGGAATAAATTACATAATTACTTAAAATTGCATGCTCTATCTGAATCATGAAATAAAATAATTGGGTTCAGTATACCTTTAAATAAACCATATAAAAATGAATATTTACTTTAAACCCACTGCCAATGTATAGCAGATGAACATGATTAGCAGAAAAATATTTGGTGACACTCTGCCTTACAATTACTCAGAATCTAGTAAACAGAACTTTTTGGTGTCAGTTATTATTTTCTACGTATTAAATACAAATAAAAAAAAAATAAGTGAGTCAACTATAAAATAATCATTGGCATCCAAAACATATCACACACCCATAATAATCTCTATTTCTGCCCCTTAAAGGGATAGTCTAGTCAAAATTAAACTTTCATGATTCATATAGAGCAGGCACTGTTAAGCAACTATCTATTTTACTCCTATTATCATTTTTTCTTCATGCTCTTGGTATCTTTTATCAATTTTTCTTCATTCTCTTGGTATCTTGCTGATTAGCAGCTACATTTGGACTCCATTCAGAATGTTCTACCCAGGTGCTAAGCCAGAAATAGGCGGCTCCTAAGCTTGCATTCCTGCTTTTTCAAAAAAAGATAGAAAAAGAGCAAAGAAAAATTGAAAATAGGAGTACATTGCAAAAGTTGCTTACAATTACATGCTCTATCTGAGTCATAAAATGTTAATTTTGACTTGAGTGTCCCTTTAATATTTTTATTCTGACCTGAGGAATATGTTTGTGCTCTAAAAATAAAATATAATGATTTAAATAAAACATGTAATTTGTTTTATTTGTATTCTTGTCTGTGTAATGTGATTTTCTAGCATCTATCTGTACCTACCTGCCCAGTGCTGAGAGGAACTTTAGATAAAACTACTGGGATCTGATACAGGAAATCTGAGCAATAAGTGGAACTCTTTTCATTTCCAGTTTGCAGAGCGGACAGTGAGGGAGGGATAGAGGCGGAGCCTGGTGTTCAAACTGCAGGCAGAGCCCGGAGAGAGTCAGTCAGTTGCCTCAGCACCGAGTGCAGCTGTGACACCGACTACCCGGGCACCTGTCACTGCGTCACTAGTGGGCAGAGGAGGGGCTAAGGACACCTGAGCGTGAGTTGGCTCCGAGTGGGTAGAGAATTTACTGACTACACCTGGCTGTTTGGTGGGCACTGGGCAGATAATCGGCTGAGGAGACCTGCGTTTGTGTCGCACCGGTTGAGGGAATTTGGGGACTGGCACCCTGGATTTAACGCTGAACCCCTGGAGTCACATGCAAGGAGGGGACGAGAATAATTCATCTGAGAGGTAGGAGGAGCCCAAGGTTGTTGTGATGGGGACTGGTGTGCCATGTGTTTGTCATAAAGTGTCACCTGTTGTCACCTCCGCAACCCGCTATTGCTACTTTGTATCTGTCACAGTCACATCCACATACCTGTACTGCTTATCTCTGTCACACACAGTCACCTCCAAACACAGCTGTGATACATTATGTCTGTCACACACACAGTCACCTCCACACACCTGTACTGCTTATGTCTGTCACACACACAGTCACCTCCACACACCTGTACTGCTTATGTCTGTCACACACACAGTCACCTCCCCACACCTGTACTGCTTATGTCTGTCACACACACACAGTCACCTCCACACACACCTGTACTGCTTATGTCTGTCACACACACAGTCACCGCCACACACACCTGTACTGCTTATGTCTGTCACACACACAGTCACCGCCACACACACCTGTACTGCTTATGTCTGTCACACACACACAGTTACCTCCACACACCTCTACTGCCCATGACTGTCAAACACAGTCACCTCCACACACCTATACTGCTTATGTCTTTCACACACAGTCACCTCCACACACACCTGTACTGCTTATGTCTGTCACACACAGTCACCGCCACACACTCCTGTACTGCTTATGTCTGTCACACGCAGTCACCGCCACACACACCTGTACTGCTTATGTCTGTCACCTCCACACAGTCACCTCCACACACACCTGTACTGCTAATCTCTGTCACACACACAGTCACCTCCACACACCTGTACTGCTTATGTCTGTCACACACACAGTCAGCTCCACACACACCTGTACTGCTTATGTCTGTCACACACACAGTCACCTCCACACACACCTGTACTGCTTATGCCTGTCACACACACAGTCACCTCCACACACCTGTGCTGCCCATGACTGTCAAACACAGTCACCTCCACACACCTATACTGCTTATGTCTTTCACACACAGTCACCTCCACACACACCTGTACTGCTTATGTCTGTCACACACAGTCACCGCCACACACACCTGTACTGCTTATGTCTGTCACACACAGTCACCGCCACACACACCTGTACTGCTCATGTCTGTCACACACACAGTCACCTCCACACACACCTGTACTGCTAATCTGTCACACAGTCACCTCCACACACCTGTACTGCTTATGTCTGTCACACACACAGTCACCTCCACACACCTTTACTGCTTAATCTCTGTCACACACAGTCACCTCCACACACCTGTACTGCTTATCTCTGTCACACACACACAGTCACCTCCACACACACCTGTACTGATTATCTCTGTCACACACACACAGTCACCTCCACACACACCTGTACTGCTTATCTCTTTCACACACAGTCACCTCCACACACACCTGTACTGCTTATGTCTTTCACACACAGTCACCTTCACACACACCTGTACTGTTTATGCCTGTCACCTTCACACACACACACACACACACACACACACACATGTACTGCTTATGCCTGTCACACACAGTCACCTTCACACACACACATGTACTGGTTATGTCTGTCACACACAGTCACCTCCACACACGCCTGTGCAACTTTATGTCAATCACACACAGTCACCTCCACACACACCTGTAGTGCCCATGACTGTCAAACACAGTCACCTCCACACACCTATACTGCTTATGTCTTTCACACAGTCACCTTCACACATAATACATGTACTGCTTATGCCTGTCACACACAGTCACCTTCACACACACACACATGTACTGGTTATGTCTGTCACACACAGTCATCTCCACACACACCTGTACTGCTTATGTTTGTCACACACAGTCACCTCCACACACACCTGTGATACATTATGTCTGTCAAACACTACACACACACACACACACACACACACACATACTTTTCTATGCAACAATTTATTTATAATTATGAATCAACCATAAGTATAATTGATGCTCTGTTTTATATCAGATATAGCATAAGCGTTCATTTAAGTATTCACTGTCAAGACTTATGAAAGATTAACTGACATCCATTGCTCGAGAAGATACTTGTATGCAGCATAATCAATTTATGATATCTACTTTATTTTACTCTGGTACATTCATGTATATAATATTATTTGTGTATGTCTAAGAGTTTAAATAAAAACAGAAAGTAATGCCCATGGAAAATGTAACTGTATGAAGATAATAATGTAATGACCAAATAGTGTTTATAATAAAATAGTTTATTATCTGTTATTTACTCCTATAAAATTCTTGCTACACAAGAACG
Organism: Bombina bombina; assembly: GCF_027579735.1. Classification (NCBI taxonomy): domain Eukaryota; kingdom Metazoa; phylum Chordata; class Amphibia; order Anura; family Bombinatoridae; genus Bombina; species Bombina bombina. Next base: position 294,036,165 of record NC_069505.1, on the reverse strand, counting down.
TAATTTGAGTAATACTTCTTGTTTCAGTCAGTAACATAAGCAAAACCCACTCCTGGGAAATGGTAACTTAGGAAAGTTTTCAATTAATGTATTACATTTGGAAACTCCCCTTCTGCTTGTAACAGCCCCATGACTGTAGTCAGTGTGAAATTCTTCATTGAAGTTTACCCAACAACGAAGTAAAACTGGGATATTATATCTGTCCTTGTTTAAAGGGATATTAAACTGTAAACAAGTGCTGTTGTAGCGATATATTTAAAGCAAATATTAGCCTGGAAATAGTATGTGAATATTTTTTTAAATTATATTATTTGTTTAAAGGGATATGAAACCCATCAATTTTCTTTTGTGATTCAGACAAACCATGCACTTTTAAAAAACTGTCCAATTTACTTATATTATCAAATTTGCTTTGTTCCCATGGTATTCTTTGTTGAAAAGCATACCTAGGTAGGCATCTGGAGAACGACATGGCAGGAAATAATGCTGCCATCTAGTGCTCTTGCAAACGGGTAACATACTTGCAAAACTGCTGCCATATAGTGTCCCAGACATGTGCATTCTCCTGAGCTTACATCCCTGCTTTTCAACAAAAGTTACTTAGAGAAAAAAGAATGTTTGATAATAGAAGTAAAATAAAAAGTGTTATCTGAATACAGGAAATAAATAAAAATGGGTTTTATATCCTTTAAATATTGAAGATATAAGTGTAAAGGTGTAGATTACATAACGTAATGTGTGCTGCCATGTTGGAACCTAGGTTTTCCCCTTATCTATGTCTTCTACTATGGACACTCAGCCTCTCTTTTATTGCATGTTTTATATCTGTATGTAATTGTCCTCCGCAGAAGACATATATATATAAGCGGAATCCTAGGTTCCAACATGTTAATAACCATTACTTTATAAAAACTCTGGAACTGTGAAAAACAACAATCTTCCAAATTAAATTACAGGAAAAGGAGACAAAATAAATATTGAAAGTATAATGCAAAGCTTTTTATTACAAATAAGCGGAGCAGATCATTAGACAGGACTGCTTGATTTGAGTTTGCTGTGTGTAACTTTGCTGCTGTTCTGTTAAATAAAAAAAATAACTGGAGTTTCTCCGCTCTGTACATTAGAACCAGCAACAGGAAGCCAGATATGTGAGTGAGTGAAAACCCCTAACTCTGTGTGTGTAATAGGCAGTCAATACATAGGAAAGTTTTCAGCAATTTTAGGGGCTTTAGCAGCAAATCTTGTAATACATGTACAGTAAATGGCAAAGTTTGCCTACACAAACTACTCTACTAACTCTTTGTTTTTGACTACAATGTCCGTTTTAAACATTTTATTTTACAATCTCAAACTATTTAATGTCCCTTTTAAAAGGACATGAAACTCCTCATTTTTCTTTCATGAATCAGATAGAGTATGTCATTTTAAACAACTTTCTAATTTACATCTGATTTAAAAAACAAAGTAGTATTACACATTTTAGGCAAAGCTGCAGCACAAACTGCTGTAACAAACTTTGTGGAATTTGGCTTGGTGATAGACTTCTTGGGATTTAATTTTGATTGTAGCTTTATTTGAGGAAAAACAGAGCAGTAGATCCTCAGCTATAATGATTTTTGTGCATTCATAGTTCGGAACCAGCCTAAACTCTGTAGTCGATATCAGGTCAGTATTACTCTTATATTGACTTCAAGAGTTACTCCATTGAGAAGCTGACATAGTATTTAGAAGTTATTACAAAATGAGGTTTATTTGATTTTTTTGCAAATTATGATGATCTTGTATATTTTTTATTTGTTAAATAGACTGACCATGTAATATTAAAATTATACTAGTATGTATTTTTGGCTCCTAAAAATTATTTTATTTACACTGTAGATGGAGAGTTAGTTATGTTTGTTGATGGTTTCAGCACAAACATCTCTTTTGAAGATCCATTGCATACAGAGCTCATTTGTTAACATGTATCACCTGTGTCTGTGATGGATCAAGGGTTTATTCACAGCGCTTTTAGTTTTTTGTTTTTTGCAAGTCTTTCAGTGATATAATTATAGGGATTTATCCTTACCTAATAGTTTTTATTGTACTTAATATCCAGCTTTTATTTCCAAACATTTTTATTTGTTGTTTACAGACTAAAGCCTGGAATGACTCCTCCAAATAAAGTGGTACATGTCATTTGGTTATTGAAAAACAATTGCAGCAAACAAAATTTGAATTAGTTTTAAAAAAATATTTAGCCACGGCTGATATGCTGTTCTATAGCAAGACATCAGTAAAACGTGTACAGGTGGACGTGTCCATCTGGCAGCAAAAGTGTTAAAGGGACAGTATACAATACATTGTTTTTCCCTTAATGTGTTTCCAATTACTTTTTTTTACCAGCTGCAAAATATAAAATGTATGAGATTTGCTTTATAAGGCTTATTTGTGTATATGAATTAGCTGATTTTGTGTTTTGTTTTGAAGCCACAACCTAATAAAATGGGTTGTACTTGTAAGTAATCAGATCTCATTACTTTATCACATTGTGTACATATAACTGCTTCTTTATCTTATATCTGTCCATAAACCAATCACCAATACTTGGAGAGAACAATGGAAAATTAACATTTTATTACCTTATCTCTTCTATACCCCACTGGGAGTGTAATTTCTTTTACTGGCTGTGTTAACACAGCTTGGCCTCGAGGCCAAAAACTTTCAGGATGGGTGGGGATACCACAGGCTAAATAAACTATTTCAAATGCCAATATAAGGTTAATGGAAATAGTTGTAAACGATTTAATACAATCCAGCAGGTAAAGTGGGTCATTGGGAACAAATTAAAAGGGAGAAATTTTTTGAGTAAACTGTCCCTTTAAATAGGGAAGGCAGCTGATCTTAAAGGCCAAGCACGGCATTTGTTCTCTCCCAAGGTATACAGAGAGATTAGTTGTGCAGCCTTTTAGCTTGTATACTATGCACCAGAATGCTATTTGTAATACTGCTTTTGCAAAGATCATGTCAATTGAATGAAAAGTTTAGAAAAAAAAAAATATATATTTAAAAGCATAGAAGTGTAGAATGGTGACAGAAGTGTATATGTTAATATTTGCGATGTTACAATAACTTTGATAGGCGACTGTTTCTCTGCGCCACACCTCATACATAGCACAGTGTGTGCACCTTTAGCAAGTGAAACCTAATTGCCTTTGTTTAATTTATTTTGTTCATTCATCTGAATAAACTGCCAGAAGGGGAAATAAAATAAGCTACCGTGTTTCAGAAGAGACTGGCAGGACTTATGGATACTGGGTCTCAGAACACACAATATTTGTGTGCCCCAAACAGTGGTTGCAAATACTAAAATAAAAAAAGCACTGATTTATATGTAAATATTTATTTATAAAATATTTTACCAGGAAGGATACATTGAGATTTCTCTCGTTTTCAGGTATGTCCTGGGTCCACAAAACATTGCATTGATACAATAGGGTACAATAAAATTCAAAAACAATAATAATACACAATTGATGCAAAAATTTAACATAGAACAGGTAAGAAATATATAATCAACCATGACAGGTGCATTCTGTTTTGAGATATGTAGAGAGGGATCTCTTAAAGGATATTAGGCTTGGGGAAGTTTTTAAAGTGTGAGGGAGGTCATTCCATAACTGTGGCGCTCTGTAGGAAAAGGAGGATCGAGCTGCTTTCTTTTTGTATTGAGGCAAGCTAAATAATGTGCTGGTACTGGATCGGAGGTTATAGGAGGTGGGAATAGCCGGGGAGAGCATTCTGCTCAGCTAGGGTGGGAGCTTCCCAGAAAGGCTCTTAAACACAAGGCAGGAAAGATGGAGGGTGCGTCTGGATTCCAGCGACAGCCAGTTTAGTTATTTTAGCATGTCACAATGGTGGGTCCTGTAGTTACATTGTAGCACAAAGCGGCAGAATGAGTTATACAATGTATTAAGTTTATTAAGGTGAGTTTGCGGTGCAGGTGCGTATACTACGTCCCCATAATCCACGATAGGCATCAGCATTTGCTGTACAATCTTTTCCTTTACTGTAGGGCTGAGGCAGGATTTGTTTCTGTACAAGGTACCTAATTTTGGATAAAGTTTAGATGCAAGTTTTTCTATGTGGAGGCCAAAATATAGATTAGGGTCTAACAACATACCCAAGTATTTGAAAGAGTGGACTGCGGTAAGCGTGCAATTGGATTGTGTTTTGATGCGTAGATGGGAATTTTGTAATTTTTGTAATTTAGGCCCAGTTCCAAAGATCATTGTGACAGTTTTGTCAGTGTTTAGGAAGAGTTAGTTTTTTGAGATCCACTTTTCTACCTCTGTGAACTGGTCTTGGAGCACTGTTTCAAGTTGCGGCAGATCAGATCTGTTTGCATAGATTACCGTGTTGTCTGCGTACATGTGTACAGTTGAGGATTTGCAGACATTAGGCAGATCATTTATAAATAATGTGAATAGTAGGGGGCTGAGAATAGAAGCTAGGGGAACACCACACGTGACTGGCAGAGGGAGGGAGTCACTGTTAGAGACAGATACATATTGTGATCGATCTGATACATATGATCTAAACCAGGTTGACGGATGATCAGCAATACCAGAGTTTTTAGTTTGAGCAGTAGTATGTCATGGTCCACTGTGTCAAAAGCCTTTGCAAAATCAAGGAAAATATCTCCAGTTAGGTCTCCTTGTTCCATGCCAGTTTGGATGTTGTTGCAAACTTTTAGGAGGGCAGTTGTAGTGGAGTGATTCGGTCGAAAACCTGATTGATCAGGGGTCAGTCAGTTAGAAAGTTGGTAATACTCTCATAATTGCGTATGGACGCATTTTTCTAAGATTTTTGACAATACTGGGAGCAATGATATAGGGCGATAGTTAGAAACCAAGGTTAACTCCCCACTTTTATGAATATATATATATAGATATAGTAATCTGTATTTATTTCCCAATTACAGAGGTACGTTTGCCCATTTTATGCCTTAGAAGCATATGTGAAGCCTCAGGTCAAAAGTATTCCACCTGCAGCCATCTTAAAGGGATTGGAAACACACTAAACTTGCATGAGTCAGATAGAGCAGGTAATTTTAAGACACTTTTAAGTTCACTTCTATTTTCATCTGTGCTTTGTTCTCTTGGTATCCCTTGTTGAAAAATATTATGCTAGTGGGAGATAGCTGCTGATTGGTGCCTGCGCACATTTTTCTCTTGTGATTGGCTAACTAAATGTACTCAGCTAGCTGCAAATGTTCCTTCACCAAATGATAACGAAAACTAAACAAATTTGAAGAGAAGAGAAGTAAATAGGAAAGTTTATTAAAATGTTATGTTCTATTCGAATCACAAATAAACTGTTGGGGTTTCCTGTCCCTTTACTTCCAGCTATATTGGCTGCTGATACTTCAGCCCAGATGCATAAAGATTGGAACCTGCTTTATGCTAGCTTTGTATCCAAACTTATCTTCAGATGTTTAGTAAAACCAAAGCAAAAAACAAACAAAAACTAAAGTACTGTGAGCAGCAGGTGTGCCCTAAATGCTCTAATTGGCCCTGCCCTGCCACATATTGCTCTGCCCCTGAGTTACGATCTGCAAATACAACCTATAATAAAGTTAGTAGGTCTCAGTGGCTGTATTGGATCCTCAAATGATCGTCATATCTTGTTTCAGATCTTTTCCAGATAAGCCCCGCCAAAAAGTTAACCCCCGCCACTATGTTGTGCACATTTCTTAATCACAATACATTATGTCAAACTCAACACAGACTTTACGGCAACAACTCGAGAAGCACACGATCATATTTAGAAAAGAAACTGTCCAAAAAAAATGCGGTCAACTCGGCAACCGATTAACCCATAGGTTGCTAGGGAGAATTGCAACGCTATACCTAGCGATTTTCTGACCTCTTTGCCAACCAGCTGGTTTAACGGGCCCCAGCTGATCGCAATTGTGACAGTTTCTTTTCTAAAAGGAGTAGGGCATTGGCTCGGGTAGCTAGCTACAGGTTATTAGGGATTACAAGCTACACAGACGTGTGTGCAGGTAGCAAACCGAATACAACCCTGAACCCTCCAATAAACACTTCCCACGGCTCTAAAGTCACTGCGTGCGTGCATTAAATTGGTGCTGGCAAAAGTGGCGGGGCTTAACTTTTCGCGCGTGCACTTTTTGCATTAGTGGCGGGGCTTATCTGGAAAAGATCCCTTGTTTCAATAAAGAGTATAAAAAGGAAAAATATAAATCTATTCCTATTTATAACCCAACCCATGTAAGATGCCCAGTTTTCATTTACTATGACTCATGCTTGGCATTATAAAGGTAAGCTGAAAATGCAAATTTTAGGAAACAACAATAAATACATCTACAGGATTATTACATCTATTTTAGACTTTGTACATTTAAACAAACATACAAAAAATATCCCCTAATTTTGTATTCTTTCACATTTGTAATAACCTTGGTATATACTGTAACATTTAGTTTTTTTTTTTATTCATTTCTCAGTCACCGTTTTCTCTTTAACATAATGCACAGTGACTGTTTAGATTAATACAATTATAACTATCTTTTATGCAGATCTTTTGCAATATATTGCTTAAAGGGATGTGAACATCAAAATTAAACTTTCATTGGTCGGAAAGAGATTTAAGGAATTTTACAATTTTCTTCTGTTATCAAATTTACTTTGTTCTCTTGGTATCTTTGTTGTAAAAGCACACTGAGGCAGGCTTAGGAGCAGAAATACAGAACTGGTAGCTAGCTAGTGAATGGTGAGTACTCACATAAGTCTGTTGTCTTTGGCTCACCAGATATGCTGACTTTAAAGGGATACTAAACCCACATTTTTCTTTCATGATTCAGAGCATGCAATTGTAAGCAACTTTCTATTTTACTCCTATTATAATTTTTCTTCGTTCTCTTGCTATCTTTATTTGAAAAAGCAGGAACATAAGCTTAGGAGCCGGCCCATCTTTTGTTCAGAACCCTGGGCAGCGCTTGCTGATTGGTGGATAGATTTAGCCACCAATAAGGAAGTACTACTCAGGTGCTGAACCAAAAATGGGGCCAGCTTCTAAGCTTGCATTCTTGCTTTTCAAATAAAGATAGCAAGATAATGAAGAAAAATTGACAATAGGAGTAAATTAGAAAGTTGCGTGTTCTATCTAAATCATGAAAGACAAAAATGTGGGTTTAGTATCCCTTTAACTATGTGCTTAATCCCTTTGCAAGGGTTAAAAAAATAGTATTGTCCATAACTATGTACATTTTGGAGTAACCACACATGTACCAAGATTAGAATATATTTGAAGAGTTTTGAAGACGGTACCTCAAATATACAGGTATATATTATTGGGATAAACCTGAAATATACAGGTATATATTATTGGGATAAACCTGAAATATACAGTTATATATTATTGGGATAAACCTGAAATATACAGGTATATATTATTGGGATAAACCTGAAATATACAGGTATATATTATTGGGATAAACCTGAAATATACAGGTATATATTATTGGGATAAACCTGAAATATACAGGTATATATTATTGGGATAAACCTGAAATATACAGGTATATATTATTGGGATAAACCTGAAATATACAGGTATATATTATTGGGATAAACCTGACATATACAGGTATATATTATTGGGATAAACCTGAAATATACAGGTATATATTATTGGGATAAACCTGAAATATACAGGTATATATTATTGGGATAAACCTGAAATATACAGGTATATATTATTGGGATAAACCTGAAATATACAGGTATATATTATTGGGATAAACCTGAAATATACAGGTATATATTATTGGGATAAACCTGAAATATACAGGTATATATTATTGGGATAAACCTGACATATACAGGTATATATTATTGGGATAAACCTGACATATACAGGTATATATTATTGGGATAAACCTGACATATACAGGTATATATTATTGGGATAGTACAGAAATATCCAAACTGGACACAATTTATTTGGGTTAGAGAAGTTTATAGATGAAGCTAAGTCACATGTTGCATATGTGAGATAAAGCAGAGACATTTTCTTTGCCACAGTAATAAAGTTAAAAAATACAGCGCAGAACCGCAAGCAGACAATTCCTAAACTGATTGAAGTTGACTCCCTATAATTTGATTTTTAAGATGTTTCACTTAACATCTTGAATCACTGATGAGCAAATTCTTCTCAAACATATGAACCTGGAAACGACTCTCACTTACTGAGGATGGATTTATAGAGCGATATGAAGAATATTTGAAAATGCTGAATGCCAAAAGCAACATTTCATAAACTGCTGTTTTCTGACTCCTAGGATTTAAAGAGACAGTCTAGTCAAAAATAAACTTCAGATAGGGCATGTCATTTTAAACAACTTTCTAATTTACTTTTATCATTAATTTTGCTTTGTTCTCTTGGTATTCTTAGTTGTAAGCTAAACCTAGGTAGACTCAAATGTTAATTTCTTAGCCCTTGAAGGCTGCCTCTTATCTGAATGCATTTGGACAGGTTTTCACAGCTAGAGGACGTTACTTCACGTGTGTCATATAGATAACATTGTGCTCACATCCGTGGAGTTATCTAGGAGTCAGCAATGATTGGCTAAAGTGCAAGTCTGTCCAAAGATCTGAAATAAGGGGTCAGTCTGCAGAAGCTTAGATACAAGGTAATCACAGAGGTAAAAAGTGTATTAATATAACTGTTGGTTATGCAAAACTTGGGAATGGGTAAAAAAGGGATTATCTATCTTTTTAAACAATAAAAATTCTGGTATAGACTGTCCCTTTTAAGGAAAAATTCAAGTAACATTTTAATTCCTATAAAATAGTAATTTAGGCTGAGGAAAAAAAAACATTTCCACTTTTCAAGTAATTTACAAACAAAATGATTCATGATTCAGACGGAGCATGTCATTTTTAGAGACTTTTAAATTTGATTATGTTATCACATTTACTTAGTTTTCTTTGTTGAAAGGCATATGTATAAATGCTCAACAGCAGTGCAGTATTAGAAGCTAGCTGGTGATTGGTGGATATGTACTTTTCTGTCTTGTCATTGGCTCACCAAATGTGGTCAGCTACCCCCCTGTAGTACATTGCTGCTCTGCAGCTGACTGACTATGAGCCAGACTATGAGTGGAGCGCTAACGTTTGTGAGCGATCGATAAGGGGTTTATTGCAGGTGTTTGAGCTCATCGGGTTTACCGCTGATATTATGAGTTGAAAGTAAACACGATCGTTTGAGCGCAATCACAATCTATGCAAGAATGATTAATGCGTCCTTAGATCTCTGGTTAACTGTTTTGCGAAACAAAAAAGTTGCACAAAACGCATCAAAAGTATATTACAAAGCACACTTACACTCATAATAAGACCATGTAATAAAAATGATTATGAAAAAATATTGCATACAAATGTTATAAGGGCTCGAAGATATGTGAAATATTCATATTTTCATGTGGGTTTAGCGCACTTGAGAATATGCGATCGGGTTTGCGCACAAGTGAAAACAGTTTACTTTTCATTGCAGTGCAACCCGACGAGTGCAAAAAGCTGAACTTCTAGTGCAGGTAAAGGGACATTAAACACTAAATCAGTACTACATAGAATGATGAATTCTAAGTAAAGATTAGTTTGAGAATAACATGTAGATGCATGTTTAAAGTTTCATTAGCTGTTTAAATATTGACAAAATAAGTGTAAAGTTTTAGTGTCTATAAAACAATGGGAGCTGCCATGTTGTAACTTAGGTTACCTTCTCTGCTGTGGCCAATTAGGGACAGTTATAAATAGATCACTCAAGTATGCAGCCAATGACTGTGTGGAATATAACAGTGTTCTGCACTTCCATTTCTAACAGTAACTGAAAAGCTCACAATTTCAGAATGGAATTACAGGAAAAGAGGACAAAATAAATAATGAAGTATATTGCAAAGTATATATATAAAATTTCTCTTTTTTTGTTACCATCTCAAAGTGTTTAATTTCCCTTTAACACTCGAGAGAGAGCGTTAAAGGGATTCTAAACCCAAATGTTTTCTTTCGTGATTCAGATAGAGCAGCCAATTTTAAACAATGTTCTAATTTACTCCTATTTCAATTTTTTTCTTCGTTCTCTTGGTATCTTTATTTGAAAAAGCAGGAATGTAAACTTATGAGCCAGCCCATTTTTGATTCAGCAACCTGGGTAGTGCTTGCTGATTGGTGGCTACATCTGGCCCTATGTATTTAATCCCTTTGCAGGGGTTATTTAAATAGTTATATGGAATTAACAGTGAATAATAATCTGTTTTAACATATTATTAGAGAATTTTCTTTTTGCACTTTCATATTCCTTTATGATGTCTGTATAAAAATAAAATCTAATATCAAAAACTGTTCATATCCTGTAGATCAATAGAAGCAAAAACAGCCTTAAATCGATAGTAAACCCCAAAAAATGTATTTTATGATTCAGATAGAACATACAATTTTAAACAACTTTCCAATTTAATTCTATTATCACATTTTCTTCATTCTCTGGTTATCCATTGCTGAAGGGACAGCATTGCACTACTGACAGGAAGCTGAAAATATCTATTTAGCCAATCACAAGAGACAAATGTGTGCAGGCACCAATCAGCAGCAGCTCCCACTAGTGTATGATATGTGCGTATTCATTTTTTAACAAGGGATACTAAGAGAACGTAGCACATTTAAAAATAGAAGTGAAATTAAAAGTGTCTTAAAATGACCTGCTCTATCTGAATCATGCAAGTTTAATTTTGACTTTCCTATCCCTTTAACTTTTAATTGACAGGTTCTGAACTAAAAGAGACATTTTTTAGTTACCTTGAGGCGATGTAATCATAAGGATTCAGTTGTATCATGGTGTGTTATTTGGGTTGCCAGGCAATTGAGCTGTGTTTTAACTTGCACAGAGCACACTACGGTTCTCATGAAGTTTTACTGCTTCAATAAAACCAGTAAAGTGTGGAGATTCTCAATAAAATTATAAACTAGTCATTTCCTATTAGAAAGTTTGATGTTTTTATGCCTGGATGATCTTTTTACATAATATATATAATTTAAAAGGACAAAAAAAGTCAAAAAATACCCTAATGTATTTAACCTCTGAAAAGGGGTTAAACACATACTTAAAATTGCCCCCAGAGCAGCAATGTAATACTGGGAGCTAGCTGAACATATATGGTGAACCAATGACAAAAGACAAATGTGTGTAGCCACCAATCACCAGCTAGCTCACAGTAGTTCATTGCTAAATTTGAGCTTACCTAGGTATGCTTTTCAACGGAGAATATCAAGAAAATAAAGCAAATTTTATAATAGATGTAAATGGAAATGGCGTGCTGTATCTGAATTATTTAAGTTTAATAATTAAGGATAGTTCAGCTCAAAAATCTGTTAACTCAATAGCTAGACATAAAACATTTTTAACTGCAAAATGCATATTGGTTTTCTCCTACATTGGTGTGTCCGGTCCACGGCTTCATCCTTACTTGTGGGAATATTCTCTTCCCCTACAGGAAATGGCAAAGGGAGCACACGGCAAAAGCTGTCCATATAGTCCCCCCTCTGGCTCCGCCCCCCAGTCATTCTCTTTGCCTGCTCTGAACAAGTAGCATCTCCACGGGGATGGTAAAGAGTATGTGGTGTTAGTTGTAGTTTTATTTCTTCTATCAAGAGTTTATTTTAAAATAGTGCCGGTTTGTACTATTTACTCTACAACAGAAAGTGATGAAGATTTCTGTTAAAAGAGGAGTATGATTTTAGCAACAGTAACTAAAATCCATTGCTGTTCCCACGCAAGACTGTTGAAACCAGAGAACTTCAGTTGGGGGGAACAGTTTGCAGACTTTTCTGCTCCAGGTATGACTAGTCTCTTTTCTAACAAGACATAGTAATGCTAGAAGACTGTCATTTTCCCTTATGGGATCGGTAAGCCATTTTCTTAGACTCATAACAGAATGAAGGCTTATAAATGGGCTCTATACTGGTTGACACTATTGTGGGCTAAATCGATTGATTTATATAATATTTATATGACTTTTGGAGTGTTTTGTGACTTTGAAACACTTTTGGGAACGTTTTTATTACGCCTGGCAGTTGTTTAGACACCTAATCTAGTCAGGAAGGCCCCTTCACTCTGGTATGCAGAGGGAGGAGGCCTCATTTTCGCGCCTCAGTTGCGCAGTTACTTTTGGAAGCAGTGCATGCAGCTTCATGTGAGAGGGTCCTGTGGCCATAAAAACGATTTCAAGAAGGCTTATTTCTGTGGTGAATAACCCCCAAGGAAGGTAAAAGCTGCAGCAAAGGCTGTGGCAGGGACTGTAGTGGGTTAAACTGGTAAATTGAACAATTAGCTCCGGTTTGCACATTTAAGGGGTTAGAGACTTGAAATTTGGTGTGCAATACTTTCAAAGCATTAAGACACTAGGGTGCAAATTTTGTAAAGATCGGATATTTCCTTCATAGTTTTTCAAACATTCAGAAATAAAGTGTGTTCTTTTTATTATTTAAAGAGACAGTAACGGTTTTGTTTAAAAACTGTTTTATTGCATTTATAGCCTGCTAAAGTCTGTCTAACATGTCTATACCTTCAGATAGCATATGTTCTGTGTGTATGGAGGCCAAGGTGGTTCCCCCTTTAAATGTATGTTCAAATTGTGCCATGGCGTCCAAACAAAGTAAGGACAGTACTGTCACATTTAATAAGGTTGCCCAAGATGATTCTTCAAATGAAGGTAGTGGGGATAGTTCATCATCCTCTCCTTCTGTGTCAACACCAGTTTGGCCCGCGCAGGCGACACCTAGTACATCTAGCGCGCCAATGCTTGTTACTATGCAGCAATTAACTGCAGTAATGGATAATTCTATAGCAAATCTTTTATCCAAACTGCCAGCATTTCCCAGAAAGCGTGATTGCTCAGTTTTAAATACAGAGGATGAGCAAGTGGGCGCTGACGATAATTTATCTGTTATACCCTCACACCAGTCTGAATTGGCAGTGAGGGAGGGTCTGTCTGAGGGAGAAATTTATGATACAGGAAACGTTTCTCAGCAGGCAGAACCTGATATCGTGGCATTTAAATTTAAGTTAGAACATCTCCGCGCCCTGCTTAAGGAGGTGCTAACTACTCTTGATGATTGTGACTCTTTGGTGATTCCAGAGAAATTGTGCAAAATGGACAAATTCCTAGAGGTCCCTGTGCACGCTGATGCTTTTCCGATACCCAAGAGGGTGGCGGACATAGTGACCAAGGAGTGGGAGAAGCCAGGTATACCTTTTGTACCACCTCCTATATTTAAGAAAATGTTCCCCATTGTCGACCCCAGAAGGGACGCATGGCAAACAGTCCCTAAGGTTGAGGGGGCAGTTTCTACGTTGGCCAAGCGCACAACTATTCCCATTGAGGACAGTTTTGCTTTCAAAGATCCTATGGATAAAAAATTGGAAGGGTTGCTTAAAAAGATATTTGTTCAGCAAGGTTTCCTTCTCCAACCAATTTCGTGCATTATTCCTGTCACCACGGCGGCGTCTTTTTGGTTCGAGGAACTAGAAAATTCGCTCCATAAAGAGACTCCATATGAGGAAGTCATGGACAGAATTCACGCACTAAAGTTGGCTAATTCCTTTATTTTAGCTGCCGCTTTTCAATTGGCTAAATTAGCGGCGAAAAATTCAGGTTTTGCAATAGTGGCGCGCAGAGCGCTTTGGCTAAAATCTTGGTCAGCGGATGTGTCGTCCAAGACAAAACTGCTTAATATTCCTTTCAAAGGTAAGACCCTTTTCGGGCTAGAATTGAAGGAGATTATTTCAGACATCACTGGGGGAAAGGGCCATGCCCTCCCACAGGATAGGCCTTTCAAGGCTAAGAACAAATCTAATTTTCGTTCCTTTCGCAATTTCAGGAACGGACCGTCTCCTAACTCGGCAGCCTCTAGACAAGAGGGTAACGCTTCCCAGCCTACACCAGCATGGAAACCAATGCAAGGCTGGAACAAGGGTAAACAGGCCAAGAAGCCTGCTGCTGCTACCAAGACAGCATGAAGGGGTAGCCCCCGATCCGGGACCGGATCTAGTAGGGGGCAGACTGTCTCTCTTTGCTCAGGCTTGGGCAAGAGATGTTCCAGATCCCTGGGCACTAGAAATAGTCTCTCAGGGGTATCTTCTAGAGTTCAAGGAACTCCCTCCAAGGGGAAGGTTCCACATGTCTCTCTTATCTTCAGACCAGATAAAGAGACAGGCATTCTTACATTTCGTAGGAGACCTATTAAAGATGGGAGTGATACACTCAGTTCCAGCAGCGGAACAAGGTCTGGGTTTTTACTCAAACCTGTTTGTAGTTCCCAAAAAAGAGGGAACTTTCAGGCCAATTCTGGATTTAAAAATCCTAAACAAATTCCTCAGAGTTCCATCATTCAAAATGGAAACCATTCGGACGATCTTACCAACAATCCAGGAAGGTCAATATATGACTACCGTGGCCCAAAAGTGGCCGCTTGGATCATATAGTAGGTCTTCAACTACCATGGTACTTACTGTATAGCATGAGAAAGTAATTGTCATTCAATCATCTGGTTTATTTACTGGACATATGTTTGCAGCTTACTCTGTAATAATCCTCTGTTTTCTTTTATATTGTGTATTGACAATTACTAACTGTTTATTTTGACAAAAAACCTCAATAAAAATTATATTTAAAAAAAAAAAATACATGACTACCGTGGACTTAAAGGATGCGTACCTACATATTCCTATCCACAAAGATCACCATCAGTTCCTAAGGTTCGCCTTTCTGGAAAAACATTACCAGTTCGTGGCTCTTCCATTCGGTTTAGCCACCGCTCCCAGAATTTTCACAAAGGTGCTATGGTCCCTTCTAGCGGTTCTAAGGCCGAGGGGCATTTCTCTTTCACCTTATCTAGACGACATTCTAATCCAAGCGTCGTCTCTTTCCAAAGCAAAGGCTCATACAAACATTGTTTTAGCTTTTCTCAGGTCTCACGGGTGGAAGGTGAACATAGAAAAAAGTTCCCTGTCCCCGTCCACAAGGGTTCCTTTTCTAGGAACAATAATAGATTCTGTAGAAATGAAGATTTTTCTGACAGAGGTCAGAAAGTTAAAGCTTCTAAACGCTTGTCAAGTTCTTCAATCTATTCCTCAGCCTTCCATAGCTCAGTGCATGGAGGTAATAGGTTTAATGGTTGCAGCAATGGACGTGGTTCCTTTTGCTCAAATTCATCTAAGACCATTACAACTGTGCATGCTCAAACAGTGGAATGGGTATTATGCAGACTTGTCTCCTCAGATTCAAGTAGACCAGTTAACCAGAGACTCACTCCGTTGGTGGTTGACTCAAGATCACCTGTCTCAGGGAATGAGTTTCCGCAGACCAGAGTAGGTCATTGTCACGACCGACGTCAGTCTTTTAGGCTGGGGCGCGGTCTGGGACTCCCTGAAAGCTCAGGGTCTATGGTCTCGGGAAGAGTCTCTTCTCCCGATAAACATTCTGGAACTGAGAGCGATATTCAATGCGCTCCTGGCTTGGCCTCAACTAGCGAAGGCCAGATTCATAAGATTTCAGTCGGACAACATGACGACTGTAGCGTACATCAATCATCAGGGGGGAACAAAGAGTTCCTTGGCGATGAGAGAGGTATCCAAGATCATCAAATGGGCGGAGGATCACTCCTGCCATCTATCTGCAATTCACATCCCAGGAGTAGACAACTGGGAGGCGGATTATTTGAGTCATCAGACTTTCCATCCGGGGGAGTGGGAACTCCACCCGGAGGTCTTTGCCCAGTTAACTCAACTATGGGGCATTCCAGACATGGATCTGATGGCGTCTCGTCAGAACTCCAAGGTTCCTCCCTACGGGTCCAGATCCAGGGATCCCAAGGCGACACTAGTGGATGCATTGGTGGCGCCTTGGTCGTTCAACCTAGCTTATGTGTTTCCACCGTTTCCTCTCCTTCCCAGGCTTGTAGCCAGGATCAAACAGGAGAAGGCCTCGGTGATTCTGATAGCTCCTGCGTGGCCACGCAGGACTTGGTATGCAGACCTGGTGAATATGTCATCGGTTCCACCATGGAAGCTACCTTTGAGACAGGATCTTCTAGTACAAGGTCCATTCGAACATCCAAATCTAGTCTCTCTGCAACTGACTGCTTGGAAATTGAACGCTTGATTTTATCTAAGCGTGGGTTTTCAGATTCAGTTATAGATACTCTGGTCCAAGCCAGAAAACCTGTGACTAGGAAAATTTACCATAAGATATGGAAAAAATATATCTGTTGGTGCAAATCCAAGGGATTCTCTTGGAGTAAAATTAATCCTAGGATACTCTCCTTTCTCCAAGAGGGTTTGGATAAAGGGTTGTCAGCGAGTTCTCTAAAAGGACAGATATCTGCTCTGTCTGTTTTGTTGCTCAAACGTCTGGCAGCAGTGCCAGATGTACAGGCATTTGTACAGGCCTTAGTCAGAATCAAGCCTGTCTACAGACCCATGACTCCTCCATGGAGTCTAAACTTAGTTCTTTCAGTTCTTCAAGGGGTTCCGTTTGAACCTTTACAGTCCATAGATATTAAGTTACTATCTTGGAAAGTTCTGTTTTTGGTTGCTATTTCTTCTGCTAGAAGAGTTTCTGAATTGTCTGCTTTGCAGTGTACTTCACCCTATCTGGTATTCCATTCAGATAAGGTTGTTTTGCATACCAAACCTGGTTTTCTTCCAAAAGTGGTTTCCAACAGGAATATTAACCAGGAAATAGTTGTTCCTTCTCTGTGTCCGAATCCAGTTTCGAAGAAGGAACGTTTGTTACACAATTTAGATGTGGTCCGTGCTTTAAAATTCTATTTAGAAGCAACAAAGGATTTCAGACAGACTTCATCCTTGTTTGTCGTTTATTCTGGTAAGAGGAGAGGGCAGAAAGCTACTGCTACCTCTCTTTCTTTTTGGCTAAAAGCATCATCCGATTGGCTTATGAGACTGCCGGACGGCAGCCTCCTGAACGAATTACAGCTCACTCTACTAGAGCTGTGGCTTCCACTTGGGCCTTCAAGAACGAGGCTTCTGTTGATCAGATCTGTAAGGCAGCGACTTGGTCTTCTCTGCATACTTTTGCCAAATTTTACAAATTCGATACTTATGCTTCTTCGGAGGCTATTTTTGTTAGAAAGGTTTTGCAAGCCGTGGTGCCTTCTGTTTAGGTAACCTGACTTGTTCCCTCCCTTCACCCGTGTCCTAAAGCTTTGGTATTGGTTCCCACAAGTAAGGATGAAGCGTGGACCGGACACACCAATGTAGGAGAAAACAGAATTTATGCTTACCTGATAAATTTCTTTCTCCTACGGTGTGTCCGGTCCACGGCCCGCCCTGGCTTTTTAGTCAGGTTTCAAATTTTTTATTTCTGTACACTACAGTCACCACGGCACCCTATGGTTTCTCCTTTTTCTCCTAACCGTCGGTCGAATGACTGGGGGGCGGAGCCAGAGGGGGGACTATATGGACAGCTTTTGCTGTGTGCTCCCTTTGCCATTTCCTGTAGGGGAAGAGAATATTCCCACAAGTAAGGATGAAGCCGTGGACCGGACACACCGTAGGAGAAAGAAATTTATCAGGTAAGCATAAATTCTGTTTTTCTGCTAGAAGATGCTAATGTTCTAGTTTCTTAAATGTAAATAAATAAAATATCCATTAACCCCTTCCCGCTGTTAGGAAGTTCCATGCCGTCATAACTGCGCTGGGCTTTTGCACCCTTAGGATGGCATGGAACTTCCTAGCCTTTTGGTTGTCCTGAAGCCATATGCATCTTGCTAAATGGGATCGCAGGCTGGAGGGCATTCCTAGCGTCATACGCACTACCCCTGACCAGATCCCCTCATTGAAATCACGCGATCGCATGAACGATCACGTGATTTCAAATTTTACTTATTTGTTTACATCAGAACTTTGTTCCGATGTAGACAAATAAGTCTGGCCGGGAAGGGGTTAATGTTATTAAACAGGGACAGTAAAGTAAAAAATAAACTTTGATGATTCAGACTGAGCATGCCATTTTAAATAGATGTGCATTAATGAACTTCGTGGAAGAAGGCGTCGCAAGCCGCAGTCAGATCTTTTTCAGAGCCAAATTTAATCTTGTGAACGGGCAAAAAACACTGAGATCTGGATTTGCACAGATCTCAGTGTTCTGCAGTTTCACAAGAATAAATCCGGCTTCAAATGAGTCTCGTGGGTTTATTGGATGAGTCTGGGTGTCAGATACCAGAGATGGCTCAATATTTTACCTTTCTGAGCTTTAGCAAACCCTTGCTACACACCCCACATTTTTCTTCTGTCTGCAGGTCTAGCATGTACATTTCTGGCTATGAGTGTAAAGGTTTGCGACTTTACCTTACTAAATAATTACTCAACTGAAGCTTTTTCAAAGGGAGAAATCTTTTTAAATTAATATAATTGCTACATATTGCTCACTGGCCCTTTTTAAAGGTAAAATTATAAGAAGCCCCAGGGGAGGGGGGGGGGGGGTTTGGACACATCTGTGTTTGCTAATAACAACTGTTATTTATCTGAGGCTACACTGATGCTCTACCTGTGCTTTAGAGTCCCATTGGGTTGATACAATTGTTCCACCTGTGCGTCTTTAGAAAAGAAAAAAATAATGAGTTATCATTATTTTATTTTTTATTTTTCAGTCTGGTTTATTATCATCATAAGCTCTGTGAAATCTTTGTATTAAATCAGTCACTGTGACTCAGGTTCTTAAAGGGATACAAAACAGTGCTATTTTAATAAAAACAACTACAGTATGTTAAATAAAAGTAAACATAAAAAAAAGATTGTGTTAAAAACAACCCCCCCCCCCCCAGAAAACTTGTTTTTGTGCATAATAAGCACTTATAATGTATCATTGTAACAAATGCCCTCAGGGAAATAAGAGAAACCTTTCACAATATTGCAAAATATTACACTGCGCCCACCCGGTTACTTCATAATGCAAAGTCTGTAGAGAACACTGTATATCTTTATTTGTTGCAGAGCATGTTTGATTGGAAGCTGGACAGATAGCTCAGCATGCTAATGCACTGTGGCTGAGCTCTATAGCAACCTGAGGTTTGATCCCCGGTGAGGTCCACTCAGCCTTTCATCCTTCTGAGGCTGATAAAATGAGCAGCGCCTTGAGACCCTTACGGGTGATTAGCTGCACTTTATAAGTACCCAATACATACATAGATACATTGGGGTATGCAGAATGACCTTATCTAATCAAAGAGACATCAAACTGAATTTATTTATTAAAGTATTGTAACTTTTTACCTCTGAAAATGGTTTTCTCTGTTTCTCTCAGAAAGGTCAGGAGGTGGATTAAGGGAAAGGGCAGAGTCAGTCTGGTCAGGGGCTGGGTCACTTTTGTGTGGGTGGGATCATGAAACCTGGAGTGGTTTTAATGGTTTTGGAGGTCCCAGAGTGAAAGACATAGGGGCATATTTATCAAGCTCCATAAACTGTCCGCCTGGTCTGAGGCGGCAGACAGAAATCAACCCGATCGAATACGATCGGGTTGATTGACACCCCCTGCTAGTGGCCGATTGGCCGCGAATCTGCAGGGGGGCGGTATTGCACCAGCTGTTCGGCATTTATCGATGTGCAGTGGACATGATCCCCTATATCGTATCATGTCCGCTCGCACCATCATAAATAGGCCCCATAGACGTTTTATATGTCCCTAAATTGCTCTGAAAGTCCAAGCTAATGTATTTTTTTTCCCTAACAAAATTATAATTTTTAATTAAATGTTTACTTTTTTTGGTATTTTGTTTTTGTATTTAATTTATTTACAATAATGTGCTTAAAGGGATACTGAACCCTTTTTTTCTTCGTTCATGGTTCAGATAGAGCATGCAATTTTAAGCAACTTTCTAATCTACTCCTATTATCAAATTTTCTTCATTCTCTTGGTATCTTTACTTGAAAAAGCAGGAATATAAGCTTACAAGCCGGGCCCTTTTTGGTTCAGAACCTGGGTAGCGCTTGCTAATTGGTGGCTAACTGTAACTAATCAATCAGCAAGTGCAACCCAGGTGCTAAACCAAAGATGGGCCGTCTCATAAGCTTACATTCCTGTTTTTTCAAATAAAGATACCAAGAGAACAAATAAAATTTGATAATAGGAGTAAATTAGAAAGTTGCTTAAAATTGCATGCTCTATCTGAATCATGAAAGAAAAAAATTGGCTTCAGTGTCCCTTCAAGTATTGCTATATACTATTACTATGTATATAAATACCATAAAATACTTTAGTCCTAGTTTAACTAAACAAAACTACCTTTATCAATTATTTGTGGTCACAAGAGAAGCAACTAGGTGGCTATTTGAAGAACCAGCAAAAAGACTGGAGAGTGGAAAACATGTTACCTTATTTTTAGGGCTGCAACTAACAATTTTGTTTCATAATCGATTAATCAGCCGATTATTTTTTTCGATTATTCGACTAATTGGATTAAAAAGCAAACATTGTTTACTATATTTAAAATAAAATCCACATATTGAGTGTTAAAAATATAAAACTTCAGACTTAAAGGGACAGTATACACTCATTTTCATATAACTGCATGTAATAGACACTACTATAAAGAATAAGATGCACAGATACTGATATAAAAATCCAGTATAAAATGGTTTAAAAACTTACTTAGAAGCTGTCAGTTTGGCTCTGTTGAAAAGGTAGTTGGAAAGCCCACTGCAAGTGGCAAATAAGACACTCCCCCCCCCCCCCCACCTTCTTTTGCATATGAAAAGACCCTTTACACAAACAGGAGCAAGCTGGAGATGGTAGCTGACAGTATTCACATAAAACTTTGGGGCTTGGTTAGGAGTCTGAAAATCAGAGCAATGTTATTTAAAAATAAGCAAAACTATACATTTATTTAAAAAAAAAAACCTTTATGGGCTATATAAATAGATCATCTACAAAACATTTATGCAAAGAAAAAATGAGTGTATAATGTCCCTTTAAATGTTACAACTTTACATTAACACAACTGTTGATCCAACTTTTAAGCAGCAGAACCCATTTTAATAATTAAGTAAGAAAAAAACAAACTGTTTGAAAAGAGGTAGAACTATCACTGTTTATAACATTCTGTTATTCACTCTTTCAGAATTTTTGCATTGAAATGCAAAAATGTCAACATGATCTTTTTGCAAGCTATTTTGCCTGCAGCAGAGAAGAGGCGCTCAGATTGTGTTGAGGTGCCTGAGATACATAAGTAAGGTTTTGCCAATTTCACCAAGGTGGGATATTTATCTTTGTTAACTCTCCACCAATGCAAGGGATGTCTTAACAAAGTAAGCCTGGACTTCATTCTAACATAAAAATATTTTGAATATCTATATGCAATGCTAAATAACCAGCTATAAGGTTAGGGAAAAATATCTAGTCTACACTTAAAATAACAGATATACATTTATAGAGGTTGAATTTGGTACATATTACAATTAATTAAAAATTAAAAAAAAACTAGAAAAGTCAAAAGCGCTAATGACTATATATCAATAACAGGACGAAGCCTTACACATTTTATTTATACAGTACATATAATCAGCAATAGCAAGCGATCCGCTAATAATTGTACAAGCAGATAATAGTGCACATCTATTCAAATAACAAATCCCATCAATCTAGGGCTAGGAGTAAATAACAAGCTCTGCACTATATAATGCAAAGCAAAGTCCCAAATCACCTGATTTAATATAAACAATCCAAATGATGACTCCTATTTTATTTCTGGGTTGCACATAAGACAGGAGTAGTTGTAAACTTCTAATGTCCTGAAAAAGTAAAAAGTAAACGTCTGTAGATGTCCTTTAGGCTAAGGGCAGAACCATAAGACACAATACCATGTGCAGGAGTTCATTGGAGTGAAGCAGCTGGTGTTGTGCACAGACCAACTAATCGATTATGAAATTCGATGACAACTATTTTCATAATCGATTAGTAGCGATTATATCGATTAGTTGTTGCAGCTCTACGTTATTTTTTAACAATTAATTGTATATTTTAAAAGATATTAATATCTGTTATAGTATTAATATATTTGTTAGTTCTGCGGGTTTGGTTTTTAGAGGTTTCTCAACAACCTGAAGTGTATTGAGAGCAAGGGTGGTTCTAAACCATCAAATATTGGGGTGCAATAAGTTAAGCACATAGTTATTTATCTGGGTGCAGGGATACAGGTGGGAGAACTTATTTTATAGGACCTGTTTCTGCCTTTGTATTAAAATAACAGTTATTAACACTATTTGGCTGAGAGGTAACGTTTCCATCTCTTAGCCAATAGCCGTGCGGGAAATATGTTATATTATGCAATTAATTTGTGCTTTAGATAGGTGAAAATGTTATTAAATTACAAAGTATTACACTGCCCCCACTCACTATGGATGTTTGCAGCACTATACAAATAAATAATGAGAATTACAATGCCACCCTGGAAACATTTTCTGTGGCGAACACTGAATATATATTAGGGACTTTTAGCACTTTATGAATTTGGGAAAGTACCAGTGAAAACTCTTTAAAGATTTGAATATTTTATCATTCACATATTTAAGGAAATTTGTTTAGTAACATCTTTTGAATAACAGATTCAAATATATCTGCATTCTCTTCTGCGTTTTTGTAAACCCACAAATAACATGTCATTTCAGCAACTAGTTAGGGCAGCATAATTTCTATGTTTTGAGTGATTGCACATTGAATTAATTATAGTGTTTCCTTTTGTCATTGAAAAATGTTTGTTTACTGTCATCAGCAATAACATAATTCCCAAACCTCATTACTTAACATAAGTTACTTGAAAAGCACGTCAGTGAGCGCAGGGCTAAGATGAATAATGCGTGTAAAAATTCAACAGTGTCACATTACATGATAATTTCAGGATTCACGTGGAATGAAAGTATCACATGCATTGAAGTGGTCTTGTGGTCAGGAATGAACTTGACGTGCCTAACAGCTGACTCATGGTTAGCATGGACACTGGCATTTTACATTCAGAGAAGCAACAGTAAGATTGGCGGTTTCGCCATACGGTTTTGAGGAGGGACAGTAGGTGCATTATATGAAGGTCAGAGGTACTGAGATCATTAGAAAGCCTGTTGTTAATTATTCTTGCACTCTAGTTGTAAGTTAGAAATGCTTTATTAAATAATAAGATATTTGTCATTCTTCTGCATAACGTTATGCTGTTATAAGTGTAATTGTAGCTTTTCCAAAGTCTGCAGGATTTAAAGGGACACTAAACCAAAATTTTTATTTCATGATTCAGATAGAGAATGCAGTTTTAAACAACATTCCAATTTACTTCTATGATATAATTTGCTTAGTTTTTTAGATATCCTTTGTTAAAAAAATATCAATGGACATAGGTGAGCCAATCACACGAGGCATCTATGTGCAGCTACTGAGCCTATCTAGATATGCTTTTAAGCAAAGAATATCAAGAAAATGAAGCAAATTAGATAAGACAAATTAGAAAGTTGTTTAAAATGACATACCCTTTTAAATCATGAAAGAAAAAAATTTGTTTAATGTCCCTCTAAGTGAACCAAAATCTATGTATTGAAGACAGCCTCATGACAGAGTCACTCTTAGCATTTTTGTGGGGCCTCTCAGCCCAGCTTTATTTGCCTCAACATGTATGTCCTATGCCCGTTACGAAATTACACCCCCTGATACCATAATCACTTCTTCATAATCTAAATATAGGATCTACATTGCACTTTCTCATACCCTCACTCATGATGACAAAGCGGGGACCCCAAATTGTGTGCTCCTGGGTGTGTGCCCCTCTCGCCCTACTCAAGGGGCAGGACTACCTCATGGTTTGCTACAGCAATTAATTTAGGGAGAAATATAATGCTCTGAAAGTTAAAGGAATGTTCTAATGCAAATTTTACATGCTCAAATTTGTTAGATCATTAATAATTCTAGATTACTATGTGCTAACCCCCATAATTTTTGTGTTTGATTAGGAGCGTTAAACTCTGGCATCAGTGTAAATGTTTTCTAGTATTGTGTGTGTGTAGTATGTATAGTGTTACATATTATCATTTTTCATGACTTTGGTGTTTCATTTACTAACGGACATTTATTTAAAGGGACAGTATACATCAATTTTCATATACTATAGAATAATATGCACAGATACTGGTCTAAAAATCCAGTATAAAACCTTTTAAAAACTTACTTAGAAGCTCTCTGTTTAGCACTGTTTACTAGATACCCAGGGAAATGGGCTGAGAAAGCAGGAAGAGCAGACCCCCCCCCCATTCCCTGCATATGAAATGACCCATTATACAAACAGGAGCCACAGGTATCTGTAGACATCAGTATATATCTAAAACTTTGGGGCTTGGCTAGGAGTCTGAAAATCAGCACAATGTTATTAAAAAATAAGCAAAACTATATATTTTTACAAAAACACTCCCAGATGGGCTATATAAGTGGATCATCTACAAAACATTAATGCAAAGAAAAATCTAGTGTACAATATTAACTTTTCCCTCTTTATCTTTAAAGTGAATGTCAATTTTCATGTGAAAGTGCCCGTTTTTAAAAAATGAAATATGAAAATTGACATTGCACCGGATTTTAAAAATACCTTTTTCTTCTGAAACGCTGGATAGCCGTTCTGAAACGATGTCCGCCTGCTTCTTTCTGATTTGGTGACTGCAAATATATGCCTCTTGTCATTGGCATACCAATGTGGCCAGCTAGCTCCCAGTAATATATTGCTGCTCCTTTAATAAAGGATAGCAAGAGAATGAAGCAAAATTCAAAACAGAAGTAAATTGGAAAGTTGTTAAAAAATGTATTATCTATCTGAATCATGAAAGAAAAAGTTTGGGATTCTTTAAAACAGAAAAATCTAAACAATTCTTATAGTTTTTTACCATTTATAAGGCATTATACAGTATTATAAAAGCAAATAAATGTAAATCCCAACCAACATTGAAAAAGCCATATTTATAAATACATAGATTTAATATAAGGTGAAGACTCTCAAGTTGATTAATACAAATTACTAATTTTTCAATTAATTTAGTTTGTTCTGTTAACTTTATCAATTATCACAAATTGTGTCATGTTGCTCAATTATTAAAGGGATACTAAACCCATTTTTTTTTTCTTTAATGATTCGGATAGAGCATGCAATTTTAAACAACTGTCTAATTTAATCCTATTCTCAATTTGAATTTGTTCTCTTGGTGTCCTTATTTGAAAAGCAAGAATGAAACCTTTAGGAGCCAGCCCATTTTTTTTGGTTCAGAACCTGCTACGTTTATAAACCATCAAGCGGTACCTAGTTGCTGAACCTAAAATGGGCCGGCTCCTAAGCTATCATTCCTGCTTTTCAAATAAAGATTCCAAGAGAATGAAGAAAATTTGATAATAGGAGTAAATTAGAAAGTTGCTTAAAATTGCATGCTCTATCTGAATCATGAAAAAAAAAAAACCCATTGGGTTTCATATCTCTTTAATGCTTCAAAAGTCATGCTTTTCTGAAACAGTTTTTACAATACTTATTGATAAATATGTACACTAGTCTGCAAAAAAGACTTATTTGTTTTGGAGGCTATTACTGTTAGAGAGAGGCTTCATGACCACTCCTGTTTCCTAACTTTCCCTCACCAACAGTGGGTTAAAGGGACAGTCTAGGCCAAAATAAACTTTCATGATTCAGATAGAGCATGTCATTTTAAACAATTTTCCAATTTACTTTTATCACCAATTTTACTTTGTTCTCCTGGTATTCTTAGTTGAAAGCTTAACCTAGGAGGTTCATATGCTAATTTCTTAGACCTTGAAGCCCACCTCTTTCAGATTGCATTTTAACAGTTTTTCACCACTAGAGGGTGTTAGTTCACATATTTCATATAGATAACACTGTGCTCGTGCACGAGAAGTTATCTGGGAGCAGGCACTGTTTGGCTAAACTGCAAGTCTGTCAAAAGAACTGAAAAAGGGGCAGTTTGCAGAGGCTTAGATACAAGATAATCACAGAGGTTAAAAGTATATTATTATAACTGTGTTGGTTATGCAAAACTGGGAAATGGGTAATAAAGGGATTATCTATCTTTTAAAACAATAACAATTCTGGTGTAGACTGTCCCTTTAAGGCTCCAACACACATTATAACATGGCCACTGCTCCAACTCCCTCTTTCTCTAAATTTAGGTTAAACACTTTGACCTCTAACATTTGCCACTGCTACCTATAATCAACAGTAACTCCTTTACAGATAGTGTGTTATGTGTATATGTTGTGGGATGTAGTGTTTGTTAAGTTTGTTCAGTGTGTTAAAAGCCCCCAACATCTTGGACTACAATTTCCAAAAAAAACTCTGCTGCTAAATGCTTATAATGAGCAGTTTTTGTGACTCCTAAGCTTCTATTGAGCAAACTCTTAAAAATAATTAAGGGCCAAGAGTAGAACTTTAGTAGTCATGAGTCCTGGTTCTTGGAACTTGTCAAATTCAGGGCTAAGCTGTATATTGAGAATGCACTATGATTACCAAACCTAAGAGAGATATTTTTCGGAGTTTTCATCCCTAATTACAGTAGAAATATTCTACAGAAAGTATAGAGATTTTCATACGTTTGATAAAACTCTCTAAATTTTTCATTTTTTTTATAGAGACAAATAACAAGACAACAAACAAGTACATAATTACTCTTGCAATAAAATAAAGTAGAATACAATGGGTGTACAAATCAAGATACATAGAAGAAAGTAGAATCTGCATAAAATTTTAAAACAAAATCCATATCCATATCTATCCATATTTAATCTTACTTATTGTAGTAATTTTCAAAGTAAACAAAGAGTTCTATGATTATAGTCTCCAAGTCACACTTGAGAAGGGAATACTCTCCCTACGGAACCCTACTGACGCTCCTGAAGAGGAACCAGAATCAGAAGGACAAGGTATCTTCCTCCTCTATGTGTTTGTACATTTTGTCCTCCCTCCTACAAGTTTTATATCATTGTTTTATTTAAATGAATTGAATCCATGGACAGCGCTGCGCTATATAAAGTATAATAATAAGAAGAAGAAAAGAGAGACATCACTAATAATTTCCCATCACCCTGTAGGTCCTCCAGGACCTCTATAACTCATGGAAAAGAGCGGTTAAATCAAGGGCAAAAAATAAATACATAAACAAAGTTCTCCTTATGGTGGAGATATTCTAGGTCAGAACTAATCTGTGTCCAAGAAGGTGCTAATGACTATAACCAATTACAAGAAATAGCTCATTTAGTATCAAAAATAGCACAAATGCAAAAGTAACTTTGTGATTTTGGTACTCCACTAATCTGTGTTGGAAAAGGTCAGTTCTTCAAGGTCAATGTTCCTATGGGAGGTTCAGAACATAGGATTTGGTCTTGGAGTAATTAAGTTTATAGTTGCTCAATTTGCCAAATCTAAAGAATAGAGTGCCTGTGAGTTGTTTCTTCTGTGAAGAATGCTCCTTGGTCACCGTATTAAGCAAACTAACTCTGTGTGCTAATAAGGACATGGGGTCTGCAATCTTGCTGTGTCTGAAAAAAATATTAGAGATATTAAAGGGACAGTATACACTCATTTTCATATATCTGCATGTAATAGACACTACTATAAAGAATAATATGCACAGATACTGATATAAAAATCCAGTATAAAACTGTTTAAAAACTTACTTAGAAGCTGTCAGTTTGGCTCTGTTGAAAAGGTAGCTGGAAAGCCCACTGCAAGTGACAAATAAGACCCTCCCCCCTCCCCCTTCTTTTGCATATGAAAAGACCCTTTATACAAACAGGAGCAAGCTGGAGTAGGTAGTCGAGCGTATTCACATAAAACTTTGGGGCTTGGTTAGGAGTCTGAAAATCAGAGCAATGTTATTTAAAAATAAGCAAAACTATACATTAATTTAAAAAAAAAACTTTATGGGCTATATAAATAGATTATCTACAAAACATTTATGCAAAGAAAAAATGAGTGTATAATGTCCCTTTAAGGAGATAACCTCTAGTATTATCCAACAATGACATTTGACATCTGAGTGTTATAAAGATATGGAGGAGCAATTCCAGCCACTGCTCCGAAAGCTTAGTATAAGCAGCACTTTTTATAAGTATTGGCCTATAGTTTTGTATCCTTACTAGGTTTGGGTATTCCTTTCATTGATGCATCTAAAAAATATTTAGGGAATGACTTATACCTAAAAACGTTTAGGGAAAGACCATCAACAAAATGGTTTGAAGATTAGGAAAAACATTCTGGGGGAAAAAATCCCCCCTCCCCCCCTCAAAAAACCCATCTGGATCAGGCTTGAGAGTCTTAACCAGTGTCTCAAACTCACCAACTGTAAATGGGGTTTAAAAAGTCAGCCATTTTAACCTATGTAACCTGTGGGAGATCAAGATGATCCAGACATGTCTGAATATTTGTTACTAAAAGAAGAAGAGCAGGGCTAAAGTTTTTAACATTATATAGAGAGCTTTATTAAGAGGCAAAAGCGTCACCTATTTCTTTTGAACTCTACCTTGTGAGTAGAGGAGATCCTTGAAAGGCCTGCAATGCTGCAGGTTGTCAGATTTATTGCTTTGTCATAAAATATCTTTCATCTAAAGTATCTGTAAACATTTTCAGTTCTCTCAAGCTCCATAGCTTGAAGATCTTTCTGTAGGTCATCAATATTATTAATAAGATCAAGGGATGGTACTATCTTGTTAAAGGGACATTTAAACTGATGAGTACAGTTAAAGTAGTCATGATCAGACCAGAAGCATAGAGAAATATTATTTTGTTTAACCAGGTCTAGCGTTTCTGCCGAGCAGAAAATGTAATCTAGCCTGGAGTACATTTTATGTGGGTGGGAGCCAGCCCGTTTTTGGTTCAGTACCCTGGGTAGCACTTGCTGATTGGTGTCTGCATTTATCCACTAATCGGCAAGCGCTACTCAAGTGCAGAACCAAAGATGGGCCAGCACGTAACCTTACATTCCTGCTTTTCAAATAAAGATACCAAGAGAATGAAGAAAAATTGATAATGGGAGTAAATTAGAAAGTTGCTTAAAATTGCATGCTCTATTTGAATTATGAAAGAAAACATTTGGATTCAGTATCCCTTTAACGTTGTTCCCTTATTTTAAAGGGACACATTAAAGTTAAAATAAACTTTTATGATTCAGATAGAGCAGCAGTTTTAAGGTACTTTCCAATTTCCTTCCATTATCAAATTTTGCACAGACTTTTTCTATTTACACTTTTTGGGGAACAAAGATCCTACTGAGCATGTGCACAATCTCACAGGGTATACGTATTCTAGTCTGTGATTGGCTGATGTCTGTCACATGATACAGGGGGCTGGAAAATGGGAGTATAAATAAATTTGTCAGAAAAAAACCTACTGCTTATTTCAAACTCAAAGTAGGTGTTATTGTATTGTCTTTTTATAATGCACTTGTTAATTTTGCAATTCTACTGCATTGAGTGGTCCTTTTAATTACTGAATCCAGTTGGTAAAGCTCTGCATTTAATACTGGGCACCGCCATCTTGTAGGTCACGTATTGTTGCATCATGTGACAGAAGCGGTGCACTTTCACAGATCTGTTTCTTTGACAGCTGTACCTTTAACTTCAGCTTATATTTTTTTAAAAGGGACATATCAAATCTATTTTCTGTTTTTCTTTCATTTTATCTATCTCTGTATGTTATAACCAAGAAAAATAAAATAAATTCAAAATTTGCGTAAACAAGACATGTATACTTTAAATCAGTGATTTTTAACCTTTTTTTTGCCGTGGCACACTTTTTTACATTAAAAAATCCTGTGGCACACCACCATCCCAAAATTTAAAAAAAAAATCACACATTGTAGCCTAATACAGCATATATATATATATATATATATATATATATATATATATATATATATATATATATATACACATACACACAAACACACACATACCGTATGTATTATGCTGTTATGCCATGCCTCCTACAAACTACCCCTTCACTGGGAGTAAAAAACAAGCAAAGTTTAAAAAATATGTCACACTGTTGTCAGTCTGCCATGGCACACCTGAGGATCTCTCACGGCACACTAGTGTGCCACGGCACACTGGTTGAAAAACACTGCTTTAAATGACTCACTAAAATGCAGTACTCAAAAGGAAATAGAAGTGATGTATTTAACTTTACTGTACCTTTATAAAGAAAGCTACAAAAGGAAAAAACTAAAATGCATGGTGAGCAGTAGTAGTATTGTTGTTGTTAAAGTGATACTAAACCCATATTTTTTTTTCTCTCTAATGATTCCGATAGAGCATGCAATTTTACAAAACTTTCTAATTTACTCTTATTTTTTTCTTAATTCTTTTGCTATCTTTATTTAAAAAGCAGGAAATGTAAAGCTTAGGAGCTGGCCCATTTTTGGTTCAGAACCTGGGTTATGCTTGATTATTGGTGGCTAAATGTAGGCTAAATGTAGCCACCAATAAGCAAGCACTATTCATGTTGCTGAACATAAAAGGGCCGGCTCCTAATCTTTACATTACTGCCTTTTAAATAAAGATAGCAAGAGAATGAAGACAAATTGATAATAGGAATAAATTAGAAAGTTGCTTAAAATTGCTGCTCTATCTGAATCAAAGAAAATATTTGGGTTTAGTATCCCTTTAATGCATTACTCCAATATCCCCATCAAATAAAGAACTCTTGTTTACTGTGGAAATATCAAATACATGTGGGGGACCTATCACTCAATTAAAGGGATATTAAACAGTCTGTTTCATTGTTGTAATAAAAAAGCACTTATCAGTGCAATGTGTATTATTCATCATTTTAAAATTATTTTACTTTTTCTTTCTTTTTTTTTTTACCTTAATGTGTGCAGTGTCCATTACTTTTGGTCACAGCCCTACAAGGGGATTGTGTTCTCTACAGGAAGGCTTATCTAGCTTGATGCAAAACATCTTCTAGAATAGCTTGAGCCTGTTTACTGTTCAGATAATGCTATAGAGTCAGTAAGTCTGTTTTGCTCATGTTCAGGAGAGGCAGAATGCAACGTAAAGGGACATGAAACCCATTTTTTCTTTCTTTCATGATTTAGACAGAGCATACAATTTTAATCAACTTTCCAATTTACTTCCATTATTTAATTTGCTTCCTTCTCTTGTTGGGCTCCATTACATATAGAGCGTCGCCCGCAAAAGCCGGTGACGCCAGATTTTGTGCGATTTTGGTATCGCATATACGGCGTAGCATACAAGTTATGCCCGTATATTTCACCCGTCGCTCGCAATTTTTACTCCCATAAACTAACATGGGACCGCGTCGTAAATCGGTATCCAATATCCAGCGCAAGGCCTTTCGTGGCGAAAATGGAAAAATCTTACTCCATTTTTACCTCGTCATAAAAGGCAGCAGTAGCAGGCCTTGCGCTGAGTATGAGAGCACCGTAACTCCATAAAATGCCTCCAAAAATAAACTAACACCTAACGCATGCGCGATGTCTATCTACCTGTCAACCGCAATCCCCCACCGCAATAACTAATAAAGTCTATTAACCCCTAAACTGCCATAGCCCACACCGCAATAAACCTATTCTAGTATTAACCCCTAAACTGTCATAGCCTATTAAATTTATTAACCCCTAATCTGCCGCCGTCGCCGCCACTATAATAAAGTTATTAACCCCTAAACCTAAGTCTAACCCTAACCCTAACACCACCCTAACTTAAATATTATTTCAATAAATCTAAATAATATTACTATTATTAACTAAATGATTCCTATTTAAAACTAAATACTTAGCTATAAAATAAACCCTAAGAGAGCTACAATATAATTAATAATTACATTGTAGCTATTTTAGGATTTATTTTTATTTTACAGGCAACTTTGTATTTATTTTAACTAGGTACAATAGCTATTAAATAGTTAATAACTATTTAATAGCTACCTAGTTAAAATAACTACAAATTTACCTGTAAAATAAAACCTAACCTAAGTTACAATTACGCCTAACACTACACTATCATTAAATGAATTAAATAAATTAACTACAATTACCTAAAATTAAATACAATTAAATAAAATAAACTATAATGCAAAAAACAAACACTAAATTACAGAAAATAAAAAAAAAATTACAAGAAGTTTAAACTAATTACACCTAATCTAAACCCCCTAATAAAATAAGAAATCCCCCCAAAATAATAAAATTCCCTACCCTAAAAAGGTCTTTTTGCGGGGCATTGCCCCAAAGTAATCAGCGCTTTTACTTGTAAAAAAAGAAATACAACCCCCCCAACATTAAAACCCACCACCCACACCCAACCTTACTCTAAAACCCACCACCCACACCCAACCTTACTCTAAAACCCACCCAATCCCCCCCTTAAAAAAACCTAACACTACCCCCTTGAAGATCACCCTACCTTGAGCCGTCTTCACCCAGCTGGGCAGAAGTCCTCCAGCCGGGCAGAAGAGGTCCTCCAGCCGGGCAGAAGTCTTCATCCAAGCGGCATCTTCTATCTTCTTCCATCTGACGAGGAGCGGCTCCATCTTGAAGACATCCGACGCGGAGCATCCATCCCTACCTTAATTCCGATTGGCTGATAGAATCCTATCAGCTAATCAGAATTCAAGGGACGCCATCTTGGATGACGTCATTTAAAGGAACCTTTATTCGTTGGGTAGTCGTCGGTCTGGATGGATGCTCCGCGTCGGATGTCTTCAAGATGGAGCCTCTCCTCGTCGGATGGAAGAAGATAGAAGATGCCGCTTGGATGAAGACTTCTGCCCAGCTGGAGGACCTCTTCTGCCCGGATCAGATGAACACTTCTGCCCGGCTGGAGGACCACTTGTGCCCGGATCGGATGAAGACTTCTGCCCGGCTGGAGGACCACTTGTGCCCGGATCAGATGAAGACTTCTGCCCGGCTGGGTGAAGACGGCTCAAGGTAGGGTGATCTTTAAGGGGGTAGTGTTAGTTTTTTTTAAAGGGGGGATTGGGTGGGTTTTAGAGTAAGGTTGGGTGGTGGGTTTTAATGTGGGGGGGTTGTATTTCTTTTTTTACAGGTAAAAGAGCTGATTACTTTCGGGCAATGCCCCGCAAAAAGCCCTTTTAAGGGCTATTTGTAATTTAGTATAGGGTAGGGAATTTTTTTTATTTTGGGGGAATTTTTTATTTTATTAGGGGGCTTAGATTAGGTGTAATTAGTTTGAACTTCTTGTAATTTTTTTTATTTTTTGTAATTTAGTGTTTGTTTTTTTGTACTATAGTTTATTTCTCCTACATTGGTGTGTCCAGTCCACGGCTTCATCCTTACTTGTGGGATATTCTCATTCCCTACAGGAAATGGCAAAGAGAGCACACAGCAAAGCTGTCCATATAGCCCCCCCTCTGGCTCCGCCCCCCAGTCATTCTCTTTGCCGCTCTGAACAAGTAGCATCTCCACGGGAATGGTAAAGAGTATGTGGTGTTAGTTGTAGTTTTTATTTCTTCTATCAAGAGTTTGTTATTTTAAAATAGTGCCGGTTTGTACTTTTTACTCTACAACAGAAAGTGATGAAGATTTCTGTTAAAAGAGGAGTATGATTTTAGCACCAGTAACTAAAATCCATTGCTTTTCCCACGCAGGACTGTTGAAACCAGAGAACTTCAGTTGGGGGGAACAGTTTGCAGGCTTATCTGCTTCAGGTATGATCAGTCACTTTTCTAACAAGACCTAGTACTGCCAGTTTTTCCCTTATGGGATAGGTAAGCCATTTTCTTAGACTCAGTTACAGAATTAGGGCTTATATCTTGGGCTCTATGCTGGGTGACACTATTGTGGGCTAAATCGATTGATTTTTATCATGTTTATTTGACATTTGGAGTGTTTGACAAACTTTGAAACACTTTTGGGGACGTTTATTTGCGCCTGGCAGTTATTTAGACGCCTAATCTTGTCAGAAAGGCCCCTTCACTCTGGAATGCAGAGGGAGGAGGCCTCATTTTCGCGCCTCAGTTGCGCAGTTTCTTTCTCTAGGCAGTGCATGCAGCTTCACGTGAGGAGGTCCAGTGGCTTAGAAAAGGACTCAGAGAGGCTCATTTCTGTTGTTAATAACCCCTAAGGAAGGTAAAAGCTGCAGCAAGGTCTGTGGCAGGGTCTGTAGTGTATTTTAACCGGTCAATTGGGATTTTTAACTCCGGTTTGGTCATTTAAGGGTTAAGAGACTTGAAATTTGGTGTGCATTAAGACACTGGGGTATAAATTTCATAAAGATCGGATATTTCCTTCATGTTTTTTCGATCATTCAGAAATAAAGTGTGCTCTTTTTATTATTTAAAGAGACAGTAACGGTTTTGTTTAAAATTGTTTTTATTGCATTAAAAACCTGCCTAAGTCTGTTTAACATGTCTGTACCTTCAGATAGCCTATGTTCTGTGTGTATAGAGGCCAAGGTGGTTCCCCCATTAAATGTATGTGCGAATTGTGCCATGGCGTCCAAACAGAGTAAGGACAGTACTGTCACATTTAATAATGTTGCCCAAGATGATTCTTTAAATGAAGGTAGTGGGGATAGTTCATCATCCTCTCATTCTGTGTCAACACCAGCTTTGCCCGCGCAGGCGACTCCTAGTACATCTAGTGCGCCAATGCTTGTTACTATGCAGCAATTAACAGCAGTAATGGATAATTCTCTAGCAGCTCTTTTATCCAAATTGCCAACATGTCCTAGAAAGCGTGATTGCTCAGTTTTACATACAGAGGATGAGCAAGTAGGCGCTGACGATAATTTATCTATTCCCTCACATCAATCTGAGTTGGCAGTGAGGGAGGGTCTGTCTGAGGGAGAAATTTCTGATTCGGGAAAAGTTTCTCAGCAGGCAGAACCTGATATTGTGGCATTTAAATTTAAGCTAGAACATCTCCGCGCTCTGCTTAAGGAGGTGCTAGCTACCCTTGATGATTGTGATACTTTGGTGATTCCAGAGAAGTTGTGCAAAATGGACAAATTCTTAGAGATCCCAGTGCACGCTGACGCTTTTCCGATACCCAAGAGGGTGGCGGACATAGTGACTAAGGAGTGGGAGAAGCCAGGCGTACCTTTTGTTCCCCCTCCTATATTTAAGAAAATGTTCCCCATTGTCGACCCTAGAAGGGATGCATAGCAAACGGTCCCTAAGGTAGAGGGGGCAGTTTCAACATTAGCTAAGCGCACAACTATTCCTATAGAAGACAGTTGTGCTTTCAAAGATCCTATGGATAAAAAATTGGAAGGATTGCTTAAAAAGATTTTTGTTCAGCAAGGTTTCCTTCTGCAACCAATTTCGTGCATTATTCCTGTCACCACGGCGGCGTCTTTTTGGTTCGATGAACTAGAAAATTCGCTCCAAAAGGAGTCTCCATATGATGAGGTCATGGACAGAATTCACGCACTAAAGTTGGCTAATTCCTTTATTTTGGATGCCGCTTTTCAATTGGCTAAATTAGCGGCGAAAAATTCAGGTTTTGCAATAGTGGCGCGCAGGGCGCTTTGGCTAAAATCTTGGTCGGCAAATGTGTTGTCTAAAACAAAATTGCTTAATATTCCTTTCAAAGGTAAGACCCTTTTCGGGCCAGAATTGAAGGAGATTATTTCAGACATCACTGGGGGAAAGGGCCATGCCCTCCCACAGGATAGGCCTTTCAAAGCTAAGAATAAGTCTAATTTTCGTTCCTTTCGCAATTTCAGGAACGGACCGGCTTCTAACTCTACAGCCTCTAGACAAGAGGGTAACACTTCCCAGCCTAAACCAGCATGGAAACCATTGCAAGGCTGGAACAAGGGAAAACAGGCCAAGAAGCCTGCTGCTGCTACCAAGACAGCATGAAGGGGTAGCCCCCGATCCGGGACCGGATCTAGTAGGGGGCAGCTTTTCTCTCTTTGCTCAGGCTTGGGCAAGAGATGTCCCGGACCCCTGGGCACTAGAAATTGTCTCTCAGGGGTATCTTCTAGAGTTCAAGGAACTTCCTCCAAGGGGAAGGTTCCACATGTCTCGCTTATCTTTAGACCAGATAAAGAGACAGGCATTCTTACATTGCGTAGGAGACCTATTAAAGATGGGAGTGATACACCCAGTTCCAACAGCGGAACAAGGTCTGGGTTTTTACTCAAACATGTTTGTAGTTCCCAAAAAAGAAGGAACTTTCAGACCAATTCTGGATTTAAAAATTCTAAACAAATTCCTCAGAGTTCCATCATTCAAGATGGAAACCATTCGGACGATTTTACCAACGATCCAGGAGGGTCAATATATGACTACCGTGGACCTAAAGGATGCATACCTGCATATTCCTATCCACAAAGATCATCATCAGTTCCTGAGGTTCGCCTTTCTGGACAAACATTACCAGTTCGTGGCTCTTCCGTTTGGTTTAGCCACTGCTCCCAGAATTTTCACAAAGGTGCTAGGGTCCCTTCTAGCGGTCCTAAGGCCGAGGGGCATTGCAGTAGCGCCTTACCTAGACGACATTCTAATTCAAGCGTCGTCCCTTCCAAAGCAAGGGCTCATACAGACATTGTCTTAGCCTTTCTCAGATCTCACGGGTGGAAGGTGAACATAGAAAAGAGTTCCCTGTTTCCGTCCACAAGGGTTCCCTTTCTGGGAACAATAATAGACTCTGTAGAAATGAAGATTTTTCTGACAGAGGTCAGAAAGTTAAAGCTTCTAAACGCTTGTCGAGTTCTTCAATCTATTCCTCAGCCCTCCATAGCTCAGTGCATGGAGGTAATAGGACTAATGGTTGCGGCAATGGACGTGGTTCCTTTTGCTCGAATTCATTTAAGACCATTGCAACTGTGCATGCTCAAACAGTGGAATGGGGATTATGCAGACTTGTCTCCTCAGATTCAAGTGGACCAGATAACCAGAGACTCACTCCTCTGGTGGTTGGCTCAGGATCACCTGTCTCAGGGAATGAGTTTCCGCAGACCAGAGTGGATCATTGTCACAACCGACGCCAGTCTCTTAGGCTGGGGCGCAGTCTGGGGCTCCCTGAAAGCTCAGGGTCTATGGTCTCGGGAAGAGTCTCTTCTCCCGATAAACATTTTGGAACTGAGAGCGATATTCAATGCGCTCCTGGCTTGGCCTCAACTAGCGAAGGCCAGGTTCATAAGATTTCAGTCGGACAACATAACGACTGTAGCGTACATCAATCATCAGGGAGGAACAAAGAGTTCCCTGGCGATGAGAGAGGTATCCAGGATCATCAAATGGGCGGAGGATCACTCCTGCCATCTATCTGCAATCCACATCCCAGGAGTAGACAACTGGGAGGCGGATTATTTGAGTCGTCAGACTTTTCATCCGGGGGAGTGGGAACTTCACCCGGAGGTCTTTGCCCAGTTAACTCAACTATGGGGCATTCCGGATATGGATCTGATGGCGTCTCGTCAGAACTCCAAGGTTCCTCGCTACAGGTCCAGATCCAGGGATCCCAAGGCGACACTAGTAGATGCATTGGTAGCGCCTTGGTCGTTCAACCTAGCTTATGTGTTTCCACCGTTCCCTCTCCTTCCCAGGCTTGTAGCCAGGATCAAACAGGAGAAGGCCTCAGTGATTCTAATAGCTCCTGCATGGCCACGCAGGACTTGGTATGCAGACCCGGTGAATATGTCATCGGCTCCACCATGGAAGCTACCGTTGAGGCAGGACCTTCTAGTACAAGGTCCATTCGAACATCCAAATCTAGTTTCTCTGCATCTCACTGCTTGGAAATTGAACACTTGATTCTATCTAAGCGTGGGTTTTCAGATTCAGTTATAGATACTCTGGTTCAGGCCAGAAAACCGGTAACTAGGAAAATTTACCATAAGATATGGCATAAATATATCTGTTGGTGCGAAACCAAGGGTTACTCTTGGAGTAAAATTAGAATTCCTAGGATACTTTCCTTTCTCCAAGAGGGTTTGGATAAAGGTTTGTCAGCTAGTTCTCTAAAAGGACAGATATCTGCTCTGTCTGTCTTGTTCCACAAACGTTTGGCAGCCGTGCCAGATGTACAGGCGTTTGTACAGGCATTAGTTAGAATCAAGCCTGTCTACAGACCTATGACTCCTCCATGGAGTCTAAATTTAGTTCTTTCAGTTCTTCAAGGGGTTCCGTTTGAACCTTTGCATTCCATAGATATTAAATTACTATCTTGGAAAGTTCTGTTTTTGGTTGCTATTTCTTCTGCTAGCAGAGTTTCCTAATTGTCTGCTTTGCAGTGTACTTCACCCTATCTGGTATTCCATACAGATAAGGTAGTTTTACGTACCAAGCCTGGTTTTCTTCCAAAGGTGGTTTCCAACAGGAATATTAACCAGGAAATAGTTGTTCCTTCTCTGTGTCCGAATCCAGTTTCGAAGAAGGAACGTTTGTTGCATAACCTGGATGTGGTTCGTGCTTTAAAATTCTATTTAGAAGCAACAAAGGATTTCAGACAGACATCATCCTTGTTTGTCGTTTATTCTGGTAAGAGGAGAGGTCAGAAAGCTACTGCTACCTCTCTTTCCTTTTGGCTAAAAAGCATCATCCGATTAGCTTATGAGACTGCCGGACGGCAGCCTCCTGAACGAATTACAGCTCACTCTACTAGAGCTGTGGCTTCCACATGGGCCTTCAAGAATGAGGCTTCTGTTGAACAGATCTGTAAGGCAGCAACTTGGTCTTCTCTGCATACTTTTGCCAAATTTTACAAATTCGATACTTATGCTTCTTCGGAGGCTGTTTTTGGGAGAAAGGTTTTGCAAGCTGTGGTGCCTTCCGTTTAGGTTACCTGACTTGTTCCCTCCCTTCATCCGTGTCCTAAAGCTTTGGTATTGGTTCCCACAAGTAAGGATGAAGCCGTGGACCGGACACACCAATGTAGGAGAAAACAGAATTTATGTTTACCTGATAAATTTCTTTCTCCTACGGTGTGTCCGGTCCACGGCCCGCCCTGGCTTTTAGTCAGGTTTAAAATTTTTATTTTTCTATACACTACAGTCACCACGGCACCTTATAGTTTCTCCTTTTTTCTCCTAACCGTCGGTCGAATGACTGGGGGGCGGAGCCAGAGGGGGGGCTATATGGACAGCTTTGCTGTGTGCTCTCTTTGCCATTTCCTGTAGGGAATGAGAATATCCCACAAGTAAGGATGAAGCCGTGGACCGGACACACC
Source organism: Bombina bombina (assembly GCF_027579735.1). Classification (NCBI taxonomy): domain Eukaryota; kingdom Metazoa; phylum Chordata; class Amphibia; order Anura; family Bombinatoridae; genus Bombina; species Bombina bombina. The sequence goes on along the minus strand of NC_069505.1, from coordinate 293,996,904 downwards.
GTAGGAGAAAGAAATTTATCAGGTAAACATAAATTCTGTTTTTATTTAATTGTATTTAATTTTAGATAATTGTAGTTAATTTATTGAATTAATTTAATGATAGTGTAGTGTTAGGTGTAATTGTAACTTAGGTTAGGTTTTATTTTACAGGTACATTTGTAGTTATTTTAACTAGGTAGCTATTAAATAGTTATTAACTATTTAATAGCTATTGTACCTAGTTAAAATAAATACAAAGTTGCCTGTAAAATAAAAATAAATCCTAAAATAGCTACAATGTAATTATTAATTATATTGTAGCTATCTTAGGGTTTATTTTATAGGTGAGTATTTAATTTTAAATAGGAATAATTTAGTTAATAATATTAATTTTATTTAGATTTATTTAAATAATATTTAAGTTGGGGGGGGGTTAGGGTTAGACTTAGGTTTAGGGGTTAATAACTTTATTATAGTGGCGGCGGCAGATTAGGGGTTAATAGATTTAATAAGCTATGTGGGCTATGGCGGTTTAGGGGTTAATACTAGAATAGGTTAATTGCGTTGTGGGCTATGGCGGTTTAGGGGTTAATAATTTAGTTATTACTTGCGGTGTGGGCTATGGCGGTTTAGGGGTTAATAATTTAGTTATTACTTGCGGTGTGGGCTATGGCGGTTTAGGGGTTAATAATTAGGCTTATTGTGTTGTGGGGGGTTGTCGGTCTTTGGGTTAATACATTTATTATTAGTAATGAGAGGGGGGGATTGTGGATATAGGGGTTTTACGTGTCAGGCTTATTTTTGGGAGGCAGGTTAGACTGTTACTGGAGATTTGATATTTCCTTTACTTTTCTTAGGCGCCGGCAGATTCTAAAGTGCCGTAAGTCACTAGCGACTCCAGAAATTTGTATTTATGCTTATTTCTGGACATCGCTAGTTTATCAGACTTACGGCACTTTATGAACTGCCGGCGGGGTATATGTAATACCCCGATGTGCGAGGTGAAATTACGGGCGGCACAGGTTCCCACGCTTGCGCCGAAACCTGCTCCGTATATTTGATTGCGCTCGTTATCCTCAGGAGCAGCAAATAACCTAGGTTCTAGCTGCTGACTGGTGGCTGCATATATATTCCGATTGTTATTGGCTCACCCATGTGTTCAGTTAGAAACTAGTAGTGCATTGCTGCTCCTTCAACAAATGATACCAAGAGAATGAAGTAAATTGGATAATAGTAGTAAACTAGAAAGTTGTTTAAAATTGTTTGTTCTACCTAAATCGTGAAAGAAAATTTTGGGGTTTAATGTCCCTTTAAGTTAAAAAAAATATCTCCTCTTTTATCTCCCTGAGGGCCTAGGGGCTACAATGAGAATTTTGCAAGAAAACACGTTAGTTGCTTTTTATATTTACTTTGATTTAACATATTTGTTTTTACTAAATAAGTACTGTTCCATGTCCCTTTAAATGTGTTTATAATAAATCTCACGTATTTTTCCTTTATATAACATTATATGAACTCATCACTATTAGAAGATTATGTTTTGTATGCATCAGTTCTTTCTGGAGTAATTATTGCAAATTAAATTGTGAAATATTTTATACAGAAAATGGCAAATGTGATGTTTGGGGGGAAAAGTGGATATGAAACCCAAAACTTGTCTTTCATGGTTCAGATAGAGCATGCGATTTTAAATAACTTTTAAATTTACTTCTATCATCTATTTTTCTTTGCTTTCTTAGTATCTTTAGTTGAAAAGCAGGGATGTAAGCTTTTTTGCTGGCCCATTTCTGGAGCACTATATAGCAGCAGTTTTGCAAGCTATCTATTTGCAAGAGCACTAGATGGCAGCACTATTTTGTGCCATATAGTGCTCCAGATGCCTACCTAGGTATCTCTTCAACACAGAATATCATGGGAACCAAGCAAATTTGATTATAGAAGTAAATTGGAAACTTTTTTTAAAATTGTAAGCTCTGTCTGAATCACATTTTTTTTTTTTTTCGGTTTCATATAATTAAAGAACCAGTAAATACAATAGATGTACATAATCAACAAATGCATGATAATAAGACAATGCAATAGCACTGTCTAAACTTCAAATGAGTAGTTTGACAAATTACAAAGTTATGTCTATTTCCACTCCTCCTGTATCATGTGACAGCCATTAGCCAATCACAAATGCATATAGTATATTCTGTGAATTGTTGCACATGCTCAGTAGGAGCTGGTGACTTAAAAAGTCTAAATATAAAAAGACTGTGCACATTTTGTTAATGGAAGCAAATTGGAAAGATGTTTAAAATTGCCTGCTCTATCTAAATCATGAAAGTTTAATTTTGACTTTAGAGTCCCTTTAAGCTTATTTTTTTTATACAAACCATTTGTAAAACACTTGCACTATCTGCAGACTGGACAAACACACTAAGGAAATAGCTTAAAATAGCAGAAATGTTTAATAACTGTTTTATGTGCCAATACAACATGAGTACAAATGGGTTAGCATTTTGAGGATATCTGATTCAGTGGGTTTTACGGAAAAAAAAAACAATTTTAAATTGTTAAAATAACTAATAATGTTTAATCTACTAACAATGCAAAATGGTGCCATTGCATTTCCCCAGACACGTTAATCAGTTTGCTTGAAGTATATATTACTGTGTACCTAACCTTGCACAAAATGTATCCGGTTTTGTCTGTCGACAGAACTTTGTATGGTTTTACTGCAATTGATAAGCCACAAAAAACATGTTGGTAATTTGTTTTTATTCTTTGTAAATAGATATTGTGGCGGTAACATTGTTTTGACCAGTAAAGGGGCATGAATGTCAAAAATAAACTTTCCATCTAAAGGGGAGGAGAGTCCACGGCTTCATTCATTACTGTTGGGAATTATGAACCTGGCCACCAGGAGGAGGCAAAGACACCTCAGCCAAAGGCTTAAATACCTCCCCCACTTCCCTTATCCCCCAGTCATTCTTTGCCTTTCGTCACAATCATGATTATTAGGGTCCGCCTTTTCCCTCCCGGTTTCATTCAGTGTCCTCTAGAGCTTGGGTATATGTTTTCCCAACAGTAATGAATGAAGCCGTGGACTCTCCCCCCCCTTTAGATGGAAAACATAAATTATGCTTACCTGATAATTTCATTTCCATCGAGGGGAGGAGAGTCCGGGGCTCCCACCCATATCTCCGATGGGCGGTCCTAAATTTAATTAATCTTCTGGCACCATTTATACCCTGATATTTCTGCTACTGTTCTTTGTTCCCTCGGCAGAATGACTGGGGGATGAGGGAAGTGGGGGAGGTATTTAAGCCTTTGGCTGGGGTGTCTTTGCCTCCTCCTGTTGGCCAGGTTAATAATTCCCAACAGTAACGAATGAAGCCGTGGACTCTCCTCTCCTCGCTGGAAATGAAATCATCAGGTAAGCATAATTTTATGTTTTTATCATTCAGATAGAGCAGGGTTCTTTAACCTTTTTTTTCCAAGACACAGTGCTGGAACCCTATTTTTGTGAACTTTATTCCTAATTGTAGTCAAACTTAGCGCTAGATTACAAGTGAGGTGCAAACGGTTTCCGTGTATAACTTGTTATATCATTGCACTGATATAACAAGTTGAGCGAAATCTCGATTTTCCTAGCGCAAATTTACGTTTCAATCCTTACCGCGATCTCAGAACTGTGGTTACTTGTTTTCAGAAACAAAAAAATTGCACAAAACACTTCAAAAATACATTGCAAAGTACACTTAAATTAACACTGTCTAATAAAAATTATTTAAAGAAAATATTGCACAAAACAGTTATAAGGGCTCAAAAATATGAGATCTCGGGTGTTAGAGAAAAAAAAAAGTCAGGCAAATTGCTAAATATGTATTTGTATGTATGTGTGTGTGTATATATATATTTATAGGTGTATATATGTATTTACAGTCTTATATACACATATAAAAACATTAATATATATGCACACATTATAGCCCTTTGCCATTAAAGGGACATTAAACCCCAAATTTTTCTTTCGTGATTTAGATAGAGCATACAATTTTAAATAACTTTCTAATTTACTTCTATTATCTAATTTACTTCATTCTCTTGATATTCTTTCCTGAAAATCATATCTAGATAGGCTCAGTAGCTGCTGATTGGTGGCTGCACATAGATGCCTCGTGTGTTTGGCTGACCCATGTACATTGCTATTTCTTCAACAAAGGATATCTAAAGAATGAAGCAAATTAGATAATAGAAGTAAATTGGAAAGTTGTTTAAAATTGTATTATCTGTCTGAATCACAAAATAAAATTTTGGGGTTTAATGTCCCTTTAAGCAGATAAAAATATGATAAAACATATTTTTGCAATTTTTATAATAATAAATATTTTAACTATGTATTTACAGTAAATATTTCTCATTTGCTAATGTGAATATGCTATCTTGTTTGCGCGATCTTGGTTGTTAGTTTTTTCTTCCACTTTTTTTTTCTCCATGGATTTCTATAGGGGAACACATGCACGCGCACACTAAAACTTAAATTAGGTTTTTCTCGCTATTCGGGTTACCACTAGCACAAAATATTTTTTTTAACTTGTAATACAAATGCAACCAGACTAGCGCATAAAGCTTAAAGGAACATGAAACCCAAATTTTTTCTTTCATGATTTAGAAAGAGCATACAATTATAAACAACTTTCTAATTTACTTCTATTATCTATTTTGCTTCATTCTCTTGATATTCTTTGCTGAAAAGCATATCTAGATATGCTTAGTAGCTGCTGATTGGTAGCTGCACATAGATGCCTGTAATTGGTTCACCGTGTGCATTGCTATTTCTTCATTAAAGTATATCTAAAGAATAAAGCAAATTAGGTAATAGAAGTAAATTGGAATGTTGTTTAAAATTATATTCTCTACCTTAATCATGAAAGAAAATGTTTGGGTATAGTGTCCCTTTAACTCTAGCGGAGTTTTCTTTCAACAATTTTTTTCTCTCCATTGACTTCTATGGGCCATGCGACAATGCAATGGTGTTTGCGCGATCTCGGGTGTTAATTTTTTTTCCACTTTTTTTTTCTCCCTTGATTTATATGGGGGAAGACATGCACACACAACCGAAAACGAAAGTTCGGTTTTCCGCGCTATTCGGGTTACTATTAAGAACACAAACTGCACTATTTGCACTTTGTGATAAGTGCTCATATCTTGTGAGTATTCTGCATATCAAGGGGGGAACTATCACTTAAGGGGCCATACCCTTAGTTACTAGGCCATTGGAGTGCCTTCTTTTTCTTCTTTTCTCTGTCTCCAGATTTTTTCCATTGTTGAAGAGCTGACCGTGGCATAATATCCTACCCTCTGGAATTATCACCTGCCTAAGGAGTGGCGCCTCTGTAATTCTCTCAAACATTGTTGACGGTGGGACTGAGTATTTTATTTTTTATTTTTCACAGAATACAGTTAAAGGGACAGTATACACTCCTTTTCATATAACTGCATGTAATAGACACTACTATAAAGAATAAGATGCACAGGTACTGATATAAAAATCCATAAAACTGTTTAAAAACTTACATAAAAGCTCTCAGTTTAGCGCTGATGAAAAGGTAGCTGGAAAGCCCACTGCAAGCAGGAAATAAGACACTCCCCCCCCCCTTCTTTTGCATATGAAAAGACCCTTTACACAAACAGGAGCAAGCTGGAGAAGGTATCTGATGGTATTCTCATAAAACTTTGGGGCTTGGTTAGGAGTCTGAAAATCAGCGCAATGTTAAAAATAAGCAAAACTATACATATAAAAAAAAAAAAATCTTTATGGGCTATATAAATAGATCATCTACAAAACATTTATGCAAAGAAAAAATGAGTGTATAATGTCCCTTTAATGCACTTCCCTCTAACTATAGGTGCCGCCATTTTGGAAACTAGGTTACGCTGCAGATATTTGAAGGAGAGTTGCTGCACATGTGCAAACACAGCAACATGGGAAGACTGTGAGAGCTAGATTTCAACATGACTAGAGGGAAGCGGGAATAACCTTAAAGATACATTAAAGGGACATGAAACACAACATTTTTTCTTTTGTGATTTAGGTAGAACATACATTTTTAAACAACTTTTCAGTTTACTTCTATTATCAAATGTCTATTATCATGTCCTTCATTCTCTTTGTATCATTTGTTGAAGGAGCCACCAATCAGCAGTTAGAACCTAGGTTCTTTGCTGCTCCTGAGCTTTCCTAGATAAACCTTTCAGCTAAGGATAACAAGAGAAGTAAGCAAATTAGATAATATAAGTAAATTGGAAAGTTGTTTAAAATTGTATGCTTTGTCTAACTCACGAATGTCTAAATATGACATTACTGTCCTTTGGTTATAAAATTAATTTAGTGTTTAATTCCTATTAAAAGTGAATTTTCATGAATGAAAGCCCTGTTTTTAAAAATACTATTAAAAACAGGGGCAATTTCATTCATGAAAGTTTACATAGCAGCTGTTTTTTTAAAATACTTACCTTTTATTCCTAGCAAGCATGGAACACCGGAGCAGCAATTCCCCCGCCCCCAGGTTGTCTCTTCCTACATCAGAAATGACTAATTCCTCCAATAACGGCTTCTCCCCCCAGAGCAATCATTGCCTGAGGCCATTCCGTGATTGGAGGAAGCCGGATTAGTCATTTCTGAGGAGGACCTGGCGTGGGGGAATCGCTGCTCCGGTGTTTCGCGCTTGCAAGGAAGAAAAGGTAAGTATTTTACTTTCATGAATGAAAGTGCCCCTGTTTATAATAGTATTTTTAAAAACAGGGCTTTCATTTGTGAAAATTTACATTCACTTTAAAGGGACACTGAACCCAAATTTTTTCTTTCGTAATTTAGATAGAGCATGCAATTTTAAGCAACTTTCTAATTTACTCCTATTATCAATTTTTCTTCATTCTCTTGCTATCTTTATTTGAAAAAGAAGGCATCTAAGCGTTTTTTTTTTTTGGTTCAGAACACTTTTTTATTGGTGGATTAATGTATCCACCAATTAGCAAGAACAACCCAGGTTGCTCACCAAAAATGGGCCTAAACTTACATTCTTGCATTTGAAATAAAGATACCAAGAGAATGAATAAAATTTGATAATAGGAGTAAATTAGAAAGTTGCTTAAAATGTCATGCTCTATCTGAATCACAAATTTTTTTTGCGTTCAGTGTCCCTTGAGTCCATTGAGGGAAAAATGTTCTGTATGATAAATCCAGTTATTATCTTTCATCTTGTTTTCCTCTTCATGTTTAGTGAATCTTGCCCACTAAATTAGTATACAAATGTACCATTTATGTTTTACCAATGGCAAATTTCCTTTATATCTTATGATTTTTACTGTCTGCTCAGTGGGTGCAGATAGTTTTTATTTTCCTTTGGCAACCGGCTTCAGCAGAGAATAATTCTTGTGCCGGTTGTAATTTTGAGTGAAACTAGATAACTTTATATTATATAGACAATTACATTCTACAAAATAGCCCTCATTCTCCAGGGCTTCCTTCCAACATGAGTTATTACTTGTTTGATAAACCGCACAAAACATTTAAAGGGTAAACATGACACAGAAACTGTGGGTTTTGTTTCCTTCAAAAACCCCTTATTTTGTGGCTGTATAGAAAATAAGGACATACAGGCCCATTTATCAAGCTCCGTATGGAGCTTGAAGGGCCGTGTTTCTGGCGAGTCTTCAGACTCGCCAGAAACACAAGTTATGAAGCAGCGGTCTAAAGACCGCTGCTCCATAACCCTGTCCGCCTGCTCTGAGCAGGCGGACAGGAACCGCCGGAAATCAACCCGATCGAATACGATCGGGTTGATTGACAGCTCCCTGCTGGCGGCCGATTGGCCGCGAGTCAGCAGGGGGCGGCGTTGCACCAGCAGCTCTTGTGAGCTGCTGGTGCAATGTTAAATGTGGAGAGCGTATTGCTCTCCGCATTTAGCGAGGTCTTGCGGACCTGATCCGCAGTGTCGGATCAGGTCCGCAAGCCCTTTGATAAATGGGCCCCCTAGTGAGTACAGGTTACAAATAATTGTTGTTGGGCCTGGATTCTAGTCAATTGGAATTCCAGCACGAAAAGCCATGTTCAAAACGTAACTTTTGTTTGATTTAGATGAAAATCTGTTTGGACGACAAAATTACATAACATCAACATTCACTGAAATACACAAACAATACTGTTAACCTTTTAATGCCGTTATGGCGTTCTATTCCGTCATAATTACACTGGGCTTTAGAGCCATTATGACGGAATAGAACGTCATAGCCAAAGGCTGTCCTGAAGCCTACTGTGCTTCCTGGATTTGATTGCGGTCTGGAGGGCGTTCCTAGGGTTATAGGGACGCCCCCCAGACCCAATCCAACAGTTGTTCTGATGTAGACACTTTAACCCCGGCAGGAAAGGGTTAAAAGCCGGAGGATTTCAGCTGGGTTTTCATATACTATTATGGAAACAAACGATACTCTGATAAATTGACAATGAAACATGCTGGGTAATTAATTGGCTATTGCAGACTTCTTAAAACTACAAAAAGAAAATGCTCCAATATGTTAGAGTATTTTATTATTGTACTATTGCTTGCATATAGCTACTATGGGCTATATTACAAGTGGTGCGGTTTTTATTTATTTTTGCGATCACGTAAACTCTGCTAGAGTTAAGTTTTTTTGCACTCGTATTACAAGTTAAAAAAAAACTTATTTTGCACAAGTGGTAACCCAAATAGCACAAAATTCCTAACTTAAGTTTTCGCATGCACATAGTAATCAATAGAGAAAAAAAGTAGAAATAAACCTAACACCCAAACACGCAAACACAATCCCATTTTCGCATTCCCATAGAAGTCAATGTAGAATTTTTTTATTTTTTTTTACAAAAACCCCCATTTCACAAACAACATAGCACAACATAGCATATTCGCATTAGCAAATGTGAAATATTTACAGTAAATACATAGTTAAAATCTTTATTAAATATGAATATTGCATATATATGTTTTTACATCTTTTTATCTACTTAACCCCTTAATGACCACAGCACTTTTCCATTTTCTGTCCGTTTGGGACCAAGGCTACTTTTACATTTTTGCGGTGTTTGTGTTTAGCTGTAATTTTCCTCTTACTCATTTACTGTACCCACACATATTATATACCATTTTTCTCGCCATTAAATGGACTTTCTAAAGATACCATTATTTTCATCATATCTTATAATTTACTATAAAGAAATTATAAAATATGAGGAAAAATTGAAAAAAACCCCACTTTCTCCAACATAGGTGTGTCCGGTCCACGGCGTCATCCTTACTTGTGGGATATTCTCTTCCCCAACAGGAAATGGCAAAGAGCCCAGCAAAGCTGGTCACATGATCCCTCCTAGGCTCCGCCTACCCCAGTCATTCTCTTTGCCGTTGTACAGGCAACATCTCCACGGAGATGGCTTAGAGTTTTTTAGTGTTTAACTGTAGTTTTTATTATTCAATCAAGAGTTTGTTATTTTAAAATAGTGCTGGTATGTACTATTTACTCAGAAACAGAAAAGAGATGAAGATTTCTGTTTGTATGAGGAAAATGATTTTAGCACCGTAACTAAAATCCATGGCTGTTCCACACAGGACTGTTGAGAGCAATTAACTTCAGTTGGGGGAACAGTGTGCAGTCTCTTACTGCTTGAGGTATGACACATTCTAACAAGACGATGTAATGCTGGAAGCTGTCATTTTCCCTATGGGATCCGGTAAGCCATGTTTATTAAGATAGTAAATAAGGGCTTCACAAGGGCTTATTAAGACTGTAGACTTTTTCTGGGCTAAATCGATTCATTATTAACACATATTTAGCCTTGAGGAATCATTTATTCTGGGTATTTTGATATGATTATATCGGCAGGCACTGTTTTAGACACTTTATTCTTTAGGGGCTTTCCCTAATCATAGTCAGAGCCTCATTTTCGCGCCGGTATGGCGCACTTGTTTTTGAGGACAGCATGGCATGCAGCTGCATGCGTGTGGAGCTCTGATACATAGAAAGGTCTTTCTGAAGGCATCATTTGGTATCGTATTCCCCTTTGGGCTTGGTTGGGTCTCAGCAAAGCAGATTCCAGGGACTGTAAAGGGGTTAAATATAAAAACGGCTCCGGTTCCGTTATTTTAAGGGTTAAAGCTTCCAAATTTGGTGTGCAATACTTTTAAGGCTTTAAGACACTGTGGTGAAATTTTGGTGAATTTTGAACAATACCTTCATACTTTTTCGCAATTGCAATAATAAAGTGTGTTTAGTTTAAAATTTAAAGTGACAGTAACGGTTTTATTTTAAAACGTTTTTTGTGCTTTGTTATCAAGTTTATGCCTGTTTAACATGTCTGAACTACCAGATAGATTGTGTTCTGACTGTGGGGAAACCAAGGTTCCTTCTCATTTAACTATATGTATTTTATGTCATAAAAAAAATTTAGTAAAAATGATGCCCAAGATGATTCCTCAAGTGAGGGGAGTAAGCATGGTACTGCATCATCCCCTCCTTCGTCTACACCAGTCTTGCCCATACAGGAGGCCCCTAGTACATCTAGTGCGCCAATACTCCTTACTATGCAACATTTAACGGCTGTAATGGATAATTCTATCAAAAACATTTTAGCCAATATGCCCACTTATCAGCGAAAGCGCGACTGCTCTGTTTTAGAAAATTCTGTAGAGCATGAGAACGCTGATGATATGGTTTCTGAAGGGCCCCTACACCAGTCTGAGGGGGCCAGGGAGGTTTTGTCTGAGGGAGAAATTTCAGATTCAGGAAACATTTCTCAACAAGCTGAACCTGATGTGATTACTTTTAAATTTAAGTTGGAACATCTCCGCGCTCTGCTTAAGGAGGTGTTATCCAATTTGGATGATTGTGATTATCTGGTCATTCCAGAACCACTATGTAAAATGGAAAAGTTCTTAGAGGCCCCGGGGCCCCCCGAAGCTTTTCCTATATCCAAGCGGGTGGCGTACATTGTTAGTAAAGAATGGGACAGGCCCGGTATACCTTTAGTACCTCCCCCCATATTTATAAAATTGTTTTCCTATAGTCGACCCCAGAAGGACTGATGGCAGACAGTCCCCAAGGTCGAGGGGGCGGTTTCTACTCTACACAAGCGCGCCACTATACCCATAGAAGATAGTTGTGCTTTCCAAGATCCTATGGATAAAAAATTAGAAGGTCTGCTAAAGATGTTTGTTCAGCAAGGTTCCCTTCTACAACCAATTGCATGCATTGTCCCTGTCACTGCAGCCGCGTGTTTCTAGTTTGATGAGCTAGGAAAGGCGATTATTAGTAATTCTTCTTCTTATGAGGAGATTATGGACAGAATTCGTGCTCTTAAATTGGCTAATTCTTTCACCCTAGACGCCACCTTGCAATTGGCTAGGTTAGCGGCGAAAAAATTCTGGGTTTGCTATTGTGGCGCAGAGCGCTTTGGTTAAAATCTTGGGCAGCGGATGCGTCTTCCAAGAACAAATTGCTTGACATTCCTTTCAAGGGGAAAACACTCTTTGGCCCTGACTTGAAAGAGATTATCTCTGATATCACTGGGGGCAAGGGCCACGCCCTTCCTCAGGATAGGTCTTTTCAAGACCAAAAATAAACCTAAGTTTCGTCCCTTTCGCAGAAACGGATCAGCCCCAAGGGCTACGTCCTCTAAGCAGGAAGGTAATACTTCTCAAGCCAATCCAGCCTGGAGACCTATGCAAGGCTGGAGCAAAGGAAAGCAGGCCAGGATACCTGCCACTGCTACCAAGACAGCATGAAATGCGGGCCCCCGATCCGGGACCGGATCTGGTGGGGGGCAGACTCTCTCTCTTCGCTCAGGCTTGGGAAAGAGATGTTCTGGATCCTTGGGCGCTAGAAATAGTCTCCCAAGGTTATTCTCTGGAGTTCAAGGGGCTTCCTCCAAGGGGGAGGTTCCACAGGTCTCAGTTGTCTTCAGACCACATAAGAAGACAGGCATTCTTACATTGGGTAGAAGACCTGCTAAAAATGGGAGTGATTCATCCTGTTCCATTAGGAGAACAAGGGATGGGGTTCTACTCCAATCTGTTCATAGTTCCCAAAAAAGAGGGAACGTTCAGACCAATCTTAGATCTCAAGATCTTGAACAAGTTTCTCAAGGTTCCATCGTTCAAGATGGAAACCATTCGAACACTTCTTCCTTCCATCCAGGAAGGTCAATTCATGACCAAGGTGGATTTCAAGGATGCGTATCTACATATTCCTATCCACAAGGAACATCATCGGTTCCTAAGGTTTGCATTCCTGGACAAGCATTTCCAGTTCGTGGCATTTTCTTTCGGATTAGCCACTGCTCCTAGGATTTTCTCATAGGTACTAGGGTCCCTTCTGGCGGTGCTAAGACCAAGGGGCATTGCTGTAGTACCTTACTTGGACGACATTCTGATTCGAGCGTCGTCCCTTCCTCAAGTAAAGGCTCACACGGACATTGTCCTGGCCTTTCTCAGATCTCACGGATGGAAAGTGAACGTGGAAAAGAGTTCTCTATCTCCGTCAACGAGGGTTCCCTTCTTGGGAACTATAATAGACTCCTTAGAAATGAGGATTTTTCTGACAGAAGCCAGAAAAACAAAACTTCTAGACTCTTGTCGGATACTTCATTCCGTTCCTCTTCCTTCCATAGCGCAGTGCATGGAAGTGATAGGTTTGATGGTAGCGGCAATGGACATAGTTCCTTTTGTGCGCATTCATCTAAGACCATTACAACTGTTCATGCTCAGTCAGTGGAATGGGGACTATTCAGACTTGTCTCCGAAGATACAAGCAAATCAGAGGACCAGAGACTCATTCCGTCGGTGGCTGTCCCTGGACAACCTGTCACAAGGGATGACCTTCCGCAGACCAGAGTGGGTCATTGTCACGACCGACGCCAGTCTGATGGGCTGGGGCGCGGTCTGGGGATCCCTGAAAGCTCAGGGTCTTTGGTCTCGGGTAGAATCTCTTCTACCGATAAATATTCTGGAACTGAGAGCGATATTCAATGCTCTCAAAGCTTGGCCTCAGCTAGCGAGGGCCAAGTTCATACATCAACCATCAGGGGGGAACAAGGAGTTCCCTAGCGATGGAAGAAGTGACCAAAATCATTCTATGGGCGGAGTCTCACTCCTGCCACCTGTCTGCTATCCACATCCCAGGAGTGGAAAATTGGGAAGCGGATTTTCTGAGTCGTCAGACATTGCATCCGGGGGAGTGGGAACTCCATCCGGAAATCTTTGCCCAAGTCACTCAACCGTGGGGCATTCCAGACATGGATCTGATGGCCTCTCGTCAGAACTTCAGAGTTCCTTACTACGGGTACAGATCCAGGGATCCCAAGGCGGCTCTAGTGGATGCACTAGTAGCACCTTGGACCTTCAAAATAGCTTATGTGTTCCCGCCGTTTCCTCTCATCCCCAGGCTGGTAGCCAGGATCAATCAGGAGAGGGCGTCGGTGATTTTGATAGCTCCTGCGTGGCCACGCAGGACTTGGTATGCAGATCTGGTGAATATGTCATCGGCTCCACCATGGAAGCTACCTTTGAGAGACCTTCTTGTTCTAGGTCCGTTCGACCCACTCCAGCTGACTGCTTGGAGATTGAACGCTTGATCTTATCAAAGCGAGGGTTCTCAGATTCTGTTATTAATACTCTTGTTCAGGCCTGAAAGCCTGTAACCAGAAAAATTACCACATAATTTGGTATATCTGTTGGTGTGAATCTGCAGGATTCCCTTGGGACAAGGTTAAGATTCCTAAGAGTCTATCCTTCCTTCGAGAAGGATTGGAAAAAGGATTATCTGCAAGTTCCTTGATGGGACAGATTTCTGCCTTGTCTGTGTTACTTCACAAAAAGCTGGCAGCTGTGCCAGATGTTCTAGCCTTTGTTCAGGCTCTGGTTAGAATCAAGCCTGTTTACAAAATTTTGACTCCTCCTTGGAGTCTCAACCTAGTTCTTTCAGTTCTTCAGGGGGTTCCGTTTGAACCCTTACATTCCGTTGATATTAAGTTATTATCTTGGAAAGTTTTGTTTTTGGTTGCAATTTCTTCTGCTAGAAGAGTTTCAGAATTATCTGCTCTGCAGTGTTCTTCTCCTTATCTGGTGTTCCATGCAGATAAGGTGGTTTTGCGTACTAAACCTGGTTTTCTTCCAAAAGTTGTTTCTAACAAAAACATTAACCAGGAGATAGTTGTGCCTTCTTTGTGTCCTAATCCAGTTTCAAAGAAGGAACGTTTGTTGCACAACTTGGATGTAGTTCGTGCTCTCAAATTTTACTTAGCAGCTACTAAGGATTTCAGACAAACTTTGTCTTTGTTTGTTGTTTATTCTGGTAAACGGAGAGGTCAAAAAGCAACTTCTACCTCTCTCTCCTTCTGGATTAAAAGCATTATCCGATTGGCTTATGAGACTGCCGGACGGCAGCCTCCTGAAAGAATCACAGCTCACTCCACTAGGGCTGTGGCTTCCACATGGGCCTTCAAGAACGAGGCTTCTGTTGATCAGATATGTAAGGCAGCGACTTGGTCTTCACTGCACACTTTTTCTAAATTTTACAAATTTGATACTTTTGCTTCTTCTGAGGCTATTTTTGGGAGTAAGGTTTTGCAAGCCGTGGTGCCTTCCATTTAGGTGACCTGATTTGCTCCCTCCCTTCATCCGTGTCCTAAAGCTTTGGTATTGGTTCCCACAAGTAAGGATGACGCCGTGGACCGGACACACCTATGTTGGAGAAAACAGAATTTATGTTTACCTGATAAATTACTTTCTCCAACGGTGTGTCCGGTCCACGGCCCGCCCTGGTTTTTTTTTTTTTTTTTTTTTTAATCAGGTCTGATAATTTATTTTCTTTAACTACAGTCACCACGGTATCATATGGTTTCTCCTATGCAAATATTCCTCCTTAACGTCGGTCGAATGACTGGGGTAGGCGGAGCCTAGGAGGGATCATGTGACCAGCTTTGCTGGGCTCTTTGCCATTTCCTGTTGGGGAAGAGAATATCCCACAAGTAAGGATGACGCCGTGGACCGGACACACCGTTGGAGAAAGTAATTTATCAGGTAAACATAAATTCTGTTTTTTCTAACTTTGACCCCCAAAATCTGTTACATATCTACAACCACCAAAAAACACCTATGCTAAATAGTTTCTAAATATTGTCCTGAGTTTAGAAATACCCAATGTTTACATGTTCTTTGCTTTTTTTGCAAGTTATAGGGCAATAAATACAAGTAGCACTTTGCTATTTCCAAACCATTTTTTTTTTTCAAAATTAGCGCTAGTTACATTAGAACACTGATATCTTTCAGGAATCTCTGAATATCCATTGACATGTCTATATTTTTTTTTAGTAGACAACCCAAAGTATTGATCTAGGCCCATTTTGGTATATTTCATGCCACCATTTCACCGCCAAATGCGATCAAATAAAAAAAATCGTTCACTTTTTCACAAATTTTTTCACAAACTTTAGGTTTCTCACTGAAATTATTTACAAACAGCTTGTGCAATTATGGCACAAATGGTTGTAAATTCTTCTCTGGGATCCCCTTTGTTCAGAAATAGCATACTTATATGGCTTTGGTGTTGCTTTTTGGTAATTAGAATGCCACTAAATGCCACTGCGCACCACACGTGTATTATGCCCAGCAGTGAAGGGGTTAATTAGGGAGCATGTAGGGAGCTTTTTGGGGTAATTTTAACTTTAGTGTAGTGTAGTAGACAACCCCAAGTATTGATCTAGGCCCATTTTGGTATATTTCATGCCACCATTTCACCGCCAAATGCAATCAAATTAAAAAAAACGTTAAATTTTTCACAATTTTAGGTTTCTCACTGAAATCATTTACAAACAGCTTGTGCAGTTATGGCACAAATGGTTGTAAATGCTTCTCTGGGATCCCCTTTGTTCAGAAATAGCAGACATATATGGCTTTGGCATTGCTTTTTGGTATTTTGAAGGCAGCTAAATGCCGCTGCGCATCACACGTGTATTATGGCTAGCAGTGAAGGGGTTAATTAGGTAGCTTGTAGAGAGCTTGCAGGGTTAATATTAGATTTAGTGTAGAGCTCAGCCTCCCACCTGAAACATCAGACCCCCTGATCCCTCCCAAACAGCTCTCTTCCCTCCCCCACCCCACAATTGTCCCCGCCATCTTAAGTACTGGCAGAAAGTCTGCCAGTACTAAAATAAAAGCTATATTTGTTTTTTTGGTGTTTTTTTTTAAAGCATATTTACATATGCTGCTGTGTAAAAGTCCCCCCTTAGCCCCCAACCTCACTGATCCCCCCCCCCAAACAGCTCTATAACCCTCCCACTCTAACTTATTTGGCGCCATCTTGGGTACTGGCAGCTGTCTGCCAGTACCCAGTTTAGAAGAAAAAATGTTTTTGTTTTACATTTTTTTTAACGTTTCTGTAGTGTAGCTTCCCCCCACACGAAAACCAACCCCCCACCCCTCCACGATCTCTTTTTGTGTTTTTTTTTTGTTGTGCTTATGCCACTTTTAACTTTTTATTCATTTTCCGGTAGTGTAGCGGTTCCCACCCGCTCCCGCCCCGTGCACGCGCCCGCCCGCCACCCTCCGTGCACGCGCGCGCATCCGTGCGCGCATCCGTGCGCGCCCCCGACGGTCCCGCCCCCGATCCCGCCCCCCTCGACGTCACACGGCACACCGATGGCCGCCCACCCGCCTCCCAAGTCGGCTCCCACCCACCAACGATACCGGCCATCGATGTCCGGTGCAGAGAGGGCCACAGAGTGGCTCTCTCTGCATCGGATGGCCATGTAAGGTTATTGCAGGATGCCTCCATATCGAGGCATCACTGCAATAACCGGAAAGCAGCTGGAAGCGAGCAGGATCGCTTCCAGCTGCTTTCCACACCGAGGACGTGCAGGGTACGTCCTCAGGCGTTAACTGCCTTTTTTTTGAGGACGTACCCTGCACGTCCTCGGTCATTAAGGGGTTAAAGGGACATGAAACCCAAATTTTTTTCTGTCATGATTTCGAAAGAGCATTTCATTTTAAACAACTTTCTAATTTACTTCTATTATCTAATTTACTTCATTCTCTTGATATCCTTTGCTGAAAAGCATATCTAGATAGGCTCAGTAGCTTCTGATTGGTGGCTGCACATAGATGCCTCGTGTGATTGGCTCACCCATGTGCATTGCTATTTCTTCAACAAAGGATATCTAAAGAATGAAGCAAACTAGATAATATAAGTAAATTGGGATGTTGTTTAAAATGGTATTCTCTACCTGAATCATGAAAGAAACATTGTGGGTTTAGTGTCCCTTTAATGACAAAGAGCTCTAATGCACATATATATATACATATATATATATATATATATATATATATATATATATATATATATATATATATATATATAAATATAATGGCACGGTGGTAAGTAGGTTGTGTATTGTTATTTTGTATTGTCTGAAGAAGGGGGTAACACCCCGAAACGTTACATTAAAGGTAACTTTGGAAATCCAGCCGAGTGCATCCCCATTCTTTACTACTATCAATACCATGAAAGCACCCTGGGTGGATGAAATGTTAAAAGTGAGTGCTGGCCTGCCTGCTGTCTGTCTATATATATATGTCTATGTGTGTGTGTGTATTTACAAGTTTATATGTGTATAATTTTATAGATGTCTGTCAATACATACTGTATATACACATATAAATACATTAATATATATGTACACATATATAGGCATATCAATATACAGTGGATATAAAAAGGCTACACACCCCTGTTAAAATGTCAGGTTTATGTGATGTAAAAAAATGAGACAAAGATAAATAATTTTAGAACTTTTTCCACCTTTAATGTGACCTATAAACTGTACAACTCAATTGAAAAACAAACTGAAATCTTTTAGGTAAAGGGAAATAAAAAAAACTAAAATAATATAGTTGCATAAGTGTGAACACCCTTTTAAAACTGGGGATGTAGCTGTGTTCAGAATTAAGCAATCACATTCAAAATCATGTTAAATAGGAGTCAGTACACACCTGCCATCAGTGCCTCTGATTAACCTCAATTAAAGTTCAGCTGCTCTAGTTGGTCTTTCCTGACATTTTGTTAGTCAAATCCTACAGCAAAAGCCATGGTCCGCAGAGAGCTTCCAACGCATCAGAGGGATCTCATTGTTAAAAGGTATCAGTCAGGATAAGGGTACAAAAGAATTTCCAAGGCATTAGATATACCATGGAACACAGTGAAGACAGTCATCATCAAGTGAATAAAATATGGTGCAACAGTGACATTACCAAGAACTGGATGTCCCTCCAAAATTGATGAAAAGACGAGAAGAAAACTGGTCTGGGAGGCTGCCAATAGGCCTACAGCAACATTAAAGGAGCTACAGGAATATCTGGCAAGTACTGGCTGTGTGGTACATGTGACAACAATCACCCATATTCTTCATATGTCTGGGCTATGGGGTAGAGTGGCAATACGGAAGCCTTTTCTTACAAAAAAAAACATCCAAGCCCAGCTAAATTTTGCAAAAACACATCTGAAGTCTCCCAAAAGCATGTGAGAAAAGGTGTTTTATAGTCTGATGAAATCAAAGTTGAACTTTTTGGCCATAATTCCAAAAGATATGTTTGGCGCAAAAACAACACTGCATATCACCAAAAGAACACCATACCCACAGTGAAGCATGGTGGTGTCAGCATCATGCTTTGGGGCTGTTTTTCTTCAGCTGGAACTGGGGCCTTAGTCAAGGTAGAGGGAAAAATGTACAGTTCCAAATACCGGACAATATTGGCACAAAACCTTCAGGCTTCTGCTAGAAAGCTGAATATGAAGAGGAACTTCATCTTTCAGCATGACAACGACCCAAAGCATACATCCAAATCAACAAAGGAATGGCTTCACCAGAAGAAGATTAAAGTTTTGGGATGGCCCAGCCAGAGCCCAGACCTGAATTCAATTCAAAATCTGTGGGGTGATCTGAAGAGGGCTATGCACAGGAGATGCCCTCGCATTCTGACAGATTTAGAGTGTTTTTGCAAAGAAGAGTGGGCAAATCTTGCCAAGTCAAGATGTGCCATGCTGAAAAACGCATACCCAAAAAGACTGAGTGCTATAATAAAATCAAAAGGTGCTTCAATAAAGTATTAGTTTAAGGGTGTTCACACTTATGCAACCATATTATTTTAGTTTTTTTTTTTTTTTTTTTCCCTTTACCTAAAAGATGTCAATTTGTTTTTCAATTGAGTTGTACAGTTTATAGGTCACATTAAAGGGGGAAAAAGTTCTGAAATGATTTATCTTTGTCTCATTGTTTTACATCACAGTAACCTGACATTTTAACAGGGGTGTGTAGACTTTTTCCATACAAATACATCTTGTATCTCTGTTAAAGTACACATGAGATCTCATATCTTTGAGCCCTTATAACTTTTTTGTGCAATAATTAAAAAAGTTTTTTTTCTCTCTATTAAACAGTGTTATGAGTGTAACTGTACTTTGTAATGTATTTTGAAGTGTTTTATGCAACTTTTTTGTTTTGGAAAACAGTTAACCACAGCTCTGAGATTGCAGTAAGTATTGAAGCGTAAATGGCGATTGCCCTATCACAATCACGATTTTGCTCAACTTGTACAGCACAATCAAAAAGGATCACTGTAATCGTGCCTCACTTGTAGTCTAACCATATATGTTTAATTGCTTTGTAGGGGTCAAAGGGACATGAAACTCAATTTTATTACTTTCATGTTTGAGATAACGTATATCATTTTAAAAAACTTTCAAATTCACTATTATTGTCTAATTCGCTTTGTATCCTTTAGTGAAAAGGATACCTAGGTAGGCTAAATGCTGATTGGTGGTTGCACATATATGCCTCTTGTCATTGAATTACCGATGTGTTCAGATAGCAGTAGTACATTGCTGCTCCTTCAACAAATGATACCAAGAGAATAAAGCAAAATTGATCATATAAGTAAATTGTACAGTTTTTTTAACATTGTATATTGTGTTTCCGGTCTCTTTTAAACACATAAAGTCAGCTGCAGTGCAGCAATGCACTACTGGGAGCTAGCTGGACACATCTGTTGAGCCAGTAACATGAGACAAGTGTGTGTGTGTGTAGCCACCTCTCATTAGCTAACACCTAGTAGTAGATTGCTGCTGCTGCTAAGTATATGTACATATGCTTTTCAACAAAAGATAAGATGAGAACAGAGTAAATTGGATAATAAATTACACACTCTGTCTGAATCATGAAAGTTTAAAGGGCCATTATAGTCTAAAATACATAGTATAAATAATGATTGGCACCTGTAGAGCACTGCTGATCCCGAATCGAAACTGCCGCTGATCAAATCCGCAGCGCAAGTTACACTTCTGATCCCGTGCAGCAGTCTCCAATTGGGAGTGCTCTTTGCAGGCGTTAAACACGAGCAATTATAGGTAGCTAGTTTTAAAATTGCATGCAGTAGCATTTCTGCTCCCTAAACAAAGGTTACCAAGAGAATAAAGCCATTATAGTCTAAAATACATAGTATAAATAATGATTGGCACCTGTAGAGCACTGCTGATCCCGAATCGAAACTGCCGCTGATCAAATCCGCAGCGCAAGTTACACTTCTGATCCCGTGCAGCAGTCTCCAATTGCGAGTGCTCTTTGCAGGCGTTAAACACAAGCAATTATAGGTAGCTAGTTTTAAAATTGCATGCAGTAGCATTTCTGCTCCCTAAACAAAGGTTACCAAGAGAATAAAGCAAATTTGATTATAGCAATAAATTGGAAAGTTGTTTAAAATTGTATGTTCTATCTGAATCATGAAAGAAATTAAAATTTGGTTTGATGTCCCTTTTGTAATTTTGTTTGATGCCTCTTTAAATGTATCTGTAATAATTGTGTTAAAATAAAGTCACATGATTATCTTTCTCATTACATTTACTTTATTAATAATATAAAGCGTAAGAATGGCTGATTTAAAAAAACACCAACAAATGTCAGACAGTGATTACTTTAATGTTTGATATCAGTAGGTCCTAAAATAAACTTTTGACAAGAACGGCACTTGCCATAATGTAGTGGCAAATATAAATGTGCTGAAATCAGCAGCAGAGAAGTTTTGGCATACAGGAAAGCCACATCTGCTACCGCTTACACAGAAATGTAATCACGGCTAGAAAGTATTTTGTCTATGAGAACTATTAAATACACGCTGGACTCTGTTACAAGTAATAACATATAGACAATGAGTGCAAAAAATCCATTCTTTTAATTTTATATCACGTGTAAATAACCATATCCGAGAAAGCTGTGTAAATAAATATACCATGATTACTGTGTTAAAGTGCTAGTAGAGAAAAATTTAAATATTCCTGATTCAAATAGATCATGCAATTTTAAGCAGCTTTCCAATTTACTTGTTTTCTTGATATCCTTTGTTGAGTTAACCTAGGTAGGCTGATAGGAGCTCGGAATTGTGCATGTGTCTTAACTATGCATAACATTTTAATAAACAATGTTTCAAACACTGCTGCCAGGTGGCTAAACACACTTGTACGTTACTAAACTCACCTAGGATTATTTTTTAGCAAAATATACCAAGAGAAATAAGCAAAATTGAAGATAGAAGCAAATTGGAAATTTGTTTAAAATGTTATGCTCTTTCCAATCCATTTACAGTTAGCTTTTTACAAGCTGTCAATCAGCCTCAATGCAGCTGTTTCTGCCCGAGCCTTCAGGCTCGCTGGAAATAGCAATTAAGAAGCAGCGGTGTTAAGACCGCTGCTTTTTAACTCGTACGCCTCCTCTGAGGCTGCGGACTTCAATCTGCCCGATCCTATACAATTGGGTTGATTGACACCCCCTGCTAGCGACCAATTGGCCACGAATCTGCAGGGGTCGACATTGCACAAGCAGTTCACTGCTGAGCGGATCATGTCGTACAGACACTTGATTAATCGGCCCTGTAGAGTGAGTGCTGTTTGAACTTATGATAATATTTTAAGAAACCTTCTGATTTACAGTACATGTGGAAGAAAAGCTTTCTGTAACAACAAGAATGCAGGCTCGGATTCAATCAGGGAAGTGCAAATTTATTGAAAACAAAAGCAGTCCATAAAGACAGGAGTGGAAGGACTAGGTCTTACGCGTTTCGGCTGTGACTCCTGTGATTGGCAGCTTTATATATACCCATAGAGTACCTACACACAGTGCGTATTCTTGCCTGTCAGTCAAGCACATTCGCACTGTGTACACAGCAACCAGATTCTCTGTAGTCTTTAGATTTGCGTCAGAGCTACATTCATCCGCATGGGAATGTTTTCCACAATGTTATATAATCGAAGGCTTGAGAAATGTACGCAACATCATGTAGCAAGCCCAGAAATTATGAGGCATAATTGTTTTTGGCTTGGGAGTTTATATTTGTATTATATATATATATATATATATATATATATATATATATATATATATATATATATATATACAGTATATATATATATATATATCTATGTTTTTGTTTTATACACAACAGTGATTTAACTTCTATAATGTCAGAAAAACACATGTAGCAGTGATTTAACCTGTTGATTGCCAGTAGCATACTCAGTCATTGCTAAGCTGATTTTCTCAGCAGATATCAGATTTTTCAGGTAGAATAGACTCAAAAAACTAATATTTCATAAAGTAAATCAATAGATCTGATGGCATCAAAGTACAATAATAAAAAAGTATATTTCTTTTGGCTTCTGGTTCCCTGCAGTTTGTTTAATTCCCTGAATTCTACAAAAAATCAGTAGGACAGAGCAGAAAGAGTGGAGATTCTGTCCTACTTCAAAAATATCCCTGGCTTTTTCTCTCCTATGCTCGGATGATCAAAGATTCTCCTTCTGGAGGAGACATTATAGTACAGACTTCACAGGGGATGAACCCTCTGAATTCTCTAAGGAAAATGGCAGAACCTGGAAGTCCTAGAGAGATGAGAGATGTCTCACATTAAGCTCTCCACTCAGATGATATAAAATGATCCTCCAGCACTGCAAGATTCTAGAAAGTAAAATGTTACTATACTTGTCTAAGGGTTGCTCCTCGTATTTCTGTATGTCAAAGAGAGACAAACCCAGCACAATATAGCACTGCATGACATGACGGTTTTGTTACATTTACAAGTTGTTCTTTGTATTTGATATAACTTGACACTTCAGATTTGGTTCTTGATGTTTTATTCCATTTAAGCTTTGCACTTTCTATTTTGTATTTTAATGCATTTAGATTCTGCATACAGCAGTGATTTTACTAATCCTGGTTATGCTTTGAAAGTTTTTGTTTTTTACAAATTAAGATCATACTTTGTATATATCTGTGTATCTTTTACAAATTTCATTGCACTTTGTATTTGTTATGTGTTAAATCTGACTGGCAGTTGAAATGGATATTAGTAATTCCAGAGGGACATCAATAAATGTTGCAAACCAGCAATGCCGAGATTTTAAAGGGACACTGAACCCAAATTTTTTTTCTTTCGTGATTCAGATAGAGCATGCAATTTTAAGCAACTTTCTAATTTACTCCTATTATCAATTTTGCTATCTTTATTTGAAAACGAAGGCATCTAAGCTATTTGTTTGGTTCAGGATCCTGGATAGCACTTGTTCATTGGTGGATGAATTTATCCACCAATCAGCAAGAACAACCCAGGTTGTTCACCAAAAATGGGCCAGCATCTAAACTTACATTGTTGCATTTCAAATAAAGATAACAAGAGAACAAAGAAAAAGTGATAACAGTAAATTAGAAAGTTGCTTAAAATCGCATGCTCTATCTGAATCACGAAAGAAAAAAATTTGTGTTCAGTGTCCCTTTAATGATGGACTGTTTAATGCATCATTTCAGCATATGAAGTAATAAAGTAATCTGATTAGTTGAGGTTTAAAGGGAAGGTTCTACCTCTTGGAAGAGATTTATTCTAAGAAGTTGTGTAAGGCAGCAGTGTGGCGTCCTCTTCATATGTTTATGAAACAATTAAGATTGGATTGGAAGAAAAAAAGGTTCTTTCTGTAGGAGATTATACAATTTTTCCCCTACTTTTTAAACATGTTTTTTTGATTGATATAGTTTTTTTTTCTTCCTGCCCTTATATTTTACTGTTTTGTAAACTTTTATTGATGAACACTACTAGGGTGGAACAAGATAATAAGAAATTACATGATATTTACAAATATTCC
Source organism: Bombina bombina (assembly GCF_027579735.1). Lineage (NCBI taxonomy): Eukaryota > Metazoa > Chordata > Amphibia > Anura > Bombinatoridae > Bombina > Bombina bombina. The sequence goes on along the minus strand of NC_069505.1, from coordinate 293,972,676 downwards.
CATATTTTGGTCACCTTCCGTATGGATCATTTACTAAGCTTTCATCTTTTCTGTAAAAGTGACACTAAAGTTATAAAAAAATTTAAAAAAAATATTGAGCTGAGTAGTGTGTTAGTGTTAAAATCATAAAAGCATATTTTTATGGGACAGTCTAGTCAAAATTAAACTTTCATGATTCAGATAGGACATGCACTTTTAAACAAGTTTCCAATTTACTTTTATCATCAAATTTTCTTTGTTCTTTTGGTATTCTTTTTTCAAAGCTAACCCTAGGTTGGCTCATATACTAATTTCTAAGCCCTTGAAAGCTGCCTCTTATCTCGGTGCATTTTGACAGTTTTTCACAGCAAAACAGCACTAGTTTATGTATATCATATAGATAACATTGTGATAACTCCCGTGGAGTTACTTATGAGACAGCTTTGATTGGCTAAAATGCAAGTCTGTCAAAAGAACTGAAATAAGGGGGCAGTCTGCAGAGACTTAGATACAAGGTAATTATAGAGGTAAAAAGTGTTTAAATATAACAGTTTTTTATGCAAAACTGGGGAATGGGTAATAAAGGGATTGCCTTTTTAAACAATAAACTGACAGTGTACTACAGAATCTTGTAAAGGGACAGTCTACAACAAAATTGTTTAAATAAAAAGAGAGAAGCGCTCAACCAGGGAACGAACAATATCATAATAGCTTATTCTATGGCTAGTTACCACCCAAGAAACAGCCTCTTTTTGCTTAACATGTACCTTTCACAGAGAAGAACTTTCCTGAAGCATATCAGTCTGATCCTGACTTCACAGTACAGTCCAGCCCCGAAATACCAGGCAATCCCTCTCTGAACAAGAGAAACGGCAAAACCCCAGACGTACGTTTCCGCCTAGTGTGTGCCTCGTCAGTGAGGTGCAGTCATATCCCTCTAGGCACACAGAGCAACGGGTCCACGTCTGGATTCCTGCATCATGCTTGGGAGACTTCACTAAGAGTCATTATTTGCATAAATAAAAGAGAAAAGTGCTCAACCTGGGAACGAACAATAGCTTAATAGCTTGTTCTATGGCTAGTTACCGCCAAGAAGCAGCCTCTTTTTGCTCAACATGTGCCTTTCACAGAGAAGAACTTTCCTGTAGCATATCAGTCTGATCCTGAACAGTATAGTCCAGCCCCGAAATACCAGGCAATCTCTCTCTGAACGAAAGAAATGGCAAAATCCCAGATGTACGTGTGGGCTTCGTCAGTCAGGTGCAGCCATATACCACTAGACACACTGAGCAACGGGTCCACGTCTGGATTCCTGCATCACACTTAGGGAGACTTCCCTAAGTGTCATAATTAGCATAAATAAAAAGAGAAGCGCTCAAATTTATACAACAAAATTGTTATTGTTTAAAAAGATAGATAACGCCTTTACTACCCACTCCCCTGCTTTGCATAACCAACATTGTTATCATAATACACCTTTATTACATTTAAACCTCTAAATTTCTGCCTGTTTCTAACCCACTACAGACTGCCTCTTATCACATGTATTTTTATTAGCTTTTCACAAGACAGTGCTAGTTCATATGAGCCATATAGATAACATTGTGCTCACTCCTGTGGCACAGCACTAATTGGCTAAAATGCAAGTCAATAGATAATAACCATGTGATAAGGGGGTGTCTACAGAGGCTTAAAAACAAGGAAATCACGGAGGTGAAAAGTATATTAATATAACTGTGTTGGTTATGCAAAACTGGCTAATAAAAGGATTATCTATTTTTTTAAACAATAACATTTTTGGAGTAGATTGTCCCTTTAAGAAGATATATTAAAGACTAGGTATCTGCATTAGTTTTTTTTGTTCCGTAAGGAATATGAAAATAGGCTGCGGCAAGCCGCATTTCTCTCTTATTAGAGCCCCAAATATTCTTGTGAAAGTTCAACATACTGAGATCTGGATTTGTACAGATCTCAGTGTGTTGCACTTTCACAAGAATCTTTACGGCATCTGAATGCGTCTTGCAGCAGCCTACTTCCGTATTAGTTATGGAACAAAAAAAACGAATGCAAATACCTATTAAGACCCCTGTGATTCTGATTTTATTCTGACCACCCTAGCTAGGTGGTCCCACCTCTTCTTCGGTGGCTGTGATATCACTGTAGTGTCTCTGTAACGTTTGTTTTCTTTTTAAATAATTATAGGCGTCAGGAAGGTGAGGAGTCTTCTACCTACTTGTTTCAGGCTTTGGGTTTTCGGTCAAGGCCTTACTTAAGGGCCGTCTTTATTGGTAGGTGCTCCGTAATGGCATGATTCAAGTTATGGAAATTGCAGTTAAAGTATTTTAATTTCTGGTTATATAGTATATGGTTTTTACTTTAATTCTAAGATTTTTATTTTTTTGTCTCTTTTAACAGTTTTTTTTTCTACTCCTTTGAGATGAATCTTACTTTGGTCTCAATTTAAATACCTGTGAGTTGTTTAACTTTATGAAGCATGGTAACATAGGTGGATTGCTGACGAGAAATGCGTTGCTTTTACCTTATTTTACATTATTGTTCTTATCCATTGAATGGTTAATAAAGAAGTTGTTATTGAGAAGATGGCAGAGTAGCTGTCGGAAAATCAAATACAAAAAAATTGAAATAAAAAACAGAACATTTTGTTTTAGTTGTATTATTCTCTCATAATGACCGAGATTTTATATAACAGAATAATTTATTCTTTTATTATGTTTTCATGCAATTATCTTAAATGACCAACTGGTTTGCCTGAACAACCATACAATTTTTAATTTGCTTTTGAAATTCTTTATTTATTTTTTTTATAAAATTATATATATTTTTTTTAATTTTTGCTTTTATTCTTGTTTAGTGGCTAGGACAGTTCACATCAATTTAGAAAAATAGACAAACTACATCTGAGCTGGATATAAAAGTCAATCTACTGCAAGCTAACTTCACTGCTGGGTGCCAACTGGTGATTGGTAGCTAAACATATATGCCTCTTGTTATTGGCTCACCCAGTGTGTTTAGCTAGCTCACAGTGTTGCATTGCTGCTTTTTAGCCTATCTAGGTATGCTTTTCAACAAAAGGATAACTAAACAACAAAGCCAATTTGATAGTGTAATTGAAACGTTGTTTAACATTGCAGGGGTTAAACACAGTTATATGCAAGTAATACTGCTATAATAGTATGATCTAACGCAGGGCTCAACAAACCCAGGAGCCAGGGAGCCACTGGCTCCTAGAAGTTTACCCCTTTCTGGCTCCTAAATATAATTACTGGCTCCTACATTTTAAAACAATTTGTCAACCCCTGATAGATTCTAACGCATTAGACGTTTTTCTTATTGTCCGTTTATGTCCCTTCATTATAAAGCAGAAATGGCATCTTTATGCATTAGAGGCGTGTTAGAGGGAACAATGTTTTCATTAGAGCCGTGACAACTGCTTTGGATGGGAACTGCAGTTGAACACTTAGAGCAGGTTATAGGAATGGTTTGTTATAGAACGAATGGGTAAAATATATGTAAAGAGAAATCACTGTCCTACTTTAGCTGCATAAGGCAGGTTGAACCAGATAAGTAAGTTTTGAATAATGTCAAATGGGGACTTTTGGAACTGATGATGGTAAATATGTAACATTAAAGGGACATTAAACACTAAATAAATGCTAGATAGAATGATGCATTCAAAGAAAAGATTAGTCTGAGAATAACATGTATTTGTATTTTTTTAAGGTTCTGTTAGCTGTTTCAATACTGAAAAAATAAGTATAAAGTTTTAATGTCTATAAAACAATGAGAGCTGCCATGTTGTAACTTAGGTTACCTTCTCTGCTGTGGCCAATTAGGGTCAGTTATAAATAAGTCACTACAGTGTGCAGCCAATGACTGTGTGGAATATAACAGTGTTCTGCACTTCCATTTCTATCAGGAACTAAAAAGCTCATAAATTCAGAATAAATGACAGGAAAAGGGGACAAAATAAATAATGAAAGTATATTGCAGAGTTTTTATATATGATTTATCATTTTATATTACCATCTCAAAGTGTTTAATGTCCCTTTAACTCCTTCAGTGTTTTTTGTGTATGACAAAGCAATAGAAGATCTTAGTGAAATGAATTTGCACTTTTGCCACTTGTTTTCTTTTACCTAGTACCATGTTATGGCCAAACATTAAAACTCACCAGTCCATGTCAATGCAAACCCCATAGGCGAGTCTTACTCTATAAAATGTGTGACCTGATCACAAATGGGGGGGTGCTAGATAATAGACAATAAAATAATTAACATCTATATATTAATGATAGGAAAAAGATATACAGTTCAAACGTATAGATGTGATCTTAATTAATATAATTCCCTTTAAGAGAATGAAACATAAGAGAAATGTCCTTTTGATTGTATGGACTGTTTTCCAGTAATGGCTGCCTCCTCCTCACCGGCTGGTCCAGGTAAAGCTATAGAGAATGAAGAAAAACAGAGGGGCGCCTCATGTGTAGTATCGTCAAGTGGAGACACAAAGAAAATGACAATATAGCCAAATGAGTACTCACGTACTCCAGGAGCACACTTACGTGCTGGTAGGGACAGGCTGCAGATTTGTGAAGGTGTGACAGCTCACCCGTTCAGCAACGCTCTCAATGCTGGAGATGGAGTGAAGACACAAAAAAGGAAGCACTATGTGCAGACCATTAAAAATAAAACGGTATTTGCTTAGTTGTATAAATGGATACTCACATACTCCAAGAGCACACCAATGTGCTGGTAGGAACCGGCTGCAGATTTAGGCCGGTGTGGCAGCTCACCCAAAGGAACAGTCTCTTGATGTAGGTACTGTTATGAAACAGTGGGCACAGTAATCCAAATGAACTGCACCAGGTATCAGGAATATCTCTTGTATAAAATTGCAGGCAGTAGGTAGTTAGAGAGATCCACTCAAGAGAAAAAAAGGCAAGTATTTATTAAAAACAAAAGTTTGTTGTAAAAAGTGGATTACAGGGTTACCAATGTTGCCCCAATAATTGCGACGCGTTTCTCGGTTTACAAACCGTTTCATCAGGCATCATGATGCCTGATGATGCCTGATGTCTGCTTCTTTAAGACCCAGTATTTTTTATGTCTGCAGAAGAAGCTTGAAATCTGTTCTTTATTGAGATGTTTGATCTATTATTTTTGTTTGCAGTGCAGTTAATCTATTCCTCTTCAATTGTACTGATTTTTTTTTTTTTTTGCTTTATATGGTCAGTAGTATAAAAAGCAACAAGGAGTTTGCTAAATGTAAACAGCCGTCACTCGTTTGTTTTAACATGAAACAGGTCACATTATGATGTTATGTAGGTGGTGGCATTGTTTGGATATAAATGTATTTTTAAGTTGTTATGTTACCAAATGCTGATTCACTTGAATGTAATTCAGCATATCTGTAAAAAGCTGACTAGAACATATCAAATGAATCATAGCTCAAATTTTCTTCTGCTCACCAGAGTAAGTGCTTTTTTTTACTGTTATCTGCATGGTGAAAATCAAACAAACAGCCAATCAATAACACCAGTGCTGCATTTACACTTTATTGTGATCTTTTGGCATTCCACCATTATCTCATAAGATTTCATAGTAAACTTCCTTAAATGTAAAAGGGATATAAAATTACTGCACAGGGGGGCGGAGCTTGTAGCTGAAGCGGCAGGACGCATCTGAGAGGAGCTCCTAACATTAATCACTCTTAATAGCCACTAATTTTGGATATTCCATTAAAATAAAGTACATATGTGCTTTACAATAGTCTGAAGAGACTAGTAGATTGGAACAATATCAAGATTGATGACTGCCTATGTTCTATAGCTGAGCCATGAAGTGATCACCATTACTCACAAGGCCGTCATCTGCGCGACCAGGGCTGCCATATTATACCCACCCCCCAGGAAACTGGGTTACTAGGCAGATATTTAATTCTGCCTCAAAACTTCTAAGCGATCATTGGGTCATATGTATAGCTGGGGACACTGGACTCCATATATAAAATTGTAGACCTGCTTTGGTTAACCATTAGGAATACTGTGCCAGTACAGAGGTACATTGCATCTGCATGACGATGTGCTCAAAATGGAGACTGCGGTTGCATCATCAGCGCTGCAAGATGTGGAGGCAATGCTTAACGCCCATTTTTATGCGCTCCAAGAAGCATTCATAGCCGAGTAGAACTCTCTCAGAGCAGTATGTAGCTCCTTCCATAGGAGATCAAAATCTTCAGCTAAACCTACAGTGCCATACCTTTCACCCTCCAGACAAGAGCTTACGGAGATACATACCTATCCTCCATCAGGTCATGGTGACTCACAGCATTATGTCCCAGAGGTGAGCATAAACCCCAGACCGGGCACGCTAGATGTGAATGAGGAGGCCGATGCTAGTTGCGGTGCCGGCAATCAGCTGACCAAGCTGGGAAGAGCAGTCGTCTCATCGGATAATGGTGAGCATGAAGCAATAACGGGGGATAGCAAACTAGATATTCAGGGGTCTGCGACACACCCTAGTGCTACCATGGATGTCACACTATCTCCGGCTCCCTGTTCCTACTTGAGGAAAACTCTGTTTGGCAGTGGATGAGTACGGGCTTTTTGCCATAGGGACCATGATGAGTCGCCTTAAAATATCACAAAGACAGGCCAGTATGTATGACTCTTGGATGGTGCTACTTCACGGCACATATCTGAGACTTTTGTGCTTGTTTCATATCTAAGCAATAATTTTTCACATGCCTTGAAGGTTGGAATAGGCTAAATTAATTGCAGTCACTAATGTTCAATGGAGCATACTGTATATCAATCCATTATATTGTTTTTTTCTTAATGGACTCGTTCACCTTATTGTACTAATACAAGTGGTCATCTTATCTGGTGCTTTATAAGATATTTTACTATGTTCACACATTTCCTGTTGACCCCTTTGGTGTATAATATTACTTCCCCTATTGCTAATTCATATGTTTATCTGTGTAAAAACGGTGTAATTACCCTTTGCATTAGTAACTTAACAATACCTGTCCAACTATTTGGGGCCCCTCTGTCAGCGGCCGAGACTTTGGGGACCATTATGCCCTACACTGAGTAGTAACTAAAGCACAGGAATTAAACTTAAGTCATCCTAAATATACTTATTGGCTGTACTTTTATGGAGGCGGGGGGAGAAAGGATAGATGCTATTTATATTCTCAAGCTCAAAGGGTGTTATTGTTGTTGCTCTTGTATTTTCCTCTGCTATTATTCTTATATTATAGTACTCAGTTCTGTAAATGTTTCCCTAATACTCCTCTGTTATTTGGAGACGTAACTATACCAATACCCCAGGTACACTTTCAGATAAGGTTGATCTAAATATTTGAAGAGTCCTCAATTCTGGTACAGTACAATCTCCTCATCCTACCCTTCATATTACCCCCTATAGGCAATTGTGCTCCAAGTTGGAATTTCATTGTAATCAAAGAAAATCCCAAAGCCTACCCAGTGTGGTACTTTTTCCTTCTATTAAATCTGCTTGGGCCTGGTGGATAACAGATGATGATGAGCACTATGATCTGTCACTGTCCACAGTTAATATTAATTCACCTAACTGCTATACCAGCTATACTAGGCCAGTTTTATATTCAAGTATATTATTGCTATATCGCATAATTTTGATGTTTCTAGTTTATTACTATATGAATCACTCATATGACATTATATCATATGCTAGTTAATAATTTGTAAATTCAAGTTCCAAAAGTGACCATCTAGTGGTTACCAAGAGAGAGACATTATACACAACCAAATGGCCCACAAGTGGCCAGTTTAGTAACCACTCATACGATTACATTAGTTATAAAAAAAAATATGAGGTTTTTATTGCTTGACATATCACAAGGTACATAATTTTCTATTTTCAGGATGTATTCTACTGTTGTATTGTGATCAATATCTGTAATATGTCTTCATTTGTTTGTTAGAATCTGTGCATAACCTCAATAAAAGAATATTAAACAAAAAACAATGACTGCACATGCCAGATGCAGTCTCCCTTGGCAAGTCCCACGACAACCAACCTGATTGGATGCCTTTACAATGAGGCTACTGAGGAGATTTTGAGGTAAAACAACTTCCTTTTTTACACAAGAGGTCCATGTGATATTTTCTAGTCAGCGTTTTACAGATATGCTGCATCACTTACAAGTGATTCATCATTTGGGTATCATATTCCTTTAAAGTGACAATAAAGTCAACATTAAAGTTTCTTGATTCAGATAGAAGATGCACTTTTCAATTTTCCTAAATTATTAAATTTGCTTTATTCTCTTTCTATCCTTTATCGAAAATCATACCTAGGTATTCTTAGGAGCAGCAGTGCACTATATGGAGATAGCTGCTGATTGGTCTCTGCACTAATATGCCCCTTATCTTTGGTTTACCGACGTGTTTAGCTAGCTCAAAGTAGTACATTTCAACTCCATCAACAAAAGGATACCAAGAGAATGAAGCAAATGTAATAATAGAAGTAAAATTAAAAGTTGTTTGAAATTGTACGTTCTATCTGAAATATGAAAGAAAATAAATGGGTTTCATATACGTTTACGTGATTAGAATACCTTTATAGATTTCGCATTGTGCTTTCAGTCTTCTGGTTTGTATTATGTTAAACAGCAAAGGTGTAAAAAAAACAATAAAAAAAACGTACTGGTTCTGTAACTTTTTGTGATATCGTTTTTGTGAATGTAATTTCTGACATCTGAGCATTCCTTTGGAGTTTGCCTAAACTGGGGTTTGTGACCACATTGGAATGATGTCATCATAACGTACTGTCAGCTTCAAGCCTGATACTACTGCACTTCTATAATGTTATTATTGAGATTGCTGCACCTTAGAATAAAATAACAGGTTAAAAAGACATAAGTCGTGCGCATTTCAGTTACAATAAGATTAGGATAGGGATATAAGATGTTAACGGGGCATAAAATACAAAATATTTGTCTTTCATGATTCAGATAGAACATACAGTTTTAATCAACTTTCCAGTTTAGTGCTATTATCAACTTTGCTTCATTCTCTTTGTATCCTTTGTTGAAGGATCTGCAATGCACTACTGGGAGCTAGATGAACACAACTGGCAAGCCAATGACACGAGGCATATATGTGCGTAGCCACCAATCAGTAGACAGCTCCCAGTAGTGCATTGCTGCTCCTGAGCCTACCTAGGTATGCTTTTCAACAAAGGATACCAAAAGAACAAAACTAATTTGATAGTAGAAGTAAATTGAAAAGTTGTTTATTATTATTATCATCATCATTGGTTATTTGTAGAGCGGCAACAGATTTAAAAGAGTATATAGCTTAAACATGAATGGAACATTTTTGGGGTTTAATGTCCCTTTAATACATCTAACAAAATGCCTATATGTATATGCTGTGCACTTTTGCACATGCTCAGTAGAAGCTGGGCCTCAAAGTGTGCATATAAAATAATGTGCATGTTTTGATAATAGAAGTAAATTGGAAAGTTGTTTAAAATTGGCTGCCCTATCATTAAACTTTAATTTTGATTTTAATTTAAGACCTGCTTGTGTGAGCATGCAATGCTCAGGGCCCAAAACTGCATCCGCATAAATGGTGCACACAGGGTTAACTCACAATCATATAGAAAGGTTTATTTAAAGGGATAGGAAAGTCAAAATTAAACTTGCATGACTCAGATAGAGTCAGTCATTTTAAGACACTTTTAAATTCACTTCTATTTTCAAATGTGCTTCGTTCTCTTAGTATCCCTTGTTGAAAAAGAATATGCACATATCCTACACTAGTGGGAGCTGCTGCTAATTGGTGCCTGCACACATTTGTCTCTTGTTATTGGCTAAATAGATATTTTTAGCTTCCTGTCAGTAGTGCAATGCTGTCCCTTCAGCAATGGATAACAAGAGAATGAAGACAATTTGATAATAGAATTAAATTGGAAAGTTTTTTAAAACTGTATGTTCTATCTGAATCATAAAAGAAAATTTTGGGGTTTACTATCCCTTTAATGATTTACAAAATTCACCATAAAAGTCTGTAGGGAATTTTGTAGAGATGTATTTGATACTTTCCTGCATCATAATAAAATGTAACACAGAATTGGGAGAAAATTTGATTATTTTACGATAAATTGTTCCAGAAATAGGTTACTTGTTTTTTTGTTTTGTTTTTTAAAAAAAACAACATATTTTTTACAGAACTACATTTTTTTGTAGTTCATATTGGGGGTATTTGCTGTTTGTTTGCAGCTGGCAAAATATTACCATACGCTAATAAAAGTATGAGGCATGTTTCTTACACATAAAAGCATTTTTACAGATGGTTTTCATTATCAGTATTGCAAGGTGCCAGTTTATTTTGGACAACAGACTAACTAGAAGCAGGATGCCGTAAAATACAAATATTGTTTAATGAATTTTACCAAAACAGTGCTGGCTAGACCTATTTCTTCTGTCCATAAAATACAGTCAGTAGACATAATATTTGTAAGGATATTTTGTCTCCTACTAACATACAGTATCAATCTTATGGTGTTGCTAGGCAAATAGACATTCTAATCAGTCAACTGGCTCTTTATTTGGCAGTAATAATTTTATTAGGGTGTGACATTTTGAGTTACTAAACCTGACTGTGCAGTAGTTTAATAAACAGGTAGTAACAACAAATATCTCTATTAAAGTCTATGGAGATTTCTGATATTACTACCTGTTAACAAAGGTTACAGCTGGAATGTAAGCTAGGTAATGGTTAAGAACATAGGTAAAGTTATATACTAGACCTGCAAGTATTGTATTTCCCAAACACAAGACTACCGGGCATTGGTGGATACGTGCAGCTGTTGTCCATGATTGGGTCACCAGCTGTGTTCTGCTTGAGAGCTGAATATTTGAGGCTCTTGAGTGGGAGTTTATCTATATGTTGAACCGCTTTCCAGGGGTTAAACATATAGGGGTAGATTTATCATTCCCCGGATGGACATGATTCTCTATAGTGAATCATGTCTGCCCTGCATCGCTAAATGCCGACAGCATACGCTGTCTGCATTTAACATTGCACAAGCAGTTCTGGTGAACTGCTTGTGCAATGCCGCCCCCTGCAGATTCACGGGCCAAGTTTGGCAGCTAGCACAGGTTGTCAATCAACCCGATCGTATTTGATTGGGCGGATTGATGTTTGCAGCATCAGAGGCAGCGGACGAGTTAAGGAGCAGCGTTATTAAGACCGCTGCTTCTTAACTCCTATTTCTGGCAAGCCTGAAGGCTCACGAGGAAACAGGGGTATTCAGGGCCATTTGGCCCTTGATCATTCGGCCAAATAGAGCTAAATCACAACTCAAATGATACTTTGGGCTAGGCCTCTTGCAATAAGTAGCACTCAGTTTGGTATTACATTGGTTAAAAAATGATCCAAGGACTTCCTGTTCGTGGATAAATTAGCATGTTCTATACATAATGGGATGCACTAATTAGTGTGCTAGCCAGATTTACTAATGTATTACAAGTTGAATGTTGTAGTTAAAGGGACAGTCTAGTCAAAATTAAACTTTCATGATTCAGATAGGGCATGTCATTTTAAGCAACTTTCCAATTTTACTTGTATCATCACATTTGATTTGTTCTCTTGTTATTCATTGTTGAAAGCTAAACCTAGGTAGTCTCATATGCTAATTTCTAAGCCCTTGAATGACCGCCTCTTATCTCAGTCCATTTTGACAGTTTTTCACAGCTAGACAGTGCTAGTTCATGTGTGACATATAAATAACAGTTTGCTCACTCCTGTGGAGTTATTTATGAGCCAGCACTGATTGGCTAAAATGTATGTCTGTCAAAAGAACTGAGATAAGGGGTAGTTTGCAAAGGCTTAGATACAAGGTAATCACAGAGGTAACAAGTATATTAATATAACGTGGTTAGTTATACAAAACTGGAGAATGGGTAATAAAGGGATTATCTATCTTTTTAAACAATAAAAATTCTGTATGAAGGTAAATACGGGTCTCTCTCCTCGCTGGAGGCTTTTTTATGAAACCTCAGTATCTACCTCCCCCTCATATAATCTCTGTAGCTAGAACATTTCCCAACTTTACAATCTAAAATCATACCCCATACCGTTTATTCACCAGGTCACTTTTCATTCCCCATGCAACATCGCCTAGCTCATCAGATTACGCTCACCTGATTTACTCAGACACATTAGAATACTAACATTATGTGGTCAATTCCCTAAAGTGTGAACTGAACTTGTGAAAAAGTTATCTTTAAATTCTCTGCAGTCCTCCTTCCCCTGCCGTTTATTTTCTGCCCTGCCTCAGTTTGTTTGCTGCCAATTCTTGTCACCAATCAGTGATATCTGGGAACACTGTATGGCAAGATACACCGGTATCAGCACAGCAATAGGATACTAAACCCCAAATTTTTCTTTCATGTTTCGGATAGAGCAGGCAATTATAAGCAACTTTCTAATTTACTCCAATTAGCAAATTTTCTTTGTTCACTTGCTATCTTTATTTGAAAAAGCAAGAATGTAAGGTTAGGAGCCGGAACATTTTTGATTCAGCACCTGGGTAGCGCTTGCTGATTTAGCCACCAATCAGCAGGCGCTACCGAGGTGCTGAACCAAAAATGGGCTGTCTCTTAACCTGCTTTTCCAAATAAAGATAGCAAGAGAATGAATAAAAATTGATAATAGGAGTAAATGAGAAAGTTGCGTAAAATTACATGCTCTATCCGAACCATGAAAGAAAAGATTTGGGTTGACTATCCCTTTAAAACTCAAGTGAGTACTGTAACATCATAGGTTACTATGATAACCTGGTGTACAAAACTGGATGTTGGATTCAGTATATGCACAATAAAAACAACTGTCAAATTATTCAGCAGTTCTATTAATAGAATTTGCATTTTAAAAGTGTTTATTTTGAGGTGTGAAGGGAAGAATATGGTTCCTCCCAGATAGGTCATATGCAAGTACTCATCAGTATCTATCTATTAACCAATAAGCTGGAATGCAGATAATGCAGAACACAAAAATACACACTGGGTACATCTGTGTAACCCATTGTTAAGTAATGATTAAATCACTTATTTTGTTACTGCATATCTTGTAATAATGTTTTTCTTTTGTTTAGCGAAAAAAAGTAACATGCTATGTAGGTGTCATTTGTTTGTTGCAATAGTTTTTCAATTGCCCCCCCCCCCCCATCACACACCACTTGCCTTATTTTGTGAGCCAAATACTGTAGTAGTAAAGCCTTGCCACTGTCATTGCCTTATCTTTATTGTTTTGTACTTCTTTATCTAATCTCTTCTTCTAAGACCATTTAAGGGACAGATATGTAGCAGGTTTAGTCTTGTGAAATCTGCAGTGTGCATTTCCAGTTCTCAGAATTGGAAAATCCTTAAATAACAGATAAAGGAGACAAAATTATATATATATTGCAATTTTTAAATTTATTTATTTTGTGTTACTAGGTGCCCAGTGTAGACTGTAATGGGGTGATGTAAGATAGCTGATTGTGGAATGTAAATCTGAGAATCCAGTTAGTCCACATTTCTGAATTGTAGGTTTCGATGTACTAAAGGAAGTCATATAGTGCAGGGGATGACAAATTTATTTCTAATGTAGGAGCCAGCCACACACTTTATTTTTACAAGCTAGATAGGAATGTTTGTGTATACAAGTACAAGCCTAGGGGCTGTGGCAAAGTGACTCTCTCTAGTTAGGTTGGCATTTATCTAGCCCGGATATGGTATAGTAACCTTGATCATTGTTGTTGTACATATTCAAAATCATTTTTTTGTTAATGCTGGATTTTAAGTTCTCTCTCAGACATACAAAACCAGGGACACTCCTTAAAGAGACAGTATACACCAATTTTCATATAACTGCACAGATACTGATATAAAACCTGGTATAAAACCTTTTAAAAACTTACTTAGAAGCTCCAAGTTTAACACTGTTGAAGAAGTTAGGCGGGGACATCGACTGAAAGGGGATGAAAAAGCAGGAAGAGAAGACCATCCCCCTTCCACTTTATATGAAAAGCAGGAATCTGTAGACTTCAGGCTACATCTGATTCTTTGGGGCTTGGTTAGGAGTCTGAAAATCAGCACAATGTTATTAAAAAATAAGCAAATCTATACATTGTTACAAAAACACTCCCAGATGGGCTATACAAATGTATAATCTGCAAAACATTTATGCAAAGAAAAATCTAGTGTACAATGTCCCTTTAAGTGTTTATTCAATTTAAAGAGACAGTCTAAATCAAAATTACATGATTTAGATAGATCATGCCATTTTAAACACATTTTCAATTTATTAACCAAAAAGTCCAAATGTATTCAAGATAAAAACAGCATATTTCTTGAAAGTCTGTTAAAAGCCACATACAGACCCCACAAAAAGAGAATCAAAATGGAGTATAAAGCCTGACCGGTTACACTTCTCAGACCGTATTCATAGACCTTAGACAGACAAGCGCCTAAACACTTACAAAGCTAATCACATACACGCTGATTGGATACAATAAAAAAATCAGGTTTAACCCATTAAGCTCTACATATAAATATTGCCTGCCAAAAATAGACAGTAATGGAGTGCAAAACTACTAAATTAGAATTTAGTATATGACAAATTTAGAAAAGCACAATAATACTTTTGATACTTTATCAGAACACAGCCATCAGTCAATCACAAAGTGCATATAAGTGTGTCCCCTAAAGAATAACTTGTTAAGTGTTATCTGGGGTTTATCAAGTCCTTTTAGCTGTGGAATTTGATTAAGCAAAAATGACGCCCCTTGGAAATGTGTTGAAAGTTATTGAGAATATGGATCACTGGAAACAGGATTAACACTTGTTAAAGGACCACTAAATAACTGACACATACACAATAAAAGACAATGCAATAGCACTTACTTTGCATTTAAAATGAGCAGTAGAATATGTTCTGGTAAATTTCAAAATGAATCCTCCTGTATCATGTGACAGCCATCAGCCAATCACAAAATCCCATATACATATATACTGTGCACTTGTATACATGCTCAGTAGGTGCTGGAGCCTTTAGAAAGTGTGCATATAGAAATAATGTGCACATTTTGATTATTAAAGTATATTTGATTGTGTTTAGTCCCTTGGTGAGCTATTGTGATATCAACTGAAGAGACATTATTTGTGAGTTTCCATTGGTTGTGTTAACTATGAGATGCAAAATGTTAAACAATTCTGCTGGTGGTAGTGCTGAAAACTCTGCAGAGGACTTAAAGGGATATGAAACTCACATTTCTTCTTTCATGATTTAGATAGAGCAGGCAATTTTAAGCAACTTTCTAATTTACTCCTATTATCAATTTTTCTAAGTTCTCTTGGTATCTTGATTTGAAAAAGCAGGAATGTAAGTTTAGGAGCTGGCCCATTTTTGGTTAAGCACCCTGGGTAGCGCTACATTTAGCCACCAATCAGCAAGCACTACCCATGTGCTGAACCAAGAAATGGTCCGGCTCTTAAGCTTACATTCCTGCTTTAGAAATAAAGCTACCAAGAGAGCGAAGAAAAATTGATAACAGAAGTAAATGAGAAAGTTGCTTAAAATTGCCTGCTCTATCTGAATCATGAAAGAAAAAAATTGGGGTTTTTATATCCCTTTAAAGCGACAGTCTAGTTAAAATTAAACTTTCATGATTCAGACAGAGCATGCAATTTTAAACAACTTTCCAATTTACTTTTATCATCAAATTTGCTGTGTTCTCTTGGTATGTTCTCTTGGTATTCTCATGTGTGTCATATAGATAGCATTGAGCTCACTCCCGTAGAGTTATTTATGAGTCAGCACTGATTGGCTAAAATGCAAGTCTGTCAAAAGAACTGAGATAAGGGGGCTTAGATACAAGTTAATCACAGAGGTAAAAAGTGTAATAATATAACCGTGTTGGTTATGCAAAACTGGGGAATGGGTAATAAAGGGATTATCTATCTTTTTAAACAATACAAAATCTGGAGTAGACTGACCCTTTAAGTCCTCTGCAGAGTTTTCAATCGGCGTTCTAGCTACAAAAAAATCCTGCCATACAGCTAGAGTGTCGATTGGAGAACTCAGAAAAAATGTTAGTTTTGAAGTGGGCGGCCTGAGCGCGGGGTATTAAAATGTCACGGCTAGATTAGAAATTAAGTTACAGCGCATGTTTATTACATTAGTTGATCTAATGCAGTGTCTGATTAGTTTTTTTTTTTAGGTTACAGAGTGTTCTTTTTGGCCTCCAAGGGAGAGTGGATTAAACACATATTAAAGACCCACTACACAAGCTGGAGTAGGTATACATCAGTATACATCTAAAATTGTGGGGCTTGGTTAGGAGTCTGAAAATCAGCACAATGTTATTTAAAAATAAGTAAAACTATACATTGTTACAAAAGCACTCCCAGATGGGCTATATAAATGGATCAACTACAAAACATTTATGCAAAGATTATTCTAGTGTACAATGTCCCTTTAATGTCCTTTTAATGAAAATCCATTCACTCACTATCTCCTATGGGGAGGGTGTTAGGGTAGCAGAGGAACACCTAGATAGCAGCCTAATCTTAAAGGGACATTAAACACAAAAAACTTTTTATGCACCTAGCTTTAATTGTGAGTGCCACCATTTTGTAAACTAAGTCACACTGCATGTATCTGAAGGAGAATTGCTACACATGAGAAAACACATCAGCACTGTAACGCAGGAAATGCTAAATTTCAACATGGTGGCACCCAAGAATAGAGAGGATTAGAATAACCTCATTAATATGCTTCTAAATTGGATTAGTGTTTAATCTCCCTTTAAATAAAGTTAAAGGAGTAGCTAATGCAGCTGTTACAAAGCATCAGCAGCAGCATTTTTTTCTTAAATTGGGGTCAGGATTAAAAAAGAACGAGAATAATATTTACATACTAGCTATAATTAAAATTAATAATTCTAACTAGAAATATATTTGCTGATACAGATGTACTGCAAAAAAAATGTTTGTAACTAAAATTAATATGCATTCATGTAAATCATCTGTTTTATGTTCCTTTAAAAATTAGCATGTTTGCAAAACCATTTCTGTTGCATACGTTTATCATATTAAATTCCGATTATCCTAGCATAGTGAAGGAATAATCTAGATTTTATTGAAGACACAGATACGAGTATTTTGCATAACCTTTTTTACTTATGCATCTTTTCACAGAATAACATTCAATAAAACATTAACAAGTTGAACATTACAATGGAAACAAGAACAACCAATGAAAAACGGACATACAAATGAGCTGATTAAACAAGTCAACGAGCATAGTCATAGTGCCCATAAACTGTCAATATAGTCCCAATTCCTCCTCTTTCTTCTTTGATGCGAA
Organism: Bombina bombina; assembly: GCF_027579735.1. Classification (NCBI taxonomy): domain Eukaryota; kingdom Metazoa; phylum Chordata; class Amphibia; order Anura; family Bombinatoridae; genus Bombina; species Bombina bombina. The sequence continues at coordinate 293,955,269 of NC_069505.1, read as the reverse complement.
GAGGTAAAAAGTTCATAAAGAAAGGAGAAAGGTTGTTGAGGAATCCATAGAAGAAGAAACAAATGATAAAGGATAAAACAGAAAAACATCTTGAAACAGGAACTGGAACGTAGTTGAGAAAACTTGAGGCATCTGAAGATGAACATCCCGCTTGAAATGATGAGATGGCAGAAGTTGACAATATTTATCTTGGAATCCTTGAGATTCTTGACCTGTAGAGGGTTAGATTTAAGAAGCTGGAAAAGAACAATTTCTCCAACATTGGTGTGTCCGGTCCACGGCGTCATCCTTACTTGTGGGATATTCTCTTCCCCAACAGGAAATGGCAAAGAGTCCCAGCAAAGCTGGCCATATAGTCCCTCCTAGGCTCCGCCCACCCCAGTCATTCTCTTTGCCGTTGCACAGGCAACATCTCCACGGAGATGGTTAAGAGTTTTTTGGCAGAATTGAAAGAGATTATTTCAGACATCACTGGGGGAAAGGGCCACGCCCTCCCACAGGATAGGTCTTTTAAGGCTAAAAATAAGCCTAATTTTCGTCCCTTTCGCAGAAACGGACCAGCCTCTAATTCTGCATCCTCTAAGCAAGAGGGTAATGCCTCACAACCCAAACCAGCCTGGAAACCAATGCAAGGCTGGAACAAGGGTAAGCAGGCCAAGAAGCCTACCACTGCTACCAAAACAGCATGAAGGGATAGCCCCCGATCCGGGACCGGATCTAGTGGGGGGCAGACTCTCTCTCTTTGTTCAGGCTTGGGCAAGAGATGTTCAGGATCCTTGGGCGCTAGAAATAGTTTCTCAAGGTTATCTCCTGGAATTCAAGGAACTACCCCCAAGGGGAAGGTTCCACAGGTCTCACTTATCCTCAAACCAAATAAAGAGACAGGCATTCTTACATTGTGTAGAAGACCTGTTAAAGATGGGAGTGATACATCCAGTTCCAATCAGAGAACAAGGAATGGGATTTTATTCCAATCTGTTCGTAGTTCCCAAAAAAAGAGGGAACATTCAGACCAATTTTGGATTTGAAGATCCTAAACAAATTTCTCAGGGTACCATCGTTCAAAATGGAAACTATTCGAACGATCCTACCCACCATCCAGGAAAGTCAATTTATGACTACCGTGGATTTAAAGGATGCGTACCTACATATTCCTATCCACAAGGAACATCATCAGTTCCTAAGGTTCGCTTTTCTGGACAAGCATTACCAGTTTGTGGCACTTCCATTCGGATTAGCCACTGCTCCAAGGATTTTCACAAAGGTACTAGGGTCCCTTCTAGCGGTTCTAAGACCAAGGGGCATTGCAGTAGTACCTTACTTGGACGACATCCTAATACAAGCGTCGTCCCTGTCAAAAGCTAAGGCTCATACGGATATCATCCTAGCCTTTCTCAGATCTCACGGATGGAAGGTGAACAAAGAAAAAAGTTCTCTGTCCCCGTCGACAAGAGTTCCCTTCTTGGGAACAATAATAGATTCCTTAAAAATGAGGATTTTTCTGACAGAGGTCAGAAAATCAAAACTTCTAAGCTCTTGTCAAGTACTTCATTCTGTTCCTCGTCCTTCCATAGCGCAGTGCATGGAGGTAATAGGATTGATGGTTGCAACAATGGACATAGTTCCTTTTGCACGAATTCATTTAAGACCATTACAACTGTGCATGCTCAAACAGTGGAATGGGGATTATACAGACTTGTCTCCGATGATTCAAGTAGATCAAAAGACCAGAGATTCACTCCGTTAGTGGCTGACCCTGGACAATCTGTCCCAGGGAATGAGCTTCCGCAGACCAGAGTGGGTCATTGTCACGACCGACGCCAGTCTAGTGGGCTGGGGCGCGGTCTGGGAATCCCTGAAAGCTCAGGGTCTATGGTCTCGGGAAGAGTCTCTTCTCCCGATAAACATTCTGGAACTGAGAGCGATATTCAATGCTCTCAGAGCTTGGCCTCAACTAGCAAAGGCCAAATTCATAAGGTTCCAATCAGACAACATGACGACCGTTGCATATATCAATCATCAGGGGGGAACAAGGAGTTCCCTGGCGATGAAAGAAGTGACCAAAATAATTCAATGGGCGGAGGATCACTCCTGCCACTTGTCTGCGATCCACATCCCAGGAGTGGAAAATTGGGAAGCGGATTTTCTGAGTCGTCAGACATTCCATCCGGGGGAGTGGGAACTCCATCCGGAAATCTTTGCCCAAATAACTCAATTATGGGGCATTCCAGACATGGATCTGATGGCGTCTCGTCAGAACTTCAAGGTTCCTTGCTACGGGTCCAGATCCAGGGATCCCAAGGCGACCCTAGTAGATGCACTAGTAGCACCTTGGACCTTCAACCTAGCTTATGTATTCCCACCGTTTCCTCTCATTCCCAGGCTGGTAGCCAGGATCAATCAGGAGAGGGCCTCGTGATCTTGATAGCTCCTGCGTGGCCACGCAGGACTTGGTATGCAGACCTGGTGAATATGTCATCGGCTCCACCATGGAAGCTACCTTTGAGACAGGACCTTCTTGTTCAGGGTCCATTCGAACATCCGAATCTGGTTTCCTTCCAACTGACGGCTTGGAGATTGAACGCTTGATCTTATCAAAGCGTGGGTTTTCAGATTCTGTAATAGATACTCTGATTCAGGCTAGAAAGCCTGTAACTAGAAAAATTTACCATAAAATATGGAAAAAATATATCTGTTGGTGTGAATCCAGAGGATTCCCATGGAACAAGATAAAAATTCCTAAGATTCTATCCTTTCTACAAGAAGGTTTGGAGAAAGGATTATCTGCAAGTTCTCTAAAGGGACAGATCTCTGCTTTATCTGTCTTACTGCACAAAAGACTGGCAGCTGTGCCAGATGTTCAAGCATTTGTTCAGGCTCTGGTTAGGATCAAGCCTGTTTACAGACCTTTGACTCCTCCCTGGAGTCTAAATCTAGTTCTTTCAGTTCTTCAAGGGGTTCCGTTTGAACCTTTACATTCCATAGATATTAAGTTACTATCTTGGAAAGTTTTGTTTTTGGTTGCTATTTCTTCTGCTAGAAGAGTTTCAGAGTTATCTGCTCTGCAGTGTTCTCCGCCCTATCTGGTGTTTCATGCAGATAAGGTGGTTTTGCGTACTAAGCCTGGTTTTCTTCCGAAAGTTGTTTCTAACAAAAATATTAACCAGGAGATAGTTGTACCTTCTTTGTGTCCGAATCCAGTTTCAAAGAAGGAACGTTTGTTACACAATTTGGACGTTGTCCGTGCTCTAAAGTTCTATTTAGAGGCTACTAAAGAGTTCAGACAAACATCTTCCTTGTTTGTTGTTTATTCTGGTAAAAGGAGAGGTCAAAAAGCGACTGCTACCTCTCTTTCCTTTTGGCTTAAAAGCATTATCCGATTGGCTTATGAGACTGCCGGACGGCAGCCTCTTGAAAGAATCACAGCTCACTCCACTAGGGCTGTGGCTTCCACATGGGCCTTCAAGAACGAGGCTTCTGTTGACCAGATATGTAAGGCAGCGACTTGGTCTTCACTGCACACTTTTGCCAAATTTTACAAATTTGATACTTTTGCTTCTTCGGAGGCTATTTTTGGGAGAAAGGTTTTGCAAGCTGTGGTGCCTTCCGTTTAGGTAACCTGATTTGCTCCCTCCCTTCATCCGTGTCCTAAAGCTTTGGTATTGGTTCCCACAAGTAAGGATGACGCCGTGGACCGGACACACCAATGTTGGAGAAAACAGAATTTATGCTTACCTGATAAATTACTTTCTCCAACGGTGTGTCCGGTCCACGGCCCGCCCTGGTTTTTTTTTTTAATCAGGTCTGATGAATTATTTTCTCTAACTACAGTCACCACGGTACCATATGGTTTCTCCTATATATATTTCCTCCTGTCCGTCGGTCGAATGACTGGGGTGGGCGGAGCCTAGGAGGGACTATATGGCCAGCTTTGCTGGGACTCTTTGCCATTTCCTGTTGGGGAAGAGAATATCCCACAAGTAAGGATGACGCCGTGGACCGGACACACCGTTGGAGAAAGTAATTTATCAGGTAAGCATAAATTCTGTTTTTTTAAAATATATTAATAAAACATTTCACAACCCTAAAAGGGAAGGGAGGGAGGGAAAATACTTGTCTCTGTGTCTTCAATAAAATCTAGATTATTCCTTCACTATGCTAGGATAATCTGAATTTTTTTTCAAGCACAGAGACTCCTATATTGCTAAATTAAAGCAAAGAGAAATTAGACAAGAAGAGGCAGCATTAGCAATAGGCTTAAAATAAAACTGTTTGAATGTAGATTCTGAAGACCAATCTGCTGCTCTAAGATTGTCTTGGAGAGAGGAAGATTTAAGGAAAGCTTTGGAAGCTGAAGCTCCTCTGAAAGAATGAGCTGAAAAAGACTCTTCCACTCCAGATAACAAAAGAATCCATTTCACCCATCTAGCGATAGATGTAGAAGTAACAGGCTTATAAGGAGAAACAAAAGTAATAAGAAGTTGAGGGGAAGAAAGAGGCATATGGGAAGAAGTTCTGCATTCATATTCTTTAAGGCAAGAAGCTACACAAAGATTGGGTTGATCAGGAAAAAACTGATAAAAAATAGACTTAGAAAAGGATTTTGTTCTACGAGAAATAATAAAAATTACTCCAAAAGGAGAAAACATTTTTGAATTTATATCAATGGCTTTGACGTCTCAAACCCTGCGGAAAGAGAGAAGACATAAAAGAGTAGCCAATTTAGCGGATAGTTGTTTGTGAGAAAGGTCAGAATTAGATGGCCAATTTCAAAGGAAGGAAATGACAAGATCTATATCCCAGAAAAAGGAATATTTAGAAGAAGGGGGATTTTTAATCCTGATGGCTTTAAGTAAGCGACAAATGTCAGGATGTCTACTAATAGGAGTATCATTAATGAAATTGTGGATGGCAGAGATAGCAGAACGGGCCAGATTAATGGAACGATAAGCGAAACCATTATCAAAGAGAGAAGATAAATAATTAATTATTTGTGAAGAGGGGCATCAAAAGGATCCAAGTTCCTTCGTGAACACCAGCTACCCCATCAAGACCAGGCTGAAGAATAGGCTTTTTTGGTGCCTGGAGCCCAAGATTTTTGGAGAAGTGATTGAGATATTTCCGAAAAGGCCTTCGAGGGACAAGGGGCCCCTGGAATTGTCCAAGCCACGATGTTGAGGTATCCGTCCTGAATGAGGGAATGAGGACGCTCTAACGGGTCCAGAAGGAGATTGGGGAGGGGAGGAATGAGAAGAGGGGAAGAAAGGAGAGTTCCAGAAGAGATGGGTACCAGGATTGGGTCGGCCAAAGGGGAGTGATCAGGAGAAGGGAGATCTGGGACCTGCGAAGAGTTCTCAGAATTATGGAAAAGGGAGGAAAGGCATATGCTCCCTGAATCAGCCAGGTTTGTAGAAATGCATCTGTCGCCGATGCCTCTGGATCCGGACGCCAACTGACATAGGGTTTCATTTGGAAATTGGATTTGGAAGCGAAAAGATCTATCACAAATGAACCCCTCAGGGAGTAGAGGGTGAGGAAAAATTTTGGAAGTAATTTCCAATAGCTGTAGTCCTGAAGATGGCGAGATCCCCAATCTGCGGCAACATTTGAGAGGCCAGGGATGTACTCTGCCTGGATGGAGATTTTGTTCCTCAAACAATGGGGAATAAATTCCTTTGTGTTGTCTGAAAGAGACAAGCGGTTCAAATATCTCACGGCAGAAATGTTGTCCATGCGGAGGATAACAGATAGAGGAGAAGAGTTGCAAACAAAACAATACTCCTTATTGCAAAAGAACCTGCAAGAAGTTCTTTATCATTGATGTGAAGACTTCTCTCTGCATTTGTACATTTGCCACCGGTGATAAGAGGACCACAACGAGTGCCTCAACCCAAGTTGCTGGCATCTGCCTGTATGATCAGATCCGGAGAATTTCCAAATATGGCTCTGCCATTCCAAGCATCCATATTGCGAAGCCACCAAATGAGTTCCTGGCAAGCTTCTAAAGAGAGAGAAAGAACAACCCTTGCGGAGGTACTGAATCTTTAAACAATGAAGGGCCCGGTAGTGAAGGGGAGCAGGAAAGATCACCTGAATGGAGGAAGAAAGGAGGCCGATAATGCGAGCCAAAAGTCTTAGGGGAAAGGAAGGTTTCTTGAGAACCAGGGCTATTTCTTTCTTTAGGTTGGTAATTTTGTCCTGGGGAAGACTGAGGGTAGAGGAGGTAGTGTCTATAAGAAAACCCAGAAACGTAAGATTATGAGTGGGATTGAGAATGGATTTTTCTTTGTTTAAGAGGAAACCCAAGTTTTCTAACAGAGAGGTGGTAAGATGGAGATGAGATAGAAGGGTGGAATGATCTTGATTCATCAAGAGGATATCATCCAAATATACAATTAGACGAACACCCCTGAACCTGAGCCATGCTGTGACAGGTTTCAACATTTGGATCCTTTGTGCAACATTTTTGTGAAATTTCAAGGGGCAGAGGAGAGACCGAATAGAAGGCAAGTGAATTGCCAAAGGATGTTGTTCCAAGAAAAACAAAGGAATCTCCTGAAATCTAGCTGGATGGGGACAGTCAAATAAGCATCGGTAAGATCCAATCGGACTAGCCAATCCCGATCCTGAAGACAATCTCGAAGAAGGTGAATGCCCTCCATTTTGAATTGTTGGTAACAGAATTAGGCATTTAAGGTTCTGAGATTTATCATCGGTCAGAAGAGACCGTTTTTCTTTTTGACCAGAAACAGATTGCTTATATAACTGTCCTCGTTCTTGAGGACCAGTTCTATGGCCTGTTTTGATGCTAGGGAAGAAATCTGAGTCTATGGCCAGACTGTCTCGTTTTGAAAAAACAATGGGATTTGGAAGGGACGTCTATAAAATCTATGGAACCAATTATAAAAAAACAATTATAAATAAGCGAAATGAGAAAGTACTTATCTGCACAAGCAGCAAAAAGAAAGAGGAGGAATTGGGACTATGTGGACAGTTTATGGGCACTATGACTATGCTCATTGGCTTGTTTCATCAGCTCATTTGCATGTCTTTTTCATTGTTTGTTCTTGTTTCCATTGTAATGTTCAACTTCAAAATGTTTATGTTTTATTGAATGCTATTCTGTGAAAAGCTGCATAAGTAGTAAAGAGAAGGTTATGCAAAATAGGAATCTCTGTGCTTGTAATAAAATTTGAAATGCACTGCAGTCTTTATGCCCCTTTAAAAGTTTTTTTGTACATGATACTTGCTGCCTAGGCTTCACCAGTTCATCTTATAACATGGTCACACATTGTTTGTCACTGTTATAACGTTGTTACACCTGCATGTTTATATCTGCTATAATCTTATGAAATCATTCAGTTTTTGCTCCTGTTTGTTACAATCTGATTATTGTTTCAGATTTGTTTCAACATGTTGCAAAATTGTAGCTTACAAATTATCATGGAAATGGATGTGATATGTTTTTCATTGTCTTTTTTTGTTGTGGGTGAGAATAGAGCAAGCTATCTGTTATGACATGCAATTCTAATTGAAAAGTAAATGGTGTAATTGTTGACTTGCTATGGTTGAAGAGCTACTAATAATGTCACATCTGTTTAAAGGGATATGAAACTCAAAGATTTTCTTTCATGATACAGATAGAGCATGTGATTTTAAACAACTGAATAATTTACTTCTATTATCAAATTTTCTTTGTTCTCAGTATCATTTGTTGAAAATCAGGGAGGTATGCTTAGGAACCGGCCCATTTCTAGAGCACTATATGGCAGCAGTTTTGCAAGAATGTTATCCATTTGCTAAAGCACTATTTCCTGCCATTTAGTGCTCCAGGTGCCTACTTAGGTATCTCTTCAACATAGAATATCATGATAGTGAAGCAAATTTGATAATAGAAATAAATTGGAAACTTTTTTTAAATGGTATTCTCTGTCTGAACCACAAAATAAAATATTTGGGTTTCATATCCCTTTAAGTACACAGTTTATTGAAAATGACATTACAGACATAATTTGAAATGTACATCAATGCATTTTCATTTTGATTAGAAATATTTTTTCTGTAAAGTTACATTAGCAAACATGCTTTTTTCTAAACATTATTATCAATGTGTCTGCTTAGAGATCTGGCAGTGGCTTATGTTGGCAATGACTTATTTACATGATAAAAGTCCCTTCCAGCTGTCTGAGCAGACACACTGTTTAAAATGCTGGTGCTTGGGGCATATGTAGATATGAATATCCACAGTGAAAGCAATAAAAACAAGGAAACATTTTTGCTAATGGAACTATTATGCAAAAAAAAAAAAAAAAAGGTTCTATTCAATATTTAAATGAACTGTTGAGTATTTCCATTATGGCCGGAATGTCTTTTAAATTTGCACTCACATTTTATTAAAGGGCCATCAAACTCAACAGTACACCAACGATTAAATTAAAGGGATATTAAACCCATCTTTTGTTTTCATGATTCAGATAGAGAATGCAATTTAAGCAACTTTCTAATTTTACATCCATTATCGATTTTTCTTAGTTCTCTTGGTATCTTTATTTGAAAAACAGGACTTTAAGCTTAGGAGCTGGTCCATTTTTGGTTCAGAACTTCAGCACATTGGTAGTGCTTGCTGATTGGTGTAGCCAATGTAGCCACCAATAAGCAAGCGCTACCCAGGGTTCTAAACCAAAAATTGTCCAGCTCCTATGCTTAAAGGACCAATTAATAAATGCAAAAAACAAAACCAAAATAATAAACCTGTGCATAGTACAGTTAAGAAACAATGTACCTGAAGCATAATATGAAACTATTTCAATGGAAAGTGTTGATTAAACTTACTTTTAATTTGCCCCGCGTTCCACTATTGCTCCGCAACAATACCGCCCCTGTCCTGAGGAGGCTGTTCCTCATCGTGATGGACAAGCTTTTACAGCCAATCGGATGAGTGCTAATTAGCATTATTTTTCTTATTGTTCGCATCCGTGTACACTCACTTACTTACACATCTGTGCACACTTTAACACCCCCCCCCCACGCGCGCACATGAGCCCAACCAGGTCTGCATAACCGCTCTCTCTTCTCTGTATGTTACTGACTGCAAGGGAGTTAATTCACTGAATTATGTCAGACACTGTCAGGCTATAGTGAGGTTAAATAATTGTACTGAGTGGTATAATGTCTGTCTACAGGTTAGATCACTGTACTTTCTGGGGCACTCAAAATATGGAAGATAGACCCCATAAAATGCTCACTCTGTGTGTGTTTCTCAGCATGAAAGAGATAAACAACTGGTCTGTATGTGTTACTGGCTACCGGGGGCTTAAAGGGATATAGTATCGCTCACACTCTAGCTTCACTGCTTCACCAGCAGGTTGTCAGTCAGTATTCAGACACTCATGTGCTTTTCTCACTATGTAGGCAGTGCACAATCTTTTTATGTGCACTGCTCCATCACAGAAGCGCAGTCCCATTTACAGGTGACATCACTTGGGCATGCATAGTGAAGGAAAACTGCATATACGTATATACAGTTTTCATTTGCAAACATCACCCACGTGACCTGGGCGGACGAGGAAAACATGAAAAAATTTAAAACAATCATTCTCTAAGATTATTATGTGGATTTTACACAGGTACCTCTCAAAAGATTTATTATAACTTTGTGCACACGTGTATGGTGATTATTGGCAGTGTTGACTGGTCCTTTAAATTCAAATAAAGATATCAAGAGAACAAAGAAAAAATTATAATAGGAGTAAATTAGAAAGTTGCTTAAAATTGCCTGAATCATGAAATAAAAAAAAATTGGGTTTAATATCCCTTTAATTAGAAATCCAACATTATACTTTGCAATATTATAACGTTGTCTGTTGTTTATACATATTACACAAATTAATGAATAATTTAACATAAATTGATTCAATGATAATTTGTGCAAAAAACAATGAAAAAATGTAATATTAGCTAAGTTTAGCTAAATGTTGGCGTAAAATTTACCCAGCAGGTCAGTGTGTCCATTAAATAGGTCCTAGGGAGAACACTTAATTATCTTAGTTTCACTTACCTCCATCACCATTAAAGGGCCACTAAACCCAAAATCTTTCTTTCATGATTCAGATAGAACATACAAATTTAAACAACATTACAATTTACTTCTATTATTTATTTTTCTTCATTTTTTAGATATCCTTATTTGAAGAAAAAGCAATGCACATGGGTGAACCAATCACATGAGGCTTCTATGTGCAGCAGCCAATCAGCAGCTACTGAGCATATCTAGATATGCTTTTCAGCAATGAATATCAAGAGTATAAAACAAATTAGATAATAGAAGGAAATTAGAAAGATGTTTAAAAATGCATTCTCTTTCATAAATCATGAAAGAAAAAATGTGGGTATCATGGCCCTTTAAATGTGAGATGACATTGTGCAATAGGATTCTTCCCCAAGGATTACTAAGGGTGATGATAGCCTGTCTGTTTGGTCAATGGGCTCAGTGGGTGAATATGAGTTACATAGTGAGTATGAGAGACCTTGTGTGTGATTTCACAGTGTGGTCAAATCTCAAATTTCAAAGTTATGTCTATTTCCACTCCCCTTGGATCATGTGACAGCCATCAGCCAATCACAATGCATATAGTATAGTCTGTGAAGTCTTGCACATGCTCAGTAGGAGCTAGTGATGCAAAAAGTGTAAATATAAAAAGACTGTGCACATTTTGTTACTGGAAGTAAATTGGAAAGCTGTTTAAAATTGTATGCTCTATCTTAAAGGGACAGTATACTATAAAAATGTTTTTCCGTTAATGTGTTTCCAATTACTTTATTTACCAGCTGCAGAGTATAAAATGTATGAGATTTGCTTTTTAAGGTTTATTTGTGTATATGAATTAGCTGATTTTGTGTTTTGAAGCCACAACCTAATAAAATGGGTTGAGCTTGTAGGTATAATCAGATCTCATTACTTTATCACATTGTGTTCATATACCTGCTTCTTTATCGTATATCTGTCCATAAACCAATCACCAATACTTGGAGAGAACAATGGAAAAATAACATTTTATTACCTTATCTCTTCTATACCCCACTGGGAGTGTAATTTATTCTACTGGCTGTGTTAACACAGCTTGGCCTCAAGGCCAAAAACTTTCAGGATGGGTGGGGATACCTGAGGCTAAATAAACTATTTTAAATGCCAATATAAGGGTAATGGAAATAATTGTAAACAACTAAATACACTCCAGCAGGTAAAGTGGATCATTGGGAACACATTAAAGGTGATACATCTTTTGAGTAAACTGTCCCTTTAATCATTAAATTGTAATTTTGACTTGAGTGTCCCTTGAAGCACAGAATCCCTGATGCCTGTAGCGCAGCTCTAAATTAGGCATAGCTAGAGCTAAAAAAGGCTTTTGTTGCATATCATTGATAAAGGGACCATTTTAAATGCTGTTAAAACATCTGTTGTGTATATGTAGACCTTTTGCAATGTGGCACTTAGTTGCTGATATGTACTGTGTACATCAAAACATTTTTTGTTTGTGTGCAAGCCTTTTGCAAAGCAGTGCTTAAAGGGCCACTAAACCCAAAATCTTTCTTTCATGATTCAGATAGAGAATAGAAATTTAAACAACATTACAATTTACTTCCATTATTTATTTTGCTTCATTTTTAAAATATCCTTAGTTGAAGAAGAAGCAATGCACATGGTGAGCCAATCACAACATTCTTCTATGTGCAGCAACCAATCAGCAGCTAGTGAGCATATCTAGATATGATTTTCATCAAAGAATATCAAGAGAATAAAACAAATTAGATAATATAAGTAAATTAGAAAGATATTTAAAATTGCATTCTCTTTCTAAATCATAAAAGAAAAAATGTGGGTGGCATGTCCCTTTAATTGCTGATATAAACTGTGCTTGTAAAACATGTATTGTGCATAGACATGTGTTTTTGTGTCTTTTGAAAGCAAATGAATGCCAAAGATGGCGGCCGCCAATGGAATTTGGCTATTTTTGGAGCCAAATTTCTTCTTGTGAAAATGCAACACTCTAAGATCTGGATTTGCACAGATCTTAATCTTTTCATATTGACCATGTACATACATATTTGATTCTGTTTTTTATTAATAGGTGGATTTGCCATGAGTCACCTCAAAGCTGGATATGTAAATCAGATCACTTATGCCAGTGAGCACTAACGATAAAATGATTGCATTAAGCAATGTGACACATTGTAACCATGTAATTAGAACTGAAAACAGGGACGCTAAACATAGTTACCATGTAAGACCAATATGCTTTTTTTATGTCTGCAGAAAGGTCAAATTAAATATGCACTGGTGCGTTTCAGTTTGAAATAAAAGCATCTTTGTAATACTCCCATTAGCATAAATGCTTCTAATAAAAGTTATTGCTGCTTTTCTGCAGCATACACACATATCCTGTGAGTGCCTGTGCACCAGTATTCATACACCAAACCTTCTCAGAGAGCTGGTCGTGGGGGGCTTCTAAAAAAATCATTTGTGTCATACAAGCCACTGCAGACTCTGAGAAGTTGTGGTGTTTGAATACTGGTGCACAGGCTTTCACAGCATATGTGCATATGCCACTGAAAAACAATCATATTTTTTTACTAGATGCATTTTTGCTAATGAAAGAATATTGCAAAAATGCTTATGTTCCAAATTGAAATGCAGCACCCATGCAAATTCAATTTTTAACTTTTCTATCCCTTTAAATATTCTTTATGCTGGGAAAGATATTTTTTTTTCTAAAGCAACAGTGAAATCCAAAGAAAAATTAAGAGTTATCTTTTTCTGGTCATGGGACTTGTGGAGCATACATATGTATGCCTCAAGCACTCAAATTTAAATGGACATTGCACTGTAATTTGTTTCCTCTTTTAATGGATTCCCAATGGCCAATGTGACATGAGTGTATTTCAGTTTTGAATGGAAGCAGATTTACAATGTATGTGTTAGCAAAAATGGTAAAAGTTTTTTATTACTGTGCAAGGGGTATATTTACATATGCTTGGTGATCAGTGGACACACTGCTCCTGCCCAGAGGGCTGGTGGCCATTGTTCCTAATAAGGTATGAGCTTGTGCATGCGCACACATCATTTTGCCAACATTCTAACACAGCTCAGATTACTGGAGGTAGTTTATATGATGCAAATTCAGTCGTAGTTGATCTGATACACCACACTAGGCCACCACAAGCCCTCTGAGGAGGAGCAGTATTTGAATGTTGGTGCACTGGTCACACACAGCATATGTACATATGCTCCTGAAATACAAATAACTTTCACTACAAGCATGTGTATTGCAAATTGCTTCTATTCAAAATTGAAATGTATTTTTCAATATTGACTATTATGCCTCTTAAGAAAATGTATTTGACTATATAGAAAATGCTATGCTCTTTTTTTTTTTTTTTTTTAAAGGGATATGAAACCAATTATTTTTCTTTTGTGATTCAGATAGAGGGTGCAATTTTAAGCAACTTTCTAATTTACTCCTATTATACATTTTTCTTCGTTCTCTTGGTATCTTTATTTGAAAGCAGGAATGTAAGTTTAGGAGCCAATTCAGCACCTGGGAAGCGCTTGCTGATTGGTGGCTAAATCGTATTTTAGTGTGTTGCACGTATTCTCTATGAAATGCATTGGCAAATTTAGCTGAATATGTTGCAGGGCACGGCCATTTTCGGCATTCGTTTTACTAACAAGTAGCAAAAAACATTTTTACACATTCCTAGTAATTCTCTGTTTGGGAGTTTTGATGGCTAATTGCAGTTTCACTGTGGGGTTTTCAATTTTGGTTTAGAAATCTGCTCTTTTTAAGAGTTGTTGCTTTTCAGATTCACCAATTGCATCTGATACATTTTACAATTTATTTAATGGATTGTGATATAAATACAAAAAAAAGATATGGAGTGTGATAAAATATATAGAGCACCTGTTCTATATCATAATCTAAACTGTTATAATCCTTATTTTGTGGTTCTAAAAACAAGTTTGTTGCAGTAACTGCTCAGATCAGGAACTGGAAACATTTATTTTTTCTTTTGGTTTTTATTTTTACGTTGCAGGATTATTAATGTTTGACAATCCTTGCAGATGCATTATTTAAATACCCATCCAATCACTGCAGAATTACTATTGTAGCGCTCCACCCCCAGAAAGGAATCTTTTTACCAAATATGAGTCACTGTTTGAAGTTAGCTCAGTATCTTTCATGTTTTTCCTATGCTGAATTCACGAGAATCCCAGTGGAGTTATAATTTTCTAAATCACAGAGTTGTTTTAGCCAAATTCTCTGGATTCTAACAGTCATAGCTGTAAAGAGTCCAGGAAGTTTCAGAGTTGTTAAGCAACGAATATTTGAAATTCAGACCGATGGAAACAAATTTTTATCACATCTAGCAGAGAAATAAAATGTTATTAAAGGCTTTAGAGCACAAAAACGTTTCTTTAGCCAAACTTCTACATGATACATTGTTGCCATGTTTTTATCTTTAGTTATTCTTAAAGGGATGGTAAACTTAAAGCAATGTCTAATTCGCATAAGATTCTAAAATAAAAAATAACCATGAGTTTAAGTCATGAAATATTACAATGTTGAATTGTAATACCTTTATTCTGAACGCAACTGCTACTATATATTGGTATCTGCCGACAGCCTTGTGACAAAACAATTTTTTTTAAATGACGATAATTGCGTGGTCCAATGAAATCCGTGGCGTTTTGGCATTTTAGCATAGAAAAAAAATTTGATACCTTTGTGCATGCGTTAGTGACATCATTTCCTGGAATGACGATAGCAGGGGGCACATTTAACTGCATCCAATAGAATCAGCTGATGGGTTAGAGCACCTGTTCTCTAGTTAGATATCCTAAAAATCTGGCCTCTTAGTGTACCCTGAGGACTGAAGTTGAGAAACACTGGTCTGTATTTACCTGTGAGCAATTAATCCACAGGGGTGAGTTGTGCACAAACATGCATGTCCTTTTTGTTTTAATATTAAACAGCTTTAACTTTCTTGAAGTGGCATTAAACAAATTAGCATTTGTATTATAACGTGTTTAAAGAGCCATAATAGTTGAAAAATGACATGCTCTAATTTGTTAGAGCATGTAATTTTAAAACTAGATGACCCTGTGCCCTATGTGTTTAATCCTGCAAAGGGGTTAAATGCACAGTAGAAGTATCTCTCTGGACCCACACGGCACTGCAGGTCCCAAACGGAAACTGCTGCTGATCCATTCATCATCACCAGTCGCATGACTCATCTGTGTAACTAGCGCTGCTGATTGGATCAGAGGCAGTTTATGCTTGGGACCAACAGTTCTCTCTGGTTTTTGAGCGGTACCTCGATTGTGTGTTTAATCCCTTTTTTGGGGTTAAACACATAGTAGTGCAGGGTCTGTAGTCTTAAAATGAGATGCTGTAACAAATTAGAGTTTGCCATTTTTTTTTCTATTATAGCCCATTAACTATGTATAGTAAAAAAAAAAATTTTTGCAATATACTTTAATTCTTTTATTTATTGTCCCTTTTTGCTATAATTTAATTCTGGAAATTGTAGATTTTAAAATTTACAGTTTATGTATAGTAATTAGAATTATCATGTTGAAACATAGGTTTCCCCTTATCTAATCTCCTCTGCTGATGAGATTTAGGGACAAATACAGTGTACAAACAATGGATATGTGGAATATAATAGCAATGAGGGACTTAATATACTGGTAAATAAAATTGATTCCACATTATAGTATTCTCTTTGCTATTGCTTGGACCTATGTCCCTAATTGTCAAAAATACTTTAAAGAAACAAAACTATTTCACTTTTTTTCTTCAATATTTAACTGCATCTGCATAATATTTTCAGGGTAATCTTTTCTTTGAATACATCATTATATATAACATTTATTTACCGTTTAATGTCCCTGTTAAAGAAAAAATATTTTAACATTTTTAATACCTGCTTTTATACACGACATGTTTTGTTTTTCCTTTAAAGGGACAGTCTACACTAAAATTGTTATTGTTTAAAAAGATAGATAACGCCTTTACTACCCATTCCCCAGCTTTGCAAAACAAACATTGTTATATTAATATACTTTATAACATTTAGACCTCTAAATGTCTGCCTGTTTCTAACCAGTACAGACAACCTCTTATGACATGCTTTAGTATTAGCTTTTCACATCAGGAGACTGCAAGTTCATGTGGGCCATATAGATAACATTGTGTTCACACCCGATGAGTTATTTAAGAGTTAGCACAACACAGTACTAAATGCAAGTCAATAGATAATAAATAAAAAAGTCATGTGATCGGGGGGCTGTCAGAAGAGGCTAAGATACAAGGTAATTAGAGAGGTAAAAAATATATTAATATAACTGTGTTGGTTATGAAAAACTGGGGAAAGGGTATTAAAGGGATAATCTATCTTTTAAAATAATACAAATTATGTTGTAGACTGTCCCTTTAAAGGGACAGTACACTGTAAAATTGTTTTTATATAGCTGTGTATTCAATGACTTGTTATGCCAGCTGCAGAGTATAAAATGTATGAGAAATAGCATGTTCAGGTGTATTTGTGTATATGAAGTAGCTGGTTTTGTGCTTTTAAACCACAGCCTATTACAATGGGATGAGCTTCAGGTATTTTCAGATCTCATTATGTTATCACTTTGTGTACACACACTTGCTTCCTTATCTTATGTTTGTCTGGAAAACTAAAGCTCAATACATAGAGAGAACAAAGGAAAATTATCATTTTATTACTTAACTATCCTGCACCCCACTGAGAGTGTAATCTCTTCTGCTGGATGTGTTTACTTAGGCTATTCAATAGAATATACTCCAGTATAGAAACTTCAAGTATAGGTTTGGATACCACAGGCTAAATCAGCTATTTCAAATGCCAAAATAGGGATAAAGGAGCTACTTGTAAACAATTTTAAACACTTCAGCAGGTAAAATGAATCATTGGGAACAATTTAAAGGGGACATTTTTTGGGGGTGAACTGTCCCTTTAAATTGTGCTAGATAGATACAGTAGATAATATTTTTGTGTTATATTATATCATTTCCAGGCTTTCATGGGACACTGTTTTATAAAATAAATTATAGTGTTATAACATGCAACTTTGAACAAATGTGTGTGTATCATATTTCATTGTAATATAAATACAAGGCATATATACTCTTCGGGCTAAACATACTCTATTTTAAGGAACGTGTAAATACTATTAGGACAGGTGCTGAAACATTAGGCTCATCATATTGTTTGGCTAGTAGTGAGTTTTGGATTTCAAATTGGAATAAATGTTTGCTATTGAATTACTGAAATATATGACAGTATGTGATCCAATCTCTTTAATATGATATACAAAGTTAAAGGGATAGTAAACCCCACATTTTCTTTTATGATTCAGATAGAACATACAATTTTAAACAACTTTCCAATTAATTCTATTATCAAATTTTCCTCATTCTCTTGTTATTCATTGCTGAAGGGACTGCATTGCACTGCTGATAGGAAGCTGAAAATGTCTATTTAGCCAATCACAAGAGACAAATGTGGGCAAGCACCATTTAGCAGCAGCTCCCAATAGTGTATGATATGTGCATATTCATTTTTTAACAAGGGATACTTAGAGAACGAAGCACATTTGAAAATAGAAGTGAATTTAAAAGTGTCTTAAAATGACATGTTCTATCATGCAAGTTTAATTTTGACTTTCCTATCCCTTTAAGTCAGAAAACCCCAGAAGGGAGATTTTGGACTTAAAAGAATGCACTTTTATAGCACTTCCGACCCCCCTTAGATAGAATACATCATACTAGGGAAACACCAGAAATAGGAATAGGTGAATTAAAACTTAACTTTTATTCTTTATATACATTCATAAAAATACTTAATGTGTGTGTTTGTTAAAACCACAAAGAAACTCGAGGTTGCATTTAATCCAATGTCCTTAGGGTATTGGTTATTGAAACATAGGGGAGAAAATACCACTAGGTCAGAGATTTAAACTGCCGTGCCGAAATATCTATGAAAATTATTCAGTGGATTACTCACTGGAGCAATATATGGTGTATACTGCACTTATTTTTTTATTTTGATAGGGTAATTGTAAGATACTATTATTTAATACTTGGAGTATTATGGGATAAGTGCTGCCAAAGCTGCATGCAGCACTTATCCCATTTTTGCATAACTTGGACTTATGCTAAGTTTGGCTGAAAACAATACCGCTATATGTGGAAAATCATCCTGGTATGATTTGGTTGTTTTCTTCAGCAATACACTCTTGTGAGAATTTTATCTCAATATATGCAGGCATCTCTATGTAAACTGCTGTGTCTCTATGTAACTGCTGTACTGAGGAAATTCATTATGGAGGTTGTATTACTATGTTCCATTATCTTTCTTATTTCTAATAACCATTGCAATAGCTATTCTTCATACTTGTATGTAATTCTTTGTAATTGTTGCTATACTGCCATTATTGTTGCTCCTGAAATCTTTACAAAGCACCTATCACTACTTAGATCCCTAAAAATTTACCTGTCCGGTAATTATCCCTTGTATTGACTTGGGTACCGTGTACAGCTTGGGTGTAGCAGTGTACTAGGTGTCTTTGGATTGTATTTCTCCAACATTGGTGTGTCCGGTCCACGGCGTCATCCATAACTTGTGGGAATATTCTCTTCCCCAACAGGAAATGGCAAAGAGCACAGCAAAAGCTGTCCATATAGTCCCTCCTAGGCTCCGCCCACCCCAGTCATTCTCTTTGCCGCTGAACAAGCAGCATCTCCACGGAGATGGTGAAGAGTATGTGGTGTTTAGTTGTAGTTTTTTTATTCTACTATCAAGAGTTTGTTATTTTAAAATAGTGCTGGTATGTACTATTTACTCTGAAACAGAAAAAGATGAAGAGTTCTGTTTGTGAGAGGAATATGATTTTAGCAGCAGTAACTAAAATCGTTTGCTGTTTCCACATAGGACTGTTGAGATGAGATAACTTCAGATGGGGGAAACAGTTGGCAGACTTTTCTGCTTAAGGTATGACTAGCCATATTTCTAACAAGACTGTGTAATGCTGGAAGGCTGTCATTTCCCCTCATGGGGACCGGTAAGCCATTTTCTTAGTCTCAAACAGAATAAAGGGCTTAATATGGGCTATAAAACTGGTAGACACTTTTATGGGCTAGATCTATTGCTTTATTTGGGCATTTTATACAGCTTGAGGTTGAAATTCACACTTTATAAACTTTGGGGAACGTTTTTTTTACGTCAGGCACTGGTTTAGACACCTTCCCAGTCAGGAAGGGCCTTCTCTGTAGTAGGCAGAGCCTCATTTTCGCGCCATTACTGCGCAGTTACTTTTGAGAGCAGGACATGCAGCTGCATGTGTGTGGGTCTGAAAGTAGTTGAAAAGGTTCCTTGAAGGCTTCATTTGGTATCGTATACCCCCCTGGGTTTGGTAAAGTCGTAGCAAAGGCTGTAGCTGGGACTGTAGAGGGGTTAAAACTGTAACCGGTCATTTTAAGGGTTAAAGGTCTGAAATTTGGGGTGCAATGCTTTGAATGCTTTAAGACACAGTGGTGAAAATTTGGTTAAATTTGAACAATTCCTTCATAATTTTTCACATATTCAGTAATAAAGTGTGCCCTGTTTAAAATTTAAAGAGACAGTAACGGTTTTGTTTTAAAACGTTTTTTGGACTTTATTGACAAGTTTAAGCCTATTTAACATGTCTGTGCCTTCAGATAAACTATGTTCTGTATGTATGGAAGCCAATGTGTCTCCCCCCTTCAAAATTGTGTGATAATTGTGCCATAGCGTCCAAACAAAGTAAGGACAGTACTGCCACAGATAGTAAAGTTGCCCAAGATGATTCATCAGATGAAGGGAGTAGACATAGTTCTACATCATCTCCTTCTGTGTCTACACCAGTTTTGCCCACGCAGGAGACCCCAAGTACTTCTAGCGCGCCAATGCTTGTTACTATGCAACAATTGACGGCAGTAATGGATAACTCCATAGCAAATATTTTATCCAAAATGTCTGCATTTCAGAGAAAGCGCGATTGCTCTGTTTTAAACACTGTAGAGCAGGAGGGTGCTGATGATAATTGCTCTGTCATACCCTCACACCAATCTGAAGTGGCCATGAGGGAGGTTTTGTCAGATGGGGAAATTTCTGATTCAGGTAGAATTTCTCAACAGGCAGAACCTGATGTTGTGACATTTAAATTTAAATTAGAGCATCTCCGCGCACTGCTTAAGGAGGTGCTATCTACTCTGGATGATTGTGACAACCTGGTCATTCCAGAAAAATTGTGCAAGATGGACAAGTTCCTAGAGGTTCCGGTGCACCCCGACGCTTTTCCTATACCCAAGCGGGTGGCGGACATAGTGAATAAGGAGTGGGAGAAGCCCGGCATACCTTTTGTCCCCCCTCCTATATTTAAGAAATTATTTCCTATGGTCGACCCCAGAAAGGACTTATGGCAGACAGTCCCTAAGGTCGAGGGGGCAGTTTTTATACTAGCCAAGCGCACTACTATTCCTATCGAGGATAATTGTGGTTTTAAAGATCCTATGGATAAAAAATTGGAGGGTTTGCTTAAAAAGATTTTTGTACAGCAAGGATACCTCCTACAACCTATTTCGTGCATCATTCCTGTCACTACAGCAGCGTGGTTCTGGTTCGAGGAACTAGAAAAGTCGCTCAGTAGAGAGACTCCACATGAGGAGGTTATGGACAGAATTCACGCACTTAAGTTAGCTAATTCCTTTATTTTAGATGCCGCTTTGCAGTTAGCTAGATTAGCGGCGAAAAATTCAGGGTTTGCAATTGTGGCGCGCAGAGCACTCTGGCTAAAGTCTTGGTCAGCGGATGTATCTTCCAAGACAAAATTGCTTAATATCCCTTTCAAGGGTAAAACCCTTTTTGGGCCAGAATTGAAAGAGATTATCTCAGACATCACTGGGGGCAAGGGCCACGTCCTCCCACAAGATAGGCCTTTCAAGGCCAAGAATAAGTCTAATTTTCGTTCCTTTCGCAATTTCAGGAACGGACCGGCCTCCAACTCTGCAGCCTCTAGACAAGAGGGTAATGCTTCACAAACCAAACCAGCTTGGAAACCGATGCAAGGCTGGAACAAGGGTAAGCAGGCCAAGAAGCCTGCTGCTGCTACCAAAACAGCATGAAGGAGTAGCCCCCGATCTGGGACCGGATATAGTAGGGGGCAGACTCTCTCTCTTCGCTCAGGTTTGGGCAAGAGATGTTCAGGATCCCTGGGCACTAGAAATAGTTTCTCAGGGTTATCTTCTAGAATTCAAGGAACTACCCCCAAGGGGAAGGTTCCACATGTCTCACTTATCCTCAAACCAAATAAAGAGACAGGCATTCTTACATTGTGTAGAAGACCTGTTAAAAATGGGAGTGATACACCCAGTTCCAACCATGGAACAAGGAATGGGATTTTACTCAAATCTGTTTGTAGTTCCCAAAAAAGAGGGAACTTTCAGACCAATTCTGGATTTAAAGATCCTAAACAAATTTCTCAGAGTGCCATCGTTCAAAATGGAAACTATTCAAACGATTTTACCTACAATCCAGGAGGGTCAATTTATGACTACCGTGGATCTAAAGGATGCGTATCTACATATTCCTATCCACAAAGATCATCATCAGTTCCTAAGGTTCGCCTTTCTGGACAAACATTACCAGTTTGTGGCTCTCCCATTCGGGCTAGCCACTGCTCCAAGGATTTTCACAAAGGTACTCGGTCCCTTCTAGCGGTTCTAAGACCAAGGGGCATTGCAGTGGCACCTTACTTGGACGACATTCTGCTACAAGCGTCGTCTCTTTCAAAGGCAAAGGCTCACACAGACATCGTTCTGGCCTTTCTCAGATCTCACGGATGGAAAGTGAACATAGAAAAAAGTTCTCTGTCTCCGTCGACAAGAGTTCCTTTCTTGGGGACAATAATAGATTCTTTAGAAATGAAGATTTTCCTGACAGATGTCAGAAAGTCAAAACTTCTAAACGCTTGTCAAGTTCTTCACTCTGTTCCACGACCTTCCATAGCTCAGTGCATGGAAGTAGTAGGGTTGATGGTTGCAGCAATGGACATAGTTCCTTTTGCGCGAATTCATCTAAGACCATTACAACTGTGCATGCTGAAACAGTGGAATGGGGACTATACAGACTTGTCTCCAGTGATTCAATTAGATCAGAAGACCAGAGACTCACTCCGTTGGTGGCTAACCCAGGACCACCTGTCCCAGGGAATGAGCTTCCGCAGACCAGAGTGGGTCATCGTCACGACCGATGCCAGTCTAGTGGGCTGGGGCGCGGTCTGGAACTCCCTGAAAGCTCAGGGGCTATGGTCTCGGGAAGAATCTCTTCTCCCGATAAATATTCTGGAATTGAGAGCGATATTCAATACTCTCAGGGCTTGGCCTCAACTAGCAAAGGCCAGATTCATAAGATTCCAATCAGACAACATGACGACTGTTGCTTACATCAATCATCAGGGGGGAACAAGGAGTTCCCTGGCGATGAGAGAAGTGACCAAAATCATAAAATGGGCGGAGGATCACTCCTGCCACCTATCTGCGATCCACATCCCAGGAGTGGAAAATTGGGAGGCGGATTATCTGAGTCGTCAGACATTCCATCCGGGGGAGTGGGAACTCCACCCGGAGATATTTGCCCAGTTGACTCAATTATGGGGCATTCCAGACATGGATCTGATGGCGTCTCGTCAGAACTTCAAGGTTCCTTGCTACGGGTCCAGATCCAGGGATCCCAAGGCGACTCTAGTGGATGCATTAGTAGCGCCTTGGGCCTTCAACCTAGCTTATGTGTTTCCACCGTTTCCTCTCATTCCCAGGCTGGTAGCCAGGATCAAGCAGGAGAGGGCCTCAGTGATTTTGATAGCTCCTGCGTGGCCACGCAGGACTTGGTATGCAGACCTGGTGAATATGTCATCGGCTCCAGCATGGAAGCTACCTTTGAGACAGGATCTTCTAGTACAAGGTCCATTCGAACATCCAAATTTAGTTTCCCTCCAGCTAACGGCTTGGAAATTGAATGCTTGATTTTATCTAAGCGTGGGTTTTCGGATTCTGTAATAGATACTCTGGTACAAACCAGAAAACCTGTAACTAGAAAAATTTACCATAAAATATGGAAAAGATATATCTGTTGGTGTGAATCCAAGGGATTCTCATGGAGTAAGATCAAAATTCCCAGGATCCTTTCCTTTCTCCAAGAAGGTTTGGATAAGGGATTATCAGCGAGTTCTCTAAAGGGACAGATTTCTGCTTTATCTGTCTTGTTACACAAACGACTGGCAGCTGTGTCTGATGTTCAAGCTTTTGTTCAGGCTTTGGTCAGGATCAAGCCTGTTTACAGACCTTTGACTCCTCCCTGGAGTCTGAATTTAGTTCTTTCAGTTCTTCAAGGGGTTCCGTTTGAACCTCTACATTCCATAGATATCAAGATGTTATCTTGGAAAGTTCTGTTTTTGGTTGCTATTTCTTCTGCTAGAAGAGTTTCTGAGTTATCTGCTTTGCAGTGTAATCCACCCTATCTGGTGTTCCATTCAGATAAGGTTGTTTTGCGTACTAAACCTGGTTTCCTTCCAAAGGTTGTTTCCAACAAGAATATTAACCAGGAAATAGTTGTGCCTTCTTTGTGTCCGAATCCAGTTTCAAAGAAGGAACGTTTGTTACACAAACTACATCTAAATTGTGTAACAAAGTTCTATTTAGAAGCAACAAAGGATTTTAGACAAACGTCTTCTCTGTTTGTCGTTTATTCTGGCAAGAGGATAGGTCAAAAAGCTACTGCTACCCTCTCTTTCCTTTTGCTGAAAAGCATCATCCGATTGGCTTACGAGACTGCCGACGGCAGCCTCCTGAACGCATCACAGCTCACTCTACAAGGGCTGTGGCTTCCACATGGGCCTTCAAGAACGAGGCTTCTGTTGATCAGATATGTAAGGCAGCGACTTGGTCTTCCCTGCCACACTTTTGCCAAATTCTACAAATTTGATACTTTTGCTTCTTCGGAGCTATTTTGGGAGAAAGGTTTTTGCAAGCCGTGGTGCCTTCTGTTTAGGTAACCTGATTGGCTCCCTCCCTTCATCCGTGTCCTAAAGCTTTGGTATTGGTTCCCACAAGTTATGGATGATGCCGTGGACCGGACACACCAATGTTGGAGAAAACAGAATTTATGCTTACCTGATAAATTACTTTCTCCAACGGTGTGTCCGGTCCACGGCCCGCCCTGGTTTTTTAATCAGGTTGATGAATTTCTTTCTTTAACTACAGTAACCACGGCACCATATGGTTTCTCCTGTTTTTTCTCCTGTCCGTCGGTCGAATGACTGGGGTGGGCGGAGCCTAGGAGGGACTATATGGACAGCTTTTGCTGTGCTCTTTGCCATTTCCTGTTGGGGAAGAGAATATTCCCACAAGTTATGGATGACGCCGTGGACCGACACACCGTTGGAGAAAGTAATTTATCAGGTAAGCATAAATTCTGTTTTTTGCCAATATTATGATTATGATGGTGCACATCTTCAGGGTTTTAATTGGCCACATGTACTATATTGTTTGTTCAACATACTTTACTTTGTGTTGCTAACATATACTCGAGGCCAAGCGCACAACTGGCCTATTGCTATGTTTTGGACAGTTAGGATTTACTTCTTTCTGTACTATTAATAAATTATTTATTGTTCTCTGTGATTGTACTGGTCAGAGATTCATTCCATTTGTTTAATTTAGCTACACTTTTGAGCTATTTTTATAAAAAAGAGTGCTTGATTCCCTATCTATACAGGGCCTTAGGAAATTTTTGATGGTCCTTGTTCTCCCTCTTGTAGTTTGTTGAAGATTAATATTTACTATTGGATAGGAGAAAAAGATAATTAATGATACTGGTGACACTTCAAACCTTGGTATTAAAAAAGGGGGTAGTGATGAAAGATCTAGTGATAGATTGTGACACAGAAACTCTGTCAACAGTAAAATATTAAGATCATTATATATATTTTTAATAGCTATTGGAGTATCATGATGAAACTTTGTGTGGCATACTTTGTTCAATGTTAACTGGGTACCACTTACTATAATGAATTAGTAATATGTGAAAGCAGTGTGATGCAAGTTAATGTGTGATGAGCATGTGGTTTGAAAACCCGGACTGTTTTTTAAGACATTGGTGTTAAGTTCATTGGTGTTAAGTTAGTGCAAAAACGTGTGTTACTTCTTGTGTCGGGAGCTAAACTTGAATAAATAAATTAGAAATAGGGAGTGGACAATATGAATTAAATTGTGAATTTGATGAGTGAAAAAAATGTGACAAATGCCCTATGTGATAGGGTCATACAAAAAAGGGGGAATGAAATAACGTGATAACAGGAAAAGAGGGGACAATATTAAGACCTCATATAAGTGGCAAAGAAAAGAGAGAGAAAGAGAGATGCATTAGGGTAAAAACTATGTGCTGGGGATTGAGGTGGAATGATGCTCGTGATGGAGCTGATTTATAAGTGGGAGAGGATGAACCCCACAAATTAAATAAGAGTGACCACTAATAGTAGTGTGGGTAGTTATGTCATCAGTTATACTACTGAATTATTGGATTTGACATACCTTGATATAATATTGAGGATATAAAATCCATCTAAATGATATTTATTATTATGTATTAGAACGATATCCTATAAAAGGTTATTGTGCATATTGACAATATTTGTTGGTTATTAATTTATTGAGTACTTGTCATCATGGATATAGTCTAGCAAATGTTTGCTGTATGTTTATTCATAAGAACATTGAGTAATTGTTCTGTTCATTTAGTCCTTTTGGATATACACTATCCATTAAGGTATATCCATCTCGTCTCCGCTTTTAATAAAAGCTATTTCAAGATCACTGCCTCTTAATCCCAGAGATACTTTTTGAATTCCATAACATTTTAGTTCTGAAGTTTTAGATTGGTGATGTTTAAGAAAATGAGAAGCTACAGATGTAATTTTCTTATCGTTAGAGAGATCTTTGGGAGCATTTCGGATATTTCGGAGGTGTTCCATGACCCTGGTATGTAATTTCCTTGTCGTCATCCCAATATAGATGGATGGACACTTACATTGGAGAGCATAAATTACACCTGTGGTATTGCAACTGATGTAACTTTTAATTTTATACTGTCATCCAGATCTGTCTGAGACTTTTCTTTTTGATCATATTACTACAGGAGGAGCAACTTCCACAGGAGAAAGATCCCAGTTCCAATGGTTTTGTTTTGTTAATTTTATTTACATAATGGCTGGGGCTTAGGATCTCCATTACATTTCTACTTCTCCTGTAGCTGATTTGTACTCTGTCTCCAATCAAATCTTTAAGGTGAGGATCCACTTGTAATATATGCCAATTATGTTTGATTATATTGACAATTTGTTGTGTGTGTTGGCTATAGGTCAGGACAAGTCGGGTGTTGTTGTCTGGCCTTTTGTTTTTAACTTTTAGCAATTCTGATCTTTTGGTTTTTAAAGCTCTTTTTTGGCCTTAAGGATAGATCTTTTGCTATATCCTCTTTGGAGTAACCTGTTCTCCAATTCCTGAGCTCTCTTTTTAAAGACTTTTTCTTCTGAGCAATTTCTTCTTAATCTTAGAAACTCACCAATAGGTAAGGACTTAGCAGTATTGGGTGCATGTGCACTAGTGGCAAAGAGAACATTGTTTGTTGCTGTTTCCTTTCGGAATAAATCTGTACTCAGTTAGCAATTGCTTTCTTTGCATATTAACACATCAAGGAAGGAGGTATCAGTTAAACTGTTGTGGTATGTTAATCTGATGTTGAAATTGTTATTTAATTTTTGTAAAAAAATATCAAGATCTGTCTCTGTGCCTTCCCATAAGAACAGGATGTCATCAATATATCTGATGCACAAGAGGATCTTACTAGAGTATTGGTCATTTTTATCTGAGAAGACAGAAGTTTCCTCCCACCAGCCAAGAAATAAATTGGCATATGTGGGTGCCTATACTCTTTAATATGATGTTAATGCCCACAGCAATCTTATATGTATGGCTGCCTTACAGCTAAGTGTGTGTGTGTGTGATATACATCCAAGAGTTACAACTTAGTATTTTATTTACTTGAAGGAACATCAAACTGAACATTCTGCAACAATTAAACGACTGCAGCTTTTAAACATTTAAAAATATTTTTGTATACAAATGAGCTGAAAGGATGTATGAGGTGAAATTAAAGGGACGTGAATCCCCACATTTTTCTTTTAAGATTCAGATAGAGAATGCAATTTTAATCAACTTTTCAATTTACTTCTATTATCTAATTTGCATCATTTTCTTGGAATCTTTTGTTGAAAAGCATACCTAGGTAGGCTCAGGAAGGGAATGCACTACTGGGATATAGCTGCTGATTGGTGACTTCCCATATATGCCTCTTGTCATTGGCTCTCCCAATGTGTTCAGCTGGCTCCTAGTAGTGCATTTCAGCTCCTTCAACAAAGGATACCAAGAGAATGAGACGCATTTTATAATAGAAGTAAATTGGAAAGTTGATTAAAATTGTATGCTCTATCTGAATAATGAGAGAAACATTTAGTGTTTCACATCCCTTTGAAGAGTTATGGTTTAGATAGAGCTTGCTACTCCTTTCTATGAGAGCGTATTCACCCTGTCTGCCCGGGTTCTCCTCTGGCAGGCAGCAATCAGCTGCCCGCATTTACCATTGCTCCTGAGCGCTCACATGCAACCGCGGCTCCTGCCCACTCACTGTCAATCACACGCGGGCAGGTTAGTTTGTGTGAACCTGCAGTCAAAGTGGAGAAAAAGGCTTGATAAACCAACCCGATGTGGCAGAAGTGTTTGCAATAATGTAATGTAAAACATACAGTGCTCAATACACGTGGCAGCAGCCACAGGGCATATTAGGGTAAAATCATAATTTGAGGGTATCCATTATCTCAAAAACTAGAGCTAATTTGGCAAACTGATGTTGTTGGATCCAGCATCCTAAAAATATCCTAAATTCATCCAAACATTCTTGATAACTAAAATTTTTGTTGTTGTTGTTGACTTGTGTAATATAAGTAAATTTGATTTTGTATAATTGTAAGCTCTGAGGCCCATTTATCAAGCTCCGTATGGAGCTTGTGGGCCCGTGTTTCTGGCGATCCTTCAGACTCGACAGAAACAGCTGTTATGAAGCAGCGGCTCTGAGCAGGCGGACAGGAATCGCCACAATTCAACCCGATCGAGTACGATCGGGTTGATTTACACCCCCTGCTCGGGGGGGGGCTATGCACCAACTCTTGTGAACTGCTGGCGCAATGCTGAATACGGAGAGTGTATTGCTCTCCGCATTTAGCGAAGTCTGTCGGACCTGATCCACACTGTCGGATCAGGTCCGACAGACATTTGATAAATAGGCCTCTGTCTGAATTGTGAAAGTTTAAAGGGATATGAAACCCAATTTTTTTCTTTCATGATTCAGATAGATCATGCAATTATAAGCAACTTTCTAATTTACTCCTATTATCAATTTTTCATTGTTCTTTTGGTATCTTTATTTGAAAAGCAGGAATGTAAGCTTAGGAGCAAGCATTTTTTTTCATTCAGCACCTGAGTAGTGCTTACCCACCAATCAGCAAGCTCTATCGAAAAAATGGTCTGACTCCTAAGCTTACATTCCTGCTTTTTAAATAAAGATACCAAGAGAAAGAACAAAAATGATAATAGGAGTAAATTAGAAATTTTCTTAAAATTGCATGCTCTAAAGTGTTGGGGACTTTCACAAGGAGTGGACTGAGGCTGGAATCAGTGCATCAAGAGCCACCACACACAGACGGATCCTGGACATGGGCTTCAAATGTCGTATTCCTCTTGTCAAGCCACTCCTGAACAACAAACAACTTCAGAAGCATCTTACCTGGGCTAAAGAAAAATAGACCTGGCCTGTTGCTCTCTGGTCCAAAGTCCTCTTTTCTGATGAGAGCAAATTTTGCATCTCATTTGGAAACCAAGGACCCAGAGTATGGAGGAAGAATGGAGAGGCACACACTGCAAGATGCTTGAAGTCCAGTGTGAAGTTTCCACAGTCTGTGTTGATTTGGGGAGCCATGTCATCTGCTGGTGTTGGTGCACTGTGCTTCATTAAGTCCAGGGTCAACGCAACCGTCTACCAGGAGATTTTCGAGCACTTCATGCTTCCTTCCGCAGACCAGCTCTATGGGGATGCTGACTTCATTTTCCAGAAAGACTTGGCACCTGCCCACACTGCCAAAAGCACCAAAACCTGGTTCAATGACCATGGGATTACTGTGCTTGATTGGCCAGCAAACTCGCCTGACCTGAACCCCATAGAGAATCTATGGGTCATTGCCAAGAGAAAGATGAGAGACATGAGACCGAACAATGCAGAAGAGCTGAAGGCCGCTATTGAAGAAGCATCCTGGTCTTCCATAACACGTCAGCAGTGCCACAGGCTGATAGCTTCCATGCCACGCCGCATTGAGGCAGTAATTGCTGCAAAAGGGGCCCAAACCAAGTACTTAGTACATACAGTATCATGCTTATACTTTTCAGAGGTCCGATATTGTTCTATGTACAATCCTTGTTTTATTGATTGCATGTAATATTCTAATTTTCTGAGATTGTGGATTTGGGGTTTTCATGAGCTGTAAGCCATAATCATCACAATTATGACAAATCACGTCTGGAACTATCTTGCTTTCCATGTAATGAGTCTATCTCATATATTAGTTTCACCTTTTAAGTTGCATTACTGAAATAAATGAACTTTTGCACGATATTGTAATTTTTTGAGTTTTCTGTGCTAGACTAATCACCAGGGATTACTTGAACACTGACTAATAAAAATCTTCACACTAGGGGGGCGGGGCTGGCCAGCAACTGAGCTGGTCGCCCGATTCTGGGAGCTCTGTTAATATAGCATCTAAGAAAAGCCCAACACTGTGGATATACCCCAAAAAGAGAAATGCTGAACTACTGAATTAACCATACTAGGTGAAGTCCTGGATATGCTGATAAGTGCTTAATAACTTTTTGATCTATGCTGAGCTGAAATCTGTTTAGGACTGGCCGTATCACCAAGCGGCACCATCTTGTCATGTTATTGCACCCGGCTGGGATAATTGCCTCACTACACTCTGAACCACCTAACTGATCTTTAAACTTGTGGACCTTTTAACGCCTGAGGTGTGTCACAGCACGAGCCACTATGGAATCGCAGATATCGAACTCCGCTGTCAGAGATATCTTGGAAAAGCATGGGAGAAAGCTATGCAAGAGACTTGATGCCCTTATTTATATGTCTCAAGCCATGCGCATGAATAGTGACGGCCTCATGGTGGAGCGCAGGGTGGTGCAAGAACCGCGGAGCAACATGGCCCTGGCAGTTCCTCAAGTGCGCTCTTTTCCGCTGATGCCAACAGACACAGACCCTGGGACTGCGTCTCTCAGCTAGCATGCATTCGCGGCCACAAGCAGCTTATCCCAAGGAGGAGGAGAGCTGCGTGATGATAGTCACAGAGATTCCGGTACTGCAACGCGATACGATCCTCACAGCTCTCCACGCAGACTTCCCTCAGCCGCTGGCTCGTCCAGCTCTCAGAGTGCCTGTGAGGTTGGACTGTACACACTCGTTCCGACTGGATGGCTGTGAGAGCTGGTGGACCCTACAGATTCTCCTAGTTAGAGCACTATGGCATCATGCTTCCCAGGGACCCCGGGCAGGAATTGGATAAGTGATGGGTTATAACTTTGGGGATGTGTTGTTGTCTGAGGGGATTGCCGTTGATGAGACACTCTCTCTATGTATATTGCTGCGGTTCCCAAATAATATGCTATGATGCCCGTTGCAGCTTGTTATGACGGCCCTGAGGCCTGATATTTGGACTTCCACACTGAATTTGCTCATTTGCCCAGATTATGCTCTTATGCTATATAATTATATTGTTTACTGTTACCATGTTTTCCATTTTTATGTGCCTTGTTCTCAGTGGATTATGTTCTTCACTATTGGGAACTCTATATTAGGAAAGTAACTGCTAATATATGTAATTTTTTCCCACTCCCGCTTTTTTGTTGCAGTTTATTTACATCTTGTTAAGGGAGGAATGAGCTTTGCTCTAGGGAAATATCTGACTAACTCACTTCCTTATCGGTAACCCCAATAGCTTATAAATATATAGTACTTGCAGAAACCTTTATTCATGGGGTGTTAATCTGAATCAGGTTCCATTGTCTATGATTATTTATCCCACACAACTAGTATTCTGAGGCTGGTTGCGGCCTTCATTAAATTTAATCCAGGAAGGTGCATGTTTTTAAACTATCCCCCAACCGCGGATCTTCCTAGCTACTAGAATAATATTTCATTGAATATATGCCCTAAATAGTAGGAGACGGATCCCCATGTACATGTGCTTCAAGTATGTGGATGTGCCTGTTTCAGGGGGTGGTTATTATGCTATTGTTTTGAGTTCAGTGCTTGGACTCCCTGCATAACTGTACTTGTACTGAAAGCAATGAATCTATACTTATGAAGAATAGTATTGGAGGAGGTGCAGATTGTATAGCTGATTCTTCTTACTGCTGATATTGTGTGTAGAACTATTGAAGACTTAAGATAGTAGTATTAAGTGCTTAGTTGCCTGCATGATATGCTGCGCTATTATATGTTCCTGTCCTTTATTCTGTATTTACTGTAGAAAGCTATTTACTCCTATGTATAGACTGCTGTTACATGCAGCCAGATTATATTAGATATAACATAACTTTCAAGCATCCCTGGAACGCCCACTACTGCAGGTACCAATTTTTACATGGCCTCCGCTAAGTTTAGAGTAACTATGTATTTGTGTTTACAGTTAGATTTCATCAGAATGTTCACTTTGATTGATTACAAGGATTGGCGGTTGGGGGACAATAGAATGCCAGTCTTCTCTCCACTCCCCCCCCCCTCCCCTTCTATGAGGTAAGGGATAAGTATTTATCCTCCGCATTACCTTTTCGGCAGAGTACCGTAGTCTTTGCCCAGTTTGAAGAGCCCTAGCCAAAGCTTTCCTCTGTACATAAGTTGATAAGCTCTTCAGGCCCTTAACAACCGGAAAAGTTATAGTGTCTGCACCTATGTGCCTCGTTATTTATACATTTAGGATGTCTATTGTATTTGACTAGGCGCCCTTACTTTGTTGGCATATACATATGATTGATAGCTCTACTAGAATACTTTCCACTGCAAAAAAGCTTATTAATAGTATCCTACTGTACTTAATGTGATGCCTAAAATTTGCGAGGACGTAACCTTATTTTTCTTTAGTTTACCTTACACAACGTTGTCTGACACTATCTTTGTATGTACTGGGTGTCATCCACGTAGGTATGAGAATTAGGGCCTTTTAATAGACCTAGATGGCTTTGATGACACAACAATTTTCAAAAATTTAAATTGAAGAACAGAGAAGTTTGGCCATTAAGATTATTCTTTACTGTATTGTTATGATGCTTAGACCTGAGATATGACTTGTATTTTTATTTGCCAAGTATGTACTGCTGTGCTATGTTTCTTCAATAAAAAGAAAGTTTAAAAAAAAAAAAAAAAAATCTTCATTCTAAGCATGTGCAAGATTCACAGAATATACTGTATGTGCGTTCATTTTGTGATTGGGTTATGGTTGTCACATGATGCAGAGTGAAAATTGAACTAACTTTTAAATTTGTCAGAAAAAAAACTACTGCTCATTTGTAATTCAGACTAAATGATTTTGCATTGTCTTTTTAATATGCATTTGTTGATGATGAAATTATTCTGTATTCAATGGTTCTTTAATTCCCATAAATCCTACAAAACCTATATAATATTAATTAAGAATTAAGAATTTGTCTGAGGTTAACAAAAACAAAATACAGCACATTTTTCTTTGAAATTGGATAAAAAAACATATTCTAAGATACATTTTTTTACCTTCATTGTTATTAATGCCAAGTAACTTTCAGCTTCAAATGTTTTTTTCTCCAGAGGGATAAACTCCGCCTCAAGAAAATGTATTAAATCCTTTTTTTTATTTTTTTTGTAAAAACAAAAAGGATTTCCTTGTTGTAAAATGAGCTTAATACACCTTGAATATACAGCTATTAAGTGTGTATGATTCATAATTCTTGTTTGAACGTGTCGTCAGTTCTGTGAATGGGCTTCTTTTTCCTGCACGTGAGTTTGCCTTGGAAATTGTATATGTGTATCCATATTGCATGCTTGATTGTGTAGTATACACAGTGCTATTGAAAACTATTTTGCTTGCACCGATGCTCATGACTCGGATAACAGGACATTACAAGGACATAAAAACTTATAAAATATTTTTAATAAAGTTATGTTTAGTTTTAATTATCACTGTAGGCAGCAAAGATAGATTCTAATGCAAAATATACACATTGTAATAACTGGAGAATGTACATTTTGCATTACTGATTAGACATACAATTTTTTTGTTATTCAAATTAATGAATGAACGAACAAATGTTGTATTTATTTTATTTAGTTAAAGGGACAGTCTACTCCAGAATTGTTATTGTTAAAAAGGATAGATAATCCCTTTATTACCCATTCCCCAGTTTTGCGTAACCAACATGGTTATATTAATATACGTTTTACCTCTGTGATTACCTTGTATCTAAGCCTCTGCAGACTACCCCCTTATTTCAGTGCTTTGACAGACTTGCATTTAGCCAATCAGTGCTGACTCATCAATTACTCAATGGGAGTGAGCACAGTGTTATCTATGTGGCACACATGAACTAGCACTATCTAGCTGTGAAAAACTGTCAAAATGTACGGAGATAAGGGCTTAAGCATATGAGCCTACCTAGTTTTAACTTTCAACAAAGAATACCAAGAGAAAATTTGATGATAAAAGTAAATTGGAAAGTTGTTTAAAATTGCATGCCCCATCTGAATCATGAAAGTGTAAATTTGACTGGACTGTCCCTTTTAATGACTAAATCCTGGCAGAATGTTTCAACTTTGTTATTTGATTTGACAATCAAATAATAAATACATTTTTGCACACATGTTTTACTGATCCTTGGTAACTCTGGTCTTGATCATAATCTATAGCTGGATATTTATCAAGATGTTAACGGATGGCGATTACCTGTTTTTGATGTTGAAGTGATTACAATCAGCCATCATTGTTTAGTGACAGCAATTTTTTCCAGTCTCAATTCAGTAAAAAATGGGCCTTTAATTAACACGTGCCTGTCCTTTTTTTTTCTTATCACAATCCAAAATCTAAATACTTTACAACACTATGTGGGGATTTTTCAGTTATCTAAGTAGCTAAAAGGACTTGATAAATTCCCAGATAATACTTTCCGACATTTTACCTAATATTCCCAAACATTTTTAATGTAACTAATACACAGAAGTGACTCAATGGCATAGTGTATGATGTGAGGAAGCAAGGTCACTTAACAGTTACAGGTGCTTCCTGATGGATCAGTTAAAGAGATAGTAAAGTCCAAATTAAACTGTCATGATTCAGATAGGGCATGTCATTTTAAACAACTTTCCAATTTACTTTTATCATTAAATTTGCTTTCTTCTCTATTGGTATTCTTAATTAAAAGCTAAACCCAGGTTGGCTCATATGCTAATTTCTAATCCCTTGAAGGCCACCTCTTATCTGAATGCATTTGATAGTTTTTCACAGCTAGAGAGCATTAGTTTGTGTTTGCCATATAAATTACATTGTGCTCACGCACATGCAGTTATTTAAGAGGCAGCACTAATTGCCTGAAATGCATGTCTGTCAAAAGATCTGCGATAAGGGAGCAATCAGCAGAAGTTTAGATACAAGGTAATTACAGAGGTAAAAAGTATATTTCTATAACAGTGGGTAATGGTAAATAAAGGGATTATCTATCTTTTTAAACAATAACATTTTTGGTGTTTACTATCCCTTTAAAGGCTAAAAAATAAGCACTTTTACACTAATAAATATCAGCCGCCCTAATCGATACCCCAACAAACACACACCCATTTGATATCATCCCTGCTCATTTCCCATAAAGCGACAAATACACACATCTCTATGATCTTAAAGTACAACAGGTTAAAGGGATAAGAAACCCAAAACATTTCTTTCATGATTTAGATAGAACCTACAATTTTAAACCGCTTTCCAATGTACTTCTGTTATCTAATTTGCTTTGTGCTCATATTATCCTTTGTTGAAAACATACATAGGTAGGCTCCGGAGCTGGAT
Source organism: Bombina bombina (assembly GCF_027579735.1). NCBI lineage: Eukaryota > Metazoa > Chordata > Amphibia > Anura > Bombinatoridae > Bombina > Bombina bombina. The sequence continues at coordinate 293,919,907 of NC_069505.1, read as the reverse complement.
GCTAGCTTCTGATTGATGGCTTCACATATATACATCTTATCACTGGCTTACCAATGTGTTCAGCTAGCTCCCAGAAGTGCATTGCTACCTTTTCAATAAAGGATAACAGAAAAATATAGCAGAATTGATAATAGAGGAAAATTGAAAAGTGGTTGAAAGATGAAAGATAAATATTAGGGTTTCATGTCCCTTTAATTGCACGTCACCTATTAGCATAATTATAAAAACAAGTATCAGTCATCATACAGGTCCATCAAGCTGTTATGTAATCGCTAAAGTCACAATATTGGCATTTTGTTTGTTGTTGATTGTGAGCATTTAGTTTTCAGATTATGAAATCAGGAGATATATTATACAGATAATGATTTTGTGTTGTTTTTGTGAGGTAACAATTTCCTGATTCATGGGTATTAGCAACAGAACTGTTTCGAAATTGTGATCACTGAAAAAAACACACAATCTGACCAATACTTAGCAAGTGTTATCTGCTGAAATCAAGTGATCAACCCCTATGGGGCCTATTTAAATGGACACTGAACCCAAATTTTTTCTTTTGTGATTCAGATAGAGCATGCAATTTTAAGCTACTTTCTAATTTACTCCTATTATCAAATTGTATTCATTCTCTTGGTATCTTTATTTGAAAAGTTTAGATGCCGGCCCAGTTTTGGTGAACAACCTGGGTTGTTCTTTCTGATTGGTGGATAAATTCATCCACCAATGAACAGGTGCTTTCCAGGGTTCTGATCCAAACAAATAGCTTAGATGCCTTCTTTTTCAAATAAAGATAGCAAGAGAACAAAGAAAACCTGATAATAGGAGTAAATTAGAAAGTTGCTTAAAATTGCATACTCTATCTGAATCACAAAAGAAAAAAATTGGGTTCAGTGTCCCTTTAACAAAGGTTTGTTGGACCTGATCCGACAGTGCGGATCAGGTCCGAAAGACCTCGCTGAATGCGAAGAGCAATACGCTCTCCATATTCAGCATTGCACCAGCAGCTCTTGTGAGCTGCTGGTGCAACGCCGCCCCCTGCAGATTCGCAGCCAATCGGGGGGGTTCATTCAACCCGATCGTACTCGATCTGGTTGAATTGCGGCGATGTCTGTCCGTCTGCTCAGAACAGGCGGACAGGTTATGGAGCAGTGGTCTTTTAGAAACACGGGCCCTCAAGCTTCATCCGGAGCTTGATAAATGGGCCCCTATGTGTTTAAAGGGGCAGTAAACTCAAAATTAAACTTAAATGAATTGGATAGAGCATGAAATTTTGGACAACGTTCCAATGTATCAGTTTTGTTTAGATCTTTTGGTATCCTTTATTAAAGGGATAGGAAAATCAATAATACATTTGCATAAATCTGATAGAGCATTTTATTTAAAGGGACACTCAGGTTTTATTAAATTTTCATGATTCAGATAAAGCATGTAATTTTAAACAACTTTCCAATTTACTTCCATTAAAAAAAATGTGCACAGTCTTTTATATTTACACTTATTTTGAGTCACAAGCTCCTACTGAGCATGTGCAAGAACTCAGACTATACGTATATGCATTTGTGATTGGCTGATTGCTATCACATGGTACAGGGGGAGTGGAAATATACATAACTTTGAAACTTGTTAGAATAAAATTTACTACTCATATGAAATTCAGAGTAAATGCTATTGTATTGTCTTGTTATCTTGCATTTGTTGATTATGCAAATCTGCTGTGTTTACTGGTCCTTTAAAGACACTTTTAATTTCACTTCTATTTTGAAATGTGTTTTGTTCTCTTGGTATCCATTGTTGAAATTCTTATTGAGGATCCCCTGCTATTTAGAGGGGATTCCAGCATGTGGTTAATTTAAAGGGACAGTACTTCATTCAACATTTAGTATGGTATGTTTTTTTCTTAACAAGTGTTCACTGTTTTTTCACATTTTTATTTTTGAATTTCTATTTGTTTGTGATTTTTAACACTTTCATTGTGACACTAATTTTAGGTTTACATTATAAACCAGAAGTAAAGCAAACATTTCCATGCAGTAACCAACTAAAGGACCATGTTATTTTTACATTCCAATTTCCCATTGGGAGAGAGTAGCTCTAATTTGAAAGTCACATTTTTGGAAATAGAATATGGTTGTAAATTTAGAACTAGGATTAATACATTTATAAAAAAATGGAATATAACTACAATTGTCTTAGAGTGAATCTCTTTGAATTATTAAAGTAATAAAAAAAACTTTTATGATTCAGAAAGAGCATACAGTTTTATGACACTTTCCAATTTTCTTCCATTATCAAATTTTGCACAGTCTTTTTATATTCACACTTTCTGGGGAACAAGATCCTACTGAACACGTGCACAAGCTCACAGGGTATACGTATACTAGTCTGTGATTGGCTGATGTCTGTCACATGATACAGGGGGCCGAAAAATTAGAGAAAAAATATATTTGTCAGAAAAAAAAATCTACTGCTTATTTAAAATTCAGAGTAGGTGTTAAATCATTGTCTTTCTGTTATGCACTTGTTAATTATGCAATTCTACTGCATTAAGTAGTCCTTTGTAAACATTGCTTTCCTTTTAAAGGGACAGTCTACACCAGAATTTTTGTTGTTTAAAAAGATAGATAATCCCTTTATTACCCATTCCCCAGTTTTGCATAACCAACACAGTTATAATAATACACTTTTTACCTCTCTGATTACCTTGTATCTAAGCATCCTCTGACAGCCCCCTGATCACATGACATTTAATTTATTATCTGTTTCTTTTTAGCCAATTAGTGCAGTGTGATTAATTAGATTTTCATTTTAGCCAATTATTGCAGTGTCTGCCACAAGCCACGGGCATGATAACAATGTTATCTATATGGCTCACGTGAACTAGCTCTCCCCTGTTGTGAAAAGCAAATAAAAAAGCATGTGATAAGAGGCGGCCTTCAAGGGCTTAGGTTTACCTTTCAACTAAGAATACCAAGAGAATAAAGCAAAATTGATGATAAAAGTAAATTGGAAAGTTGTTTAAAATTACATGCCCTATTTGAAACATAAAGGTTTTTTTTTGGACTTGACTGTCCCTTTAAGCCCATGCTGCACTTTATTAGGATACATATTACAATCTGCTGTGCAGGTTCTTGCGCCAGCCAAATGCAGCCCCTGAAGGAAACTGATAAACACACCACACTGTGTAAAGCATTGTAAGGCATTGCCTATGGAGAAGATGACGCATCACTCCTAACAAACCATTGCTGCTGTTCTGCTGACACCAAGTGGTTATCTTACAGTTAGAGATATGAGAGCTAGGAAATAGGTTCTCAGCGAATTGTAGAAAAAGATCACAAGAGAATCCAGATTAAATGTTTAAATATGTTTATTTTTAAAGACCATGAAATGTGAACTATACAGTAGAGGTGGAAGCCGCTCTATGTCAGCATTGATAGTTCTAAACAGATTAAGGACCCCATTTATCATTTCTCAGATGAGCAATGTTCCCAGCTAAGGAACCTGTCCTCTTATGTGTTTGTCCCTTGGCCACATTTATTATTGCACAGGGAATTAGTGTGCAACTTCATCTAATGTTCTCAAGGACCCCAAGGTGGCAGAAGTGGAAGTATATTAGATTATTTTTTTAAATTGCATGTTTTATCTGAATCATGAGACTTTAATTTTAACTTTAATATTTTTCAATTTACTTATATTATAAAATGTCATTTGTTTTCTTGGGAACCTTTATTGAAAAGAATACCTAGGTAGGCTTATAAGCACTACAGGGAACTCAATGGTGATTGCTACACACATCTAGTCCTTGTATTGGTGCTGCTCTGGAGCTGACTATGTAGGGCTTAAAGGGACATTCCGGGCAAAATTGGAACCCACATGGATGCATTTCAGGTTTGAATAGAAGCATTTTTGTAATATACATGTATTAGCAAAAGTGCTTCTAATAAAAGTTATAGCTCTTTTTAGAAGTGTAAGTGTGCACAGCACTTGATTAGAGAGCCTGGTAATGACTCAATTTGTTAATTGCTGACATGGTGCCAGCCCCACTGGCTCTGAGCAGCTGCAGTATTTAAATACTGGTGCACTGAGAATATCTAGCTATGTTTTATATGCACGTGCAGAGAAAAAATAACAGTGATAATGTTTACTAGAAGCAATTTTGACAATGCTTATACATTCCAAATATGTTTTTATTCAAAGATGTAATTCATCTGTGTGCATTTAAATTTTGCCCGGAATGTCCCTTTAAACACACAGCTATACTAAAGCTATAGTGCAATAATAAAATGTTTTATCATGTTAGATTGTTTTCTTTCTACACTATCACTGCTCACCTTAGTGAATCTCAGACTACATTGGTACAGTATTGGACCATCAGAAAGTGAGAACACTGAAGCGTTGTTTTGCTGGAGTGTCCTGCTGTAACAGCTGTACAAATTGCACTGACCTAAGCTAATACATTTAGGAAGAATGAATTGGGTAGCTAAAGATATTATCTTGGCATTTATCCCATCATTGATATCTCAGCCGCAGCGAACAGAGAATGAGGTCACAGGGAAAACAAACCCAATACACCCTGTAACCATAGTGACCACAGCACTTACAGTAACTATTTAACCAAATGCTAATACAAAACCTAAATATTAATTTGTGATAGTTATTAATTAAATACATGATATGTGGACAAAGTGGTAAATGTGTTCAAGTCACAAAAGGCTTTAAAGGGACACAAAACCAAAAAAAAAAATATTGCATGATTTAGGTAGAACAGACAATTTTAAACAACTTTCCAGTCTACTTTTATTATCAAATTTGTTTCATTCTCTTGGTATAATTTTTTGAAGGAGCAGCAATGCACTACTGGGTTCTAAGTGAACACATGGGTGAGCCAATGATAAGCTGTATATATATATGCAGCCACCAATCAACAGCTAGAACCTAGGTTCTTTGCTGCTCCAGAGCTTTCTTGGATAAACCGTTCAGCAAAGGATAGCAAGAGAAGGAAGGAAATAAAATTATAGAAGTAAATTGGAAAATGGTTTAAAATTGTATGCTCTGTCTAAGTCATGAATGTCTAGTTATGATTTTACTGTCCCTTTAAATGCTGAAAAACTTATTCTTGCAGAATGTTGCACTAATGAATTAATTATCTATAAAGAATCATATCTGAAATGCTCAGTAATGCATTATTGCAATATAATTGTCACGCCGCTCCAAATTGGCAGCAACTCTGCCTTCCCTACCACGGCCGTTGCCATGGTTGCAGCGGTTGTTGTGGCGATGACGTCATCGCCACACACCACTTCTGGCTTGATGCCGCTCTCCTGTTTGATTTTCTTGGCGCGAACCTGCGCCTATGTAAGTACCTCTCACTTTATGCACTTTGCCCAAGTATAGGTTTTACTGTGTGTGCTCCTGGGTGCTTATATTTTGCTAAACTGATGTTTGCCTTATCGTTACTGAACTTTGCCTGTTTCAAGACTACTCTATTGCTTAACCCCTGAACTGCTGATTGCCTTTTTGTTGCTGACCTCTGCCTGTTCGTTGCTGACCTCTGCCTGTTCCTGACTTTTCTACTGGTTTACCCCTGAACTGCTGCTTTTACCTTATTGTTGCTGACCTCTGCCTGTACCTAACCATTCTACTGGTTTACGCCTGAACTGCTGGATTGCCTTATTGTTGCTGACCTCTGTCTGTCTCTGACCATTCTACTGGTTAACCCCTGAACTGCTGGATTGCCTTTCTGTTTCCGAACTCTGCCTGTCTCTGACCATTCTACTGGTTAACCCCTGAACTGCCGGATTGTCTTTCTGTTACCGAACACTCTTGATCACCAAAAGGTTGGAAAAACAGCACACCATCTCTGTTTGTAGTGGGGCACGGAATAAAGGATTTGCCAAGTCCCAGTCAATCCAAATATAAAGAATATTCCAGCCTCCAATTTCTTTAAAAGACCTTTATTTCATATAGGGTCCTCAGTAGAAATTACAACGTTTCAAGCCTTGAAACGTTGTAATTTCTACTCAGGACCCTATATGAAATAAAGGTCTTTTAAAGAAATTGGAGGCTGGAATATTCTTTATATTTGTTACCGAACACTGCCTGTCTCTGACCATTCTACTGGTTAACCCCTGAACTGCTGGATTGCCTTTCTGTTACCGAACACTGCCTGTCTCTTACCATTCTCTGCCTTACCCTTATTGCCGTGAAGGACTACCCTGTCTACCGTGAGTACTGCTTACCTCATTTCTTAAACTCACTTTGTTCTGGGATATTTCCTGTCCTTCCACTTGATGCCGGGATAAGAAGACTACTGGCCAAGTTTGGTCTGATAGGGAAATATCCCACGAGCATTACAAATTGTGTTTGCTTGCATTTGTGTTTTACAAATTCTCACTTGAAGAATGAAATGTATACAAACATGTCATGTAGTTCCGTGCATGTGCCACCTGCGCATGATCAGTGGCGATAACACATCACCTGCGACATTCAAAGCAGAAGGAAACTGCTCATGCACTGTGCCTACCTCCATGTCGGTAGTGGGTTATGTGTTAAGTTTTAAAGGAAGCAGTTTTTGCAATAGCCAATAAAATGCAAATTATAATTGTCGCCTCCTTTCCCGTCCATTAGAGTTTAGTGTGTGAAAACTTTGTATTCAACTCAGGTGATTTTCTCTGGCATTCCAATCCATTCTTGACAATGTTTAAGCCACCAGAATTATGAATATAATGTAAATCAGAAAGTCTGGTTTGTTCTACTCTGAGTAAATAGAAGAGTATGTAAGAAACATACAAAATGTTTCCAGCAAAATGAATAAATGTCCTGCGGGCGTATTTGTCATTTTTGGTACCATTTTAACTTCATATTTAGAAAATACATTGTATGTTAGAAATTATTTTTACTGTGTACGTGAGATATCTTTTTCCAATGTGCATTACATGATCATTTTACTATGATTTCAATTTGCATTCTGCTGTGCACTTTTAATACATATTTTAATGTGTACTATTGATAAAAAAAATTAATGCGCAATATTTTTTTCATCTTTATTGAAAATTAAAAAAATGACATGGTGTTCAAGACTCTCAATTATACAAAATGCTGAATCATTTAAGCAATTGAAGTAAAAACAAATTTAAACCTGCTAAGATGCATACAAGTTCAAACAACCATATTAACCTATATAATATGCAGATATAGGGTAGATTTAGCAAGCAGCGGATGCTGCTCTCTACGCCCATCTTTCTAGCTCGCCAGAGACTGAAGTTAAAGGGGCAGTAAACTTACAAACTAATGTTATATAATTCTGTACATAGTGCAGAATTATATAACATTAGCTTAGTGGCAGATTTATACATTAAAGGATTGCAGAAATTTTTATTTAAAAGTTAATTTTTCCAGAACAGGTCTGGTTTTTCCTCAGTGCATGGCGGTAACACTGTCTAGTCACAGTCGCACCATTAAACTGAATGTAGCTCGCTCCCGCTCTGGTCTAGTAGCAGTAGTAAGCTACATTCAGTTTAATGGCGCGACCGGGCACGCTGTGACTAGACAGTGTTGCTGTGATAGGCTGAGGAAAAACCAGACCCGCTCAGTAGAGCAAGGAGCGGCGTTCTGGAAAAATGAACTTTTAAATAAAAATTCCCTGCAATCCTTGAATGTATAAATCTGCCACTAAGCTAGTGCAGAATTATATAACATTAGTTTGTAAGTTGACTGACCCTTTAAGAAGCAGCGGTCGTAATTCTATCATCTCTGATACCTTAGTTTTCCAAATTTTCTTTTAATTACATTTTTTTAAACTGTTTCTTTCCATCACTTAGAGAAATGTAGGATACACCCCTTTGTGAAATACGCCCCTTTCAAGGTCAAATTAGCTTTTAGAGAACCATGTGACAGATATTATAGTACTGACAGGTTATTTTAGATAATGTAGCCTGAGTGGAGAACTTTACAAAATTGGACCCATAGGCCTAGAAGTACGGTTGTCACCTTTTATATATAAATATTATATATTGAAATAAAGATGCTATTATATTATATAGTATATTGTAATCTAATTATAAACTAAATGATCATTTAAAATCAGTCCTAGCAGCGTTAGTTCCTGATTGATCTTGTATAATTATTTATGCAAATGTGTGCTAATGAGCCTGGCCTTTTTATATATATTATATATATATATATATATATATATATATATATATATATATATATATATATATATATTTATTTATTTTTTTCAACTTTGACTTGAACCTTAAAAATACTCACCATGTTGGTAAAATACTGGCTAGGGGTCAATCCTACTTAGAAGCCACAATTTTGCTTTCCAGTGCTTTTTTATTTTGCCCCGTTCCTCACTATTCTCAACGACTCCTCTACCAACCCCCATCTACAATACAAACCGAGTGCTCATGTTTTCTGAATCTACTGTAACAAGCTGTCCTCAAGAAAAATAATTAAAAGGACAGTCAACTCCAAAAATGTTATTGCTTAAAAAGATAGATAATCCCTTTATTACCCATTCCCCAGTTTTTCACAACCAACATGGTTATATTGTTTATTTACCTCTGTGATTACCTTTTATCTAAGCCTCTGCAGACTGCCCCCTGATAACTCGGCTATTTATTTATTATCTATTGACTTGCATTATATCCAATTAGCCACAACTCCCAGGAGAGAGCACAATGTTATCTTTATGACACACATGAACTAGCACTCTCCTGATGGGAAAAGCTAATAAAAAAAGCATGCAATAAGAGGCTGTCTGTAGTGACTTAGAAACAGGCAGAGATTGAGAGGTTGAAATGTTATAAAGTATATTAATATAACAATGTTGGTTGTTCAAAGCTGGGAAATGGGTAGTAAAGGCATTATCTATGTTTTTAAACAATGTTTAGACGACAGATTCCTGCAAGGATTTTTGGTGAAAAGCTTGTGCAATGTTAAATACAGAAAGCGTATGCTGTCCGCCTGCAGCGATGTCCTGCAGACAATATTCACTACAGCAAATCATGTCTGCTCCACAATTGATAAATGGAGCCCAATGTCTAAATAAACAGTAAGATATGAGTAGACTGACACATTATTTCTAAAGAAATAAACTGAATATTACCCTTAGATGGCCAGCAGATGGCAATGTTTTCAAAGGCTGCACATCTACTACTGTATATATTTTAAGTAAAGGCATTTGATTGTATGGTTCAACTTTGTTTTATTACCAATATGTGTACATGTTTTTAACAGACTACGGTAATTTTCTTTGTATGTTACAAAAATGATTTTAGAGTTTTATATATTGTAAAAAATCTATTCAATTGTGAGTAATGCATGTCAGGGTTAATCCAACAATTTGTGTCATAGTATTGCTACTGCTGATTCATGTATATCTATCATTTCATATCAATTTCTTTATATTACTAACAATTACATTTTGAGCCACAAAAATAACAGTAATCTCTCACTGCTAGTATTTCACTCTTCTTCGGAACCAGTGCCAGTCTGTTAAGAGACTCTTTAGGACCATCTGGTACTGTATATACATTTAAATAAATCTTAAATATAAATATGTGTGTGACTGTGTGCGTATGTGTGTTTTATTTTGCTCCCTTTTCCTGTAATTCTATTTTGAAATTGTGATCTTTCAGTTCCTGTTAGAAATGGAAATGCAGAACTCTCTTATATTCCTCACAGCTATTGGCTTCTCTCTCTAGTGACCTATTTATAACTGTCCCTAATTGACCACAGCAGAGAAGTTAACCTAAGTTACAACATGGCAGCTCCCATTTAAAGACACTAAAACTTGAAACTTATTTTAAATAGTTAAACTGCTAATGAAACTTTAAGATATATCTACATGTTATACCCAGACTAATCTTTTCTTTGAATGCATCATTCTAGCTATCAATTCTATCTATCATTTATTTAGTGTTTAATGTCCCTTTAATATTTAAAAAAAAAAAAATACTATTTCTCTTACTAGATGTATCCAGTCCACAGATTCATCCTTACTTGTGGGATATTCTCAATCCCTACAGGAAGTGGCAAAGAGAGCACACAGCAAAGCTGTCCATATAGCTCCCCTCAGGCTCTGCCCTCCCAGTCATTCTCTTTGCCGTTCTAACAAGTAGCATCTCCACGGGAGGGTAAAGAGTATGTGGTGTTAGATTTGTAGTTTTTATTTCTTCAATCAAGAGTTTGTTATTTTAAAATAGTGCCGGTTTGTACTATTTACTCTAAGGCAGAAAGTGATGAAGATTTCTGCTGAGAGGAAAAAGATTTTAGCATGTTGTAACTAAAATCCATTGCTGTTCCCACGCAGGACTGTTGAGTACCGGTGAACTTCAGTTGGGGGGAACAGTTTGCAGGCTTAACTGCTTAAGGTATGCTCAGTCATTTTTTTATAACAAGACCTGGTAATGCTAGAAGACTGATAGAAATCCCCATGTGGGAAGGTAAGCCATTTTCTGAGACGCAGTATAGAAGGATGGCTTCAGTTAAGGGCTTAAATACTGGTAGACACTGTGATGGGCTAAATCGATTACTTTATTAGTGTAATCTTATATTTGTTCAAGTGTTTTAGACGTTGGAGAACACTTTTGGGGTTTTTATTACGCCTGGCATATTGTAAGACACCTAATCTGACTCAGGAAGGCCCCATAACTCCGGAATGAAGAGGGAGGGGACCTCATTTTCGCGCCTCAGTTGCGCAGTTGTTTTGCAAGGCAGCTTCATGCAGCTTCACGTGTAGAGTCCTGAGAGTGCAGGAGGACTTCAGGGAGGCTTATTTTCTTCTACAAATAACCCAAAAGGAAGGTAGGGCCACAGCAAAGACTGTGGCACCGTGCTGTAGTGTGTTAAACCGGTAGTTTACTTCAATTTGCTCCGGTTTGGGCAATAAGGGGTTAATTGATTTGAAAATTTGTGTGCAATCATTTCAAAGCATTGGGATCATGTGGTGAAAATTTCATAAAGATCAGATGTTTTTTGGTGATTTGGTAAAAAAAGTGTGTGCTTTTTATTATTTAAAGGCACAGTAACGTTTTTTCAAAAAGTGATTTTTACTGTATTGTAGTGCTGTCTAAGTCTGTCAAACATGTCTGAGTCTTCAGATAGACCTTGTTCTTTATGTTTAAAAGCCATGGCGGTACCCCCATTGCATTTGTGTATAAAGTGTGCTAAAACATCTAAGCATTTTAAAGACCATGCAGTGATACTTAAAAATGTAGCCCAAGATGATTCTTTAATGGAAGGTAATGAGGATAGTCCTTCTTCCTCTCCCCATGTGTCGACACCAGTTACGGCCGCGCAAGCGATGCATAGTACCTCTAGCGCATTGGCCCCTATTACTTTACAACAATTAGCAGCAGTAATGGATAATTCCCTTGCAGCATTTTTATCCAAACTGCCAGTTTTTTCCAAAAAAGCACGATAGCTCAGTTTTAAATACAGAGGATGAGCAATCAGAAGCTTTGGATGATTTATCTGTAGTACCCTCACAACACTCAGAAGTAGCAGTGAGGGACGGTCTGTCTGAGGGAGAAATTTCTGACACAGGAAAAGTTTCTCAGCGGGCAGAGTCAGATTCCTTAGCGTTTAAATTTAAGCTGGAACACCTCCGCGTACTGCTTAAGGAGGTTTTAGCTACGCTGGATGATTGTGACCCCATGGTGGTCCCAGAAAAATTGTGCAAAATGGACAGGTTTTTAGAGGTCCCTGTATACACTGAGGCATTTCCGATCCCAAAGAGGGTGGCGGATATTGTGACTAGGGAGTGGGAGAGACCAGGTGTACCCTTTGTTCCCCCCACTATCTTTAAGAAAATGTTCCCCATAAACGACCCCAGGCGGGACGCGTGGCAGACGGTCCCTAAGGTAGAGGGAGCTGTTTCAACACTTGCTAAGCGTACAACTATACCAATAGAGGACAGTTGTGCTTTAAAAGATCCTATGGATAAAAAATTGGAAGGATTGCTGAAGAAAATATTTGTTCAGCAAGGTTTTCTTCTTCAACCAATTGCCTGCATTATTCCGGTAACTACTGCAGCAGCATTTTGGTTTGAGGCTCTGGAGGAGTCGCTCCAGAGGGAGACTTCATACGACAAGGTCATGGATAGAATTCATGCTCTAAAGCTGGCTAATTCTTTTATCACTGATGCCGCTTTCCAATTAGCTAAGTTAGCGGCGAAAAACTCAGGTTTTGCCATCATGGCGCGAAGAGCGCTTTGTCTCAAATCGTGGTCGGCGGATGTGTCGTCCAAAACAAAACTGTTAAATATTCCTTTCAAGGGGAATACCCTATTCGGCCCAGAGCTGAAAGAAATTATTTCGGATATCACTGGGGGAAAGGGCCATGCCCTTCCACAAGATAGGCCGTTTAAGGCCAAAAACAAGGCTAATTTTCGCTCCTTTCGCAACTTCAGGAGTGGACCCGCTGCAACCTCTGCTGCCGCAAAGCAAGATAACACTTCACAGCCCAAAGCAACCTGGAAACCCTTGCAGGGCTGGAATAAGGATAAACAGGCCAAGAAGCCTGCTCCTGCTACCAAGACAGCATGAAGGGGTAGCCCCCGATCCGGGATCGGATCTAGTAGGGGGCAGACTTTCTCTCTTTGCTCAGGCTTGGGCAAGAGATGTTCCAGATCCCTGGGCATTAGAAATAGTTGCTCAGGGGTACCTTCTAGAATTCAAGGATTCTCCGCCAAGGGGAAGGTTCTACATTTCTCGTTTGTCTTCAGACCAAACAAAGAAACAGGCGTTCTTACGCTGTGTAGAAGATCTACTAAAAATGGGAGTGATACACCCAGTTCCAATTGCAGAACAAGGACTGGGCTTTTACTCAAACCTGTTCGTAGTTCCCAAAAAGGAAGGAACTTTCAGGCCAATCCTGGATCTAAAAATTCTAAACAAATTCCTCAGAGTTTCGTCTTTCAAGATGGAAACCATTCGGACAATCTTGCCGATGATCCAGGAAGGTCAATATATGACTACCGTGGATCTAAAGGATGCGTACCTACATATTCCTATCCACACATATCACCATCAGCTCCTAAGGTTCGCCTTTCTGGACAACCATTACCAGTTCGTGGCCCTTCCTTTCGGGTTGGCCACCGCTCCCAGAATTTTCACAAAGGTGCTAGGGTCCCTTCTAGCGGTGCTAAGACCGCGGGGCATTGCAGTAGCACCTTACCTAGACGACATCTTAATACAGGCGTCGTCTTTTCACAGAGCCAAGGCTCATACGGACATTGTTCTGGCCTTTCTAAGGTCTCACGGGTGGAAGGTGAACGTAGAAAAGAGTTCTCTGTCCCCGCTCACAAGGGTTCCCTTTCTGGGAACACTAATAGACTCGATAGAAATGAAAATCTTTCTGACAGAGGTCAGGAAGTCAAAACTTTTGAATTCTTGCCGAGTTCTTCTTTCCATTCCTCGGCCTTCTGTGGCTCAGTGCATGGAGGTAATTGGTTTAATGGTTGCGGCAATGGACGTAGTCCCTTTTGCCCGAATTCATCTCAGACCACTGCAACTGTGCATGCTCAAACAGTGGAATGGGGATTATGCAGATTTGTCTCCCCAAATACAAATGGACCAGAAAACCAGAGACTCTCTTCTCTGGTGGTTGTCTCAGGATCACCTGTCTCAGGGAATGAGTTTCCGCAGACCGGAGTGGATCATTGTCTTGACCAATGCCAGTCTGTTAGGCTGGGGTGCGGTCTGGGACTCCCTGAAAGCTCAGGGTCTATGGTCTCGAGAAGAATCTCTTCTCCCGATAAACATTTTGGAACTCAAAGCGATATTCAATACGCTCCAGACGTGGCCTCAACTAGCGGAGGCCAACATCACGACTGTAGCGTACATCAATCATCAGGGAGGAACAAAGAGTTCCCTAGCGATGAAGGAAGTATCCAAGATCATCAAATGGGCGGAGGATCACTCCTGCCATCTATCTGCAATTCACATCCCAGGGGTAGACAACTGGGAGGTGGATTTTCTAAGTCGTCAGACTTTCCATCCGGGGGAGTGGGAACTCCACCCAGAGGTTTTTGCTCAGCTGACCCAGCTATGGGGCATTCCAGAATTGGATCTGATGGCGTCCCGTCAGAACACCAAACTTCCCTTTTACGGATCCAGTTCCAGGGATCCCAAGGCGGCATTGATAGATGCATTAATAGCGCCTTGGTCATTCAGTCTAGCTTATGTCTTTCCACCGTTTCCTCTTCTCCCTCGGCTAGTAGCCAGAATCAAACAGGAGAAGGCTTCGGTAATTTTGATAGCACCTGCGTGGCCACGCAGGACTTGGTATGCAGACCTAGTGGACATGTCATCGGTCCCACCATGGAAACTGCCATCGAGGCAGGATCTTCTAATTCAAGGTCCTTTCAAGCATCCAAATCTAGTTTCTCTGCAACTGACTGCTTGGAGATTGAACGCTTAATTCTAGCTAAGCGTGGTTTCTCTGAATCAGTTATAGATACTCTGATACAGGCCAGAAAGCCTGTCACCAGGAAAATTTACCATAAGATATGGCGGAAATATCTTTGTTGGTGTGAATCCAAGGGTTACTCGTGGAGTAAGGTTAGGATTCCAAGGATATTGTCTTTTCTCCAAGAAGGATTGGAGAAAGGTTTGTCAGCTAGTTCCTTAAAGGGACAGATATCTGCTCTGTCTATCCTGTTACATAAGCGTCTGGCAGCTGTATACCAGACGTTCAGGTGTTTACACAGGCCCTAGTTAGAATCAAGCCTGTTTACAAGCCTGTGGCTCCTCCATGGAGTCTAAACTTAGTTCTTTCAGTTCTTCAAGGGGTTCCGTTTGAACCTTTGCATTCCATAGATATTAAGTTATTATCTTGGAAAGTTTTGTTTTTGGTAGCTATTTCTTCTGCTCGAAGAGTTTCTGAATTGTCGGCTTTGCAGTGTAATTCACCCTATCTGGTGTTCCATGCAGATAAGGTTGTTTTGCGCACCAAACCTAGTTTCCTTCCAAAGGTGGTTTCTAATAAGAATATTAACCAGGAAATCATTGTTCATTCTCTGTGTCCTAATCCAGTTTCTAAGAAGGAACGACTTTTACACAATCTTGACGTGGTTCGTGCTTTAAAATTCTATTTAAAAGCAACTAAAGATTTTAGACAAACATCATCCTTGTTTGTTGTCTATTCTGGTAAGAGGAGAGGTCAGAAAGCGACTGCTACCTCTCTTTCCTTCTGGCTGAAAAGCATCATCCGATTGGCTTATGAGACTGCTGGACAGCAGCCTCCTGAACGAATTACAGCTCATTCCACCAGAGCTGTGGCTTCCACATGGGCTTTCAAGAATGAGGCTTCTGTTGAACAGATTTGTAAGGCAGCGACTTGGTCTTCACTGCATACATTTGCCAAATTTTACAAATTCGATACTTTTGCTTCTTCGGAGGCTATTTTTGGGAGAAAGGTTTTGCAAGCAGTGGTGCCTTCCGTTTAGGTTACCTGACTTGTTCCCTCCCTTCATCCGTGTCCTAAAGCTTTGGTATTGGTATCCCACAATTAAGGATGAATCCGTGGACTGGATACACCTAGTAAGAGAAAACAGAATTTATGCTTACCTGATAAATTACTTTCTCTTACGGTGTATCCAGTCCACGGCCCGCCCTGGCAATTAAGTCAGGTTCAAATTAAATTTTTTACAATAACTACAGTCACCACTGCACCCTATGGTTCTCCTTTTTCTCCTAACCGTCGGTCGAATGACTGGGGGGGGCGGAGCCTGAGGGGAGCTATATGGACAGCTTTGCTGTGTGCTCTCTTTGCCACTTCCTGTAGGGATTGAGAATATCCCACAAGTAAGGATGAATCCGTGGACTGGATACACCGTAAGAGAAAGTAATTTATCAGGTAAGCATAAATTCTGTTTTTTCCCTGCCTATTTCTTCTCTGTCTGTGTCTTTGTCTTAACCCCTTTTTTTTGCTTTCTGATTACAGTACTGTACTAGCTTTCTGACTGTAATATGTTTACAAAAGTATTACAAATTATTTAAAACTACCTTCAGGTTGCATGTTTAAGCTGTATTATGACATGTAAATATTGCTTAAATGACATAAGAAATTGTTGTTAACATTTGGTTCAACCGTCCCATTTTAAAGATTCAAATTTAAAACCTAAACTATTCTGAAATCCAAACCTTTTCTAAACTTTCCAATGTATTTCTATTGTCAGATTTACTTCATCTTAGTATCCTTTGTTGAAGAGCATACCTAGGTAGACTCATAAATGTGCACATATCCTGAGCACTATATGGTAGCAGCGTTTCTAACAATGTTTTCAACAGTTATGCATTGTTTAGCATATAGGTAGTAGTGTTTGCAACATTGTACAACAATGTTACAAATACAGTTGCAAACGCTGTCACTCTATAGTACTCAAAACACATGCAAGCTCCTGGATAAAATATCTAAATTGGAAAGTTGTTTAAACTTTCATGATTCAGAGCATGGTATTTTAAAGTAATAGTCTAGTCAAAATTAAACTTTAAATGTAGCCACCAATCAGCAAGCGCTTCCCACTCAGGTGCTAAACCAAAAATGGGCTGGCTCCTAAGCTTACAATCTTGCTTTTTCCAATAAAGATACCAAAAGAGCGAAGAAAAATTGCTAATAGGAGTAAATTAGAAAGTTGCTTAAAATTGCTGCTCTATCTGAATCATGGAAGTTTAATTTTGACTAGACTGTCCCTTTAATGTTGGTTCTGATGTTCCCTTAAAGAGACAGTATACACCAATTTTCATATAACTCCATGTAATTGACACTATTATAAGGAAGAATATGCGCAGATACTGATATCAAAATCCAGTATAAAACCTTCTAAAAACTTATTTAGACGCTCCCAATTTAGCACTGTTGATGAGCTTAAGCTGGGACACCCAGTGAAAGGGGCTGGGAAAGCAAGAAAAACAGACCCCCCTTCCCCCATATGAAAAGACAGATTACACATGCAGAGGCTGAAGGACTCTGTAGTCATCAGTATACATCTGACACTTTGGGGCTTGGCTAGGAGTCTGAAAATCAGCACAATGTTATTAAAAAAAAAATAAGCAGAACTATACATTGTTACAAAAACATTCCCAGATAAGCTATATAAATGGATCATCTACAAAACATTTATGCAAAGAAAAATCTAGTGTACAATGGCCATTCAATCTGACTATAGTGTTTTCTGTGGGTACTATCCAAGCACAGTGATTGCACTGCATGTGCGTCTACATGTGGATTTTATAGCTCATTAGAACCAAATAGCCTGGAAAAACTAAATTTCAAAGTGTTCACCTGGAATGCCCTGTGATATTTTGTACAATAGTAAATCAGTATGAGCTGTGGGGGAAACCAATGCTTTAAAGTCAGAAAAAATGAACAGAGCCCTCTCTGTCTTTTTGCTGAATTCAATTATATCTTTTAGCGATAAAGCTCATATTGTTTGCAGCTTGTGCGCTTAGAGCATCTGTTAGCCTCTGCTTAATCAAGGCCACTGCTAACCTCAACTCCAGATAGGTCTTTTAATGTAATTAAGCTTTAATCATATCCCCTTTCTCATTTGATTAAATATGGTTAACACACAAACATATCTGAGTCACTGAATGTAAATATACTTTGATGCTGGATAGAGATGCTTTCTGCTCTGAAAATAAGAGATAATTGTTACCTTCCAAGGCCCTGGTATCCTCTATGGTGATTTTATTTAAAGAATCAGTCAGCAATTTAAAAAGATACAAAAACAACTTGTAATTACAAGACTTGTTTGTAGTATTGCACTAAATTAACATATCAGCTGAGTGGGACATTGTCTGAGTACATTAACACCTTTCTTGCAATTGTTTTACAACGGATCTGCCCTTGTAGATCACCGGTTACTTGTTGCAGGGACCTCTACCCATTCATCTGGTTCATAATTTGCCTCTTAAAGATGTTACCTTTTGCAGGGCCGGTGCTAGGATTTTTGGCCACACAGGCGAGGATACATTTTGCCACCCCCCTACCCAATTACATACCATCCCATTGCTAGTTAAAGGGATATGAAGCCCAAATTTTTTCTATCATGATTCGCTCTATTACACATACTAAAATACTTTGCATTATACTTTCAATGGGGTTTTTTGCCTCTTTTTCCTGTAACTGAGTCTATAATGCAGATGTCTCTACTTGTCCTCAGCAAGGGAAATAAGATAAAATTATATTTTGGTCACTCGCTAGACCGGTCTAACACATCAGATTTGGCTCCTTACAAATAAGGAGTGGGAACAATTTGGAAAACAAGTGCATGTTCCAATTTGATATACTACACAGTGATTGTTTATAGCAGTTTACAAGCACATTACAATTAGTCCTAATTGGCCACTTTCAGGGGAGACCAGTGGTCCAGGAAATGTACAGCCTTTTTTTTTTTTTTTACCGTACTTGGGTTCAGAATTTGTTTTTCAGCATGTCTAAGCAGTGAGCACAATTTTACAATAAAATCAAAATTAATCATGAATGCATATTGCAATATTATTTCATGAATCTTTGTCCTTTTATATTTTAAAAGCAAAAAATAAATGTCTCTGATAAACTAAATGTGCAAAGTTTGTAAGTCAACAAAAGTCTTGTAAAATTAGTGCCCAATGTCAGGTGGCAATATCAAGTACTAATAAGTAGGACATATTTATTAAATCATTTGTAGGTATTGTCCTTCTAATCTCAACTAATGAGCAATTTATCCTGGTTATTCTACAAAAATATGCATCTCTAAAACAGTGCACGCTCCTGCACAATGCAAATAGTTTGTTAGTGTAATACAATAAAATAAACTCACATCACTATTGTGTAACACAAGGTCTCCAGATGGCAGCAGTGTATATTTCCCAGTCTTGTTTGTTATGGGGGGTACGTTTTAATTTGTCCAAGAAATGGTAGGTGAGGGAATTCTGTGTGCTGAGCACTGCAGGACAGCTCAAGTATTCATGACCACAGACACAGTTTTAATATGTTTTACAATTTGATGTGGAACTGACAAGAGAAAATGATGTGTGAATGAGAAACTGCTGTAAATCTACACATTCAAAAAATAAGATTATTCTATTCTTTGCCTTTATATGTTACCCACATTACATCGACCTGTGCTGGAACCAAGCATCTACAGTCTGCACGCCACGGACGTGACGTCAGTCACATACAAACTACAGACAGGCAGGCAGCCAACTCTTTGTGCGCTGCGCTGTGTGAAACTGAGTCTGTGAATCATTGTACCATAATGCTGGTGTGGCCCCTATGATAGCGCTCAACAGTTTGCGCTCTGCAGCATTAGCAAGTTAAAATTAAAACAAAATATGCACACTAAATGTTTCTGGCTAAATAAAAAAAATATATATCAGTGTTGGCTGTTGCCGCTCCAAAATTGCGCCTCTCATGCTTGGGCGCCCTAAGGCGGCTGCATAGCCATGTGCAAGCGCTGGGCCTGACCTTTTGTATATTATACCCAGGGCTGGCTCTATAATTGGACCAGGGGGGACAAGGCACTCAGGCATATGTTGTCAGGGGCAGCACATAGGGACAGCATATTATTGAAATTAATGATGCCCATCTGCATTTTCTTAGGTGAATTTTTATTCTGCTGATCTTTAATAGAGGAAACTGGCTCTAGTTTGGTTTACACATAGGGCTCGATTTATCAAAGCTGAGGCGGACAGGGGCGCATATACGCGCCCCTGTCCACCTCAGCTCGCCTCTGGCGGGGCAAATTTCTCCGGAGGAAATTACCATTGCACTCGAGCGCTATTTAGCACTCGCATGCAATCCCGCCCCCTGCCCGTGCGCAGCCAATCACGCGCGGGCAGGAGATGTCAATCTCCTCGGTCGGACTAGACCGCAGAGATTGAATTTCGCCACCTTAGAGGTGGCGTAGAGGTTAGGAAAGCAGCGGTCTGATGACCGCTGCTTGTTAAATACGGCAAGCAGGTTCTTGTGAGAACTTGCAGCCATAGGGGCTTTGATAAATCGAGCCCTTAGTGTGCAGAGAGTTGAGGATGTAATTTCATTCTTGGACCCAGGAAGCACAATGTTTTGAGCCAGTCCTAGTTATACCTGTGTTTATATTGCTGCAGAATCTGTCAGTGCTCTACAAATAAATGATAATAATGATAATGTTGGTGCAACTGCAGAACACGTCATCTGTCATATCAGTTTATTAAATATAAGTCACTTGTGCAGTAACATCAAATCTGCAAGAAACACAGAATGGTTTACAGTTGAAGATTAAAACAGTTTTATGAGACAATCACAATTATGATACTGTTTATGTGAATATGCTCCCCTTGTTTAGTCTTTGCTCTCTCATATATGATGCACTGGTGGAAAAATGGCCAGTTTATTCCAGATACACAAACAAAATATCAATTCAGAGATGCAGTCACTGTGGTAGCCCCAACTCGGTCACTAAATGCTACAATGACCCCTTGAAAACCCTGTTGCAACATATTTATAAGCAACAACAGATTTGTTTTTAGGACATTTAACAAGCTTAATGTGATTGGTTGATGCCTCTCAGTATAATGACTCAAAATTTTAGGAGAAATATCTCATTTTCATTCTTTTTATTTATTTGCACACCAAAGTACACATAATATTTTTGTATTTTTTTTTGTGTGCTGAAAATGATAAAAAAAATCCCTTTTTCTGCTCATATTTTCTGTATTAGAATTTAATATTAAAGGGTTGTATCATTGCATTCCAGTTGTATGTAATTAAAGTGATGGTAAATTCTAGCGTGTGAAACTCTAGGATTTACCAGTGGAACAAATAAAGGGGACTTTCAGTCATGACGTATAAAATACGTCATGCTGAAATTTCCTTTATTTGTTTGAAAAGTTCGCCACACTGAGCTCCTCAGGCAGCCCACGGCAGAACGCTATTTTGCTGTGAGGTGATGTTTGCACTTGGCGCCAGCTGGCCCGCATGGCTATTGGCTAAGAGGTAGAATATACTTCATGATTGAAAGTCCCCTTTATTTGTTCCACTGGTAAATCCTAGCGTTTCACAAATGCTAGGATTTACCATCACTTTAATATAGATTAAAATATAGCTGGTATATACCCTTTGTGGCTACTATATACTAGGCATGGGTAAAAAGTTTGCATTCATCATAAAAAGGAGTCTATGGGCATCTGTGCAAACAAATATATTTGAGTGTTGCACTTTTATTCTAATAAATTAGGTGCCAATAATAGCTGAATGCTACAGCCCACATGCCCACTATATACTGTACACTTTATGGCTACTACTAAAAATATTGTCTGTTGCCGTTATTTGCACAGTATCAATAAGTGTTCTAGTTATTATTATTTTTATTACAGAATTTTTACCATCCGTGGGCTGAAAATCTTGTAGACATAGTTGGTAATTATTGTGTTTGCTGTAACATTACCAGAGAAATTGTCATGGAAGCCTTTGTGTAGCGATGCTGGTAACATTACCAGATAAATTGTAATGGAAACCTTTGTGTAGTGATACTGGTAACATTACCAGATAAATTGTAATGGAAACCTTTGTGTAGCGATACTGTTAACATTACCAGATAAATTGCAATGGAAACCTTTGTGTAGCCATACTGGTAACATTACCAAATAAATTGTAATGGAAGCCTTTCTGCAGTGATACTGGTAACATTACCAGATAAATTGCAGTGGAAGCCTTTGTGTGGTGATGCTGGTAACATTACCAGATAAATTGTAATGGAAGCCTTTGAGTAGGGATACTGGTAACATTACCAGTTAAATTGTAATGGAAGCCTTTGGGTAGTGATACCGGTAACATTACCAGATAAATTGTAATGAAAGCCTTTGTGTAGTGATACTGGCAACATTACCAGATAAATTGTAATGGAAGCCTTTGAGTAGGGATACTGGTAACATTACCAGATAAATTGTAATGGAAGCCTTTGGGTAGTGATACCGGTAACATTACCAGATAAATTGTAATGGAAGCCTTTATGTAGTGATGCTGGTAACATTACCAGATAAATTGTAATGGGAGCCTTTGAGTAGGGATACTGGTAACATTACCAGATAAATTGTAATGGAAGCCTTTGTGTAGCGATACTGGTAACATTACCAAATAAATTGTAATGGAAGCCTTTCTGCAGTGATACTGGTAACATTACCAGATAAATTGCAGTGGAAGCCTTTGTGTAGTGATGCTGGTAACATTACCAGATAAATTGTAATGAAAGCCTTTGTGTAGTGATACTGGCAACATTACCAGATAAATTGTAATGGAAGCCTTTGAGTAGGGATACTGGTAACATTACCAGATAAATTGTAATGGAAGCGTTTGGGTAGTGATACCGGTAACATTACCAGATAAATTGTAATGGAAGCCTTTGTGTAGCGATGCTGGTAACAGTACCAGATATATTGTAATGGAAGCCTTTGTGTAGTGATGCTGGTAAGTTGGTAACATTACCAGATAAATTGCAATGGAAGCCTTTATGTAGTGATGCTGGTTACATTACCAGATAAATTGTAATGGGAGCCTTTGAGTAGGGATACTGGTAACATTACCAGATAAATTGTAATGGAAGCCTTTGGGTAGTGATACCGGTAACATTACCAGATAAATTGTAATGGAAGCCTTTGTGTAGCGATGCTGGTAACATTACCAGATATATTGTAATGGAAGCCTTTGTGTAGTGATGCTGGTAACATTACCAGATAAATTGTAATGAAATCCTTTGTTTAGTGATACTGGTAACATTACCAGATAAATTGTAATGAAATCCTTTGTTTAGTGATACTGGTAACATTACCAGATAAATTGTAATGGAAGCCTTTATGTAGTGATACTGGTAACATTACCAGATACATTTTAATCACCTGCAATGGCCCCAAAAAGTAAAGATAAGAAATCAAACACTACAAAAAACACAGACACAAGTTTAATAAGTGAAGAAATGCATTCACATACTTCTGATAATCAATCTTTATTAAAGCAATTTGCTGATTTAATGACCCCCGCATTTAGATGGAATTAAAAAGGAAATCGCTAGTTTAACTGCTGAAATAAGGATTTTTTCCTCGAGATTGTCAGAAGCTGAGACTAGGATCTCTACGCTAGAAGATCAACTAAATATCATGGATACCAATGCCACCATGCAGGAAAAAGAGATAGCTGCACTGTCCGCAAGGACTGAGGATCTTGAGGATAGATCAAGACGGAATAATGTCAAGGTGCTTGGTCTTTCAGAAGCCCCAGAATTCCGGGATCTACTCGCCTTTGCATCAGTGTAGTTGCCTCAAATTTTAAGTTTTACTGAATCCATCCCGCTAGCAGTAGAAAGAGCTCATCGAATAGGCCTTCCTGGCAAAGATAGGGAAGGTAACACCAGAGGACGTCCCATAATGTTTCGTCAGGGGCTTATTAATGCCTAGGCCAACAAGGCCGGTACCTAGGCAACAGATTTTGGGGGGCGACACTGGCACTGATATGTTGCTAAAATTTTAAAAAAATTTGTTCAGTGGTCACGTGACCCTGCTTTTGCTGAGGTCACGTGACGTTTCCTAACTTCCGCCCGCCTTCCTGTCCGCCCGCCTTCCTGTCTGCTCACTCACAGTTGCTGCACATGGATGGAGGGAGACACGCACATGCGCACGTTATCTCCCTCCCAGGGCAGTGATGAGTGGCTGTGAGTGGGATCGTATCGGACCGGAGCGTCAGGGAGCCGGAGCCTAAAACAGAGAGGACTGGTGAGGAGGGGGGTGACCCGGCGGGAAGACTGGTGAGGAGGGGGTGACCCGGCGGGCAGGCACAGAAAGAATAATAGTAAGTACTCACTGCTCAGCTCACTGATACCTGTTAGTATTGTGCAGCTTTATTGACAGAATTTAAAGTCGACTCCACATGTATTTCTATAAACTGACTTTCTGTCAATAAAGCTGCACAATACGCTGCACAATACTAACAGGTATGAGTGAGCTGAGCAGTGAGTACTTACTATTATTCTTTCTGTGCCTGCTTTAAATGCTAATTGGTTGGCATTTTAACTATTCCCTATTGGACTGACCTGTGACCCAATCACAGTGATCATGTGGGGGATGCATCATTACAACTGAATTCATTGCTTGTACTTGATCACTTTGATAAATATCATGTCACAACTGTATTTCTGATGTAAACCAGTGTTTCTTATCTTTATTTCTTTATTCACCCTGCCATAATTGGGATTCATTTTACAACCCAAGTCTATTTGTCTCACATGAGTGACACCCAAAATAATGTAATAAAGTATTTCTGAACAAGGAAGTAAATAATCACAAAAAGGCTAAGAAAAATATTTCAGAATTGTGCTAAAATATTTCTGTCATTGAACACAAGACAAGTCTATGGGTAGGACTACAGTAACCATGTATCTAAGTATTCTCTGTGCCATCATATACATCACTATTTTAAAGGAGTGACCATCCCTCTAATTTGTTACTGTGTGTGTTTGTGTGTGTGCAAAAACATTGTTTGGGGGCAGCAGGATTCTGAGTGCCTAGGGCAGCACAAACTTAAATACGCCCCTGTGATTCGTTATCTGAACTTTCAAGATAAGGTGGCTGTCCTTAGGAACTTTTGCAAATTAACCGAATCCAGAATTGAGCAAGCCAAAATTTTACTTTTCCAAGATTATTCTTCGGAAACAGCTGCCAAAAGGAAGGAAATGGGTCCATTCTGCACTCGCTTAATTAAAGCAAAATTTAATGCCAGATTACCTTACTCGGCACAGATTTTGTTGGATATTAATGGTACGACACAAGTTATAAATAATGCAAGTGAAGCACATACAATGTTTAAGGGACTTAAATTAGAGTAAAAACTCTTATCAGGTGTAGCTACTGTCTTCAACAAGTATTATTATGATATAATGATGCTTAGGAGCAGATTTTTGTGTTTTTTTTTGTGTGGTTTTTTTTCTCCCTCTCCCTCCCGACGTTGCTAAATATTGGTCTCCCTAAATTGGTCTCCCCGGGATGATTGGAACTGAAAAGCTGACTTTACTTTCCTGGAACGTGCGGGGGATTACATCTCCAATTAAACGCAAAAGAATTTTAAAATAAAATAAATAAATTTAATCCGCAGATAGCACTTATACAAGAAACACATTTGAAACCCGCTGAAACGGTAAAACTCAAAACTACTTGGGTGGGAGAAGTTTTATCCACACCATATTGTGGACGTAAGAAGGGTGTTAGTATTCTCTTTCATAAAAAATTTAAATATTATCTCACAAGATATAGACCCACTTGCCAGATGTTTAATTATTGAGCTTAATATTCAAAACAATAATTTCGTATTATGTAACGTGTACAGACTAAATAAAGCAGATATTAAATTCTAGGAACAATTGAGAACTAAGCTCATAAAATTTAATGGGAAAAGGATCATAGTGGCAGGTGATTTCAATATGGTTCCTAGCCCCCGGGTAGATCATTACAGAGTTATTTGGGAGCCAGAAACAATAACAACCTTAAATTGGTGACACGGGACCTAAAACTACAAGATATCTGGCGTCTACAAAAATCCTGACAAAAGAGTTTACACCTCCGAATCTAAAACTTATGGTGCATTTTCGTGGATAGACCTATTTTTGATAACAGAAAATCTGATAGGTAACAATGTTATTGCAGATATTAAAGAAATTGTGATCTCAGATCACACAGTGATTTTTTTACAACTCCAATGACACCTTGCTGTGCCCACCAGATTCTCAACCTTTTCTTTTCTTAGATACTTGACTGATGACTAGCAATTTAATAATTGGCTAAAGGGAAAATGGCAGGAATTTGCCTATAATAATAGAGAAGCGGTAACTAAACCTGAGATATTTTGGGGAACTTTTAAGGCATTTATTAGACGGGAAATACTAGCCTATCTCTGTAAATGGAAGAAAAAAATTCAAGCAAGAGATTCAGCTTGCAAACCAAGTGAAAAACAGCTATGCATTATATATAGCCACACCAAATAAGTCTACCTGGGAAAAATATGTAGTAAACAGACAAAAAACAGAACCATTTCTTAAATGAAGGGCCACACAGGAAGATAGAAAACAAAAAGCTAAATATAGGGGTAACTATGGGAAATCGACGACATTTCTTTCCTTACTAACTAAAAACAATAATAGTTATAACTCCATAGCGACACTTCTCGTAAATGGACAGAGAACTACTGACCAGGAAGAAATTAGAGAAGCCTTTTTTAAGCATTATCAAAAAATCTACACAAAAATGAGGTAAATATGCATAATAAGGAAAAGTTCTGGAATACATGCATTACACCTATCTTAAATCTCCAAGACCTTACAGAGTTAAACATTCCCATCTCCAGAGAGGAAGTCTTAACCCATATACAAGCGGCTAAGGGAGGTAAGTCACCAGGTCCTGAATTATACAAATGCTTAAAAAAAAGATATAGCCCCGGCACTAGTTAATTTGTTTAATCAATATTTTATCGAGAACAAAATGGACTCAAAGTATTTTACCACTTCTACTATTACTTTGATCCTCAACAAAAATAGAGACCCTGAAAATATAGCATTCTATAGACCTATCTCCCTTCTTAATAATGATTATAAAATATTAATATCGATTCTATCTGATAGGATTAAGAAACACCTTGGATTATGAATTCATGATTCAGGCGGGGTTTATGAAGGGTAGAAATGCTGCTAAGACAATTCGCAGGGTACTTACGATAATGGAACATTTTTGGGATAAAGGGACCGAGAGTAGGAGGTCAACTAGACCTGATCTAGCAATCCTCTCGGTTGACGCCGAGAAGGCATTCAACCTAATTAGTTGGGACCACCTTTTTACAGCCTTAGAACGATTTGGGTACCAGGAGAATTTCTTAAAGTTAATCCAATTATTCTACTAGAAACCTATCTCCAACTTGAAAATGAATAGTTATTTTACTCACTATTTCACATTGGAGAGAGGGACTCGGCAGGGGTGTCCCCTCTCACCCTTACTTTTTAATATATCACTAGAACCACTAGAAATTCTTCTCCGTCAGGAGATGACAGGCATCCTTGTTGAATATCATAAATATGTGTTGAACCTTTATGCAGATTATCTCCTTATACTTTTAAGTGACACAAAGACCTCTATAAAGCAATTTCTAGAACTTACAGACTTATTTGGATCATTCTTGGGATAAAAAAATAAACCTGGACAAATCAGAGATCCTATGGATCTCATCATCGAGACTAAATGATCTCCAATGTCCTTTTAAAGTAGTTGATATCATTGATTATCTCGGAATCAAGATATGCAGAGACCCAGGTAAATTAAATTAGATGAGAATTTAAAAAGATGGACTCAGCTACCAATTTCTCTATCAGCCAGAATAGTTTTGATCAAAACAATTCTTTTTCCAAAATTATTATATTTAATACATTACATGCCATTTATTATCCATGCGAAAGATATACAAAAATATAATAAAATGACAGCTAACTTTATATGGCAGCACAAAAAAAAATCGGATTTCTTCGACAAACTTAAGTTGTCACTATTCTGCGGGAGGCTTAGTGTTACCTAATTTAAAATGTTATAACTTCGCTGCCTTGGTGAAAATGGTGCTGGA
Organism: Bombina bombina; assembly: GCF_027579735.1. NCBI lineage: Eukaryota > Metazoa > Chordata > Amphibia > Anura > Bombinatoridae > Bombina > Bombina bombina. Next base: position 293,892,292 of record NC_069505.1, on the reverse strand, counting down.
CTGGATTACTGAAAAGCAATATGTATCTAACTTTGAATTAGAATCTAAGATTATAGCCCAACTTTCACTAAATGCCCTAATCGATTGTAGTAATTATTCAATCCCAGTCCACCTTTTGAAAATGCAGATATTTAAATGCCCATTTTGTGCTTGGAAAAAATACATGCATGAAATTCAGATTGATTAAAGGCTATCTAAATTTCTACCAATAAGGGGGAACCCGGAATTCCTTCCATACCTGAACTCTCCTGAGTTCAGAGATTGGTCTGCTAAAGGTATTAATAACCTAATCCAGGTAAAGGAAGAGGGTATAGATTCAGTGAAATCATTCAAAACTCTTAAACGAGAATTTATGATTCATAAGCACAGCTTCTTTGCATATCTTCAACTAAGACATTTTTTTGGCCAAATCACAAAAAATGCTGACTCAAGTTGGGAACTGGGTAATTTAGGGCTGGCAATTAATCTCTATAAACAGGGCATGCACTCTATTTCTTTCCTATACAATATACTGATTAACAACTGAGACGATTCCCATCTGAAGGTCCTAAAAGTAAAATGGGCAAAATATTTCCCCTTTCTAAATACTGATGATATTAAAAAAAAGTTTTGAATTAACAAAGAGATCTTCTTATATTGTGGCTTGGAGAGAATCACAGTACAAATTAGTAAATAGAATCTATATAACACCAGCACAAATTGGTAAATGGTCCCTAAGTAACAATTCAAATTGCTCAAGATGCAACTTTACACCTGCTGATCTAATACACTGCTTCTGACTTTGCCCCAAAATTACGCAATACTGGTATAAAATCAATTATTGGTTAAACAGGGCTCTCAATAGGGACTTTCAAATTGATAAGAAAAGTATTTTTCTCTTATGACCAGTAGAAAGGCATAGAAACTACAGGGAGTGCAGAATTATTAGGCAAATTAGTATTTTGACCACATCATCCTCTTTATGCATGTTGTCTTACTCCAAGCTGTATAGGCTCGAAAGCCTACTACCAATTAAGCATATTAGGTGATGTGCATCTCTGTAATGAGAAGGGGTGTGGTCTAATGACATCAACACCCTATACCAGGTGTGCATAATTATTAGGCAACTTCCTTTCCTTTGGCAAAATGGGTCAAAAGAAGGACTTGACAGGCTCAGAAAAGTCAAAAATAGTGAGATATCTTGCAGAGGGATGCAGCACTCTTAAAATTGCAAAGCTTCTGAAGTGTGATCATCGAACAATCAAGCGTTTCATTCAAAATAGTCAACAGGGTCGCAAGAAGCGTGTGGAAAAACCAAGGCGCAAAATAACTGCCCATGAACTGAGAAAAGTCAAGCGTGCAGCTGCCAAGATGCCCCTTGCCACCAGTTTGGCCATATTTCAGAGCTGCAACATCACTGGAGTGCCCAAAAGCACAAGGTGTGCAATACTCAGAGACATGGCCAAGGTAAGAAAGGCTGAAAGACGACCACCACTGAACAAGACACACAAGCTGAAACGTCAAGACTGGGCCAAGAAATATCTCAAGACTGATTTTTCTAAGGTTTTATGGACTGATGAAATGAGAGTGAGTCTTGATGGGCCAGATGTATGGGCCCGTGGCTGGATTGGTAAAGGGCAGAGAGCTCCAGTCCGACTCAGACGCCAGCAAGGTGGAGGTGGAGTACTGGTTTGGGCTGGTATCATCAAAGATGAGCTTGTGGGGCCTTTTCGGGTTGAGGATGGAGTCAAGCTCAACTCCCAGTCCTACTGCCAGTTTCTGGAAGACACCTTCTTCAAGCAGTGGTACAGGAAGAAGTCTGCATCCTTCAAGAAAAACATGATTTTCATGCAGGATAATGGTCCATCACACGCGTCCAAGTACTCCACAGCGTGGCTGGCAAGAAAGGGTATATAAGAAGAAAATCTAATGACATGGCCTCCTTGTTCACCTGATCTGAACCCCATTGAGAACCTGTGGTCCATCATCAAATGTGAGATTTACAAGGAGGGAAAACAGTACACCTCTCTGAACAGTGTCTGGGAGGCTGTGGTTGCTGCTGCACGCAATGTTGATGGTGAACAGATCAAAACACTGACAGAATCCATGGATGGCAGGCTTTTGAGTGTCCTTGCAAAGAAAGGTGGCTATATTGGTCACTGATTTGTTTTTGTTTTTTCTCCAACATTGGTGTGTCCGGTCCACGGCGTCATCCTTACTTGTGGGATATTCTCTTCCCCAACAGGAAATGGCAAAGAGTCCCAGCAAAGCTGGTCACATGATCCCTCCTAGGCTCCGCCCACCCCAGTCATTCTCTTTGCCGTTGCACAGGCAACATCTCCACGGAGATGGTTAAGAGTTTTTTGGTGTTTAAATGTAGTTTTATTCTTCTATCAAGTGTTTGTTATTTTAAAATAGTGCTGGTATGTACTATTTACTCTGAAACAGAAAAGGATGAAGATTTCTGTTTGTAAGAGGAAGATGATTTTAGCAGACAGTAACTAAAATCGATTGCTGTTTCCACACAGGACTGTTGAGATGAAGTAACTTCAGTTGGGGGAAACAGTTAGCAGACTTTTCTGCTTAAGGTATGACTAGCCATATTTCTAACAAGACCATGTAATGCTGGAAGGCTGTCATTTCCCCTCATGGGGACCGGTAAGCCATTTTCTTAGTTAAACATAAAAGAATAAAGGGCTTCAAAAGGGCTTAAAAACTGGTAGACATTTTTCTGGGCTAAAACGATTGCTTTACTAGGCATATTATGCAGATTCTAACTAATTATTGGTATATAATCTTGGGGAACGTTTAGAAAAACGGCAGGCACTGTGTTGGACACCTTTTTCAGATGGGGGCCTTTCTAGTTATAGACAGAGCCTCATTTTCGCGCCATTAATGCGCAGTTGTTTTTGGAGAGCAAGGCATGCAGATGCATGTGTCAGGAGCTAAGAATCACTGAAAAAGCTTATAGAAGGCGTCATTTGGTATCGTATTCACCTCTGGGCTTGGTTGGGTCTCAGCAAAGCATATAGCTGGGACTGTATAGGGGTTAAATGTAAAAACGGCTCCGGTTCCGTTAATTTAAGGGTTAAAGCTCTGAAATTTGGTGTGCAATACTTTTAATGCTTTAAGACACTGTGGTGAAATTTTGGTGAATTTTGAACAATTCCTTCATTAGTTTTCACATATTCAGTAATAAAGTGTTTTCAGTTTGAAATTTAAAGTGACAGTAACGGTTTTATTTTAAAACGTTTTTTGTGCTTTGTTGACAAGTTTAAGCCTGTTTAACATGTCTGTACCATCAGATAAGCTATGTTCTATATGTATGAAAGCCAATGTGTCTCCCCATTTTAATTTATGTGATAATTGTGCCATAGCGTCCAAACAAAGTAAGGACAGTAATGCCACAGATAATGATATTGCCCAAGATGATTCCTCAAATGAGGGGAGTAAACATGATACTACATCATCCCCTACTGTGTCTACACCAGTTTTGCCCATACAGGAGGCCCCTAGTACATCTAGTGCGCCAATACTTATTACCATGCAACAATTAACGGCTGTAATGGATAACTCCATAGCAAATCTTTTATCCAAAATGCCTACTTATCAGAGAAAGCGCGATTGCTCTGTTTTAAACACTGAAGAGCAAGAGGACGCTGATGATAACTGTTCTGATATACCCTCACACCAATCTCAAGGGGCCATGAGGGAGGTTTTGTCTGATGGAGAAATTTCAGATTCAGGAAAAATTTCTCATCAAGCTGAACCTGATGTTGTGACATTTAAATTTAAATTAGAACATCTCCGCACACTGCTTAAGGAGGTGTTATCTACCCTGGATGATTGTGACAATTTGGTCATTCCAGAGAAATTATGTAAGATGGACAAGTTCCTAGAGGTTCCGGTGCCCCCCGACGCTTTTCCTATACCCAAGCGGGTGGCGGACATAGTAAATAAAGAGTGGGAAAGGCCCGGCATACCTTTTGTTCCCCCCCCCTATATTTAAGAAATTATTTCCTATAGTCGATCCCAGAAAGGACTTATGGCAGACAGTCCCCAAGGTCGAGGGGGCGGTTTCTACTCTAAACAAACGCACTACTATTCCTATCGAAGATAGTTGTGCTTTCAAAGATCCTATGGATAAGAAATTAGAGGGTTTGCTTAAAAAGATTTTTGTACAGCAAGGTTACCTTCTACAACCAATTTCATGCATTGTTCCTGTCACTACGGCAGCGTGTTTCTGGTTCGAGGAACTAGAAAAATCGCTCAGTAAAGAATCTTCGTATGAGGAGGTTATGGACAGAGTTCAAGCACTTAAATTGGCTAACTCTTTTGTTTTAGATGCCGCTTTGCAATTAGCTAGATTAGCGGCGAAAAATTCAGGGTTTGCTATCGTGGCGCGCAGAGCGCTTTGGCTAAAGTCTTGGTCAGCGAATGTGTCTTCCAAGACAAAATTGCTTAACATTCCTTTCAAAGGTAAAACATTATTTGGACCTGATTTGAAAGAGATTATTTCAGACATCACTGGGGGAAAGGGCCACGCCCTCCCACAGGATAGGTCTTTTAAGGCTAAAAATAAGCCTAATTTCTCTTGTTAAGTGTATCCAGTCCACGGATCATCCATTACTTATGGGATATTAACTCCTCCCCAACAGGAAGTGCAAGAGGATTCACCCAGCAGAGCTGCTATATAGCTCCTCCCCTAACTGCCATTACCAGTCATTCTCTTGCACCCAATGAATAGATAGGATGTGTGAGAGGACTGTGGTGATTATACTTAGTTTCATACCTTCAATCAAAAGTTTGTTATTTTATAATAGCACCGGAGTGTGTTATTCCTTCTCTGGTAGAATTTGAAGAAGAATCGACCTGATTTTTTTCTATGATTTTAGCCGGAGTAGTTAAGATCATATTGCTGTTTCTCGGCCATCTGAGGAGAGGTAAACTTCAGATCAGGGGACAGCGGGCAGATTAATCTGCAAAGAGGTATGTAGCATCTTATTATTTTCTGACAATGGAATTGATGAGAAAATTCTGCCATACCGATATAATGTAAACTCAGCCTTAAATGCAGTAGCAGCAACTGGTATCAGGCTGTCATGTATGTATATTTTACACTTCAGTATTCTGGGGAATGGCACTTCACTGGAATTATACTGTATGCATAAAACTTTAGCCTAATTTGCAGGGACTAGCAACAGGCTTTTTAATAACACTCAATTTATTAATGTTAAACGTTTTTTGCTGGCATGTAAAATCGTTTAATTTTCTGAGGTACTGGGTGAAAAAATGTTTTGGGCACTATTTTTTTCCACTTGGCAGTCGTTTTATTTAATTTATGACAGTTTACTGATCTCTCTCACTGTTATGTGTGAGGGGGAGGGACCTTTTTTGGTGCTTTTGCTACGCATCAAAAAATTCAGTCAGAAGTTTATTGTCTTCCCTGCATGATCCGGTTCATCTCTACAGAACTCAGGGGTCTTCAAAACTTGTTTTGAGGGAGGTAATCACTCACAGCAGAGCTGTGAGATTGTAGTTGACTGTGATAAAAAAAAAAAAAAAACGTTTATTTCTGTATTTTTTTTTTTTTTTTCTGCTATCAGGGTTAGTTATCCTTTGCTAATGGGAGCAATCCTTTGCTAAAATTGTGTTTTTTACAAAGATTTGATGCTATAACTTTTCAGTTTATTAATTTTCAACTGTCATAACTTTTTCTGTGCTTCTTATAGGCACAGTACGTTTTCATACTATAGTAAATTACTTGAAAAGTATTTCCAAGTTGCTAGTTTATTTGCTAGTGTGTTAAACATGTCTGATTCAGAGGAAGATATCTGTGCTATATGTGCTAAAGCCAAAGTGGAGCCCAATATAAATTTATGTACTGACTGTATTGATGCTACTTTAAATAAAAGTCAATCTGTACAAATTGAACATATTTCACCAAACAATGAGGGGAGAGTTATGCCGACTAACTCGCCTCACGTGTCAGTACCTGCATCTCCCGCTCGGGAGGTGCGTGATATTGTAGCGCCGAGTACATCTGGGCGGCCATTACAAATCACATTACAGGATATGGCTACTGTTATGACTGAAGTTTTGGCTAAATTACCAGAACTAAGAGGTAAGCGTGATCACTCTGGGGTGAGAACAGAGTGCGCTGATAATATTAGGGCCATGTCAGACACTGCGTCACAATTTGCAGAACATGAGGACGGAGAGCTTCATTCTGCGGGTGACGGTTCTGATCCAAACAAACTGGATTCAGATATTTCAAATTTTAAATTTAAGCTGGAAAACCTCCGTGTATTACTATGGGAGGTGTAAGCGGCTCTGAATGATTGTAACACAGTTGCAATACCAGAGAAAATGTGTAGGTTGGATAAATATTTTGCGGTACCGGCGAGTACTGACGTTTTTCCTATACCTAAGAGACTTACTGAAATTGTTACTAAGGAGTGGGATAGACCCGGTGTGCCGTTCTCACCCCCTCCGATATTTAGAAAGATGTTTCCAGTAGACGCCACCACACGGGACTTATGGCAAACGGTCCCTAAGGTGGAGGGAGCAGTTTCTACTTTAGCTAAGCGTACCACTATCCCGGTGGAGGATAGCTGTGCCTTTTCAGATCCAATGGATAAAAAGTTAGAGGGTTACCTTAAGAAAATGTTTGTTCAACAAGGTTTTATAATGCAACCTCTTGCATGCATTGCGCCTGTCACGGCTGCAGCAGCATTTTGGTTTGAGTCTCTGGAAGAGACACTTGAATCAGTTCCATTAGATGAGATTACACACAACTCATTTATTTCAGATGCCGTAGTACATTTAACTAAACTTACGGCTAAGAATTCCGGATTCGCCATTCAGGCACGCAGAGCACTGTGGCTAAAATCCTGGTCAGCTGACGTTACTTCTAAATCTAAATTGCTTAATATACCTTTCAAAGGGCAGACCTTATTCGGGCCCGGGTTGAAAGAAATTATTGCTGACATTACAGGAGGTAAAGGCCATGCCCTGCCTCAAGACAGAGCCAAACCTAAGGCTAGACAGTCTAATTTTCGTTCCTTTCGTAATTTCAAAGCAGGAGCAGCATCAACTTCCTCTGCACCAAAACAGGAAGGAGCTGTTGCTCGCTACAGACAAGGCTGGAGACCTAACCAGTCCTGGAACAAGGGCAAGCAGGCCAGGAAACCTGCTGCTGCCCCTAAGACAGCATGAATCGAGGGCCCCCGATCCGGGAACGGATCTAGTGGGGGGCAGACTTTCTCTCTTCGCCCAGGCTTGGGCAAGAGATGTCCAGGATCCCTGGGCGTTAGAGATCATATCTCAGGGATACCTTCTAGACTTCAAATTCTCTCCCCCAAGAGGGAGATTTCATCTGTCAAGGTTGTCAACAAACCAAATAAAGAAAGAGGCGTTTCTACGCTGCGTACAAGATCTTTTATTAATGGGAGTGATCCATCCGGTTCCGCGGTCGGAACAAGGACAAGGGTTTTACTCAAATCTGTTTGTGGTTCCCAAAAAAGAGGGAACTTTCAGGCCAATCTTGGATTTAAAGATCCTAAACAAATTCCTAAGAGTTCCATCGTTCAAAATGGAAACTATTCAGACAATTTTACCCATGATCCAAAAGGGTCAGTACATGACCACAGTGGATTTAAAGGATGCTTACCTTCACATACCGATTCACAAAGATCATTACCGATATCTAAGGTTTGCCTTTCTAGACAGGCATTACCAGTTTTGTAGCTCTTCCATTCGGATTGGCTACGGCTCTGAGAATCTTCACAAAGGTTCTGTGTGCTCTTCTGGCGGTACTAAGACCGCGAGGAATTGCGGTAGCTCCGTACCTAGACGACATTCTGATACAAGCTTCAAGCTTTCAAACTGCCAAGTCTCATACAGAGTTAGTACTGGCATTTCTAAGGTCGCATGGATGGAAGGTGAACGAAAAGAAGAGTTCTCTCTTTCCACTCACAAGAGTTCCCTTCTTGGGGACTCTTATAGATTCTGTAGAAATGAAGATTTACCTGACAGAAGACAGGTTAACAAAGCTTCAAAATGCATGCCGTGTCCTTCATTCCATTCAACACCCGTCAGTAGCTCAATGCATGGAGGTGATCGGCTTAATGGTAGCAGCAATGGACATAGTACCCTTTGCACGTCTACATCTCAGACCGCTGCAATTGTGCATGCTAAGTCAGTGGAATGGGGATTACTCAGACTTGTCCCCTACTCTGAATCTGGATCAAGAGACCAGAAATTCTCTTCTATGGTGGCTTTCTCGGCCACATCTGTCCAGGGGGATGCCATTCAGCAGGCCGGACTGGACAATTGTAACAACAGACGCCAGCCTACTAGGTTGGGGCGCTGTCTGGAATTCTCTGAAGGCTCAGGGACAATGGAATCAGGAGGAGAGTCTCCTACCAATAAACATTCTGGAATTGAGAGCAGTTCTCAATGCCCTTCTGGCTTGGCCCCAGTTAACAACTCGGGGGTTCATCAGGTTTCAGTCGGACAACATCACGACTGTAGCTTACATCAACCATCAGGGAGGGACAAGAAGCTCCCTAGCAATGATGGAAGTATCAAAGATAATTCGCTGGGCAGAGTCTCACTCTTGCCACCTGTCAGCAATCCACATCCCGGGAGTGGAGAACTGGGAGGCGGATTTCTTAAGTCGTCAGACTTTTCATCCGGGGGAGTGGGAACTTCATCCGGAGGTCTTTGCCCAAATACTTCGACGTTGGGGCAAACCAGAGATAGATCTCATGGCGTCTCGACAGAACGCCAAGCTTCCTCGTTACGGGTCCAGATCCAGGGATCCGGGAGCGGTTCTGATAGATGCTTTGACAGCACCTTGGACCTTCGGGATGGCTTATGTGTTTCCACCCTTCCCGATGCTTCCTCGATTGATTGCCAGAATCAAACAGGAGAGAGCATCAGTGATTCTAATAACGCCTGCATGGCCACGCAGGACTTGGTATGCAGATCTAGTGGACATGTCATCCTGTCCACCTTGGTCGCTACCTCTGAAACAGGACCTTCTGATCCAGGGTCCCTTCAAACATCAAAATCTAATTTCTCTGAAGCTGACTGCTTGGAAATTGAACGCTTGATTTTATCAAAACGTGGTTTTTCTGAGTCGGTTATTGATACCTTAATACAGGCTAGGAAGCCTGTTACCAGAAAGATTTACCATAAGATATGGCGCAAATACTTATATTGGTGCGAATCCAAGAGTTACTCATGGAGTAAGGTTAGGATTCCGAGGATATTGTCTTTTCTACAAGAAGGTTTAGAAAAGGGTTTATCCGCTAGTTCCTTAAAGGGACAGATTTCAGCTCTGTCCATTCTTTTACACAAACGTCTGTCAGAAGTTCCGGACGTTCAAGCTTTTTGTCAGGCTTTAGCTAGGATCAAGCCTGTGTTTAAAACTGTTGCTCCACCATGGAGTTTGAACTTAGTTCTTAATGTTTTACAGGGGGTTCCGTTTGAACCCCTTCATTCCATTGATATCAAGTTGTTATCTTGGAAAGTTCTGTTTTTAATGGCGATTTCCTCGGCTCGAAGAGTCTCTGAGTTATCTTCCTTACATTGTGATTCTCCTTATCTGATTTTTCATTCAGACAAGGTAGTTCTGCGTACTAAACCTGGGTTCCTACCTAAGGTGGTCACTAACAGGAATATCAATCAAGAGATTGTGGTTACATCTTTGTGTCCTAATCCTTCTTCGAAAAAGGAACGTCTGCTACACAATCTAGATGTAGTCCGTGCCCTGAAATTTTATCTACAGGCAACTAAGGATTTTCGACAAACGTCTTCCCTGTTTGTCGTTTATTCTGGTCAGAGGAGAGGTCAAAAAGCTTAGGCTACCTCTCTCTCCTTTTGGCTTCGTAGCATAATACGGTTAGCCTATGAGACTGCTGGACAGCAGCCTCCTGAAAGAATTACAGCACATTCTACTAGAGCTGTGGCTTCCACTTGGGCCTTTAAGAATGAGGCTTCTGTTGAACAGATTTGCAAGGCTGCAACTTGGTCTTCTCTTCATACTTTTTCCAAATTTTACAAATTTGACACTTTTGCTTCTTCGGAGGCTGTTTTTGGGAGAAAGGTTCTTCAGGCAGTGGTTCCTTCCGTATAAAGAGCCTGCCTGTCCCTCCCGTCATCCGTGTACTTTAGCTTTGGTATTGGTATCCCATAAGTAATGGATGATCCGTGGACTGGATACACTTAACAAGAGAAAACATAATTTATGCTTACCTGATAAATTTATTTCTCTTGTAGTGTATCCAGTCCACGGCCCGCCCTGTCACTTTAAGGCAGGTAATTTTTCCATTAAACTACAGTCACCACTGTACCCTATGGTTTTCCTTTCTCTGCATGTTTTCGGTCGAATGACTGGTAATGGCAGTTAGGGGAGGAGCTATATAGCAGCTCTGCTGGGTGAATCCTCTTGCACTTCCTGTTGGGGAGGAGTTAATATCCCATAAGTAATGGATGATCCGTGGACTGGATACACTACAAGAGAAATACATTTATCAGGTAAGAATAAATTATGTTTTTCGTCCCTTTCGCAGAAACGGACCAGTCTCTAATTCTGTATCCTCTAAGCAAGAGGGTAATACTTCACAACCCAAACCAGCCTGGAAACCAATGCAAGGCTGGAACAAGGGTAAGCAGGCCAAGAAGCCTACCACTGCTACCAAAACAGCATGAAGGGATAGCCCCCGATCCGGGACCGGATCTAGTGGGGGGCAGCCTTTCTCTCTTTGCTCAGGCTTGGGCAAGAGATGTTCAGGATCCTTGGGCGCTAGAAATAGATTCTCAAGGTTATCTCCTGGAATTCAAGGAACTACCCCCAAGGGGAAGGTTCCACAGGTTTCAATTATCTTCAAACCAAATAAAGAGACAGGCATTCTTACATTGTGTAGAAGATGGGAGTGATACATCCAGTTCCAATAAGAGAACAAGGAATGGGATTTTATTCCAATCTGTTCATAGTTCCCAAAAAAGAGGGAACATTCAGACCAATTTTGGATCTAAAGATCCTAAACAAATTTCTCAGGGTACCATCGTTCAAAATGGAAACTATTCGAACGATCCTACCTACTATCCAGGAAAATCAATTTATGACTACCGTGGATTTAAAGGATGCGTACCTACATATTCCTATCCACAAGGAACATCATCAGTTCCTAAGGTTCGCTTTTCTGGACAAGCATTACCAGTTTGTGGCACTTCCATTCGGATTAGCCACTGCTCCAAGGATTTTCACAAAGGTACTAGGGTCCCTTCTAGCGGTTCTAAGACCAAGGGGCATTGCAGTAGTCCCTTACTTGGACGACATCCTGATTCAAGCGTCGTCCCTGTCAAAAGCTAAGGCTCATACGGACATCGTCCTAGCCTTTCTCAGATCTCACGGATGGAAGGTGAACAAAGAAAAAAGTTCTCTGTCCCCATCAACAAGAGTTCCCTTCTTGGGAACAATAATAGATTCCTTAGAAATGAGGATTTTTCTGACAGAGGTCAGAAAATCAAAACTTCTAAGCTCTTGTCAAGTACTTCATTCTGTTCCTCGTCCTTCCATAGCGCAGTGCATGGAAGTAATAGGATTGATGGTTGCAACAATGGACATACAGGGAGTGCAGAATTATTAGGCAAGTTGTATTTTTGAGGATTAATTTTATTATTGAACAACAACCATGTTCTCAATGAACCCAAAAAACTCATTAATATCAAAGCTGAATAGTTTTGGAAGTAGTTTTTAGTTTGTTTTTAGTTATAACTATTTTAGGGGGATATCTGTGTGTGCAGTTTACTATTACTGTGCATAATTATTAGGCAACTTAACAAAAAACAAATATATACCCATTTCAATTATTTATTTTTACCAATGAAACCAATATAACATCTCAACATTCACAAATATACATTTCTGACATTCAAAAACAAAACAAAAACAAATCAGTGACCAATATAGCCACCTTTCTTTGCAAGGACACTCAAAAGCCTGCCATCCATGGATTCTGTCAGTGTTTTGATCTGTTCACCATCAACATTGCATGAAGCAGCAACCACAGCCTCCCAGACACTGTTCAGAGAGGTGTACTGTTTTCCCTCCTTATAAATCTCACATTTGATGATGGACCACAGGTTCTCAATAAGGTTCAGATCAGGTGAACAAGGAGGCCATGTCATTAGATTTTCTTCTTTTATACCCTTTCTTGCCAGCCACGCTGTGGAGTACTTGGACGCGTGTGATGGAGCATTGTCCTGCATGAAAATCATGTTTTTCTTGAAGGATGCAGACTTCTTCCTGTACCACTGCTTGAAGAAGGTGTCTTCCAGAAACTGGCAGTAGGACTGGGAGTTGAGCTTGACTCCATCCTCAACCCGAAAAGGCCCCACAAGCTCATCTTTGATGATACCAGCCCAAATCAGTACTCCACCTCCACCTTGATGGCGTCTGAGTCGGACTGGAGCTCTCTGCCCTTTACCAATCCAGCCACGGGCCCATCCATCTGGCCCATCAAGACTCACTCTCATTTCATCAGTCCATAAAACCTTAGAAAAATCATTCTTGAGATATTTCTTGGCCCAGTCTTGACGTTTCAGCTTGTGTGTCTTGTTCAGTGATGGTCGTCTTTCAGCCTTTCTTACCTTGGCCATGTCTCTGAGTATTGCACACCTTGTGCTTTTGGGCACTCCAGTGATGTTACAGCTCTGAAATATGGCCAAACTGGTGGCAAGTGGCATCTTGGCAGCTGCACGCTTGACTTTTCTCAGTTCATGGGCAGTTATTTTGCGCCTTGGTTTTTCCACACGCTTCTTGCGACCCTGTTGACTATTTTGAATGAAACGCTTGATTGTTCGATGATCACGCTTCAGAAGCTTTGCAATTTTAAGAGTGCTGCATCCCTCTGCAAGATATCTCACTATTTTTTACTTTTCTGAGCCTGTCAAGTCCTTCTTTTGACCCATTTTGCCAAAGGAAAGGAAGTTGCCTAATAATTATGCACACCTGATATAGGGTGTTGATGTCATTAGACCACACCCCTTCTCATTACAGAGATGCACATCACCTAATATGCTTAATGGGTAGTAGGCTTTCGAGCCTATACAGCTTGGAGTAAGACAACATGCATAAAGAGGATGATGTGGTCAAAATACTCATTTGCCTAATAATTCTGCACTCCCTGTAGTTCCTTTTGCACAAATTCATCTAAGACCATTACAACTGTGCATGCTCAGACAGTGGAATGGGGATTATACAGACTTGTCTCCGACGATTCAAGTAGATCAAAAGACCAGAGATTCACTCCGTTGGTGGCTGACCCTGGACAATCTGTCACAGGGAATGAGCTTCCGCAGACCAGAGTGGGTCATTGTCACGACCGACGCCAGCCTAGTGGGCTGGGGCGCGGTCTGGGAATCCCTGAAAGCTCAGGGTCTATGGTCTCGGGAAGAGTCTCTTCTCCCGATAAACATTCTGGAACTGAGAGCGATATTCAATGCTCTCAGAGCTTGGCCTCAACTAGCAAAGGCCAAATTCATAAGGTTTCAGTCAGACAACATGACGACCGTTGCATATATCAATCATCAGGGGGGAACAAGGAGTTCCCTGGCGATGAAAGAAGTGACCAAGATAATTCAATGGGCGGAGGATCACTCCTGCCACTTGTCTGCGATCCACATCCCAGGAGTGGAAAATTGGGAAGCGGATTTTCTGAGTCGTCAGACATTCCATCCGGGGGAGTGGGAACTCCATCCGGAAATCTTTGCCCGAATAACTCAATTATGGGGCATTCCAGACATGGATCTGATGGCGTCTCGTCAGAACTTCAAGGTTCCTTGCTACGGGTCCAGATCCAGGGATCCCAAGGCGACTCTAGTAGATGCACTAGTAGCACCTTGGACCTTCAACCTAGCTTATGTATTCCCACCGTTTCCTCTCATCCCCAGGCTGGTAGCCAGGATCAATCAGGAGAGGGCCTCGGTGATCTTGATAGCTCCTGCGTGGCCACGCAGGACTTGGTATGCAGACCTGGTGAATATGTCATCGGCTCCACCATGGAAGCTACCTTTGAGACAGGACCTTCTTGTTCAGGGTCCATTCGAACATCCGAATCTGGTTTCCCTCCAACTGACGGCTTGGAGATTGAACGCTTGATTTTATCAAAGCGTGGGTTTTCAGATTCTGTAATAGATACTCTGATTCAGGCTAGAAAGCCTGTAACTAGAAAAATTTACCATAAAATATGGAAAAAATATATCTGTTGGTGTGAATCTAAAGGATTCCCATGGAACAAGATAAAAATTCCTAAGATTCTATCCTTTCTACAAGAAGGTTTGGAGAAAGGATTATCTGCAAGTTCTCTGAAGGGACAGATCTCTGCTTTATCTGTTTTACTTCACAAAAGACTGGCAGCTGTGCCAGATGTTCAAGCATTTGTTCAGGCTCTGGTTAGGATCAAGCCTGTTTACAGACCTTTGACTCCTCCCTGGAGTCTAAATCTAGTTCTTTCAGTTCTTCAAGGGGTTCCGTTTGAACCTTTACATTCCGTAGATATTAAGTTATTATCTTGGAAAGTTTTGTTTTTGGTTGCAATTTCTTCTGCTAGAAGAGTTTCAGAGTTATCTGCTCTGCAGTGTTCTCCGCCCTATCTGGTGTTCCATGCAGATAAGGTGGTTTTGCGTACTAAGCCTGGTTTTCTTCCGAAAGTTGTTTCCAACAAAAATATTAACCAGGAGATAGTTGTACCTTCTTTGTGTCCGAATCCAGTTTCAAAGAAGGAACGTTTGTTACACAATTTGGACGTAGTCCGTGCTCTAAAATTCTATTTAGAGGCTACTAAAGATTTCAGACAAACATCTTCCTTGTTTGTTGTTTATTCTGGTAAAAGGAGAGGTCAAAAAGCGACTTCTACCTCTCTTTCCTTTTGGCTTAAAAGCATTATCCGATTGGCTTATGAGACTGCCGGACGGCAGCCTCCTGAAAGAATCACAGCTCACTCCACTAGGGCTGTGGCTTCCACATGGGCCTTCAAGAACGAGGCTTCTGTTGACCAGATATGTAAGGCAGCGACTTGGTCTTCACTGCACACTTTTGCCAAATTTTACAAATTTGATACTTTTGCTTCTTCGGAGGCTATTTTTGGGAGAAAGGTTTTGCAAGCCGTGGTGCCTTCCATTTAGGTGACCTGATTTGCTCCCTCCCTTCATCCGTGTCCTAAAGCTTTGGTATTGGTTCCCACAAGTAAGGATGACGCCGTGGACCGGACACACCAATGTTGGAGAAAACAGAATTTATGCTTACCTGATAAATTACTTTCTCCAACGGTGTGTCCGGTCCACGGCCCGCCCTGGTTTTTTAATCAGGTCTGATGAATTATTTTCTCTAACTACAGTCACCACGGTATCATATGGTTTCTCCTATATATATTTCCTCCTGTCCGTCGGTCGAATGACTGGGGTGGGCGGAGCCTAGGAGGGATCATGTGACCAGCTTTGCTGGGACTCTTTGCCATTTCCTGTTGGGGAAGAGAATATCCCACAAGTAAGGATGACGCCGTGGACCGGACACACCGTTCTAGAAAGTAATTTATCAGGTAAGCATAAATTCTGTTGTTTTTGAATGTCAGAAATGTATATTTGTGAATGTTGAGATGTTATATTGGTTTCACTGGTAAAAATAAATAATTGAAATGGGTATATGTTTTTTGTTAAGTTGCCTAATAATTATGCACAGTAATAGTCACCTGCACACACAGATATCCCCCTAAAATAGCTATAACTAAAAACAAACTAAAAACTACTTCCAAAACTATTCAGCTTTGATATTAATGAGTTTTTTGGGTTCATTGAGAACATGGTTGTTGTTCAATAATAAAATTAATCCTCAAAAATACAACTTGCCTAATAATTCTGCACTCCCTGTATAAATCAATTAATTCTGTCATCTTGTTAGGAAGAAATTTTATCTTAGCAAATAGGAAGGCAAACATGCTCCTTCCTTTTCTAGGTTCTCTAAAGAACTATTAGATCTAATCATTATGGAACAATATATGTTATCAGATAAGATAGATAAATCTTTAAATAGATATCTTAGTAAATGGATGGGAGCAATCAAGACCTATCCGATCGAAATACAGCGACAATTAACAGCACCACTTAGAAAATTACAAGCATTTAGAGATATGGCCCAAAACGAGAATATTCCCAGAGTTTGGCTGAACCAGTAATATGGAAACAAATGGTGGCAGCGGAAGGAAGGGAATAGGAGGTGTGTTCAATTATTTTATTTTTTTGTTTGGTGTTTTGTTTTTCTTACAGCCAGAGAGAGTATGGCTGTAATATTAGTTAGAAATGTATAAGTATTATGTGTAGTGAAATACACTAGGACCAGCACAAAGCGAAGCATTTTGTTCTTGATAAGAATTTTATACCCAAGCAAGGTTGTGCTCAGTTGGTATTTCCTTTTTCATTACTTGGTTTGAGATAAAATATAAAATTCCAACAATGTGATTATTAAAAGGCAGAAGCTAAATATACTGTTAAAGTTGATCATAAACATGATGTCAGGGTGCCAGGAATCAGACTGAGACGAGGAGTGCAAAAATAATCACACCTTTATTAATAGCAAAATATAATAAAAAGTCCACAAGTCAAATAACAAGCCAGGAATCAAAACCAGAGCTGGTAGTCAGACGAGCCGAGGCAGGAGCCAAAGCGAATAGTCAGACGAGCCAGAATCAGGAACAAGGAAAACAGCAGAGTCAGGAACAAGCCAGGGATCAGGAACCAGGAAGGACGTCAGGCAGCCAGGTAATACACAGGAACTCTCACAAACAGGTCTGAGACAACGCAAAGGCAAAGCATACTGAACCAGAGGCCCTTTAAATAATAAGTGATGACATCACAATTCTGAGACTGCATCCTGTCTCACATGGATGATGCACACCAGTCTGGCCATAAAAGAAAGTGCAGGAACTGAGCAGCATCCCCCACAATGCACCATAGTCAGGAAGAGAGATGAGTAAAATGGCTGCCAGCAGCACATGGCAAACACAACAGGGAAAAAAACTCTGACACATGACTAAACATGTATTTCTTCTCTATTTATGTTGCATCGTCTGCCACGTGTGGTATTGACTTTTGTTTGTTTATGCTGTACGCATTGTTGGCTTTAAATAAATATATAAAAAAAACATTACCAAATAAATTGTAATGGAAGCCTTTGTGAAGTGATGCTGGTAACATTACCAGATAAATTGTAATGGAAGCCTTTGTGTAGCGATACTGGTAACATTACCAGATAAATTGCAATGGAAACCTTTCTGTGGCGATACTGTTAACATTACCAGATAAATTGTAATGGAAGCCTTTGTGTAGCGATACTGGTAACATTACCAGATAAATTGTAATGGAAGCCTTTGTGTAGCGATAATGGTAACATTACCAAATAAATTGTAATGGAAGCCTTTGTGTAGCGATACTGGTAACATTACCGGATAAATTGTAATGGAAGTCTTTGTGTAGGGATACTGGTAACATTACCAGATAAATTGTAATGGAAGCCTTTGTGTAGCGATACTGGTAACATTACCAGATAAATTGTAATGGAAGCCTTTGTGTAGGGATACTGGTAAAATTATAAATAAGAGCAGCAAAGCTCTCCAAAGAAATGGTATCAGTGCCGGGATTGTATATATACTGAGGCTACTGGAGGGGTTAATACAAATAACGGGAGGCAAAACAGATTACTGTGTCTGACTCACCACTCTCTGAAGCTTTGTATCATCCAACCAGCGGGGGACTGTGGCATTTAGCCAACCCTACCCCTTACGCTCCGGTTTATCTGATGAATTCCGATCCAAGCGTTCCTCCAAATAGTGCGCTATACCTCCTCAAGGCCGCACAGCTTGTCTGATCGTCGCTTCTGGGTGACGTAATCCTCTTTTCATCTGCCAGCTGTCAGTGAAGCATCTCGCAACTCTTCTGTTTGCCTCCGTAACCCTGTTTCAACCAGGACAAAATAAGTAACCCATGACTGCAAGGCGGTTGTAAGACTGGAAGGCTCCTCTCCCTCCTCAATAATATAGAAAAAATCAGTCCAGTAAAGAACACCTCTCAAAGCAGAATAAAACGTCACAGCTTTTATTTGATATCCAAATCAATTAAAAAACGCACATGGGTACTATCATAGGTATGGGGGAATAGAAGGAGATGAATACGTCTTGAGACTTTTTCATCTTCTATTCCCCCATACCTATGATGGTACCCGTGTGCGTTTTTTAATTGATTTGGATATCAAATAAAAGCTTTGACTTTTTATTCTGCTTTGAGAGGTGTTCTTTACTGGACTGATTTTTTTCTATACTGGTAACATTATCTGATAAATTGTAATGGAAGCCTTTGTGTAGGGATACCAGTAACATTACCAGATATATTGTAATGGAAGCCTTTGTGTAGCGATACCGTTATCATTACCAGATAAATTGTAATGGAAGCCTTTGCACATGTTCAGTAGGAACTGGTGCCTCAGAAATCATATGAAAATAATGTGCACAATTTGATTATATAAGTAATTGTAAAATTGTTTAAAATTGTATGTTCTATCTAAATAATGAAAATACAATTTTGGTTTCACGTCCCCTTAAAAGCCTTCACATCTGCATCCTGGTGGCAACCTCCTTTATCATAATTTCATTTTGAGTAGCATTCACACCAACAATGACTTCTTGTCCTCATGTAGGTCCATAAGACAAATGCTTTATTAAGACATGTTTATTTTCTTTTGGCAAGCACAGACAGACTTTTTTCACTTCTCTCCCCTGAATTCTTTGTTTATTTAAGTAACACATCTTAATGCCTAAATACAATATTATAATACTTTTGTTCCTCTAGACAGATAATGGATGTGAAGTTGAGTCGATATGGCACATTACGCAGTTCGCGGAGTTGTCCATTGTTTAAAAAATACAGACAATGTTTGGTCTGAGTTCCTGAATTATAAATATTAAAAAAATACATATATTTGCGCAAAAAGACTATAGAGGAAGTTATCACTTTTTTGTTAACTGCAGAATTGTCTTCTATTCCTGTGAATATAAATTAATCCAGACATCAATGTTTACAATATTTTGTACAAAGAGATAATACAGGACATATGTTAGACTGCTTTATAAGATCTGCTAGTAATGGTCTCAGAATTCCAGCTATTAGCATGAATATAAATATTATAATTCATGGTTTGGCTGCTAAACTTGGTAAGACAACACAGTATTATAAATAACTGATCATTTCATTTAACTGTCTCCAAGTTTGAAGGAACCTAGAGGGGGAAAATAAAAGCCCACCTCACAAGTAGAGAGCTCTAATTAATTGATATTCTTTGAATTTGTTTTTCTGACGCATTAGGGCTATATCATTTAACTCCTTTATTTTTGTTTATTTGTCATCTTTCTGTAGGGTTCTGCATCCATCTCCCATTCCCCTTGTGTGAGATTTGTTTACTGTTTGAATTTCATATATTAGAAAGTTTGAATAGATAAAGTGATAGATCTTCAAGGAATGTTGAACAGTGGACACTGACAATGAGAGTCAGAAAACCAATCCCGAATATCACAGTTCTTTACATATTTGTCTTTACATTTCTCTGTTTTATTGTATAATTGATTTGTTCCTGTTTCGGTGAAATGTGCTCACAAATGAGCTCTAAATACATATGATGTTCTCTGGTTCTTTGCATAGATCTTTATAGTTAAAAAGGGACATTTATCAAGCCCTTCTCCTCCATTTGACTGCAGGTTCTCACAAGAGCCAGGATTTATCAAGACTGCTGCTTCCCTACTCTCTTCTCTACCTCTTAGATGGATAATTTCAATCTCTCCGGTCTCATCAGACCGGGGAGACTGACAACTCCTGCCCTCACGTGATTGGCCATGTGTGGGCAGGGGTGGGTTGCACACAAGTGCAAAATAGCACTCGTGTTCAATGTTAAATTCGTGCAGCAGATTGCTGCTCGCCAGAGGAGAGCTGGGGTGGACAGAGGTGAATATGTATGCCCCTGTCCACTCTTGATTGATAAATTGTGCCCTAAGTCCAATTAAAAGACACCTGTAGCCCCAAGGATTTCCTTTTGAAAAAAATTCTAAATGGATTAACATCAACTTTAATTTTCAGAGCTTGTAATATGGAGCAATGTGTATTAAATGCCAGCCATTTATTTACTGTAGTTTTAGTGACAAAGGTATTTAAAAATATCTACTTGCAAATGTTTTAAAAGCATTTAGTTTGCCATTGTCATTGTTTTGTAATTCAGGAACATACCCTTAAAAATAATCTTTGAGTATGATCCTTATAAATGAGGTCCTGCTCTGATCAAGCAGTCACTATGTTGCAGGGTGTATGTCAGCCTCTCTGGTTGGCAGTGGTAAAACTAGATTTCAGAGTTCTTGTACAGATAAAGTAGATAAATATATAACGGTATAATGAAGTTATTTTTTCATGTATATAGTTAATCATTTTTTGGGGGGATAACATTTTGAGTTTAATGTCCCTTTAATAAAAGTTATTTTACTTTTTATAGACATGTTTAAAAATTAAAAAGGTGGCATCAATAATGGTTAGAAACAAATTACTTTCATCCTTAAAGACACAGCAAACACCTTGTAATTACATGATTTTTCTGCAGTCTTGTAATAAATTAACATAGTGGGTAGGTTGACCTGAATCCCCTCTTTTTAATGACCCTTCATGGTCTCCTGAGAATAATTTTCAGGGCAGGCAAATATCCCAATTTTGCACTTGGAGTATTGGCCACAATGTTAATTAAATAATTACTGATTTTATAAAACAATGATGAAATACCTAAGTTATACATTTAGCTTATGCTTATCGTTATTATTATTTTTAAATATAAGATTTTCCAATCATTAATAATTACTACTGCCCCCACACACACCCACTACAGGGTGGTTGGCGGTGCAGCACATCTCTGATTGACATCTACACTTTCCCACCCCTGCACACCCACTGCTATTCAGTGACTCGGCTGAGGACGTCGTACACTTGTTGTTGTGACGTCCCATCATCCACCACTCCCACCCTATAAGACAAGATGAGAATGGTTACCTCATTCCCCTACTTTGTTACCAGCCCGTCAACAGAGTTGGCCACAAAGCTAACAGTTCATCAGAGAGAGCGGCAGTGTTTAGCAGAGATCTGTAATTAGATTGCGTTTTTTTCACTGCAGTCGACTTTCTAGGTCTGTGTTAGGGATTTATATACTGATGCTGGCAAGCAAGTTAGTCTGTCAGAGATTGGAAAGAGATATTAGTCCTTAGTAGCATTTTATTTTACAGTTTAACCCCTTAATGACCGGACCATTTTTCAATTTTCTTACCCTTAATGACAATGGCTATTTTTACATTTCTGCAGTGTTTGTGTTTAGCTGTAATTTCCCTCTTACTCATTTACTGTACCCACACATATTATATACCGTTTTTCTCGCCATTAAATGGACTTTCTAAAGATACCATTATTTTCATCATGTCTTATAATTTACTAAAAAAAAAAAATGGAAAAAACCACACTTTTTCTAACTTTGACCCCCAAAATATGTTACACATCTACAATCACCAAAAAACACCCATGCTAAATAGTTTCTAAATTTTGTCCTGAGTTTAGAAATACCCAATGTTTACATGTTCTTTGCTTTTTTTGCAATTTATGGGGCAATAAATACAAGTAGCACTTCGCTATTTCCAAACCACTTTTTTTCAAAATTAGCGCTAGTTACATTGGAACCCTGATATCTGTCAGGAATTCCTGAATATCCCTTGACATGTATATATTTTTTTTTAGAAGACAACCCAAAGTATTGATCTAGGCCCATTTTGGTATATTTCATGCCACCATTTCACCGCCAAATGCGATCAAAAAAAAAAAAAAGTTCACTTTTTCACAAAATTTGTCACAAACTTTAGGTTTCCCACTGAAATTATTTACAAACAACTTCTGCAATTATGGCACAAATGGTTGTAAATGCTTCTCTGGGATCCCCTTTTTTCAGAAATAGCAGACTTATATGGCTTTTGGGTTGCTTTTTGGTAATTAGAAGGCCGCTAAATGCCGCTGCGCACCACACGTGTTTTATGCCCAGGAGTGAAGGGGTTAATTAGGGAGCTTGTAGGGAGCTTGTAGGGTTAATTTTAGCTTTAGTGTAGTGTAGTAGACAACCCCAAGTATTGATCTAGGCCCATTTTGGTATATTTTATGCCACCATTTCACCGCCAAATGCGAGCAAATTAAAAAAAAAACTTAACATTTTTCACAATTTTAGGTTTCTCACTGAAATTATTTACAAACAGCTTGTGCAATTATGGCAGAAATTGTTGTAAAAGCTTCTCTGGGATCCCCTTTGTTCAGAAATAGCAGACTTATATGGCTTTGGCGTTGCTTTTTGGTAATTAGAAGGCCGCTAAATGCTGCTGCGCACCACACGTTAATTATGCCCAGCAGTGAAGGGGTTAAATTAGGTAGCTTGCAGGGTTAATTTTAGAGATCAGCCTCCCACCTGACACATCCCACCCCCTGATCCCTCCCAAACAGCTCTCTTCCCTCCCCCACCCCACAATTGTTCCCGCCATCTTAAGTACTGGCAGAAAGTCTGCCAGTACTAAATAAAAGAGGTTTTTTTTTTTTTAAATAAAAATAATAAAGTATTTCAGCTGTGATGGACCCCTGCCTTAGCCCCAACCTCCCTGATCCCCCCTCCAGCTCTCTAACCCTATCCCCTACCTAATTACCACCATCTTAGGTACTGGCAGCTGTCTGCCAGTACCCAGTTTGGCCCCAAAAAACCCCCAAAAAGTATTTTTATTTTATTTTTACTTAAAAAACTATTTCTGTAGTGTAGCAGCCCCCCACAATACCCCCACCCCCTCCCAGATCCTTTTATATATATATTTTTTTTTTAAAAATCCCTTTTTTTTCCCCTTTCTGCCCTCATTCATTGGTGTCAGTGTGGCTAATGGGTGCACGTGCGCGCGCGCATGCGCACATGCATGCTCACGTGCACACACGCGCATCGTGCACGCGCACGCGCACCCTCACTCCCGGCACTATCGCTACCGGTGCAGAGAGGGCCACAGAGTGGCTCTCTCTGCATCGGGGGCTTGTAAAGTGGTATTGCAGGATGCCTCCATATCGAGGCATCACTGCAATACCCTCAGAGCTGCTGGAAGCATTTGTGATCGCTTCCAGCACTCTGTTAGACAACTGACGTACCAGGTATGTCCATTGTCATTAACTGCTTGTTAATGCATGACGTACCTGGTACGTCAGTTGTCATTAAGGGGTTAAAGGGATACTAAACCCATTTTTTTTTCTTTTATGATTCAGATAGAGCATGCAGTTTTAAGCAACTTTGTAATTTACTCCTATTGTCAATTTATCTTCATTCTCTTGCTATCTTTTAAAAAAAAAAGTTCAGAACCTGGGTTATGCTTGCTTATTGGTGGCTACATTTAGCCTACAAATCAGCAAGCGCTATCCAGTGTGTTGAACTTAAAATGGGACAGTGCCTAAGCTTTTCATTCCCGCTTTTTAAATAAAGATAGCAAAAGAACGAAGAAAATTTGACAGTAGGAGTAAATTAGAAAGTTGCTTAAAATTGCATGCTCTATCTGAATCATGGAAGAAAAAATTGGGTTTAGTTTCCCTTTAACTCATAGGTCTAGGGGTTAATAATTCAGAAATAATTATTCAGTTCTTTCTGACACTGTCAGTGATATACTGACATTGGGAAAGAGTGGCCTCTGATTTACATAGCAATATATACTTCAATATTTATTTTAATTTTCAAAAATAGGATGTTATGTGGTAATTTGTATGCATAGGCTAACCAGTGACTACAAACTTTGACATCCCAGATGTTTCAGAACTACATTTCCCATGATACTTAGGCCCTTTGCAGTCCAGTGGAACTTCATGGGAAATGTAATTCTGAAACCTCTGGAGTGCTAAGATTCCCTATCACTAGGCTAACCTAAGAATTAACATGCTGAATTTTTTTTTTGGCTTTGCATTAAATAAAATAAATTATCACCTGGTTTGCTGCAGTTGTTTTTCAACAAGCAAACACCACCCATCATTTGCCTTATTTTAGGAGCCAATCAGGAATGATTACCGGAGTAGAAAAGGATAGCCACTGTCATTATAAAATAGTAAAATAACTATTTTGCAGTTCTTTATCTGATAATGATCTCTGCTGAAGCCAGTTGGGGACAGATATGTGGCAGAGTTAGGTTAATAAAAAAAAGTTTTCGAAACTGACTTAAATTACATGTAAAGGAAGCAAAATAAATAGTAAAATTATATTGCAAATATGTTTTCACATATTAAAAAAATGTAATATTAGAAACATGTTAACTGTCCCATTAAAGGGATAGGAAAATCAAAATTTAACTTGCAAGATTCAGATAGAACATTTATTTTTAAGACACTTTTAAATTAACTTTTATTTTTAAATGTGCTTTGTTCTCTTGGTATTCCTTGTTGAAAAAGAATACACACATATCCTACACTAGTGGGAGCTAGCTGTTGATTGGTGCCTACACACATTTGTCTTTTGTGGTTGGCTGACTAGATGTGTTCAGCTAGCTAGATAACAAAGCAAATTTGACAATGGAAGTAAATTGGGAAGTTGTTAAAAATTGTCTGTTCTATTTAAATCATGAAACAAAATTTGAGGGTTTCCTGTCTCTCTTTAATACGAACATTAAAGCTATTTTTTTTATAGTGAGTGGGAAAGGATAGTATTGTGCAGATCAGATCTTTCATGGGAGTTCCAGTTACATCAGACACTTTATTCAGAAGCTTCAGATGTTTCTATGGAAACGCCAAACCAAGAAATGTTCCCACAGGAACCCAGCTGCGAGCGAAAAGTGACTCCCAAAACATTTATTTTTTTGGCAGAAATTGACTTGTGATATTGAAATATTTGCTTAGCGATAAGAGTGTGAATTGTCAATCGGCCCTTCGCTTATAACAAGATCGCTCGCGGATATGTTGTAGTAAACAGTTTACAAATGACTCATTTTCTCTCTGCTTGTGGTTGCAAGAAATTCATTGTTATTCTTATCTGACAAAAGTGCAGTAAATTAGCAGAAACCACAATTATTTAAAGACATCACAACAGAAATGTGCTACTTGTTATTTATTTGTGCTGTGTAAAAAGTATTTAACTATTTTAAAAGCATGATTATTATTATTATTATTATGAATCATAATATTATCTTTAGATTGTATTTGAAAGTACCATTGTAAAATATCTGTACGCAAAAGAAATATTTTAAAAGCATTTAAATCTGACATTTTGTTGGAACATGTGCTGTTTTGCAGACCTGAGACACACCCCTTAAAGGAATAGTCTAGTCAAAATTAAACTTTCATGAGTCAGATAAAGCTGGCAATTTTAAGCAATTTTCTAATTTACTCCTATTATCAATTATTCTTTGTTCTCTTGGTATCTTTATTTGAAAAAGTAAGAATGTAAGCATAGGAGTTGGCCCATTTTTGGTTCAGCACCTGGGTAGCAATTTCTGATTGGTGTCTAAATGTAGCCACCAACCAACAAGCTCTACCCAGGTGATAATAGGAGTAAATTAGAAAGTTGCTTACAAATGCCTGCTCTATCTGAATCATGAAAGTTTAATTTTGACTAGACTATTCCTTTAAAGACCACACCCCTTTGAAAAAGCCTATAGTATGCCTAGTAATAATAGGACATACTTCCTTTGCTATGGCCAATGAGAATAAGATGTAAACAAGCCCCTGCACACATCAGCCAATAACTTTGCAGCATGTAGGAGTGTTAGGGTTCTGCATTCCACATAACTTATTCCAGCCTCTCAAGAGAGAGTGGGAACACTACAGATTTCTGTGTTCAATTACAGTAAAATAAGGCAAAATAACTATTGAATTCACATTGAAAGTGTTTGAATTATGCATAATTTAAAATTCCATGAGGAATAACATTTTTAGTACCAGGGATAGTTTTAAACCATAACATTAGAGGTGCATATTTAGCTAAATATTAAAGGGTAAGTTTAGACAAAATAAATCACACACTTCAGTTCGTTATGAACATGTATTATTTGCGATACTAGCAGTGGCCCTGCAGACCTTGCAATACTATTTTGTAAGAGGAGGCCACCACCTGTCCAGCTGTTTCTGAATAATGAAAGTTTAATTTTGACTAGACTGTTGACTAGGACCAGTCAACACATTAGATTTGCATAATCAACAAATGCAAGATAACAAGACAATGTAATAGCACTTAGTCTGAACTTCAAATGAGTAGTAGATTTTTTATAACAAATTTCAAAGTTATGTATATTTCTACTCCCCTTGTACCATGTGATAGCAATCAGCCAATCAAAAATGCATATACGTATAGTCTGTGAATTCTTGCACATGCTCAGTAGGATCTGGTGACTCAAAAATTTTAAATATAAAAGACTCTGCACATTTTTTTTAATGGAAGTAAATTGGAAAGTTGTTTAAAATTACATGCTCTATCTGAATCATGAAAATTTAATTTAACCTGAGTGTCCCACTAAGTTGTGTATAAGCCACAACTTAGTGCTTTTTATTATAACAATGAAACAGACTGTTTCATGTCCCTTTAAAAGGACAGTAAAGTCAAAATCAAACTTTCACAATTCAGATAGAACATATCATTTTAAAATACTTTCACAATTTACTTTTGTTATTTAGTTTGCTTAATTTTCTTGGCATCCTTTGATTAAAAAAAAGCATTCCTAGATAGGCTCAGGAACATCAATGCACCACTGTGAGCTAGCTGCTGATTGGTGGCTGCACATATATGCCTCTTGCTATTGGCTCAGATGATGTGTTTAGTTAGTTCCCAGCAGTGCATTTTCTGCTACTTCAACAAAGAATATCAGGAGGATGAAGCACATTTAATAATAGAAGTAAATTGGAAAGTTGTTTAAAATTGTACACTCTATCTAAATCTTTTTTTTTTTTTAAATATCTTTGGCTGGTTGCTTACCCGCAAGTAACTTGGTCCATTCTAACTATAAGAAGCATTTTTATGTATAGTTTTTATATTGCTATTATAAATGT
This sequence comes from Bombina bombina, assembly GCF_027579735.1. NCBI lineage: Eukaryota > Metazoa > Chordata > Amphibia > Anura > Bombinatoridae > Bombina > Bombina bombina. Next base: position 293,865,154 of record NC_069505.1, on the reverse strand, counting down.
ATAGTTTTATATCCTTTGCAATGTTGGAATTCTATGACCTTTTATAAACTGGTAGGAAATAGATCTTAATATATCTGCAAAACATGCACAGCCAGAGCAATTTACTGCACACTTTTTGTAATCTGGGAATCTTTCCTTTGAGTATTTTTGGATCATTTCATTATTCTCATGTGTTTTCATGCAAAATAACAATGTTACATCATTTATTTTTGTTATACAGAAAATATGCTAATAAGATTGACAGAATTAAATACATTGTGAAACAAAGCGGCTTATTAAAAAAAAAAAATCAGTTCCCAGAACAGATTAATACAACTCAGTTGCTAATCAAAACTGGAATTTCCAATTTTAGAACTTTTAAGATTCTTTATAAATACAAAAACACAGTCATGTAACAGATAGTTTAGTATAGCAAAACATTAATACATTTGTATTATTGTTGCTGTATCCAAAGCAAAGAACAGCTGGGATTTTTAAAGCCATTTATAATTTCTTTTTGTCATTGATGTCTCAATGTTTTAAAATGGTGAAAACAATTGAACGTGCATATATTTGCCTTAAACGGACATAAAAGTGCTAAACGATAAAAAAAAGAAAATACTCTTAATGCATATAATTGCATATAACTGTGTTTAGCTCCTACAAAGCAGTAAAGCACATAGTTAAAGTCAGCTGCCGAGTCTCAATATAGTACTGGGACCTAGCTGAACACATCTGGAGAACCTGTGACAAAATGTATGTGTCTGTGGCCAGCTGGTGCCCAGTAGTGCATTGCTGCTTCTGAGTTGATTTTAGATATGCTTTTCAACTAACGATACTAAGAGTACAAAGTCATTTTGATTAATTAAGTAGTTTGATGTGTCCCTTAAAGTTCCACACTCTGACTGAACCATGAAAGACTCATTTTGACTTGTATATCCCTTTAAAGGGACAGTAAGCACCTTGCAATTACAAGACATTTCTGTTGTGTTGCTATAGAATAACTTATCAGCCAACTCTTAATGTTTTTAAAACAAATTAACATCCTTTTTACTGCAATTATTTTTAATATCCAATCTCTACCCACAAATCACCTTATTTGGAGGAGCCAATCAGAGCTTTAGTCTGCAGACAACACGTTTTATTACTGGTTTGAAAATTTATTGACCAGTATGAGAGAGTGTGAGAGTGATAACACCAAATTTAACACACCTGCTCCCCATTCATACCTGAGACCCTGTAACACTAACGAGTCACATGACACCAGGGAGGAAAAATGGATAATGGGCCCAACAGTTTAGACATTAATGGCTGTGCTGAGTTATTTTGAGGGGACAGCAAATTTACTGTTATACAGGCTGTACACTCACTACTTTACATTGTAGCAAAGTGTCATTTCTTCAGTGATGTCACATGACAATATATAATAAAATATTTACAAAAATGTGAGGGGTGTACTCACTTTTGTGAGATACTGTATGTGTGTGTATATATGTATGTGTATATGTATGTGTGTGTATATGTATGTGTGTGTATATGTATGTGAGTGTACATGTATGTGAGTGTATATGTATGTATGTATGTGAGTATGTATGTGTGTGTGTATATGTATGTGAGTGTATGTGTATATGTATGTGTGTGTGTATGTGTGTACATATGTATATTATTATTATTATTATTATTATCATTTATTTGTATAGGGCCCCAAAATTCTGTATCTATGCGTTTATATATGTATATTTGCTTTATTTTTAACTTCTACTTCAATTCAGTACCACAGAGTATAACGGTTATACTACCACTACTACTGGTTGAGTTGAGATTTAGAGCACCTTTGTCTTAATCCATTTTTGAAAAATCAATTATCGAACCAGTAATTAAACGTTTATAATCAAATTTGTATAAATCCCTGGTCAAGAACTAGCTTCATACAATTATTTTTTTTAATGATTTTCTCTATTAGATATGCTACTTTTCTCCAATATTGATTTCTCTTGGGGCTTTTCCAAATATCATTTACAAATTCAGGATTATATACATTACGTTTAGGAGTTTTGGGGATTTAGGTCATCTATATTTATTAACCTGAATTGAGATTCCAACAGTAAAGAAGAAAGGGTCTCTTTTTTTTTTTATTACAAGTTTCATACTATTTTCAATTTATTTTATTGGAGAAACTTGGACCAGTTGACCTCTCCCTACTTGTGATAAATTCCACATAACCCATTTATATACAGCTGAAAGTGCAAATATATTACTTTTATTTTCATATGTCATATTCTGAATGGGTGTAAACCCTATAATTTAAAGCCATGAACTTATTTATTTTCTCCATGTTTGTTTGAGATGTCTAAACATAGGTTAAAGGGACACTGAAACCAAAAAAAAATTATTTTGTGATTCAGATAGAGCATGAAATGTTAAGCAACTTTCTAATTTACTCCTATTATCAAATTTTCTTCATTCTCTTGGAATCTTTATTTGAAATGCAAGAATGTAAGTTTAGATGCCTGCCCAGTTTTAGTGAACAACCTGGGTTGATCTTAATGATTGGTGGATAAATTCATTCACCAATAAAATAAATGCTGTCCAGAGTGTTGAACCAAAAAAAAAAAACTTAGATGCCTTCTTTTTCAAATAAAGATAGCAAGAGAACAAAGAAACATTGATAATAGGAGTAAATGAGAAAGTTGCTTAAAATTGCATGCTCTATCTGAATCACAAAAGAAATTTTTTGGCTTCAGTGTCACTTTAATGTAATGTTTGTTGTTTAGATCAGCCACAGTCCTCAAGTAACCCCAACAGCCAGGTTTTCATTATAGCTGAAACGGTCCACAGGTAAAGTAATCAGCTGATTAGTAACACCATGATTAGTAACCGGCTCTCACGCATCAGCTAATTAATTCACTTGTACATTGGTTCAGCTATAATTTAAACCTGGTCTGTTGGAGGTACTTGAGAATCGCGTTGGAAAAACAATGGTTTAGATACTTTTCAACAGCTTTTTTTGTGAGCATTTTTCATATTTGACACCTAAACACACTTGATAAAGTCCCAAAATGGCCTTATTGATATATTTGCAAGTATTTCAAGACAATTTGGAATAATTCTGTTATGGCCGCAGACCCCATTGTATATGTATATATGGTCTAGATTTATTAGCACTATAGTATAGTCTGCCAGCAGTGGGCAGGACACAAATTGGCATATATATTTGTATTTAATATATAATATCCTATACATCCAATAAGATCTGCAGAAAAAATAATAAAAACAAAAATCATGGCCACAACATCTATAAATGGAATTTAGCGATCTCATTCTGTAATGGTTTCTAAGTCACACTATTGTTGTGATTGTCAGTTACAGTGCTGCTATCTGCTGTGTATTTGTACATTTTGGGCTTTCCAGTTTCATTTAATTGAGTTGGCAGCACTTTCATAATAGGTATTAACAAATTTTAGGAACCATAAAAACACAGTTTTTATACATTTGCCTGTTGCTTATTATTTTTAGATTATTCAAAACACCATTTTCTAGCTCCTAATAAGGAATTATAACTGGTTTATTTTCTTTTTGATGCCCACATTACATTTAAAGAGAGCATTAGAAATACTATTACAAATATACTGAATCAAATTTTTCGAATTTGAATAATGCATAATTTGAATAAAATTATTTGAAAATTTAAAATTGAATATTACATTTAAAGAAAGCTTTGGAAATACTATTACATTAAACGATGTTAGAATGTTGCACAAACATTCGAAATTCGGGAAGAACGAATGTATTAAAATTCATTTAATTTTTCAAATGTTACAAAACATTCACCCATCCCTACTAATGAACAGTGCTTATTACATTGCGGGATCTCAAAAGCAGCTTAATACATTGAGCCCATAGTGTTTATATGCTGAATTCTATAATAACTACTACTTTATTCTTCTTTCTTTTTCGTCTTTGATTCGTCTTCGACATCTTTTTCTCCTCTTTTTCTTTATTTAGTTTTTTTCTTCTTTATCTTCCTTTTTTTTCTCTTTTAAAGGGACACTGAACCCAAATTTTTCTTTCGTGATTCAGATAGAGCATGCAATTTTAACCCCTTAATGACCGGACCATTTTTCAATTTTCTTACCCTTAATGACAATGGCTATTTTTACATTTTTGCGGTGTTTGTGTTTAGCTGTAATTTTCCTCTTACTCGTTTACTGTACCCACACATATTATATACCGTTTTTCTCGCCATTAAATGGACTTTCTAAAGATACCATTATTTTCATCATATCTTATAATTTACTATAAAAAAATATAAAATATGAGGAAAAAATTGAAAAAAAACCCACTTTTTCTAACTTTTACCCCCAAAATCTGTTACAGATCTACAACCACCAAAATACACCCATTCTAAATAGTTTCTAAATTTTGTCCCAAGTTTAGAAATACCCAATGTTTACATGTTCTTTGCTTTTTTTGCAAGTTATAGGGCCATAAATACAAGTAGCACTTTGCTATTTCCAAACCACTTTTTTTCAAAATTAGCGCTAGTTACATTAGAACACTAATATCTTTCAGGAATCCCTGAATATCCCTTGACATGTATATATTTATATTTAGAAGACATCCCAAAGCATTGATCTAGACCCATTTTGGTATATTTCATGCCACCATTTCACCGCCAAATGCGATCAAATAAAAAAAATTGTTCACTTTTTCACAATTTTTTTCACTAACTTTAGGTTTTTCGCTGAATTTATTTACAAACAACTTGTGCAATTATGGCATAAATGGTTGTAAATACTTCTATGGGATCCCCTTTGTTCAGAAATAGCAGACCTATATGGATTTGGCGTTGCTTTTTGGTAATTAGAAGGCCGCTAAATGCCGCTGCACACTACACGTGTATTATGCCCAGCCGTGAAGGGGTTAATTAGGGAACTTGTAGGGAGCTTTTAGGTTTAATTTTAGCTTTAGTGTAGTGTAGTAGACAACCCAAATTATTGATATAGGCCCATTTTGGTATATTTAATGCCACCATTTCACCGCCAAATACGATCAAATAAAAAAAAAAACTTACATTTTTCACAATTTTAGGTTTCTCACTGAAATTATTTACAAACAGCTTGTGCAATTATGGCACAAATGGTTGTAAATGCTTCTCTGGGATCCCCTTTGTTCAGAAATAGCAGACATATATGGCTTTGGTGTTGCTTTTTGGTAATAATAAGGCCGTTAAATACTGCTGCGCACCACACTTGTAATATGCCCAGCAGTTAAGGGGTTAATTAGGTAGCTTGTGGGGTTAATTTTTAGCTTTAGTGTAGAGATCAGCCTCCCACCTGACACATCCCACCCCCTGATCCCTCCCTGACCCCCCTCAAACAGCTCTCTTCCCTCCCCACCTCACAATTGTCACCGCCATCTTAAGTACTGGCAGAAAGTCTGCCAGTACTGAAATAAAAAAAAAAATTTAATTTTTTTTTTATTTTTTTGCATAAAGTCTGCAGTGATAGATCCCCCCTTACCCCACAACCTCCCTGATCCCCCCATACATCTTTCTAACCCTCCCCCTCTGTCTATTTGCCGCCATCTTGGGTACTGGCAGCTGTCTGCCAGTACCCAATTTGCCCCCCAAAATAGTTTTTTTTTTACTTTTTAAATATAAAATATTTTTCTGTAGTGTAGCTGGCCCCCCTAAATAATCTTCAACCCTCCCCCTCCCAGATCCCTTATTAAACAACCGAGATGCCACTGCATCTAGATCGATCGGTTGTTTTTTTCAATGGGCTGTAAATTTGCCGTGCGCACGCATGGCCGCGCACCCATCCCCCGCCCCCCCCGCGCCGCAACCGCCGGACCGGCAGAATATTATGAGAAGGAGAGATTGGTTAAATAGTAAGATCTAGATGTAAGGCTAAGTTAATGCAGCTCCCATCCGCCAACACTTTTGAATAAATACATAGCCAATGCAGATGGGGCCACAGAGTGGCCCTTTCTGCATCGGTATGTAAAATGGGGGATTGTAGTGATGCCTCAATATTGAGGCATCACTACAATCCCTTGTAAGCAGCTGGAAGCGATCATGATCGCTTCCAGCACTTAAGACAACAGAGGACGTACCAGGTACGTCAACTGTCATTAAGGGAAGTTTTTTCAATGACGTACCTGGTACGTCCTCTGTCATTAAGGGGTTAAGCAACTTTCTAATTTACTCCTATTATCGATTTTTCTTCGTTCTCTTGCTATCTTTATTTGAAAAAGAAGGCATCTAGGCTTTTTTTTGGTTCAGACTCTAGACAGCCCTTTTTTATTGGTGGATGAATTTATCCACCAATCAGCAAGAACACAAAAAAAATGGGCCGGCATCTAAACTTACATTCTTTTTTTGCATTTCAAATAAAGATACCAAGAGAATTAAGAATTTTTTATAACAGGAGTAAATTAGAAAGATGCTTAAAAATTGCATGATCTATCGGAATCACGAAAGAAAAAAATTGGGTTCAGTGTTCCTTTAAGTATTTTCTTCTTTTTTTTTTTTATAATTTTTCATCTTTATCATCTTCAATCCTTATTTTCTCTGTTGTTTAGATTATTCTTTTTCTTCTCTTTTTTATTTCTTCATCTATTCCTCCTTATTTTTCCCTCTTTTATTCTCTTCAACTTTTCTTCTCTCTCTTATTTCTTCATCAGTTTCTACTTCATTATCTT